>NC_091092.1:116341438-117046438 GCF_032405125.1 Capricornis sumatraensis
GATCTGAAAGATAATTGGATTAGAAAAAAAATGTCAATATTATACTTAGTATATAGCTCTCATATAGAAACTCTGAGACAAGTAACTCATAGTGGCAAAGAATCAAAGATCATTCACACACATTAAACTAGAGCAAATAGATGGTATTAATGAACTTCCCATTACCTTACTGGTCGGTAAGGTGAAATGAAATATCATGATAAATGTACAAAATTTTTAAAAACTATAAATACAGGAGCATAATTTGAAAAAGAAGGGAAAAGAGAAATAAAAATTATGACAACCAACCAACCTAACAAAATCCCCACAATAAATGATTTGCACTACAGAATAATTTTTCCAGTTTTACTGAGGCATAATTAACAAAAAAATAGTATAAAGTATATAACAAGATTTGACAAACACAGACTTTGTGAATTATTTACTACAATCAAACAAATTAGCACACATATTACCTTACAGTTCCCTTTTGTGTGTGTGTGATTAGAACACTTAGGATCCACTCTCAGCAAATTTCATGTATACAATACACTATTAACTACAGTCACCATGCTGTACATTAGATCCTCAGAACTTATTCATATTCCAGTTTCAGGTCTCTATCATTTGATCAGCATTTCCCAAGTTCCCCCAACCCTCAGCCCCTGGAAATCACCACCCACCACCACCATTCTACTCTCTGTTTCTTATAGAAAAAGAGATGAGATTTGTGGTTATCAGTGGTGTGGGGTTGGAGGAGGGGGAGTTGGGGGAAGGTGGTCAAAAAGTACAAATTTGCAGTTGTAAGATAAAGATGTACTAGGGATGTAATGTTCAACCTGATGAACATAGTTAATACTGCTGTATGATAGGCAAGTTGTTCAGAGAGTAGATCCTGAGAGTTTTCATCAAAAGAATTTTTTTATTTCTTTTTATAGTATCTGGATGAGATAATGGGTATTAACTAAACCTGTTGTGATAATCATTTAACAATATATGTAAATCAAACCATCATGCTGCATACCTTAAACTTATACAGTGATGTACAATTATTTCTCAATATGACTAAAAAGAAAATAAAAATATTTTAAAAATCAAGATCACAGCAGAGAGTTTAACAAATGCTTAGTGAAGAGTGAAGATAGATGAGGGATCAGAAGGATAAGACCTAAGGATAATAGGAAGAACAGACAGAGAGAAATTTATCTCAGAAGCAATAAAATACAATTAGAGTTACGTTTATTTACATCTTAGGCAAAGAATAAGTCCCACTTTCTCCTAAATATTTGAGTAACCTATTTAAAATTTTAAAAATATTTTTCATATGATATCTCAAGTTCTTAACTTAAATACTGTATCTGAAGTCACCCATATTACAATCATGATTCCTTTAATTTTTATTTTATCTATCAACTCTGATTTCCACTACTATCAATTATCTTCCATGTGAATAATTTAAAATAATTACAGCTCAGCAGATTTTATTTTGTTACTGAATATGTGTCTAACTTTTCTTGCAGTTTACTTTTCAAACATCTTATTTCACTATTTTATCAAGAATTTAACCTTTTAAGCATGTCTCAATGTTTCATTTGCTTTAGCTGCCAATAAAATATACTTATGTCATGTATATCTTTTATATATCAAAAGCAAACAAGCAAAATTTTGCATGTACCAAGACCCAGAGGAGAGGAGCAGTGCCTCCATAGGAGACTGAACTCAAACTACCTGCTAGTGTTGGAGGGCCTCCTGTGGAGGCATGGGTCGAAAAGGGCTCACCACTGGAATGGGGGTACTAGAAGGTCCCCCTTGGCTTAAATCCTCTTGGAGTCTGCCATTAACCCTACCACAGAGGCCACAGACCCCAGAGCTGAGTTGCCTCAGGCCAAACTACCACCAGGGAAGGAGTGAAATACCACCCATCAGCAGATAATTAAAGCTTTACTGAGCAAGGCCCTGCCGGCCAGAGCAAGACCCAGTTTTTCCCACCAGTGCCTCCCATCAAGAAGCTTACACAAGCCTCTTAGCCTCATCCATCAGAAGGCAGACAGAAGGAGCAAGAAGCAGCAGTCTCACAGAAGCTAAAACAAAAACCATATTACAGAAAGTTAATCATGATGAAAAAGCAGAAATTTATGTCCCAATGAAGGGACAAGATAAAATCCCAGAAAAACAAGTAAATGAAGCAGAGGCAACCTTCCAGAAAAAAGAATTCACAATAATGAGAGTGAAGATGATCCAGGATTTGGGAAAGAGAGTGGAGGCAAAGATTGAGACAATGCACGAAATGTTTACCAAAGACCTAGGAGAACTAAAGAACAAACAGGCAGAAGGAGATGAAAGAGAGAAAGGACCTGAGAAAATATTTGAAGAGATAATAGCTGAAAACTTCCTGAACATCAGAAAGGAAATAGTCAGATAAGTCCAGAAAGCACAGAGAGGAAGGATAAACCCAAGGAGGAACACACCAAGACACATAGGAATCAAACTGACAAAAATTAAAGGCAGAGATAAAATATTAAGAGCAACAAAGGAAAAACAACAAATAACACACAAGGGAACTCCCATTAGGCTATCATCTGATTTCTCAACAGAAACTCTACAAGCCAGAAGGGAATGGCATGATATATTTAAAGTGATGAAATGGAAGAACCCACAACCAAGAAGATTCTACTCAGTAAGACTCTCTTTCAGATCTGATGCAGAAATCAAAAGCTTTCCAGATAAGCAAAAGTTAAGAGAATTCGGCACCACCAAACCAGCTTTACAACAAATGCTAAAGGAACTTCTCTAGGCAAGAAACACAAGAGAAGAAAAAGATCTACAGAAAATAAACCCAAAATAAGAAAATAGTAATAGGATCATACATATCAATAATGACCTTAAATGTAAATGGATTATATGCACCTACTGAAAGACATACGACATAGACAGGGGAGGTGGACGAAAACGTGCACTTTCAATTATAACATCACTGTGCTTGACCACTGCCCCCCAAATTGTATGTAATTATTTTATATTGTTAAGTTAATCATGTTCCTACTATGGTTTGCGATTTCAATTATATTTTTAGTCTGGCTATTGACTGTGAAAACTGAGAAACATCTTATACTATTGTGATATTGTACCTATTACTCATTTAATATGATTGTATCATGATTGGTCAACAGAACAATAATAGAACTCTCTATCAGCAAAACTGGTATCTAATAGAAAACCCTGTAATCACTTTTTAAAATCCAGATGCATATCAGAATTATCTTGAAATGTCTGAAAAATACAAATGCTCAGGTATTGCTTTTTTTCCTCTAGAGCTTGAGATATGTTTCTAATGAGCACTCATGTTTAAAAACAACTGGATTACATGATGATCTTTTACTTTAATCTAGTTTGTTTCAATTTTTCTATTTCATATTCAGTGCTCCCAATTCATTTACTTTATGTTCTCCAATTTCTCGATCTCTTCTCTTTTTTTTTCTTGATGTTCTTTCTCAAGGCTTTATCAAGTGTAGTTGAAAAGCTTTTGTATAGCTACATATAAATATGTATAATATATACCTTTTAGAAAACTTTTTACAAAAAGCAAAGCTAGATAATTAATACATCCATCACCTCAATCATTCAACAATGTCTATCAAATCATCACACTATAATACTTATATACAGAGTGAAAAAGCTGGCTTAAAACAACATTCAAAAAGCTAAGATCATGACATGCAGTCCCATCACTTCATGGGAAATAGATGGGGAAACAATGGAAACAGTGACAGACCTTATTTTCTTGGGCTCCAAAATCACTGCAGATGGTGACTACAGCCATGAAATTAAAAGACACTTGCTCCTTGGAAGAAAAGCTATGACCAACCTCAGTCAGTCAGTCAGTTCACTCGCTCAGTCATGTCTGACTCTTCGCGACCTCATGAATCACAGCATGCTAGGCCTCCCTGTCCATCACCATCTCCCGGAGTTCACTCAAACTCACGTCCATCTAGTCGGTCATGCCATCCAGCCATCTCATCCTCTATTGTCCCCTTTTTTTCCTGTCCCCAATCCCTCCAATCTGAGTCTTTTCCAATGAATCAACTCTTTGCATGAGGTGGCCAAAGTATTGGAGTTTCAGCTTTAGCATCAGTCCTTCCAAAGAAATCCCAGGGCTGATCTCCTTCAGAATGGACTGGTTGGATCTCCTTGCAGTCCAAGGGACTCTCAAGAGTCTTCTCCAACACCACAGTTCAAAAGCATCAGTTCTTCAGCACTCAGCCTTCTTCACAGTCCAACTCTCACATCCATACATGACCACAGGAAAAACCATAGCCTTGACTAGACGGACCTTAGTCGGCAAAGTAATGTCTCTGCTTTTCAATATGCTATCTAGGTTGGTCATAACTTTTCTT
This sequence comes from Capricornis sumatraensis, assembly GCF_032405125.1. NCBI lineage: Eukaryota > Metazoa > Chordata > Mammalia > Artiodactyla > Bovidae > Capricornis > Capricornis sumatraensis. The sequence goes on from NC_091092.1 coordinate 116,345,812, forward strand.
CCAAGGATAAGTGTCTTTTAATTTCATAGCTGCAATCACCATCTGCAGTGATTTTAGAGCCCCCCAAAATAAAGTCTGACACTGTTTCCACTGTTTCCCCATCTATTTCCCATGAGGTGATGGTACCAGATGCCATGATCTTCGTTTTCTGCATGTTGAGCTTTAATCCAACTTTTTCATTCTCCACTATCACTTTCATCAAGAGGCTTTTTAATTCCTCTTCACTTTCTGCCATAAGGGTGGTGTCATCTGCATATCTGAGGTTATTGATATTTCTCCTGGCAATCTTGATTCCAGCTTGTGTTTCTTCCAGCCCAGCGTTTCTCATGATGTACTCTGCATATAAGTTAAATAAGCAGGGTGACAATATATAGCCTTGATGTACTCCTTTTCCTATTTGGAACCAGTCTGTTGTACCATGTCCAGTTCTAACTAGACAGCATATTAAAAAGCGGAGACATTACTTTGCAGAAAAAGGTCCATCTAGTCAAAGCTATGGTTTTTCCAGTAGTCATGTGTGGATGTGAGTGTTGGACTATAAAGAAAACTGAGTGCTGAAAATTGATGCTTTTGAACTGTGGTGTTGGAGAAGACTCTTGAGAGTCCCTTGGACTGCAAGGAGATCCAACCAGTCCATCCCAAAGGAAATCAGTCTTAAATATACACTGGAAGGACTGATGCTGAAGCTGCAACTCCAATACTTTGGCTACCTGATGGGAAGAACTGATTAATTGGAAAAAGATTGAAGGCAGGAGAAGGAGACAACAAAGGATGAGGTAGTTGGATGTCACCAACTCAATGGGCATGAGTTTGGGAGTTGGTGAAGGTTAGGGAGGCCTGGTGTGCTGCAGTCCATGGGGTTGCAAAGTGTTGGACACAACTGAATAACTGAACTGATACACTTTAAATATACACAATTATATTGGTAAATTTTTCCTCAGTAAATAAAAAAGGGGGAAAAACGTTAAATTTAGTATACTATACCACAAAAGTTAGAGCTATTTCAAATTCTAAAAGATGATGTTGTTAAAGGGCTGCACTCAATATGCCAGCAAATTTTGAAAACTCAGCAGTGGCCACAGGACTGGAAAAAGTCAGTTTTCATTCCATTCCCAAAGAAAGGAAATGCAAAAGAATGTTCAAACTACCACACAATTGTACTCATCTCACATGCTAGCAATGTAATGCTCAAACTTCTCCAAGCTAGGCTTCAACGGTTTGTGAATCGTGAACTTCCAGATATTCAAGCTGGATTTAGAAACGGCAGAAGAACCAGAGATCAAATTGTCAACATCCGGTGGATCATTGAAAAAGCAAGAGAGTTCCAGAAAAACATCTACTTCTGCTTTGTTGACTACACCAAAGCCTTTGACTGTGTGGATCACAACAAAATGTGGCAAATTCTTCAAGAGAGGGGAATACCAGACCACCTTACCTGCCTATTGAGAAATCTATGTAGGTCAAGAAGCAATAGTTAGAACAGGACATGGAACTACAGACTGGTTCCAAGTTGGGAAAGGAATACGTTAAAGCTATATATTATCACTCGGCTTATTTAACTTATATGCAGAGTACATCAATGGAAATGCCGGGCTGGATGAAGCACAAGCTTGGAATCAAGATTGCTGGGAGAAATATCAATAACCTCAGATATGCAGATGATACCACCCTTATGGCAGAAAGTGAAGAGGAATTAAAGAGCCTCTTGATGAAAGTGAAAGAGGAGAGTGAAAAAGTTGGCTTAAAGCTCAACATTCAGAAAACTAAGATTATGGCATTCAGTCCCATCACTTCACAGCAAATAGACGGGGAAACAATAGAAATAGTGACAGACTTTATTTTGGGGGGCTCCAAAATCACTGCAGATGGTGACTGCAACCATGAAATTAAAAGACACTTGCTCCTTGGAAGAAAAGCTACGACTAACCTAGACAGCATATTTTAAAGCAGAGACATTACTTTGCTGACGAACGTCCATCTTGTCAAAGCTATGCTTTTTCCAGTAGTCATGTATGGATGTGAGAGTTGGACCATAAAGAAAGCTGAGCATGGAAGAATTGATGCTTCTAAACTGTGGTGTTGGAGAAGGCTCTTGAGAGTCCCATGGCCTGCAAGGAAATAAAACCAGTCCATCCTAAAGGAAATCAGTCTTGAATATTCATTGGAAGGTCTGATGCTGAAGCTGAAGATCCAATACTTTGGCCACCTGAAGGAATGAACTGACTCCTTGGAAAATATCCTGATGATGGGAAAGATTGAAGGTAGAAGGAGAAGGGGACAACAAAGGATAAGGTGGTTGGATGACATCACCAACTCAATGGACATGAGTTTGAGCAAGCTCAGGGAGTTGGTGATGGACAGGGAATCCTGGCATGCTGCAGTCCATGGGGTCACAAGAGTCAGACACAACTGAGTGACTGAACTGAAACCAAGAAACAGAAAAAGATTCCACACAAAAAGAAAGTAAATAAAAATAATTTAAAAAGCATCTATGATACTACAGCCTACAAAACACTATATTCTTACTATGCCATGCTTTTTCCAAATATGGCACCTTGGGTTTTATTTTAATTCTGAGTTACCTAAATGCACTAATAAGCAACAAAGTCATGAATAGTTCCTATGTAACATTAGGCACACTTCAAATGGTTTTTCTTTAATGGCAGTATCAAATATATAGCACTACTAATCTTACTTTTTATCTGTATTTCTTAAATAGCACCTATAACCATATCCACATCCTGTTTGGAAATAAATCCCAAATGGTTTAGTGGATGTTTGATATTATATTACATAAAATTTATACTCCAATTTCTCTTAGTTCAGATCAAAGTGATCAAAAGAAGCCCAAGTAGTTTTATAAAAAATGATTCCATACAGGAATATCAACTGAGTTTAATTTGAGTTACTTCATTGGAAACTTAAACGGCACTTGACAAGGAAGCAGGGACACTATTATGAAGGCTCTGACCACAACAGTGCTCCTTGGTGACAACTGGGGCATTCTGTATTTCACTAATTTTATAAAATGCTCATTTTTCCACAATGCAAAATTTCAGAACTAGGAAACTATCTTCCAATAATACCATCTTACCACTGCCATATTTACTTTCCTTTTAAATATCAGTGAAATTGATGGCACTGTAGATTCAATAAAGTATGATATATTTGGAATCCTCCATGTGTTGCCTTCTTATCATATTCTATTAGAGTTTTATCTTCAAGGAGCTAGGGAACTTTCGCTGATTAATTTGGAAGTTCTCTAAAAGTAAAGAATGATAATTTTGGAGTGCCATAGTATCACTTTAGTTATTATGGCAACTAAAACAAACTCCTGTATTTTGTTGTTTGTTTGCTTGCTTTTAAGTAAATTACACAAAAATGAAAGTGTTAGCTGTTTCCCATTCAGAAATGAGATGTATTCAGTGAAGTTTTATCTAAGCTCATGGTAACTTGGTTTCATAAGTGTTGGGTTTCTGTTTATTTCTTTCTTCTTGGGCCATCCAGATGATCAAGTAGATGTATAAATACAAATCAACAGTGTGATATCACCTCACAGAATGGCCATCATGCAATGGCCATCATCAAAAAGTCTAGTAACAATAAATGCTGCAGAGGGAATGGAAAAAAAAGGGAACATTTCTTACACTGCTGGTGGGAATGTAAACTAGTATAACCACTATGGAGAACAGTATGGAAGTTGTTTCAACTAAACATAGAGCTACAATACAACTGTACAATACCACCCCTGGGCATGTATCTGGAGAAACCCAGGGTTCAAAAGGATACATGCACCCCAAATGTTCACTGCACTGCTATTTACAATAGCCAAGACATGGAAGAAATGTAAATATCCATCAATAGATGAACGGATAAAGAAGGTGTGGTACATATATACAATGGAATATTACCCAAGCATTAAAAAGAGTGAAATAATGCCACTTGGATTATTAGCAACATGGATGGACCCAGAGATTATCATACTGAGTGAAGTAAGTCAGACAAAGACAAATATCATATGATATAGATTATAGGTAGAATCTAAAAAAATGATACAAAGGAACTTATTTACAAAACAGAAACTGACAGACTTAGAAAACAAATTTAGGTTACCAGAGGGGAAGGAGGGATAGATTAGGAGTTTGGGATTGACATGTACACATTCCTATATTCAAAACAGATAACCAATAAGGACAAGGAACTCTGTTCAACATTCTGTAATAACCTAAATGGGAGAAGAATTTGAAAAAGAACAGATACATGTGTGTGTGTATATATATATATAATATATATATATATATAAAACTTAATCACTCTGTTATACACCTGAAACTAGCACAACATTGTTAATCAACTATACTCCAATATAAAATAAAATTTTAAAAATATATATATATTAAAAAGTTCTAAAACTTACATTTGGGAGAGCTATAAATAAAAGCTAGACTTGACATCTGAAAGCCCTAAAGTTAAGGCAGCCAAAGGACAGGCTTTTGTAGTGTCTCACTTTTAATTTAAAAGGTCAGCCCTAAATTAGTAGGCATTTGATGAATGTCAATATTGGGGAAGAAAGAAAAGAAAATCAGAAGAAGCAAAGATAAGATATATAGTAAAAGAAAATTAAATATATACTATCCACAGAGCATATGAGAAGATATTTCATCCAAAAAATAAAACTAGAATTCTATTAAAAATAGGGAAAAAATTAGAGAACTTGATAATAACAAAGAGTTACTGATAATAACAATAAGATATTGAGAATTAAAAATTAAACTGAGGGGCTGGAAGATAAAGTTGTGAAAAATAGCACAAAAAGTAGAACAATAAGACAGATGGAAAATTAGATACTAAAAAAATAGGTAAACCATTGACTAATTCTAACATCTGACTAATTGCAGTACCATAAAGAGATAATAGAGAAAATAGGTGGAAGTAAATTATCAATGAATAAAATCTCAAAAACTGAATGATAAATCTCCAGATTTAAATGGCTTACCAAGAGCCTAGAAGATGAATGAAAGGGACCTACATCATGTTGAATTATTGGGAGTGATCAGCATTCCAGGAGAAAGAGAAAATCCTAAAAGCTTACAGAAAGAGGCCACTTGTAAATTAATTGTAAATAAGTAAATATATTTGACAATATGAAACAAGAACAACAATCATGAATTCACTAAAATTATCAGGGCATAAAATCTATGATCAATGAAATAAGGACTACAATAAGTATATTTATGAAGTAGAACAACAACTAGAATTACCTGTCTGCTTTCTTGAAAACAGAAAGAAAGAAAAGACAGCATATGCAAAAGAAAAGTTAAAAAATACGGAATACAGAATAGAACCAACACATACTAGGAGAAGCAGAGGAAATTTATTAGAGAGAGATAAAAGAGAGGAAAGGAGGTTTGGAGAAGGAGGAGGAAGGCGGCAAGAAGGAAGGTAGGAAGGGAAAGAGATTTGAGGAAATAATAGAGATGAAATTGCCAAATTAAAAGTGAAATCATTCACTGATTACAAATACTACACCTAGATTGTAAAGACACATAAAAGGGCCAAAGAAAAAGAGAGAAATTCTAGTAAGAGATTGCAGATGAACTTCAAAGAACCAAGAACCATATTGATGTCTTAGTTATCTTCGGATGAAAGAAGACAGGGGAATGATGTTTTTTTTTAAATTTATTTATTTTAATTGGAGGCTAATTACTTTACAGTATTGTAGTGGTTTTTGCCATACACTAACATGAATCAGCCATGGGTGTACATATGTCCCCTATCCTAAACCCCCCTCCCACCTCCCTCCCCATCCCATCCCCCTGGGTCATCCCAGTGAACCAGCCCTGAGCACCCTGTCTCATGCATCGAACCTGGACTGGTGATTAGTTTCACATATGATAATATACATGTTTCAATGCTCTTCTCTCAAATCATCCCACCCTCGCCATCTCCCACAGAGTCCAAAAGACAGCTCTATACATCTGTATCTCTTTTGCTGTCTTGCATATAGGATTATCATTACCATCTTTCTAAATTCCATATATATGTGTTAATGTACTGTATTGGTGTTTTTCTTTCTGGCTTACTTCACTCTGTATAAGAGGCTCCAGTTTCATCCACCTCATTAGAACTGATTCAAATGTATTATTTTTAATGGCTGAGTAATACTCCATTGTGTATATGTACCACAGCTTTCTTATCCATTCATCTGATGATGGACATCTAGGTTGCTTCCATGTCCTGGCTATTATAAACAGTGCTGTGATGAACATTGGGGTACACGTGTTTCTTTCAATTCTGGTTTCCTCAGTGTGTATGCCCAGCAGTGGGATTGCTGGGTCATATGGCAGTTCTATTCCCAGTTTTTTAAGGAATCTCTACACTGTTCTCCATAGTGGCTGTACTAGTTTGCATTCCTACCAACAGTGCAAGAGGGTTCCCTTTTCTCCTCACCCTCTCCAGCATTTATTGTTTGTAGACTTTTGGATTGCAGCCATTCTGACTGGTGTGAAATGGTACCTCATTGTGGTTTTGATTTGCATTTCTCTGATAATGAGCGATGTCGAGCATCTTTTCATGTGTTTGTTAGCCATCTGTATGTCTTCTTCAGAGAAATGTCTATTTAGTTCTTTGGCCCATTTTTTGATTGGATCATTTATTTTTCTGGAATTGAGCTGCAGGAGTTGCTTGTATATTTTTGAGGTTAATTCTTTGTCAGTTGCTTCATTTGCTATTATTTTCTCCCATTCAGAAGGCTGTCTTTTCACCTTGCTTATAGTTTCCTTCATTGTGCAAAAGCTTTCAAGTTTAATTAGGTCCTATTTGTTTTTAAGGTACTGAAGGAAAAGTAGGTACTTTCATCAAGATATATATAACCAGTCAAGCTGATATTCATATACAAGAGTATGATAAATACATCATTAGGCATTTTTTAAAAGCTATAGAAGGTTTGTCACAAAAAGACCCACATAAATGGGGAGGGGTGGTGGGAGGAGTCTGAGAGATGCTGAAAGTCATATAAGACTTATCACAGTCCCTGATAAGAATAGGTTCTCTATAAATGTTTGCTTAACTCCCTGGGTCGGGAAGATCCCCTGGAGAAGGGAATGACAACCTACTCCAGTAATCTTGCCTGGATAATTCCATGGACAGAGGAGCCTGGCGGGCTACAGTCCATGGGGTTGCAAACAGTCAGACATGACTGAGCAACTAACACTGGAGCTTGAACTGGACTGAAGGTGGTTAATGAGGAAAGAGTCCTGAGGAATTTGAAAGCTGTGGAATTGAAAGCAAAGGGACAAAATAAAAAGTCCAGTCTAAAGGAGACATCTTTGCAAGTTCTTCAAGGTTTTCCCATCCCCTAATCCACTATGATTTTCTTTATTGATATACACAGTGATTTAGACTCCAGCCAGGGAAAATGTCTGTGAGATTTACAGAGAGGAATTTAAGGATATCAAATGCCCAAGACACCAAAATCTCTCTTGTATTAATATCAAGCACACAAAAACTGCTACTATATCAAAGTCATATGTTTCTGTTAGTTCATAGGTGAAAAGCCATTCATGGAAAGGAAATTTACTTTTAAAAAGGATTGATAAAGATCTGCATACATTCTCAAAGAAATAATCACTTGTGCAACAGTTACTACTCAAATGAATACAAAGACAAATCCCCAAGCAGAAGAAAAAGGGTTTAATTATGTCATCTGCCTACAGCTTATATTCATTCCTTCATATTACAACAATGTGTTTTCAGTTTCTGAGATCTGGAATCAATTAAGATATATCTGGACTCTTTTTAATAATGGATTTTACTGAAAACAGCTTATTTCCTTTCCTCCAAATAGTGAATATATGAAGAAATGTAAATTATTCCATCTTAATGAGTAATCTTTTTATTATTTTATTTTTATAAACTTTGAAGATACAGTATTCATTGATCAGATTCCTTTGATTTTATATGCATAAATTCAACTTGAATTAACTTAAGCAAAAAGGTTAATGTACAGGTTCAATTATCCACTATGATAAAAATTAAAAACAGAACTACCATATGATACAGCAATTCCACTTCTGGGACTATATGCAAAGCAAACAAAAACATTAACTTGAAAGCATATCTGTACCCCTATGTTCCCATATTCATACCAGCATTATTTACAATAGTCAAGACACAGAAGCAGTCTAACTGTCCATTAATAGATGAATGGATATGAAGTTGTGGGGTGTGTGTGTGTGTGTGTGTGTGTGTGTATGTGTGCATGTATGTATATATATATATATGTATATATATATATATAGAGAGAGATACATGTTAAGAATACTATACAGCCAAAAAATGAGGAAATTCTACAATTTGCATGAACACAGATGGACTTCAAAGGCATTACACTAAGTGAAATAAGTCAAAGAGAAATGATGAATGATCTCAACTTATATGTAGCATCTTAAAAAAAAAACACAAAACAACCAAACTTCATAGAAAAAGAGATCAGACTTGTTAATAGACATCGAGTGGGGGGGGAGGGGGAAGGAGGGGAATAGGAGGAAGGTGGTTAAAAGGTACAAAATTCCAGTTATATGATAAATAAATACTAGGGAGGTAATGTACAACATACTATAGTTAATACTGCTATATGATATATGGCAAAGTTGTTCAGAGAATAAATCCTAAGAATTTTATCACAAGGAGAAAAATTATTTTTTGTGTTTTCTTTTCGTCTATATGAGAAGATAGATATTAGCTGAACCTATTGTGGTAATCATTCCACAATGTGTATAAATCAAACCATCAGCCAGTACACCTTAAACTTATAATATAAATCAATTATTTTTTCATAAAACTTGGCAAAATATTTTACAAAAGTTGCATTTAATGTAAAGTTTTATTTAAAATAAGGTTCAAGGGCATCCCTGGGGGCTCAGTGGTAAAGAATCCACCTGCCAGTGCAGGAGACACGGGTTCAATCCCTGATTCGATAGTTTAAAAGGTCCAAGACCGTGATAACAGAGAATTAAACCACGTATGGGGCCCTTCTAAGGAGAAGGCAATGGCACCCCACTCCAGTACTCTTGCCTGGGAAATCCCATGGATGGAGGAGCCTGGTGGGTTACAGTCCACGGGGTCTCAAAGAGCTGGACATGACTGAGTGATTTCACTTTCACTTTTCACTTTCATGCATTGGAGAAGTAAATGGCAACCCACTCCAGTATTCTTGCCTGGAGAATCCCAGGGACAGAGGAGCTGGTAGGCTGCTGTCTCTGGGGTCTCACAGACTCAGACACAGCTGAAGTGACTTAGCAGCAGCAGCAGCAGCAGGGGCCCTTCTAAGTGAAGTGCCCTGTGCAACTGTATAGGCTGTATACCCAAGGAGCTGGTCCTTCTTCTTGAGGCAAAAGTTCCTCAAGGAGATGTGATATCATTGAAATTTCCTGTCCATGCTTGGCTTCCCTGGATCCATGAAGGAGAGCAATTATCTCAACCCTCCCCTCCTTCCTATTATCACTATATCCTATTATAGCTATATCCTATTATACTATTATCATTATTTAGAAAAATTTGCAGGCAATTCAGTTCATTTCTGTGCTTGCCTGGATATATTTTGGTCCTAAAAGGGCCAGATCCAGCATTTCTGACTCTTAAGTTTCCAAAGGCCACTGTCATATGAACTAGTCTTCCATTTTCGTGTTTGTATTCTTGCCTCTAGAAAAAATGTTTACCAAATTTACAAAGTATGTTTTGTTTTGAACATCTGTTACATGTTCTAACATTTACATTTAATACAATTTATAGTTCCTATAACACTATTTTTTTGAAATTCAGTTCAGTTGCTCAGTTGTGTCTGACTCTTTGTGATCCCATGGACTGCAGTACACCAGGCTTCCCTGTCCATCACCAACTCCCTAAACCTACTCAAACTCATGTCCATCGAGTCGGTGATGCCATCCAACCATCTCATCTTCTGTCGTCCCCTTCTCCTCCTGCCTTCAATTTTTCCCAGCATCAGGGTCTTTTCCAATAGTCAGTTCTTCACATCAGGTGAACTTTTGGCCACATCAGGTGGCCAAAGTATTGGAGTTGCAGCTTCAGCATCAGTCCTTCCAATGAATATTCAGGACTGATTTCCTTTAGGATGGACTGGTTGGATCTCCTTGCAGTCCAAGGGACTCTCAAGATTCTTCTCCAGCACCACAGTTCAAAAGCATCAATTCTTCGGCACTCAGATTTCTTTATGGTCCAACTCATATCCATACATGACTACTGGAAAAACCATTTCTTTGACTAGATGGACCTTTGTCTGCAAAGTAATGTTTCTGCTTTTTAATATGCTGTCTAGCTTGGTCATAGCTTTTCTTCCAAGGAGCAAGTGTCTTTTAATTTTATGACTGCAGTCACCATCTGTAGTGATTTTGGAGCCCAAGAAAATAAAGTCTGTCACTGTTTCCATTGTTTCCCCATCTATATGCCATGAAGTGATGGGACTGGATGCCATGATCTTAGTTTTTTGTATGTCGACTTGCAAACAGTTGGACATGACTGAGCTACTGAACAACACAAGACTGTGTATTTATTGAGGACAGACAATTCTAGAGGCATTTGTTTTTACTGTTATTAATAGATCTGTTTTTAAATAGATCCTCAGTAATGAACACAGCACCTGGAAACACAGCACATGGAAGAATTTTTGAATGGATGGATAGAAAGATGCAGCGATAGAGTGGGTGTCTAAAGAAATAAATAACTATTGAGTTATTATTGACACAGTTCATGTGAAAAGAGTAGTAAAAGCCTAAACTAGGGTATCAAACATAGTAATGGAAGGAAGTGAAGGTCAAGAAAGCTATTTTGAATAGCTATTTTTTTTGCTTTAAGAAAATTAATCTCAAATTTTTAATAACACAGCTTTAAATAGTACACTAGTTTCCTGTGGGTTATTGACTTTTATATTTTATCTTCAAAATTGGACTTACTATTGCATTTTGTCAGGGTTTCATTTGTATATTGGATAATTATATTATGTTTTCCTTTGACTTCCTTTCCCACCATGATTCTGAATTTAATTGTGTGATGACTCACCAACTTTGATTCCTGCAAGAGTTTCTGTTAATCACACAGCACAATGTCCCTCATAGGTTCTAGAAATAATTGCTAGAGAAAAATAATTTGTTTGAGCAAAACTTTTATTTCATTTCTTATTTCAAAGAGATATTCTATGATTGGAGAATAATAACAATAAAAATTTATTGAGTGTCTATAATGCCATAGACAACAATAAGTGGTCTACACAAGTACTATTTTAACAATAATTTAACCTTCACAACTATGAAGAAGTTAACAAAGTGACACAGTGGCCAGATCATGGTATAAAACTAGTTCAATATGACCTCAAAGCTTATTTCTTCCTTTCCCAGGAGGAAGTATTACTCTGTAGCTTCCTTTTATGATCATCTTCCTCAAATCTGTAGGTTTCTGACTCTCATTTAAAATTTTAACTTAGTTCTGTTTCCCTGGTCAGGCAACTTGTAGAGTGGCAATGATCAGACAAAACAAAGTCTTTTCTCTACTTAAGTCTACTTCACTGTGTAGGTTCATTGCTCTGCTGCTGGCCTGTAAGGGGTCTAATCCTGTCCGATTTCTTGAACAAATATGTGCTCTACTGGCCTGAGTATTTAGTCTCTATGCATCTGTTATTCTTTCCCTCAGGCTGTCCTTAAGACTGATTTGGGATTGGGTCTACAGTGTTTGGTAACTGAACCTGCAAAGGTGTCCCTAATTCCCTTCCTTTCACAAACATCTGGAAAGTAAATCTGATTTTATCTTCCACCATACACATCAGTATTGTGTCCACTTTCCAAGGGGTTATCTAAAAGGTCCACTAGAATGTGTCACTACCAACCTTTTACCATTTTCACCAGCCCTGCATTCCTCCTGCATTGTAGCTGAACTTCCCAATCAGACCACATCCTTTCTGAAATCTGATTTGCACACGTGACTTCCTCACTTTGACTTTCTTTCACCTACAAAGTGTCTCCTTGGTGAATGCCAACTCATTTCAAAATATTTCATCCTTTGGGAATGTTGTCTGACACGATTAGGTAGAGCTGAACACCTGAGGGAACAAACCTCTACTTGATGTCAGACTTCAGTTGACATGAGTCACATCTGCAGACTGCTATATCACCCCTTGGAATGAGTTTCCCAGCAGTCTACCAGCTTGCCACTGTAAACCAATGATTTTGTGCCAGCTCTATCTCTTTAAAAGAGTGACTGTCAAACACTGCCCAAAATACTGGAAACCATCAAGGCTACAAGGCAGTGGGATTACATATTCAAAGTGCTAAAAGAAAGACAGTCAACCAAGAGTCCTATATTTGGCAAAACTATTCAGAAGGGCTTCCCTTTAGGCTCAGATGGCAAAGAATCTGCCTGTGATGCAGGAGACCTGGGTTTGATCCCTAGGTCGGGAAGATCCCCTGGAGAAGGGAATGGCTATCCACTCCAGTATTCTTGCCTGGAGAATTTCATGGGCAGGGGAGCCTGGCGGGCTACAGTCCATGCAGTTGCAAAAAGTTGGACATGACTGAGCAACTAACACATTCTTCAGAAATGAATTAGAAATTACAACATTCCCATATAAACATCAACTAAGAGAATTCATCACAAGCAGACCTACCTGATAAGAAATACTAAAGAGAGTCCTTCAGACTGAAATGAAAGTACCCTAGACAGTAACTCAATTCCATATGATACATTGATTAAAGGGTACATAGTTTTACTTATGCTCATAAAGAAAAAGAGGGAAAAAATTTTTAGAAGTGATAGTTCAGTTTATGGTGTTATATATAGTGATGGCTTAACAGGCATATACTTATCAAACCCATCAAGATGTACACATTAAATATGTGCAAGCTTTGTTTATGTCAATCATACCTCAACACAAAAATAAAGAGCACAAGAGTAAAGGAAACTAAGTAAGTAAATATAAAAGACAGTATCATTGTATTTTTCCTAATAACTTTTTTCTTCTCCTATATGATTTCAAAGAAAATAGCATAGAGCAATAATTATAAAATTGTATTGATGAGTTTATAAGGTATAGTAAATATAATGTATAATATATGCATAGTATAGTGCCTAACAAAGGTGTAATTTGTATGACAATAACAGCACAAAGGAGGAAGAGGGAAAGGAGCTATAATGGAGCAAAGAATACAATTGAAATTCAGTTCAGTTCAGTTCAGTCACTCAGTTGTGTCCGACTCTTTGCGACCCCATGAATCTCAGCACGCCAGGCCTCCCTGTCCATCACCAACTCCCAGAGTTCACTCACATGTCCATCGAGTCAGTGATGCCATCCAGGCATCTCATCCTCTGTTGTCCCCTTCTCCTCCTGCCCCCAATCCCTCCCAGCATCAGCGTCTTTTCCAATGAGTCAACTCTTCGCATGAGGTGGCCAAAGTATTGGAGTTTCAGCTTTAGCATCATTCCTTCCAAAGAAATCCCAGGGTTGATCTCCTTTAGAATGGACTGGTTGGATCTCCTTGCAGTCCAGGGGACTCTAAAGAGTCTTCTCCAACACCACAGTTCAAAAGCATCAATTCTTCAGTGCTCAGCCTTCCTCACAGTCCAACTCTCCCATCCATACATGACCACTGGAAAAACCATAGCCTTGACTAGACGGACCTTAGTCGGCAAAGTAATGTCTCTGCTTTTCAATATGCTATCTAGGTTGGTCATACCTTTTCTTCCAAGAAGTAAGTGTCTTTTAATTTCATGGCTGCAATCACCATCTGCAGTGATTTTGGAGCCCAAAAAAAAATAAAGTCTGACACTGTTTCCACTGTTTCCCATCTATTTCCCATGAAGTGATGGGACCGGATGCCATGATCTTCGTTTTCTGAATGTTGAGCTTTAGGCCAACTTTTTTAGCTTTCCTCTTTCACTTTCATCAAGAGGCTTTTTAGTTCCTCTTCACTTTCTGCCATAAGGGTGGTGTCATCTGCATATCTGAGATTATTGATATTTCTCCCGGCAATCTTGATTCCAGCTTGTGTTTCTTCCAGTCCAGCATTTCTCATGATGTACTCTGCATATAAGTTAAATAAGCAGGGTGACAATATACAGCCTTGACATACTCCTTTTCCTATTTGGAACCAGTCTGTTGTTCCATGTCCAGTTCTAACTGTTGCTTCCTGACCTGCATACAGGTTTCTCAAGAGGCAGGTCAGGTGGTCTGGTATTCCCATCTCTTTCAGAATTTTCCACAGTTTATTGTGATCCACACAGTCAAAGGCTTTGGCATAGTCAATCAAGCAGAAATAGATGTTTTTCTGGAACTCTCTTGCTTTTTCCATGATCTAGAGGATGTTGGCAATTTGATCTCCGGTTCCTCTACCTTTTCTAAAACCAGCTTGAGCATCAAGGGGTTCACAGTTCACATATTGCTGAAGCCTGGCTTGGAGAATTTTGAGCATTACTTTACTAGCATGTGAGATGAGTGCAAATGTGCCGTAGTTTGAGCATTCTTTGGCATTGCCTTTCTTTGGAATTGGAATGAAAACTGACCTTTTCCAGTCCTGTGGCCACTGCTGAGTTTTCCAAATTTGCTAGAATATTGAGTGCAGCACTATTAAGTTAGTATTAATCTGAATTAGGTTGTTTTAAATTATGATCTAATTTTAATCCCCAGGGCAACCAGCAAGCAAATAACTCAAAACAATATTGTACTGCTAAAGGCTAGATTGTACCATCTGGAGAATAAAGAAGATTATTGACTACAACTGAAAACAGAAAGAGAACTGTTCTCTCTATATATGTAATTTCTCAATTTGTAAAAAATTGTGGCTTTACTTCTGTACACAAATTAGGTAGCATCTATGCAACAGAAAAACATCTAGGTTAAAAATTGTTAATTTAGTCAAATAACACTTAAAATCACAGTATAGTGCCCCAAAGTAATCAAGTCATTTTATTTCATGGACCTGTTCTATTTAAGCATATATAGTTGACCCTTGAACAGCATGGATTTAAACTGTGCAGGTCCATTACATGCAGGGTTTTTTTCAGTAAATACAGTCAGTCCTCCATATCTGTGGGTTCCACATCTGTGCAGACCACATTCCTGATCAGTTATCTCCCTAATGATTTACTTTGATTGCAGCATTTCCAGTGGCTGCAAATTACCTCTTAGTCTAGAATATATGTGTATTACAGAAAGACAGTACTTGACTCTGATAATGTAATCTATTTCTGAAGCATTTTATAAGATTAAATGAGAAAGAATACTGATCCATATGTGGGGATACTGATAATGCTCATGTGCAAATGGAATAATATTAAGGCAAAAAAATTAAACGCTGGACACAAAGTGGCTATCATCAAAAAGCCTACAAATAATAAATTGTTAGAGAGGGTGTGCAGAAAAGGGAACCTACCTACACTGTTGGTGAGAATGTAAATTGGTATAAATATACATTGTAAATGTAAAACAGCATGGATATTCCTTAAACCATAAACAATATGAAAGTCCAACCTATAGACTAGGAGAAAGTATTTGCAAATGATGCAACTGACTAGGAGCTAATTACCAAAATATACAAACAACACATACAATTGAATATCAAAAAACCAAACAACCCAATCAAAAAATGGCCAGGAGACCTATTAATAAACAGATATTTCTCCAAAGACATACAGATGCCCAAGAGGCACATGAAAAGATGCTCAACATCATTAGTTATTAGAGAGATGCAAATCATAACTAGAATGAGGTATCACCTCACATTGATCAAAATGGCTACTGTCAAAAAATCAACAAATTGCTGGAGAAGGTGTGGAGAAAAAGGAACCCTCCTACACTGTTGGTGGGGGTATAAACTGATACATCCACCATGGAAAACAGTATGGAGATTCCTTATAAAATTAAAAATAGAACTACCATATGCTCCGAGGATCCCACTTCTAGGCATATATCTGGAAAACAGGAAAACTCTAATTAGAAAAGATACATGAACACCAATGTTCAGAGCAACATTATTTCCAATAGCCAAGGCACAGAAGCAAATTAAGTGTCCACTGACAGAGAAATGGTTAAAAAAGATGTGGTACATATATACACAATGGAATATTACTCAGCCATAAAGAAGAATGAAATATTACCAACTGTGGCAACATGGATGGACCTAGAGATTATTATACCAAGTAAAAGAAGTCAGACAGAGAAAGATAATTATTATATGATATCACTTATATACAGAATCTAAAAAATAGTACATGAATCAATGCACAAAACAGAAACAGACTCACAGGCATGGGAGGGGGAGGAGGGATAAATTAGAAGCAGATTAACATATATACACTACTAAATATAAAACAGATAAACAACAAGGATTTACTGCATAGCACAGGGAACTATATTTAATACCTTATGATAACCTATAGTAGGAAACAATCTGAAAAGAAAATATATATATATATATATATATATATAAAGCTGAATCACTTTGCTGTACACCTAAAACTAACACAATATTGGAAATCAACTATATTTCAATTTTTTAAAAAAGCTGGACACAAAATAAAATGTGCACATTGGTTACCATTATGTAAAAGTACTGTTGTTTGGTCGTTAAGTTGTGACTGAATCTTTTGTGACACCATAGACTGTAACCCTCCAGGGTCCTCTGTCCATGGGATTTCCCAGACAAGAATATTGGAGTGAGTTGCCTTTTCCTTCTCCAGAGGATCTTCCAGACTCAGGGATCAAACCTGCGTCTCATGCATTACAGACAGATTCTTTACCACTGAGCCACCAGGGAAGCCCCAAAGTACTGTACATATAAGTGAAAAATAAATGAAGGGAACTCTAGAGTCATACACTTATCTAAAAAAACTGTGAGAGATTTATTGTTATAGAGGAAGGGCAAAGTCATTTTGGACAGAAGAAAGATGCCAAGAAAGTAAGGGTAGAAAGAAGAAAAAAAGGACACAAAAAATTTCAAATAAACGACCTAAACTTCCATCTAAAAGAATTAGAAAAAGAAGGCTAAAGGAAACCCTAATTCAGCAGAAGGAAGAAAATAATAAAGATAATAGAGGAAATAAAAGAGATAAAAGGAAAACAAAAGCAATAAAAAAAATTCAATGAAAACAGGAGCTGCTTCTTTGAAAAGATAAACTAAATTGATAAACATTTAACCACACTCATCAAGAAAAGTGGACTCAAATAAACAAAATAAGAAATGACAGAGGAAAAATAACAACTGATAACACAGACCTGCAATTAATCAACTGAACAGTTGCATGCTAACAAAATGGATAACCTAGAAGAAAGGGACAAATTTCGAGAAAAATACAAACTTCTGAGACTGAATCTGGAAGAAATACACAATCTGAACAGACCAATCACTAGCATTGAAATTTAATTTGTAATTAAAAAAGCTCTCATCAAACAAAAGTCCAGAACTGTATGGCTTCAGTGGGGAATTATACCAAACATAGCTAATACCTATCTTTCTCAAACTATTCCCCCCAAAAATGAAGAGGATGGAATACTCCCAAATTCATTCTGATGCTGCTGCTGTTGCTGCAAAGTCACGTCAGTTGTGTCCGACTCTGTGTGACCCCATGGGTGGCAGCCCACCAGGCTCCTCTGTCCCTGGGATTCTCCAGGCAAGAACACTGGAGTGGGGTGCCACTGCCTTCTCCACCAAATTCATTCTACAAGCCCATTATTACTCTGATATCAAACCCAAACAAAGATATTACAAAAGAAAAAAAACAGAGAAAGAAAATTAAAAGCTATTTTCACTTATGAACATAGGCACAAAGTCCTCAACAAATATAGTAGCAAACTGAATCCAACAGCACATTAAAAGAATCAAACACAATGATCAAGTGGGATTTATCCCAGGGATACAGGAATTCTTCAATATATACAAATCAATCAATGTGATACTCCATATCAGCAAATTGAAGAATAGAAACCATAGGCAGGTAGATGCAGAAAAAGCTCTCAACAATATTCAACACACATTAATAATAAAACAAAATTTCCAGGAAGTGGGCATAGAGGGGACTATCTCATCAAAATAAGGCCATATATGGCAAATATACAGCTAACAAAATACTCAACAGTGAAAAGCTAAAAGCTTTTCCTCTAATTCAGGAACAAGACAGGATGCCCACTCTCATCTCTTCTATTTAACATAGTACTGGAAGTCATAGCTACAGCAATCTAACAAGAAAAAGCAATAAAATCTATCAAAATTGGAAGAGAAGAAGTAAAACTATCACTATTTACAGATAACATGATAGAATAAATGAATTCAGAAAAGTTGCAGTATAGAAGATTAATATACATAAGTCTGTTGCCTTTCTATGTACTGATAATGAACTATCAGAAAGAGAAATTAAGGAAATAATCCCATTTACAATCACATCAAAGGAATACAATACCCACAGATAAATTTAAACAATGAGGTGAAAGACCTATACTATGAAAACTATAAAACATTAAGGAAGGAATTTGAAAATAATACAAAAAAGGGAAGCTATCTCATGTTCTTGAATTGGAAGAATTATTATTAAAATGTCCTTACTTTCCAAAGCAATTTATAGATTTAATGCAATTCCTATCAAACTATGCATGACCTTTTTCACAGAATTATAAAAAATAATCCTAAAATTTATATAGAACCATGAAAGACCCCAAATTGCCAAAGCAAATTAAAGAAAAAAAGAACAAAGCCAGAGATATCATGCTCCTTGACTTCAGATTATATGACAAAGCCACAGTAATAAAAACAGCATGATACTGATACAAAAATAGACACACAGATCAATGGAATAGTATAGAGAGTACAGAAATAAGCCCACATGATTATCATCAATTAATTTCCAACAAAGGAGGCAAGAAATTACAAGGAAGAAAAGATAGTCTCTTCAATAAGTGGTGCTGAGAAAGCTAGACAGGTACGGGGAAAAGGATGAGATTAGAAACATTTCTTCAAGCCAAAAACAAAAATAACTCAATATGGATTAAAGATCTAAATGTTAGACCTGAAACCATAAAACTCCTAGGAGAGAACATAGGCAGAACACTCTTTGACATAAACTGTGCAAGATTATTTTTTGGATTGGACTTATAAGGCAAAAGAAATGAAAGCAAAATAAACAGGATCCAATCAAAATTCAAAAAATGACGATCATGGCATCTGGTCCTATCACTCCATGGCAAATAGATGGGGAAACAGTGGAAACAGTGTCAGACTTTATTTTGGGGGGCTCCAAAATTACTGCAGATGGTGACTGCAGCCATGAAATTAAAAGACACTTACTCCTTGGAAGAAGTTATGACCAACCTAGATAGCATATTGAAAAGCAGAGACATTACTTTGCCAACAAAGGTCTGTCTAGTCAAGGCTATGGTTTTTCCAGTGGTCATGTATAGATATGAGAGTTGGACTGTGAAGAAAGCTGAGCGCCAAAGAATTGATGCTTTTGAACTGTCATTTTGGAGAAGACTCTTGAGAGTCCCTTGGACTGCAAGGAGATCCAACTAGTCCATTCTAAAGGAGATCAGTCCTGGGTGTTCTTTGGAAGGACTGATGCTAAAGCTGAAACTCCAATACTTTGGCCACCTTATGCGAAGAGTTGACTCATCGGAAAAGACTTGGATGCTGGGAGGGATTGGAGGCAGGAGAAGAAGGGGACAACAGAGGATGAGATGGCTGGATGGCATCACCGATTTGATGGACATGAGTTTGAGGGAACTCTGGGAATTGGTGATGGACAGGGAGGCCTGGCGTGCTGCAATTCATGGGGTCACAAAGAGTCAGACACAACTGAGTGATTGAGCTGAACTGAACTGAATCAAACTTAAAGGCTGGCAAGAATGTGGAGAAAGTGAAATTCTAGCACAGTATTGGAGGGGTTGTAAACTGGTTCAGCCACTACAGAAAACAGTATTCAATTTCCTCAAAAAACTAAAAATAGAACTGCCATATAATCTAGCAATTCCACTGCTGGGTACACAGCCAAAAAAACAAAAACACTACTTCAAAATATACATGGACCCAATGTTCATAGCAACATTATTTACAATAGCTAATTATAGAAGCATTCTAGAACTATCACCAAAAAAAAAAGATGTCCTTCTCATCATAGGGGCCTGGAATGCAAAAGCAGGAAGTCAAGAGATAGGTGGAGTAACAGGCAAAGGCTAATAGAGTTTTCCCAAGAAAACGCACTAGTCATAGCAAACACCCTCTTCCAACAACACAAGAGACAACTTTACACATAGACATCACCAGATGGTCAAAGCTGAAATCAGATTGATTACATTGTTTGCAGCCAAAGATGGAGAAGCTCTGCACAGTCAGCAAAAACAAGACTGGGAGCTGATTGTGGCTCAGATCATGAGCTCTTTATTGCTAAATTCAGACTTAAATTTAAGAAAGTAGGGAAAACCACTAGAATTTCAGGTATGACATAAATCAAACCCTTACGATTATATGTGGAAGTGACAAATAGATTCAAGGGATTAAATTTTATAGAGTGCCTGATGAACTATGGATGGAGATTCATGACATTGTATAGGAGGCAGTGATCAAGATCATCCCCAAGAAAAAGAAATGCAAAAATTCAAAATGGTTCTCTGAGGAGCCCTTACAAATACCTAAGAAGAGAAGAGTAAGGCAAAGGAGAAAAGGAAAGATATAACCATCAGAATGCAGATATAACCATTCAGATATAACCATCTGAATGCAGAGTTCCAAAGAATAGCAAGGAAAGATAAGAAACCCTTCCTCACTGATCAATGCAAAGAAATAGAGGAAAACAATAGAAGGGGAAAGACTAGAGATCTCTTCAAGAAAATTAGAGACACCGAGGGAACATTTCATGCAAAGAATGGCACGATGAAGGACAGAAATGGTATGGACCTAACAGAAACAGAAGATATTAATAAAAGGTGACAAGAAAACAAAGAAGAACCATACAAAAAAGATCTTCATGACCCAGATAGCCACAATGGTGTGATCACTCACCTAGAGCCAGACATCCTGGAATGTGAAGTCAGGTGGACCTTAGGAAACATCGTGACGAACAAAGCTAGTGGAGGTGATGGAATTCCAGTTGAGCTATTTCAAGTTCTAAAAGGTGATGCTGTGAAAGTGCTGCACTCAATATGCCAGCAATTTTGAAAAATTGAGCAGTGGCCACAGGACTGGAAAATGTCAGTTTCGTTTCAATCCCAAAGAAAGGCAATGCCAAAGAATGCTCAAACTACTGCACAATTGCACTCATCTCACATGCTAGCAAAGTAATACTCAAAATTCTCCAAGCCAGGCATCAACAGTACATGAATCGAGAACTTCCAGATGTTCAAGATGGATTTGGAAAAGGCAAAGGAACCAGAGATCAAACTGTCAACATCCACTGGAGCATAGGAAAAGCAAGAGAGTTCCCAGAAAACATGTATTTTTGCTTTATTGACTAAACCAAGCCTTTGACTGTGTGGATCACAACAAACTGTGGAAAATTCTGAAAGAGATGGGAATACCAGACCACCTGACCTGCCTCCTGAGAAATCTGTATGCAGGTCAAGAAGCAACAGTTAGAACTGGACATGGAACAACAGTCTGGTTCCAAATAGGGAAAGGAGTACATCAAGGTTGTATATTGTCACCCTGCTAATTTAACTTATATGCAGAGGACATCATGCAAAATGTTGGGCTGGATGACGTACAGCTGCAATCAAAATTGCCAGGAGAAATATCAATAACCTCAGATATGTAGATGACACCACCCTTATGGCAGAAAGAGAAGAGAAACTGAAGAGCCTCCTGATGATGAGAAAGAGAAGAGTGAAAACTTTGGCTTAAAACTCAACATTCATAAAACTAAGATTGTGGCATCCAGTCCCATCACTTCATGGAAAATAGGTGGAGAAACAATGGAAACAGTGACAGACTTTATCTTTTTGGACTCCAAAATCACTGCAGATAGTGATTGCAGCCATGAAATTAAAAGTTGCTTGGTCCTTGGAAGGAAAGCTATGACCAACTTAGACAGCAGTTTTAAAAGCAGAGACATTACTTTGCCAACAAAGGTCAGTCTAGTTAAAGCTATGGTTTTTCCAGTAGTCATGTATGGATGTGAGAATTGGACTATAAAGAAAGCTGAGCGCCAAAAAATTGATGCTTTTGAACTGTGGTGTTGAAGTCTCTTGAGAGTCCCTTGGACTGCAAGGAGATCAAACCAGTCATTCCTAAAGGAAATCAGTCTTGAATATTCATTGGAAGGACTGATGCTGAAACTGAAGCTCCAATACTTTGGCCACCTGGTGGGAAGAACTGACTGACTGGAAAAGACCCTGATGCTGGGAAAGATTGAAAGCAGGAGGAGAAGGGGACGACAGAGGATGAGATGGTTGGATGGCATCACCAACTCAATGGATATGAGTTTCAGCAAGCTCTGGGAGTTGGTGATGGACAGGAAAGCCTGGCATTCTGCAGTCCATGGGGTTGCAAAGATTTGGACATGACTGAGCTACTGAACTGATCTGAACTATGGGAGCAGCCCAACTACCAGATCAACAGTCTCCCACGGATGTGTAGCATAAGGGCTGGGTGAATGCATATGTTCAATTTCTCACTGGACCCCACTGACACCACCCTGACAAAAATGGGGCACTTACTCACAATGCCTCATGTGAAATGGGTGTTGTACAAGTTCAACTTCCCCCTTGAACCCTAATGACTCCTTCCTGGCTAAAATTGGGCTACTGAGATTTTGAAGTTGTCTTATCCTAGGCTACTCTGATTTTGATTGCATTATCTCATTTGATGTCAATTTCCTAAGCAGAGAAAACCAAGAGATACAATTTCCAATTAGGAAATGAAAAAACTAAAAGAAGTAAATTTACTTTTCAACTTTCGAGAAGCATTTTGCCTAACAAATCTTTACTAATTACCGACTATATGCAATGAAGTTTTCATTAATTGGTTTAACTCAATTTATGAGTTTATTTTTCATCATATACAAACAAGATGAAATTAATTTCACATGGGTCCACCTCATGTCTTAGAATAAAAATAATTAACAGAATAACACAACATGCATGATAAAACATGAGTAAAGAAGAAGAGATATTTTATCATTTCAAACGTATTCAGTTCAGTTTTCAGTTCAGTCGTGTAGTCCTGTCCGACTCTTTGCAACCCCATGAATTGCAGCATGCCAGGCCTCCCTGTCCATCACCAACTCCCGGAGTTCACTCAAACTCACATCCATCGAGTCAGTGATGCCATCCAGCCATCTCATCCTCGGTCGTCCCCTTCTCCTCCTGCCCCCAATCCCTCCCAGCATCAAAGTCTTTTCCAATGAGTCAACTCTTCGCATGAGGTGGCCAAAGTACTGGAGTTTCAGCTTTAGCATCATTCCTTCCAAAGAAATCCCAGGGCTAATCTTCTTCAGAATGGACTGATTGGATCTCCTTGCAGTCCAAGAAACTCTCAAGAGTCTTCTCCAACACCACGGCTCAAAAGCATCAATTCTTTGGCGCTCAGCCTTCTTCACAGTCCAACTCTCACATCCATACATGACCACTGGAAAAACCATAGCCTTGACTAGACGGACCTTAGTCGGCAAAGTAATGTCTCTGCTTTTGAATATGCTATCTAGGTTGGTCATAACTTTTCTCCCAAGGAGTAAGCGTCTTTTAATTTCATGGCTGCAATCACTATCTGCAGTGATTTTGGAGCCCAAAAAAATAAAGTCTGACACTGTTTCCACTGTTTCCCCATCTATTTCCTGTGAGGTGATGGGACCAGATGCCATGATCTTCATTTTCTGAATGTTATGCTTTAAGCCAACTTTTTCACTCTCCTCTTTCACTTTCATCAAGAGGCTTTTTAGTTCCTCTTCACTTTCTGCCATAAGGGTGGTGTCATCTGCATATCTGAGGTTATTGATATTTCTCCCAGCAATCTTGAGTCCAGCTTGCTAAATATATGACACAGATTAGTTATTGCATGTTTCCAGTTTTCTGGCTACTCTTATTCATTGAACTTACTACATAGATATTTTTGAAATGAATAAAGTATGTACTTAAAAGAATTGTTTTTTCGGGGTTATATTGTATACCTAACTCTCTTTATTCATTTATTTCCTGACTTAGAGGAGAAATAATATCCCTCCAACCTTAGAAAAGACAGTCTTCCTTTTATCTAGTTTCCAATCATAAGCAATTTGCTTTTGTAACAGAACTGACTAATATAAAAGGTACTTGAACAACTGCTCCTATCTCATTCTAGGTTCATAGCTTTTTGGATGGGAATGATGTGAGTGCAGGTTTCCTCAGTCCCGACCTTTAAGATTTTTACTATTGCTAAACTTTAGTCAAAAGGTACCACTAATTTGTGGAGCTAATTGACCTCATATCTAATATTGATTTAATTAAATTCAATCCTCCGAATAATTCTGTTATGTGGATCAACCCTAGAAAAATAATTGCATGAGATCAGTATATTTCCTTTTCTTTACTCTTCTGCTTTCTATTCCTTTCTAGCACTCCTTCATCCTTGCCCCAGGGGACCACTGTTCTCTTAATGTTTTATGATAGTATAATGGAAAAAAGCACTGGGCTGGAATCAGGAGTCTTAGGGATTAGTTCTGGATTTGTGCTTAACTAGGTGTGTGAGCCTTTACTGAGCCTCAATTTTATTATCTGTAAAATGCAGTGTTTGGACCAGATGATGTTGTATTTTCCTTCTAATCCTATATTCTCATCTAATATTTTCTAGACCTATAATTTATTTAAGAAGAAAAATAGATAAAACTACATCATATTAAGTTATTATTGTTTTATACCACTCTTTCTAAAATCTCCATTAAAATAGGCTTGGAAAGCCCTTTTTTATAATGAAGAAATAAACATTTCATTATGGTATTTTAGGCAACACTATTTTAGGATGGTATTTTGGGGTTAAAGGAGCCCTCATATCTCATGTAGACTGTGTCCATCTTCTGCAAGAAAGGACAAGATTTTTCAGCCCGAATGTTAGAGACATGGGTCAGAAACACATGGGAGCCTTGCCAGTATAGAGTGGTACTGTACCTATTTATGTTGGTTGGAGAAAAATGGGCCTCATCTCATCTTTCATCAGCCATATGCCTGTTCTCCTCTCTGTGACATCCAGTCTTCCAAGCACAACCAGGGTTTGCACATGAGCCCTTAAACACTCTATTCCCTATGGAGAATCCAGGTAATTCAATTCTTTAATACTTTGCCTTAGAATCCTCCACTAAGCTCCAGGAATGGAATCATGGACCTTTCCATCCTTGACCAAAAACATCAACATGGGAAAAGAGGCCAAAGACTGTATTTTCCAATGATATAAAGCTTACTTTCCACAATACTCATCCTGCACTGATAATAAAATAGATTTAAGAACAGGGAAATCCTAATAAATAGTCCTATGAAGGAATTCTATAGAAATTAGGACAGTTGTGACAGACTTTGTAGAGACGTTTATAACTAATGTACATGATTCTAAGTATTATTACTGGAGGAAAAGTGAGTATATCAGAATTCATTTAATTCACATTTTATTATTCATTCTTGTATATAGATAAATTTTAAATGAAAATTAATTCAAAATCAAGTTTTCTAGCATAAGTTTATCTGTTATCTAGAACTGACCGTATTTAATATAGGAGCTATCACAGGGACTGACTGACCTTATTTAAACTGGGAGTCATCACTGCTTAAATTCATACCTTTTAAATGTAACTATAAAATGCTAATCACAATATATAAGCAGTTACTACTGTCTGCTGCAGTTATTATTTTTTTTTTTTAGGTGCACTTCATTTTGCAGATGGTGAGAGCTCTCCTAACACATCTATTGTTAGCATGAAAGTCAAGCGATCATCTGTGTAGGTGGTTGTGTGGGAGCAGTGCTAAGATTTACAAAGATTTTCTCCCACACTGGCAATCCACGTTGAACACAGAGCCATATGAAACAATCTTCTGTTTCCTGGCATTGTTAATCATTCACTTAATTTGTAATAATATAAAAATTCTCAATTAAGGCTTGCCATTTTTCCACTCAGATATTTTCTTCAGATTTTAAAAATATATTATCTTTTTGTAATTTTTTAATTGGGTATCTATCTATTGAGGGAAGAAAAGCTTTGAAAGTTTATCAAGGGTAGAAATTCTGGGAAGACATCGGTAATTCTGTTCAGCTTGACAGTTTTAAGATTAAAAAAAATTCTTGAGCGTTTACATCAATAATTATATATTTGGACTTCAAACCTGAAGGGGAAGATTATTAGGAGACATCACTCATCTGTTTTACAATCCTCCTATATAAGTCTGTAGAGGTAAGAAATACAGAATATTTCTAACATCTTACTTTTTCATTATTAATATATTTGTCCCAATTTAGGTATTATCTCAAGGGAAAAGAATATATCTCATATATTAAAGCCTCACACTAAAAATAATTCTATTACAGGAGTCCTACAGTAACCACAGTTACTACACCACAGAAGACAAAATTTCCATTGGGTAAACCTGCCTTTACTCTTTGTAAGGCTCCTTTCACATTTTTTTCTCTCATTGCTTTGGTGTTGCCAATATTTGGACACAGGACAAAACCTCAGCCAATTTGACTCTCTTAGAGTGTTTTTGATACAAAGTTTTAAGAAATCTTTACAATTCATTGGCTCTAGTGGTGAAGGATGGTGGGATTGCCACACAAACATTATCAAGGTCTTCTGAAGCTATGAGGTTCCAGTCTGGACCACACCTCATCCTTTGTCTTGCCTTTTCCTTCATGACTCTGAATTAGGTGACCCCGCATTTTAAAACTTCTTTTAGCCAAAAAATTCATGACTGGTGAACAGCATTATTAATAAAGAAAAGTAATCTATTTGGTCTGGGGGAAGGATCTTTGATTCATCAAATTCCTTTTATTAGAGTGAAAAATACCCAGGCCTAGACTTAACATTAGGTTGCCCAATGAAACTAGAAAACATGCGATTGTAACTGAGCCTCAAAAGTCTGGTCTTTCAACATAAAATTCATTGACAGGCTAATTTATTTCTAGGAATTTATGATATCATCTTTCTTTTGCACTCAGGTCCCTGCATATTAGGTAAGATTTTTTTTCCTGATATCTCAATTATTTTAGAATTCCCATTCCTGCATTCCTCAAGTAGCTGCACTAAACAACATTTTTGAATTATAAAAAAATAAATCTTGACCTTGACTTTTGCATTTTTCCTTTGTGACTTTTCTACTGTGATGTTTAGCAAATTACTTAGCATCTTTTTCACTTCACTTTGCCCACTGTTGTGAGGATTATGTGAGTTAATGTACAGAAAACACTTAGAACAGTATAGAGCACATGATAAATGCTATATGAATGCTACTTAATTAATACTATTATTGTTGTTGCTAGTGTTGCTTAATAGAGTAACTATATACATTACTATTCCTCTTCCCTTTTGGTGTTATATTCCTCATTTTTTTTTAGATTATTATTACATTTCTGAAAATATATTCTACTTTCAAAAATGAAAAAAACTATTTGTAGCAAGTAAGATACATAATTTAGTTTCATACAAATAATTTGGAATGGGGTGTGTGTGTGTAGGGGAACAAATGATCAACTTAGCAAACAAACAAAAAAATTATCACCAAAGAAAAGTAGTAACAATTGAAGGAAGACAAGAGCAAAATTGAAAGATGATTTTAAAGATGCTTTAAATGCAAACACCATGCTTTTTATGTCTTATTTTAACTCAGATACACTAGTACAATGGGGAACAGGAATTTAAGATTATACTAAGGAAAAACTTAAGTCAATTTAAAAATCAAATTATTATCACCCTTTTTGTTGAACTGACTCTTCCAGGATTGACACAGACAATAAAGCTACCAGTTTGGGACATCACTGAAAGATATATGTAGCTTCAGTTTATTTAGAAGCATTTGATTTTACCACTAAAACTAGTCTATAAAAGAATCTTAATTTTCTGACTTAAATCATGAATTCACTTAGCTTTACATCTACAAAAGTCCAAATAAAATGTTAATGTTTATTAATAAGCAATTAAAATGGATCATGTTAAAACAGGGCTTCCCCAAGGGCTCAGCGGGTAGAGTCTGCCTGCAATGCAGGAGACACAGGAGACAGGTTCCATCCCTGGGTCAGGAAGATCCCTTGGAGAAAGAAATGCAACCCACTCCAGTATTCTTGCCTGAAAACCCCATGGACTTAAATCCTGAATTCACTTAGCTTTACATTTGCCAAAGTCCAAATAAAGTTTAAATGCTTATTAATAAACAATTAAAATGGTTATATTAAAATCACAATAATAAAAATAAATATATAAAATAGATAAATAAATCACATTTCCTTCTTTATTGGGGCATTAAAATTGCCAAAGGGGTGGTAACTGTGTGATTCCTGGCCCCTAAATATAAGACTAAATAGGTCTTAAAATAGTCAGGTACTCCATATTAATGTAATCAAAGCTGCTGTAGCTGTGTCTCCTTTCCAGGCCAGTTCGAAAGCGATCCCTCAATTCAACAGCCTAGTTTGTATCATCGCTAAAAATAACAGCATAACGTTTTCTCCCTAAAGTCGATTTAGGGAACAAATGTACTGTAATAATTACAGCCATTATTTATGGCAATTTTCCTGAGTCTTGAAATGAATGCAAATAGTTAGGAATAGGGATTGTCGAGTCATCTTGGAGAACTGACACTTTTGACTTTGGAATGCAGTATGCTATTTTTCACTTTAGTTGGTTTTATGTTAGGATGGAGGACAATATAAGTAAGGATTCATCTAAAAGTAACAATTCTAAGAAAAGGATAGGGGAAGCTAACAAATATTGAAAAAACTATCCATTATCACAGGTGAAATCATATTGCAGTGCTCATCAATGCAAACAAAAATAAACATTTGTTTGCTAACTGTAGAAGCAGTCAAAATCCCTGGAAAACATTATAAAACTACCACCTGATAACCATTCCAGAAATCCTGAGATGTAATAAAAACTGTAAATATTGAAACTGCATGCACAAAAGTTAAAAATGTAATCGACTTACCAACTTTAGATGGAAGAATAAAATTGGAACAGATATGAGTTGTTCAGTATTTGCTTTAGCACAGAAAGATGCTAAATGTTTTTAAACAAAAACGTACATAATGAGTAAATTTTGCAGTCAGTAAGACTTTTGGACTGCCTCTATGTCTTTAGGGGAAGTTTCCATGTCTCTCACAGTAAATGCTAAGACTTAGGTCTCAAAACAGGTATGGCACTTTTTTTTTTAAACTAAGGAGGCTACTTCTAGAGAATCTGTTGGTAAGTTGACATTTTTTATAATTTTAAATCAGTGTTGACCTTTCAATGGCTTCTCTTGAGTTCCTTTTTAGTCCACTGACTTTTCTCCCTTTCATTGTTTTCTGATACCACAGCATATAGGGACCTGGTTTATACCTATAAAAAATTAGTGTTTCTATTAATAGAATCATTTGGCAAAATCTAGAAAGTGGCCAAGCAGGCATTCACTGAAAGTCACAATCTTTAAGAAGCAAGAAGTCCTGGATCAAAGACAAATTTAGAATGGGAAAGGCTCATAAGAAAGAAATTGGAATTAATTCATAGTGTGTTTCCTGTAGTAGGTGCTCAACCAATATTTTGGAATGCTGAAGGCATTATATCAATATATATAATATATCAAATATATATATATATATCAAATATATCTTCTTTTTCATTAAAGTATTAAATAAGAATGACCCAGATTCGGACCTTGCCCTCATAGCATCTCAAACAAGTTAAGTTTTTCACAGAATTAAGAGAAATGTAATAGTTGGAAAGGCTATCTTAAAACCAGATATATTAATACCACCTGACAAGGGTGTCATGCAATCAAACTGTCCAACTTATAATGAAATACCTGCCTTTACAAGTTTCCCAAACCCCACTTGAAAAGGGGCTTGTTGCTCAAATGCAAGCAAACTATTAGATTTCTTATTCCTTGTGGATAAGAACGTTTAAATTGTGTTAGGAATTTTATTTCATGTTGAGGCACAAAAATATCTTTCTATGTGCCATTTCATTTTGAAGTATGTGTTACTTCCTACATTCTCTCAATGTGAGGAGACTTTGTTCAGTTTTAATACTCTTCCTAAAGAAATCCGAGAATATATGCAGTCTTACACTAAAATAAATATTTTTTACATCACTGAAACTGTAATTAAACTTATAAACAAAACACAGTGAAACATATCAGGCTTTTTGTGTCAGTCTTTCTGTATTTTGCCTCAGTTAAAATATTTAGTTTGGAGATTGTGAATGGAGGAGGATGGCAAAAAGGGAAGGGACTTGTGAAACAATTTTTGAAACTTATTAAATACTAAAAATCAAAGTGTAATTAAGAAAGTGAGCAGATCACACGTTTATAAGATTTAGGCATCTCTAACATAAAAGTCGTACTAAAACTTTTGAGTCAAGGTGGACAACTGAGCACATGCATTCATTTCTTGCTCCAATTCCAAATACACAAGCAAAGATCAGAATTCTCAGTGTTGGAAATAAACAAAGTAACAGATAACAGACATTGGAAGCTGTGACATTAATGCCTGCCTCACAGAAACAGAGGCCACAAGCCCAGTGCTGCTGGAAGTCAGAACAGAACTCCCTGCAGGAAGCTGGAAGACCAGTCTACACTTCTTGTTCCTGAGAGGTAACCTGCAAATTTCTGCCAATTAACTGACTGGCTTATTTGCCAATCGAAAGCTACCTGCCCCATATCATGTGTGAAAAAATTCTCTTTGAATGATGGGAATTTTAAGTTTGTGATAATGCTAGAGCTGTGGCCCAACAAGTGCTGTTCACCTTATGTGGAAATGCAGGCCTGAATATACAAAAATTGAATTTCTGGGTGTTTCAAACTACTCTCATAAAAAAGATTTCCACTCAGATCACACTAAGGAGAAAAGTTCCGTAAAATATAACTTTGGCAGGAGTTGAGCTCACCGACAAGAACAGTAACAGATGTGGAGCTCAATGCCACTAAAAAAGTTCTGCAGACCCAGAAGTTGTATTACTATCTGTATCAATAAACAGTATGTCGTTAGCAGCACATTTCTCAATGGGTTTCACTGAAGACATCTGGGTATTTTACTTTTGTCAAAGAATATTTACATTAAGGCATATTAAAGATGTATATTACATGCTTGGAGAAGGCAATGGCACCCCACTCCAGTACTCTTGCCTGGAAAATCCTATGGATGGAGGAGCCTGGTAGGCTGCAGTCCACGGGTTCACTAAGAGTCGGACACAACTGAGCGACTTCACTTTCACTTTTCACTTTTATGCATTGGAGAAGGAAATGGCAATCCACTCCAGTGTTCTTGCCTGGAGAATCCCAGGGACGGGGGAGCCTGGTGGGCTGCCGTCTATGGGGTTGCACAGAGTTGGACACCACTGAAGTGACTTAGCAGCATTACATACTTACTTTGTGACTTTGGAGAAGTTATCTTTTCTGTAGGTCACTTTCCTTATTTGCCAAAGGACCTTTGTGAAGATTAAATAAATGACTGGATTTGAAGCATTATAATAGATTCTAGAGCATAGTAAGCAATATGTAATGTACTTACTAAATATAAGTAATTAGACAAAAACTGGTAACAATTATCTCAAGAAGATGGGCTGTGCTGAAAGGGGAATTTTTAGTGCTTAATTTTTGTCCTTTAAAGGACTTTAAAGTCCTTTACTGGCTATGGTTTTTCCAGTAGTCATGTATGGATGTGAGAGTTGGACTGTGAAGATAGCTGAGCACCGAAGAATTGATGCTTTTGAACTGTGGTGTTGGAGAAGACTCTTGAGAGTCCCTTGGACTGCAAGGAGATCCAACCAGTCCATTCTAAAGGAGATCAGTCCTGGATGTTCACTGGAAGGACTGATGTTGAAGCTGAAACTCCAATACTTTGGCCACCTGATGCGAATAGTTGACTCATTGGAAAAGACCCTGATGCTGGGAGGGATTGGGGGCAGGAGGAGAAGGGGACGACAGAGGATGAGATGGCTGGATGGCATCACCGACTCAATGGACGTGAGTTTGAGTGAACTCCGGGAGTTGGTGGTGGACAGGGAGGCCTGGCGTGCTGCAATTCATGGGGTCGCAAAGAGTCGGACGCGACTGAGCGACTGAACTAAACGGAACTGAACTGAACAGTTCTTTAAAGGACTGTTTTAATTCTTTTCTTTTTGTGCAAGTTTTATTACTTTATAAACAATCTGGTTAAGAATAAAAAGAGAATCACAAAGCAAAGAAAGAAAAACTCCTCCCACAATATACTTTTATTTCACAGTTAATTAAGAGAGATGTTAAAAGAAAAAAAAAGGAAAGTAACTAAGGAGAAAAAAAGGAAAGTAACTAAGGAGAAATAAAGAGGGTGACTGCTGGCCCTATAAGGACACCTGGATAGAGTGAAGATGGAAGACAAGTCAGACCACAAGGTGGACAAAAAAAGAAGTCAGTAGGCTCTGCAATGTTGGTGACACTGTGGCGGTGAACAATTATTCACTAGAGCTGTTTGTTGACCTATTCTCAGGCCTGAGGGGAGTACTCTGAACTATTGATTAGTCATAGCATATATTGGCTCGAATTATTCTTTAAAGTCTCAAGCTATTTGACAGAAACAGAAAAGGTTTTTTTAAGTCCAAAAATATCAAAGAAAGCAGAGAAAGCACATCTCTGTACCACTAAAAAAAGGGGCGGGGGGGGGGAAATATTTTAGATGTCTCCAACAATGGCCAAGGTGCCTGAACATGTGACTAGTTACAGCAAACAATGGAAATGTTGAGAGGGCTCAGCAGGTAAGTAATACAAAGGAAAACGTGTCCACTGTTTTGACAGGCAAGTTTGCTAATCTTTGCTGCAGGTGTGGAGGACTCCAACCTTGAAACTTGTTTCCAAAAAGTAAAAATGTTCCTTGGCCCTATTTCCACCTTCACTGGCAGTTTCTTCTCAACCTTACAATTTCTTCCTGAGAAGAAAGGACTGTCCTCAGGTTTAGCCTGGGATACTCTCTCAACTCTATCTGCCTGGTTTTCCAAGATTTAGTTTTCTGGACCCATGGCTTTGAATGCTGTCACTAATGTGACAAATTCCAAATATACATCAAAATCCTTGACCTCTCTCCTGAGCACCAGTTCTATAGACGCACCTGTCATCTCCACTTGGATATCTAATTGGCTTGGGCTCATGAGAGTGAGCAATATGTGGGGCACACTAAAAAAATTATTCATCATTTATATGGAATTCCAATTAAACTGGTCATCTCGTATTTTGATTTTGCAAACCAACACAGGCTTTTCAAGCTTTGTTGTTTTTTAGTTGCTAAGTCATGCCCAACTCTTTTGCGACCCTATGAACTGTAGCCTGCCAGGCTCCTATGTCCATGGGATTTCCCAGGCAAGAATACTGGAGTGGGGTGCCAGTTCCTTCTCCAGGGGATCTTCCCAACCCAGGGATCAAACCCACCACTCTTACCATCCTCCTGCGTTGAAGGTGGGTTCTTTACTGCTGAGCCATGGGGGAATATACCTAAATCAAATTTCTCACATATATTAATAAGAGCTCTGGGTTACACGGAAAAGAAACCCACACAACTCAATCAAATTGTCTCAAGAATACAAAAGCTAATTTTTGGAACAGATAGCTCAAAGTTCCTGGAGTCAATTTCAATTCAGGCATGGGGCTTAAGGGGCTGAAAAATATCATAAGCACTTGGTTTCTCACCACTTGGCCTAGTTTGCCTCTGCACTGGCCTCATTCTCTGGCATGCTCTCCCAGTGTGATAACCTCTAGCAGTTCCAAATGAATGCCTAATTTACCATTCATTTTGGAAAAAGACCATCTTACCTCTTTTAACCCAAAGTCTCAGGATTGCATCTGACTGGGCCAAGTGTGGTCACTAAGTCAATGACTTTGACGGAAAATTTGAAAATACTGATGAGCCAAGTGTGCTCCTCATCACCCATATCTGAGCTAGGAAATGGAGGAAGGCCCATAGAACCTGACTGAGTAGGAGGAGGGAGAACGACCAGTGAAATATCAGCATGGTATATTTAAAAGTGGGAGCTGAAGAGTTTTCTTTTTTTTTTTTCCAAGTTGAAGTTCAATAGGAAAAAAAGTATTAGTTACCCTCTACTTTCCCATAAAGTACATGTATAAGAGGCATGGATCTTTAAGTAATTGCTCAAGTAAAAAAATTAGCCATAAAATAAAATCTTATGTTTTATTTATCCAGAGAGTCAATAGACCTGCAATTGCTGTCTATTCTACTTCCAGGATTTATCTCAAATTAGTCCAATTCTCTCCTAGTTGAGGTGACCATCATCTTATTCCTGAAATATTGCCACAACCTCTTATTGGGATTCCTGCTTCCATGCCCTAAAATCCATTCTCCTTATAGCAGTATGGGAAATCTTTTTTTAAACATAAATTCAGTTTTGACATCTTCTTGCTTAACATCCTCTCATGATTTCCCTTTATACTCTAAGACCTTATGTGAGCTGGTTTTTCTCTAACCCTAAAAATCCAGTTCATAGACTCCTTTCCACGAAAACCCTGTTTACTACCTCCTAGACACCCTGGCATTCTTAATGTTCCTTGAATATGCCTAGGGTATTCCTTCCTTAAAGTCTCTGTATTTTCTAGTTTCCTCTACTTGAGAAAAATTTCCTTTTTATGTAACTGCCTTTTCTCAGCCCTCAAGCCTCAGATCAAAGACCACTTCTTCAGAAATGCCTTCCTTAAACACCCTGGATAAAGAAAATGTTCAGTCATTATCAGATTCCCCAGTATGAGAAAGTGGGTCCAACTCTTTGCAACCCTACAGACTCCTGTCAGGCTCCTCTGTCCATAGGATTTTGCAGGCAAGAATACTGGAGTGGGTTGCCATTTCCTTCTCCAGGGGATCTTCCTGACCCAGGGATCAAACTCAGGTCTCCTGCACTGCAGGCAGATTCTTTATCATCTGAGCCACCAGGGAGGTAAATTATCACATCCCCCAGTATATGCTCAGTTCAGTTCAGTTCAGTTCAGTTCAGTCACTCAGTCGTGTCCGACTCTTTGTGACCTCATGAATCGCAGCAGGCCAGGCCTCCCTGTCCATCACCAACTCCCGGAGTTCACTCAGACTCACGTCCATTGGGTCAGTGATGCCATCCAGCCATCTCATCACAATATATAATGGCAAGATATCTTATTTCTGCAGGTTTTCACTTTTTTTGTTATTTACCTTTAACTATTGGAATATAAGGTCCAATGTGGGTTCAGTTCAGTCGCTCAGTCATGTCCGACTCTTTGCGACCCCATGAATCACAGCACGCCAGGCCTCCCTGTCCATCACCATCTCCCGGAGTTCACTCAGACTCACATCCATCGAGTCCATGATGCCATCCAGCCATCCCATCCTCGGTCGTCCCCTTCTCCTCCTGCCCCCAATCCCTCCCAGCATCAGAGTTTTTTCCAATGAGTCAACTCTTCACATGAGGTGTCCAAAGTACTGGAGCTTCAGCTTTAGCATCATTCCTTCCAAAGAAATCCTGGGGCTGATCTCCTTCAGAATGGACTGGTTGGATCTCCTTGCAGTCCAAGGGACTCTCAAGAGTCTTCTCCAACACCACAGTTCAAACGCATCAATTCTTCGGTGCTCAGCCTTCTTCACAGTCTAACTCTCACATCCATACATGACCACAGGAAAAACCATAGCCTTGACTAGACGGACCTTAGTCGGCAAAGTAATGTCTGCTTTTGAATATGCTATCTAGGTTGGTCATGTGGGTTACTTGTTTGTTTTTCTCAACTCTGAATCCCCAGACTAAAACTAGAGCCTGTTCTGTATCAAGACCTCAAAAAGTATTTGCTAAATAGGCACATTAATAAATGAGTATAAGAACTACAGTTAAATTGACACTTTGCATTCTGTGTGTTGGCCATATATCAAAATAGGTTGAGTTCCTTCAACATTAATTTGGAAGAGTCCTCTAAGAAAAAACTAAACTGACAACTCCAAATGTGTGACTTGATGATACAGGTGACCTAGCAACGTGTTATAAAATAAAGGAAAAATTTCCCCTATATTTCACTGTGAAATATCTAGTGCAAGTGAGAGAAGTGTGATTTTATTAATCTGCTATTTACTCAGCAGAAGATAAAATGTGAGAATAGGAGTTAGGACTATAAATTAGTGAAACTGATTGCTACAAAATATGCAACATTATATAAGTGATCTTCAAAGAAGATTTATCTCGTGATGTTGCAAAGAAGGAGATAAAGTTATGAAGAGAATAAATTTTGTTGCAAAGTACTTTACTATCCAACTAGCAGAGAATTATGTAAAATGCAATCCATTACTTTAGTAAGGTCAGAATCCTTTTAAATATGTTCTTGTATGAGGGTCAAATGCAAGAGTTAAGTACTGGGTAATTAACCTAAGGGAACTAACCCTGACATAGCTTAGGAATCAGCGGTGTGTGCCCCCAATTATAAACTTCTGATAAAATTGGGGTCAGTACAGATGCAAGAAATTGTTGGTATTTTGAAGAGTATCCAACACCACAGAAAATATAAAAGACAATACATTTTCCATAATTATTTCTAGGAGAGAGGGCTGTATATTTTAGAATGGTAAGGGAGCAGGTCTCATGAACTGATTAAATTTTTGTTTCAAAACAGCAAAAAAAAAAAAAAAAACCATAAATGATAACATGACAAACAGATTGGGGTAGGAAAGTTATTATCAATCTTATTATCAAGCTTTTTATCAATCAAATTGAAAATTATAACTATTAGACTTCAGGAGTTAGAAGCTTTACATAAAGTAGAGAAGCAAAATACAAAATGCTATGTATGATAAATAGAATTAAAGCTATTTTACAGTTTCTCTTGATTTCACTAAGTCACTTATTCATCTGTAGAATAAACTGTTATTGATTGCCTCGGATTTGAGGGCGTCATGCTAAGGCACAGAGGAAAATGGTTAGAAGAATGACAAAACCTCTGTACTCAGGATCATTTAGCCTACTGTGGAAGACATGTATAAGCAAATAATTGCAATGAAATAATATATCTAGAATCAGAATAGAGCTAAGATGACCATTTTATGGGGAATTGGGGAAAATACTATGCTTCCCTGATGGCTCAGTGGTAAAGAATCTTCCTGCCAATGCAGGAGACGTGGGTTTGATCCCTGAGTTGGGAAGATTCCCTGGAGGAGAAAATGGCAACCCACCCTAGTATTCTTGCCTGGAAAATCCCATGGACAAAGGAGCCTAGTGGGCTACAGTTCGTGTGGTTGCAAAGAGTTGGACATGACTTAGCAACTGAGTATGCACACACAGGGGAGATGTTAAGGGAAACTGCCATTTGGATAGAGTCAATCTTCAAGGATTTTAGAAAAAGACATTATATACAAATTGAGAGACATGTTAAAAATCAAAAAGACATGGAAAAACACAGTATTGTGGCATGTACTGGTAAACATACATTAATTTTATCTTCTGAAAAATACTCAAACTTACTATGTGTCAAGCACTATTAGAGGTCCCCAAGGACAAAGCAGAGACTATTACAGATGTGAAGCATTCATCATTAGTCAGCCATCTCAGTGGGACTTAATGACCCAATGGAAATAAGAGAGGAGGGAAAAGACAATTGAAGGATGAGTTCAGTCACAGTAGCAAGAGTAGTTTTCTGGGAAGAAGTAAAAATGGATCACAGTTCTAGCTAGCTGTGTTGCTAACCTCTAAATTTGGTATATCAAAAAACTCAAATTAATCTTTCTGTGATTAACTTATTCCTATTAAAATTGAAAAATTATAAATAGTACCATACTCTCATCTTTATTTTTATAAATATGCAAAATAAAACAAATAATATTCATTCCTTCCTGACTGTTAGCCTCTGTTGCTCCATTCATTAACTGGCCATCTTTGCTTCAGAACTGCCAAGTCCCCCACCAAGAATGTCATTCTCACCCCTTTTTATGTTCTTATTAAGATGGAATCAGTAATCAAAAATCTCCCAAGGAAGAAAAGGCCAGGACCAGATGGCTTCACTAGTGAACTTTACCAAACTTTTAAAGAAGAAGAATTTACAACAATCTTTTTCACATTCCTTTTACAAAAAGAAGAAGAACAAAGGAGGGAACATGCACAGTCATCTTATGGGGCCAACATTATTCTGATACCAAAACCATAAAAAGGCACTATTAGAAAAGAAAACTACAGGCCAATATCTCTGGTGAATATAGATGCAAAAATTCTCAATAAAATACTGCTGCTGCTGCTGCTAAGTTGCTTCAGTCGTGTCCGACTCTGTGTGACCCCATAGACAGCAGCCCGCCAGGCTCCCCCATCCCTGGGACTCTCCAGGCAAGAACACTGGAGTGGGTTGCCATTTCCTTCTCCAGTGCATGAAAGTGAAAGTGAAGTCGCTCAGTCGTGTCCGACCCTCAGCGACCCCATGGACTGCAGCCTTCCAGGCTCCTTCATCCATGGGATTTTCCAGGTAAGAGTACTGGAGTGGGGTGCCATTGCCTTCTCCACAATAAAATACTAGCAAACCAAATTCAGCAGCACGTTAAAGCTTCATGAGAAGCAAGGACAGTTCAACATCCGCACATCAATCAATGTAATACTTCACATTAATAAAAGAATCATATGATCATCTCAATAGCTGAAAAAGCATTTGACAAAATTTAACATCCATTCATGATAAAAATTCTTAATGTAGGCACAGAAGGAAAATATCTCAACATAATAATGGCCATATATGATAAGTCCTCAGCTAACACTGTAATGGTAAAAAGCTGAAAGCTTTTCCTTTAAGATCAGGAACAAGACAAGGGCTCACTACTCTTACTCACTTCATAATATATGTAAATAAAACCATCATGCTGTATGCCTTAAACTTATATAGTGATGTATGTCAATTATTTCTCAATATTAAATTTCTTGGTTTCCTTACAGCATAGCTCTAACAAATTATGATGCTATAGACATTAAAAACCTAGTGCTTAAATATGATATCAGATAGCACCACTCATTGGCAACTCACTCCAGTAATTTTGCCTGGTGCAGCAGCAGCAGTACCACTCAAAGTGTAGTAATCTGTAATTTTTTTTTAACTAGTCTACAATGAAGTAAGCACAGAAATTGAGACTAAATCTTTAGAAATTTTTATAGCAATCTGACAGGCTAATTTTATGCTTGTTGAATCTAATAATAATTTAAGAATAGATTTGTAGTTTTTATGTTTATTTTTTATTATTTTTATAAATTAAGTACTACCCTATTAAAAATTATCCATCTGTGAAGATATTTAAAAAGTGGACAAACAAATAAATAAAAACTACTGCTCCTCTGCTTCTGCTAAGTCACTTCAGTTGTGTCCGACTCTGTGCGACCCCATAGACTGCAGCCCACCAGGCTCCCCCATCCCTGGGATTCTCCAGGTAAGAACACTGGAGTGGGTTGCCATTTCCTTCTCCAATGCAGGAAGGTGAAAAGTGAAAGTCAAGTCGCTCAGTCGTGTCCGACTCTTCACGACCCCATGGACTGCAGCCTACCAGGCTCCTCCATCCATGGGATTTTCCAGCAAAAGTACTGAACTAGGGTGCCATTGCCTTCTCAGAACATTGAAAAAAGCACCAGTATAGGACATTTTATTGACACTCAGAATATGGAAATCTTTCACTACATTCTTCCAGAATGCCTATTCAATTCTGAAATTACAAATTACAACAAATTGTGGGTAAATGAACACTTTCTATATCTATCTTCATCTCTTAGTTTATGTTGAGCTTCAGCATATTCTCTGTGAACATCATTTTTCTAAAATTACCCATAAATATACAAACATACTTAAAGCATGATACTGAAATTATTACTGTTTCAGAAAAATGTTTTTTGAAAACCTGGAGCCATATTATATAGTGCCAGTATTTAATAATTATCAAATATCAGATTGTACATTTGCTTTTGTCTTTCTGTTATACATGTTTATACTGTTGAAAATAAAAAGGCCGAGAAATCAAGGCATGTGTCATGAATGTTATTTTGAAAGCACAGACTCCCTTCCCAAAGGCCCTGCATTCTTCACATTGTCATATGGGAACTAGGAAAACACCATTAGCTTAGCTTTTAAAAAGTATGCTCATTAGAGTGAAGTTGTAAGGTTTATGAGGTATCAGGTGTAAAGCCTATGGGAAAGCTTGACAACAGGAAGAGATACAGAGAGATGATGGTGAAGCGTGCATTCAGAACCCAAACAGGAACAATTGTTCTGTTCTGCTGCAGCTTGTAGAGCTGATTTCAGGTGATACTCGGTCAACACAAGAGCAAATAATGAAAATAAAAGACTAAAACATGACAAAATCATTACCAAAGACAGTAATCACAAACATTTAACACTGATAAATATTTGATTTCTTTTTGCTCGTTAAAGTATTTTGAAACTTTAGTGTCTCTAAGAATCACCTCATCAAATCAATACTCAGATATTCTGAGTGATTGTGAGGTGGATCTGGAATGCTGCATGTTTAACAAGTGGCTCAGATGGGAAACACCATGAGTCAAGCTGTGGGAACTAGAATGACTAAGACCTCCAAGGTATTATAAGCAGGTCCAAGGCCCCCTGCTAGGCCATATTGTTCCTTGTTGGGCATAATTTCAAATACCAATATCAGACTAGGTTATTCTGAGGCCAGCAGTAAGTGAGATACAAACAAGGTCACTGTGTCATTCACAGAACACCAAGCATCCCCCTGTCTTGGCCAATATGAGTGATTTGTTGCTTCTTCGCCTACTGAAGTGTGTTCCACTCTGACCTGCTATCCCTACAAATGAGATGTTTGAAACACCCAATCATAATATTAGCCTGGCTTACTGACAGCACCCAATCTACAGTGAGTCTCTACTACCTAAGACTTTGCCCCAAATTTCCTAGCCAAGACCCAAATCCTATAATAAATCTCTTTTAATGACCTCTTACTGAGACACCACATATTTCCCATGGTGTGTATTCTCCCTCACTGCCATGAATAATAAACTCAATTTGTTCCACTATGGTTATGTTCCTTGTGGTCTTTGGCTGAGGGCATTAATGTTTATATCATACAGCCCAAAAATGATTTTTAAAAATCTTCAGAAGTCCAAAGTTCACTTTATTTTACTGAAGGACATTTGGCTTCCTTACTACAGGGACAGTACCTTCAGTATCTGCTTAGTGTCTTCCACTAGCAGCCAGGTACCTAGTAGGCGATCAGGAAATACATGTGAAAGAAAAAAATAAAAGAAATTTTCACTGTTGATAAGGGTACTGGGAGATACTTCCCCTATGGTAGCCAGAATAATGTCCCACCCCAAAGAAGTACATGTCCCAATTCTTAGAATCTATGCACATGTTACTTTACATGGCAAAAGGGACTTTGCACCTGAGATTAAATTAAGGACCTTGACATGAGATTTTTCTGAATGATCCAGGTAGGCTTAATATAACCACAAGGGCCTTAAAAAGAGAGTGGCAAGAGAAGGAGATGTTAGGATAGAAGCAGATGTTGGAGAGGGGGCAAGAGAGCAGTAGAAAGAGAAAGAGAGGGAGAGATGTGAAAATAATTTAAAGATAGAGGAAGGGGCCATAACTCAAGGAATGCAAGTGGCTTCTAGAAGCTTGAGAAAGCAAGAAAATGTATTCCTCCCTAGAGGCTCCAGAAGGAACATGTTGACTTTAGGACTTTTTATCAACAAAACTGTGAGATAATCAATTTATATTACATTATGCTGATAAATTTGTGGTAACTTATTACAGCAGCAAGAAGAAATCAAAATACTCCCAAACAGAAGACACTTTTTAGATAGCATTCTACTGTGCTATAGACCAGTATCACTGATGAACATAGATGCAAAAATCCTCAACACAATACTAGCAAACAGAGTCCAACAACACATTAAAAGGATCATATACCATGATCAACAGGGATTTATCCCGTAATGCAAGGATTCTTCAATATATGCAAATCAATGTGATATATCATATTAACAAATTAAAGAATAAAAATCATATGAGTATCTCAATAGATGCAGAAAAAGCTTCTGACAAAGTTCAACACCCATTTATGATAATAATAATAATAAAACTCTTCAGGAAATGGGCCTAGAGAGAACCTACCTCAACCTAATAAAGGCCATATAAGACAAACCCACAGCAAATATCATTCTCAGTGGTGAAAAGCTGAAAGCATTTCCCCTAAATCAGGAATAAGACAAGGACATTCACTATCACCACTCTTATTCAATATAGTTTTGGAAGTCCTCACCATGGCAATCAGAGAAGAAATAAAACAAGTAACAAACTGGAAAAGAAGTAAAATTGTCACTGTTTGCAAATACATGTTACATGTTACTATACATAGAAAATCCTAAAGATTCCACCAGAAAACTACTGGATGTAATCAATGAATCTGGTAAAGTTGCAGGATACAAAATTAATACACAGAAATCTGCATTCTTATACACCAACAATGAAAGAGCAGAAAGAAATGAAGGAAACAATCCCAATTACCAGCACAACAAAAACAATAAAATAAGTAGGAATAAATCTACCTAAGGAAGCAAAAGACCTGTACTCAGAAAACTATAAAACACTGATGAAAGAAATCAAAGAGGACACAAACAGATGGGAAAATATACCATGTTCTTGAATTGGAAGAATCAATATAATGAAAATGAATGTACTACTCAGAGCAATCTACAGATTCAATGCATTCCCATAAAATTACCAAAGTCATTCTTCACAGAATTAGAAGAAAAAAAATCTCACAGTTTGTATGCAAACACCCCAAATAGCCAAGTAATCTTGAGACAGAAAAATGGAGTTGGAGGAATCAGGTTCCTTGACTTCAAACCATACTACAAAACTATAGTAATCAAAACAGTATGGTACTGGCACAAAAACAAACATATAGACCAATGGTGCTGGATAGAAATCCTAGAGATAAACCCATGCATCTATGGTCACCTAATCTATGACAAAGGAGCCAAGAATATACAATGGAGAAAAGCTAGCCTCTTCAATAACTGGTACTGGGAAATCTGGACAGCTGCATGTAAAAAGAATGAAATTAGAACACTAACATCATACACAAAAATAAACTCAAAATGAATTAAAGACCTAAATGTAAGACTGGACACTATAAAGCTCTTAGAGAAAAATATACACAGAACACTCTTTGACATAAGTCACAGCAAAATCTTTTTTGACCCACCTCCTAGTAAAAATAAAAACAAAAATAAACAACTGGGACCTAATTAAACTTAAAAGCCTTTGCACAGAAATGGAAATCACAATCAAGACAAAAAGGCAATCCTCAGAATGAGAGAAAATTCTTGCAAACAAAGCAACAAAGGATTGAACTCAAAATACACAAACAGCTTATGGAGCTCAATATCAAAAAAAAAAACAATCCAATCAAAAAATGAGGTACCACTTCACACCAGTCAGAATGGCTGTGATCCAAAAATCTGCAAGCAATAAATGCTGGAGAGGGTGTGGAGAAAAGGGAACCCTCCTACACTGTTGGTGGGAATGCAAACTAGTACAGCCACTATGGAGAACAGTGTGGAGATTCCTTAAAAAATTGCAAATAGAACTACCTTATGACCCAGCAATCCCACTGCTGGGTATACACACCGAGGAAACCAGAATTGAAAGAGACACATGTACCCCAATGTTCATTGCAGCACTGTTTATAATAGCCAGGACATGGAAACAACCTAGATGTCCATCAGCAGATGAATGGATAAGAAAGCTTTGGTACATGTACACAATGGAGTATTACTCAGCCGTTAAAAAGAATTCATTTGAATCAGTTCTGATGAGATGGATGAAACTGGAGCCGATTATACAGAGTGAAGTAAGCCAGAAAGAAAAACACCAATACAGTATACTAACACATATATATGGAATTTAGAAAGATGGCAATGACGACCCTGTATGCAAGACAGGAAAAAAGACACAGCTGTGTATAACGGACTTTTGGACTCAGAGAGAGAGGGAGAGGGCGGGATGATTTGGGAGAATGGCATTCTATCATGTATACTATCATGTAAGAATTGAATCGCCAGTCTATGTCTGACGCAGGATACAGCATGCTTGGGGCTGGTGCATGGGGATCACCCACAGAGATGTTATGGGGAGGGAGGTGGGAGGGGGTTTCATGTTTGGGAACACATGTATGAATTAAAGATTTTAAAATTTAATAAAAAAAAAAAATGGGCAGAAGACCTAAATAGACATCCTCCAAAGAAAACATATAGATGACCAAGAGGAACATGAAAAGATGTTCAGCATCACTAATTATTAGAGAAATGCAAATCAAAACTACAGTGAGGTATCACCTCACACTGGCCAGAATGGCCATCCTCAAAAAGTCTACAAACAATAAATGCTAGAGAGGGTGTGGAGAAAAAGGAACCTTCTTACACTGTTGGTGACAATATAAACTGGCACAGCCACTGTGGAGAACAATATGGAGGTTCCTTAAAAAACCAAACATAGAACTATCATATGACCCAGCAATCCCACTTCTGGG
Source organism: Capricornis sumatraensis (assembly GCF_032405125.1). NCBI lineage: Eukaryota > Metazoa > Chordata > Mammalia > Artiodactyla > Bovidae > Capricornis > Capricornis sumatraensis. Next base: position 116,390,508 of record NC_091092.1, read on the forward strand.
CATGCTGCTGCTGCTAAGTTGCTTCAGTCGCGTCCGACTCTGTGCGACCCCATAAACGGCAGCCCACCAGGCTCCCCCATCCCTGGGATTCTCCAGGCAAGAACACTGGAGTGGGTTGCCATTTCCTTCTCCAATGCAGGAAAGTGAAAAGTGAAAGTCAAGTCTCTGTCGTGTCCGACTCTTAGCAACCCCATGGACTGCAGCCTACTGGGCTCCTCTGTCCGTGGGATTTTCCAGGCAAGAGTACTGGAGTGGGGTGTCATTGCCTTCTCCACATATACCCTGAGAAAACCATAATAGAAAAAGACACATGTACCCCAGTGTTCATTGCAGCACTATTTACAATAGCCAGGATATGGAAGCAACCTAGATATCCATTGATGGATGAATGGATAAAGAAGATGTGGTGCATAGATATGATGGAATATTACTCACCCATAGAAAAGAATGAAATAGAGTCATCTGAAACAATGTAGATGAACGTAGAGCCTGTCATACAGAGTAAAGTCAGATAAGAAAAATATTGTATATTAGTGCATATATATGGAATCTAGAAAAATGGTACTGATGAGCCTATTAGCAGGACAAGAATATAGGCACAGGCATAGAGGACAGACTTGTGGACACAGTGAGGGAAAGAAGTGGGGTAAAAATTAAGAGTCGCATTGACATATATACACTACCATGTTTAAAATATATAGCTAGCAGGAAGCTACTGTATAGCACAGGAAGCTCAGCTTGATGATCAGTGATGACCTAGAGGGGTGGAATGGAGGATGGGAGGGAGGCTTAAGAAGGTAGGGATATGTGTATATATGTGGCTGATTCACGATGTTGTATAGCAAAAACTAGCATAATATTGTAAAGCAACTATATTAAAAAACCCTGACATATCTGCCCACCATCCTTCTCATGGTGGGCATTGTGGTCTTGGTTATGAAGGTGATGAGGTCAATTTGGGATTCTTAGGTAGAATATTTTAAAAACTCTCTTAATCAGGACTTTATAATAATAATAAGCCTTAATAATAACAAAAACTTGATATTAAAAATACATTCAAGAAATAAAATATCTATAAAGCCCTAAGTAGCTAAATCATAAACTCAGATGAATGGTTAAATGTAGATTACATACAGATATAAATGTGGTATAGCTCTTTTATTTTATGTAAGTACAAGTGGTATATTTTTACCAAAAGTTTACAGGATAGTGTTAAAATTAAATACAAAATTGAGACCAGACTTAAGAATTCCCTGAGCAAAGAAAACCACTGAAGCCATGTTAACTCAGGTTATGCCTTGTAAGTGCTTCTGATAATCATAAAAGAACCTTAAATCATCTTCCTAAAAATGGTCTGAGAAAATCCGATCCACTGCCATATGGAAACATCTACTGTAATAACCAATCACTGAAAAGGTTAACAACTTCCTCATTTCTACCTTACAAATCCTACTGTAACTTAATGCCCCTGAGCTTCATATCAGTCTTTGCATTTGGAAGCTCCCAGTTTGTGAACTGTTTTTATATGCACAACATACACGAACTTAAATACTACTCATTGATTTATTGGTTGAAAATTTTCTATTTCTGGATTTGTGACAGTTTCTGGCATTAGAAATAGGGCTCCAAAACTCTCAACAACTCCGAGGTCAGTGAGCAAAAGGTGCTGGTATGTAGAGCCCACTGAGCTCACTGTTTTGTGCCAAATCCAGAGTTTGAAGTTAAATTCTCTCTTGAATTCGACCACTGCTCTTTTTGCCTTTTGAGGTCTCTGACTTTACTGTGCATATATGTATTTTGTTTGTTTAAGCTTCTTGGTAAGCTTCTATAAAGGGAGAAACCTGTGATCCCCTGGGTTTTAGGGAGTGATAGGATTACCAGGCTCCCCATTGATTATTTGGGGTTTAGGAAATCTAAAGGCAAAGATGGGTTCCATCTGGTCTAAAATTGTCTATTCTCTCAAAAATTTCTGCTTCCTATATCTATAATCACTATAAGCCAAATCTTGTACCTTTTTGGAAAATGAGTGAACTTTTGGATAATTTGGAATAATAGGGGCCTCTGGGGAAACTTTAATGTGATCTTAAGGAGTACCTTTCAAAAGAGAGGATCTCAAAATTTCAGAGAAAATGAAATGCATTCTTTGATTGGTATGCAGAAGCTCTGCAAAGAGGAAATGACTTCAAAAATAGCTTCTCTAAAAGAATGCTTATGGCAAGCAAATACAAATCTTTAGCAATAGCTTTGGCCATCTGAGCAGGTAACCTTAACTTAGTCTATCTGCCAGACACACAATTTGGATCCATTTATTCTTTTTAATTTTGTATTATGATACCCAAGACATGGGTGAAATTTATTAAGTGAAAGCTATAAGATTTCTGTATGTGCGGTCTATAGGTTTCCATATGTGTGCATGTATATTATGTACATGTGATATTTTTAAGAGTTGTACTTAGAGATGGATACAAGATGGTAGAGTAGAAGGACATGAACTTATCCCCTCTCATGAAAGCATCAAAGCCACAACTAACTGCTGAACCATCATTGACAAAACAAACAAACAAAACCTCTACTAGCACTTACCAAAAAAGATACACATACTTAAATACTACTCATTGATTTATTGGTTGAAATTTTGCTATTTCTGGATTTGTGACAATTTCTGGCATTAGAAATGGGACCCAAAAACCCTCAACAACTCCGAGGTCAGTGAGCAAAAGGTGCTGGTATGTAGAGCCCACTGAGCTTACTGCTTTGTGCCAACTCCAGAGTTTGAAGGTAAAGTCTCTTGAATTCAACCTCTGCTCTCTTTGCCTTTTGAGGTTTCTGACTTTACTGTGCATATATGTACTTTGTTGAAATCCAAAGACAAAGAAGAAGCTACAATCAGATGGTAAGAGAGGCATAAGTGCAAGAAAATCAAATCCTATACATGCTGACCCACAAACTGGAAAATAATTATATCATAGAAGTTCTCCCACAGGAGTGAAAGTTCTGAGTCCCATGTCAGGCTCCCCAGCCTAAGGGTCTGGCAATGGGAGGAGAAGCCCCTAGAGAATCTGGTTTTGAAGGCCAGTGAGGCTTGATCTCAGGAATTCTACAGGATGGGGGAAAGAAACTTCACTCATAGAGGGCACACACAAGTTCTCCTGTGCACCAGAACCGAGGGAAAAAATCTGGGCCAAATCTACCTGCTAGTATCGAAGGGTCTCCTGCAGAGATGGGGCAGCTGTGGCTCACTATGGGGTCAAAGACTTCGGCAGTGGTAATTCTGGGGAGTATGTATTGACATGAGCCCTCCAAAAGGATGCCATTTTCTCACCAAGTCCCTGCCCTGCCCAATAGCCTGTGGGCTCCAGTGCCTCAAGAAAATCATCCAACAGGGTGAGAACTAATTTATGGTTGAGATAGGGGAGGAGGGATAGACTGGGAGACTGGGATTGCGTGTATACACTGCTATATTTAAAATAGATAACCAACAAGGGCCTACTGTACAGTACAGGGAACTCTGCTCAATATTCTATAATAACCTAAATGGAAAAAGAACTTGAATGAAATTAAAATTATCAATAACCTCAGATATGCAAATGACACCACCCTTATGGCAGAAAGTGAAGAGGAACTCAAAAGCTCCCTGATGAAAGTGAAAGAGGAGAGTGAAAAAGCTGGCTTAAAGCGCAACATTCAGAAAATGAAGATCATGGCATCTGGTCCCATCACCTCACGGGAAATAGATGGGGAAACAGTGGAAACAGTGTCAGACTTTATTTTTTGGGGCTCCAAAATCACTGCAGATGGTGACTGCAGCCATGAAATTAAAAGACACTTACTCCTTGGAAGAAAAGTTAGGACCAACCTAGATAGCATATTCAAAAGCAGAGACATTACTTTGCCAACAAAGGTCTGTCTAGTCAAGGCTATGGTTTTTCCAGTGGTCATGTATGGATGTGAGAGTTGGACTGTGAAGAAAGCTGAGCGCCAAAGAATTGATGCTTTTGAATTGTGGTGTTGGAGAAGACTCTTGAGAGTCCCTTGGACTGCAAGGAGATCCAACCAGTCCATCCTAAAGGAGTTCAGTCCTGAATATTCATTGGAAGAATTGATGCTGAAGCTGAAACTCCAATAGTTTGGCCACCTCATGCGAAGGGTTGACTCATTGGAAAAGACCCTGATGCTGGGAGGGATTGGGGGCAGGAGGAAAAGGGGACGACCGAGGATGAGATGGCTGGATGGCATCACCAACTTGATGGACATGAGTTTGGGTAAACTCCGGGAGTTGGTGATGGACAGGGAGGCCTGGCGTGCTGCGATTCATGGGGTCGCAAAGAGTCAGACACGACTGAGTGACTGAACTGAACTGAACTGAATCAACTATACTCTGATACAAAATAATTTTTTTAAAAAAATGAAGGCCAAATGATACATTTAGGTCACATTAATCCTGGAGATTGGGCTTCCTTGGTAGCTCAGCTGGTCTCAGCAATGCAGGAGACCCCGGTTTGATTCCAACATTGGGAAGATCCCCTGGGGAAGGGCATGGCAACCCCCTCTAGTATTCTTGCCTGGAGAATTCCCATGGACAGAGGAGCCTGGGCTACAGTCCATGGGGTTGCAAAGAGTCAGATATGACTGAGCAACTAAGCACAGCAAAATCCTGAAAAAGAAGGAAAAAATATTTATTAAATTGAGGAGGAAGAAAAAAATCTGTTTAATTTGTTTATAGTACCTTTTTCATGTTTCATTGAATTACTAAATACTACTGTACTTAGTCGCTCAGTTGTGTCCAACTCTTTGTGACCCCATGGACTGTAGCCAGCCAGGCTCCTTTGTCCATGGAATTCTCCAGGCAAGAATACTGTAGTGGGCTGCCATTTCTTTCTCTAACTAAACTCTCTAAATTAAATGTAACGCAGACAACATTTTCTTCCTGGGTTTATTAGTCGAGTAAGCTCATGCTGGCTTCATGTTACAGAATTAGTCAACAAGAAAAATAACTTCAAATGATGGTTATCTTTTTGATGTCTAAACTAAGCATAATATAAAAAACAAGTAATTTAAATAAATATAAATAAGATAAAAGTTTATACTAAGTTAAAGTACATAATGGATATTTATGGCATATTTAGATCCTTTCTAAATAAAATACTGAGACATTGATTACTAAACATAAGTTTAAATTTATCTACATTTGACTCTTTTATTTTTACAGGGACAGCATATACTTTGGTCTGTTAATAAATATGTCTTTTGCCACATTAAAAATCGTGTTATGTAAAACATAAGTTGCTAAAAGTTATAAATTTTATAATTATGTATTTATAAATTTGTTACCAACTACTACAGATTCTAATATATGACAGACAGTTTACAACTACCTGCTTAATTTTTACTGGAAAGAAAAGGTTACTGATAGTTAAAATTTATAATCAATATATAAAAACAACTACTAGAAATGGTAAGAGTGAAGGAAAACAACTCTGTATATACAGAGCATGAGAATAAAATGGAAGGTATTTCTATGTGAAGAACATGTAATGAATATACGATGTGTTTTGTTAAGGAAAAGGAGAATAATGTTGACTGGTTATTCCAGAATAAGAAACGTAAAAGAGTAAGACAAAACCCAAATGGATGCTGAAATTTGCAGGTTTGAGGAAAAACAATGATATGAGATCATAGCTAACTAATTGAATAAATTTATAAAGGTTTTTAAAATGAGCTTAATAATGTACTAATATAAAATTAGAGTTTATTTTTCTCTTTGTTAAAATCACAAAATTTCTTAGATAAAAAGTTTTTCTTTACCTTTTATGTAAACTGCTTAGGAAAAAAAGATTCTGTGTCTTAGAAAACATTTCCTGGGATCCATGTTATATTTACCAGATATCTGATTATTTAGGAAAACTGAGTCTTTTCAATATTAAAAGAGCAAAGGTTTTCTTAAGAACTATGTAACTTTCTGTATTTGCTTTTGAAATCCTTTAATTGTCACTATAGTTAACTGGATGAGGAGGGCATGGCAACCCATTCCAATGTTCTTTCCTGGAGAATCCTCATGGACAGAAGAGACTGGCAGGCTACAGTCCATGGGGTCACAGAGAGCCAGACACAACTGAGCGACTAAGCATACATGGTTAACTTGATAACTAAGTATTATCTCCCAGTGACCTGTGATCCTGTTGATACTTGATCAAGTGTTTTAAAACTTTTGACATTTTAGAATAAACTTCTCCAAATCAAATTCTAAACAAATCTTTCTGACCTCGAACTAATTAACTAATTTGGGAATTTTCCAGAGGATCTCTGGGAGATTTCGAAAGAAGTGGTCTTTTTATTATAAAAAGAGAAATGTTATTTATTTAGGTTTATTTGATGTTAAGGTGGAGGGAAAACATTGCCAAATAAAAAGTAATATTTAATATTCTAAGAGCATATTTATATGCAATATATATCATTAAAATAGGTAATTAAGAAATTATATACAAAATTTATAAAAATCTTTATGGTCTGGAATATTGTTGCTGGTAATCTGATTCACTTAGTTGCTTAAATCTTGGCTCCTGCAAATATATGCTCTGGGGAATTTTTCAAACCTTGGCTATTATTTTCCTTATAATCATATTAACCTTTTTGATGTGTTGTATCCTTTCAAACGTTTTAAATTGCCTTTTGGCACCACTCATACATCAAATGATAGCCATCAAGAGAAGACAACTTAAGAACTCAATGATTTGACCACTTATGTCCCTGGTAAGGATGCAACTATCGGTAACGGCAATCACATGGCCCTCCATCCTGACCACTCAACTAGCGGCAGCACTGAATATGTGACTTCAGCACACCTACATCAACAGTGGTAACTGAGAATACCACCATAGTAGTTGGTCATGCTCAGCTTGCTGAGAGAATCACCATGACAGTGTTCAGTCGCTCACTCATGTCCAACTTTTTGTGACCGCATGGACTGCAGCACGCCAGGCTTCCCTGTGCATCACCAACTCCTGGAGCTTGCTCAAACTCATGTCCATCGAATTGGTGATACCATGAAACCATCTCATCCTCTGTCATCCCCTTATTCTCCTGTCTCAATCTTTCCCAGCATCAGGGTCTTTTCTAATGGGTCAGTTCTTGGCATCAGGTGGCCAAAGTATTGGAGTCACAGCTTCAGCATCAGTCCTTCCAATGAATATTCAGGACTGATCTCCTTTAGGATGGACTGGTTGGATCTCCTTGCAGTCCAAGGGACTCTCAAGAGTCTTCTCCAACACCACAGTTCTAAAGCACCAATTCTTTTGCACTCAGCTTTCTTTTTAGTCCAGCTTTCAAATCCATACATGACTACTGGAAAAACCATAGCTTTGACTAGACAGACCTTTGTTGGCAAAGTAATGTCTCCACCTTGTAATATGCTGTCTAGGTTGGTCATAGCTTTTCTTCCATGGAGCAAAGTCTTTTAATTTCATGGCTGCAGTCACCATCTGCAGTGATTTTGGAGCCCAAAAAAATAAAGTCTGACACTGTTTCCATTGTTTCCCCATCTATTTTCCATGAAGCTATGGAACTGGATGCCATGATCTTAGTTTTCCTGAATGTTGAGTTTTTTTTTTTTTCTCTTCCATATAAATTTATTTTATTTTTTTTTAATTTTAAAATCTTTAATTCTTACATGTGTTCCCAAACATGAAACCCCCTCCCACCTCCCTCCCCATAACATCTCTGTGGGTCATCCCCATGCACCAGCCCCAAGCATGCTGTATCCTGCGTCAGACATAGACTGGGCCAACTTCTTCCACTCTCCTCTTTCCCTTTCATCAAGAGGCTCTTTAGTTCTTGTTTGCTGTCTGCCATAAAGGTGGTGCCATCTGCATATCTGAGGTTATTGATATTTCTGCTAACAATCTTGAGAAGGCCTTACAAATAGCTAAGAAAAGAAGATAAGCTAAAGGCAGAGGAGAAAAGGAAAGATATAACCATCTGAATGCAGAGTTCCAAAGAATAACAAAGAGATATAAGGAAACCTTCCTCAGTGATCAATACAAAGAAATAGAGGAAAATAATAGAATGGGAAAGACTACAGTTCTCTTCAAGAAAATCAGAGATACCAAGGGAACATTTCATGCAAAGATGGGCACAATAAAGGAGAAATATTGTGTGGATCTAACAGAAGTAGAGCAGAAGATATTAAGAAGAGGTGACAAGAAGAACTATACAAAAAAAGATCTTCGTGACCCAGATAACCACGATGGTGTGATCACTGGATTAGAGCCAGACATCCTGGAATGTGAAGTCAAGTGGGTCTTAGGAAGCATCACTACAAACAAAGCTAGTGGAGGTGATGGAATTCCAGTTGAGCTATTTCAAGTCCTAAAAGATGATGCTGTGAAAGTGCTGCACTCAATATGCCAGCAATTTTGGAAAACTCAACAGTGCCCACAGGACTGGAAAAGGTCAGTTTTCATTCTAATCCCAAAGAAAGGCAATGCCAAAGAATGTTCAAACTACTGCACAATTGCACTCGTCTCACATGCTAGTAAAGTAATGCTCAAAATTCTCCAAGCCAGGCTTCAACAGTACGTGAACTGTGAACTGCCAGATGTTCAATCTGGATTTAGAAAAGGCAGAAGAACCAGAGAGCAAATTGCCAACATCCATTGGATCATCAAGAAAGCAAGAGAGTTCCAGAAAAACATCTATTTCTGCTTTACTGACTATGCCAAAGACTTTGACTGTGTGGATCACAACAAACTGTGGAAAATTCTGAAAGAGATGGGAATACAAGACCACCTGACCTGCCTCTTGAGAAATCTGTATGCAGGTCAGGAAGCAACAGTTAGAACTGGACATGGAACAACAGACTGGTTCTAAAATTTGTGTTTAGCTGGACAACCACCCTCTTAAAAAGTTCACCCTCCAACAAGCCTTTGATTTGTCTCCAGTGGATATCACTCATCTGGTAAAATTAAGTCAGGGCCAAGTGACACAGCCACTCCCACTCTCAACTTGCTAAGGTTATCTGTTTCTTCCTAAGGTTCTACTGAGTGGTCCATCTCCTCCCTCCCAGGGCTGTCTCCTCTCATAAAAATTACAAAATCTTCAAAGTATTAAATATGATCATTGGAGTCACATTGTTCTTTTATATTCTTCCAGAAGTATAAAGATTGTCCATCTTTTCCGCCTTTCTTCCAGAAAATGAAATCCTCATGGACAAAGTCTATTACAAACAGAAACTGGAGACAGGGAGAAGGGTTCCTGGCCTACATGTTTTATAGACAATGTGACTCTGAATCTGAGCGTAGCCTAGCTGTAGCCCTCCACCATAATTCATAACCCTTCTCTCTAGATGATTGTTGAAATTCTTGAGATTGTTTTAAATATTTCCAATCAAGCATTATCCATTTATCTACTTTTGAGTCTCATGCTGCTTATTAGTGGGCCATGTTGGATCCCACCTTCAATGTATCAGAAATGATCTACTTTTACTGTCTTCAGTCTCTATGTCTGCAATTTTACAAAGTTACCTTTTACCTGCAAAATGCTGTCAGTATTTTCTAGTGATCTAGTTATTTTATTCCTATTTATAACTGCTGAGATTCATTTAAATGTAGACACCATTCTTCCAGCTCATTATGCCCTCTAGTCTCTTCATCTTACCCACCTTGACACACAGACACACAATTTCCTCCAATCTATTAACTTGTTTTTATTATTTTTTTTTTAATTTTTATTTTTTACTTTATTTTACTTTACAATACTGTATTGGTTTTGCCATACATTGACATGAATCCACCACGGGTGTACATGAGTTCCCAATCCTGAACCCCCCTCCCACCTCCCACCTCATATCATCTCTCTGGATCATCCCCGTGCACCAGCCCCAAGCATCCTGTATCCTGTATCGAACATAGACCTGCGATTCGTTTCTTACATGATAGTATATATGTTTCAATGCCATTCTCCCAAATCATCCCACCCTCTCCCTCTCCCTCAGAGTCCAAAAGTCCATTCTATACATCTATGTCTCTTTTGCTGTCTCGCATACAGGGTTATCATTTATTAACATGTTTTTAATTAATTTTTTTTTCCTATCATCTATCATATAGTCCACCATTGCAATCACTCTCCTTTACCTTGTTCTTCCATCATACATAGCTTGTACAATTTCCAACCCTGGACAACTTGACATTTCCCCTCTCTATACCTGGACCTCTGAAGGTGGCTGGAGAAGCACATTCTATTCTTTATGTTGATCATGTCATAACCCTGTCCTCAAATTCTCATGGGCTCTCTGCTATTCCCCAATACAGGTTGCTTTCATGTACAGCAAGTTATCTCCCCTGTTTTACAAAAATAACACAAGACATGAGGCAGACAAATTTCCCCACCCCTCTTCACCACCAACCTACAAATTCTGTGTAGACATCAATTATTGTCTATATCCCCACCTCTACCCCAGTCATTTATTAAATAAACTTTTAGCTTGGTCTGCTCAGAGAAATTACTCCATCAAATATCCTTCCCATTCCTCTTTCCTGTATCTTTAATTTTTCCATTTTAATGAGTTTGAACACTTCCCATCCTGCAACCATGGGCTAGAGTAAAGAATCTAACTTCTTTATGCTCCTGTATATATCTATTCATTTATCTATCATAGTATTTATTACATAAAATTTAATTTACCTCTTAGTAAATTTGGAATGTGTTACCTTCCTGTTCCTCTTATAGATTGTAAGCACTGAGAAAGGAGCATGCCCCAAACTATGCATTTCCATGTTCCTAGTGCCTACAATATAATACTCTCATGAGAACATTTATTGATGAAATTTTGAATACATTCATTCATATATGAATTTAATTCTTCAAGAAATGCCTACCTGCTTCAAAATACCTTGTCTGATCTCTTCTATAGGATGAATTTTACAGACCTGTCTGTTGTTCAGAGGGGAAAAAAACCTTCAAGTTTTAGTGTTCCTTATTTATATGTTTACTTAATGCACTCAGTACATGAGGGTAGGTTTTCCACAAATTTTTGAAAAACAGACAAGTATGATTGTCAATATCAATATAAAATGGGTCAGGCCAGTCAACTCAAAGAGACAGACAACCAGCTTGCAAAAGAGAAGGCCACGTGCTGCAATGAAGATCCAGCATAGCCAAAATAAAACAAAACAAACCTTGACTTTAATGTGATTTGATATATTAATGTTTTTAAAGTCAATCCAAAGGGGATTCAGTTAAGACATGGAAGTATACAATGAGACCAAGAAACAGTGAGAAAGATACTGAAGAATTTGTCAGTAGTATACATTCAAGCATCACTGAGGGGAAAGAAATACCAACTGAAATGAAGAATTCTATCCATTGACAAGTTTTTATAGTTGTAAGTTGTATGCATCTGGGTATCTTAGCCATTAAATATATATCTGCTGTATGATATTTAGTATAAAGTATACTTTATAAAGTATAAAGTTCCTTTGCTTGGTTTCAATCAACCTAGGCAATAATTTGGCTTCCCTTGGCATGTTTGAGCACTTCATTTCTCTGATAATAATTTATTTTAAGCTAATGTATTAGAATTCTGATTTTATACATCAATATTTTTAACTACTGTAAATATGGATGTGCACCACAGATTATGGAACTTCCCCTACTATGCTTAAAAACTTAGATTTCTTCTTGGACTTCCCTGGTGGTCCAGTGGTTAAGAGTTCACCTGCCAATCCAGGGGACATGGGTTCGATCCCTGGTCCAGGAACTAAGATCCCACATGCCACAGGGCAACTGAACCAGCATGCCTAGAGCCCATGCTCTGCAACAACAGAAACCACTGCAATAAGAAGCTTGCACACCACAACTAGAGAGTAGCCCCTGCTTAGAGAAAGCCCACAAGCAGCAACAAAACCAAGAACAGCCAAAAATAAGCAAGCAAGCAAACAAAACCCTTAGATTTCTTAACCTATGACCAGGCTTGTAATGGCCATAGAGCTAGCAAGGAGATACAGCCTCTTGTAACATCACCTAGCTTCTTTCACCAGGTGAAATGGACCTCTGAGAGCCCTTACGCGTCTTCTCATTTTATAAAGACTAAAAATTCTCTCAGTGACTCACCTGCAGCTTCATCCCCTTGCTTTGCTGGGTGTCAATATTTAACTCTTCCGTGCCCATCTATTTGTGTTGCTCATATTCAGTAATGTTTAAGAAGGTTCTTTAAGATGAAGAAATCAGGATTACAGCTGTGAAGGTCTAGAAATAAAAATTGATGAGTGAATAAAAGTTAGTAAAATGTAATTTATGCTAATCATTTTAAATGAAGAAAACCCAGGAATGCGATAGCGGAATTAAAATTGCCTCTTATTAGATGTACTACTTTCATGTGTGCTAAGTCACTTCAGTCACGTCTGATTCTTTGCAACCCCATGTACCGCAGCCCACCAGGCTCCTCTGTTCACAGGATTCTCCAGGCTAGAATACTGGAGTGGGTTGCCATGCCCCCCTCTAGGGGATCTTCCCAACCCAGGGATCAAACCCACGTCTCCTGCATTGCAGGTGGATTCTTTACTGCTGAGCCACTGGGGACCTTAAAAGGAAATCCCTTTTTTTCTTAAATGTTGCATTCAAGCTTCATATATGTTAATGGTCATATATATTCATTTATTTGGGGTACATATTTTCAGCTTTAACAGACACTGGAAAACACTTTTCTAAAGTGGTTGGGTGAATTTCTTCACATGCTTTCTAACACTGTATGTCATTTTTTCTCACACTATAGTTAGGTTTGTAGTGGTATCTCGTGTTTTTAACTTATATTTCACTCACAATTAATGATGTCTAGTATCTTTCTCGGAGAAGGCAATGGCAACCCCCTCCAGTACTCTTGCCTGGAAAATCGCATGGATGGAGAAGCCTGGTAGGCTGCAGTCCATACGGTCGCTAAGAGTTGGACACGACTGAGTGACTTCACTTTCACTTTTCTCTTTCATGCATTGGAGAAGGAAATGGCAACCCACTCCAGTATTCTTTCCTGGAGAATCCCAGGGACGGGGGAGCCTGGTGGGACATGATTGAAGCGACTTAGCAGCAGCAGCAGCAGTATCTTTCTACATATGCTTATTGGCCATTTGGATCTCCTCTGCATTTATCTGCTTGTTCTGCTATAACACAATATAGACTGGCTGGCTTAAACAATGGAAATTTGTTTTCTTAAAATTCTAGAAGATGGAAGTCTGAGATCAGAGTGCCTGCATGGTCAGTTTCTGGTGAGGGTCCTCTTCATGCCTTGCATATGGATGCCTTCTTACTCTGTCTTCACATGGTGGAGAGAGAGAGCTCTATGGTGTTTCTTCTTATGAGGACACTAATCCTATTGGATTAGGGTTCTACCTTCATGACTTTAATTCACTGTAGTTACCAGTTATCCCCTTATAGGCCCTACCTCCAAATACAGTCACATTGAGGGTTTGAATTTCAACATAAGAATTTTGAGGGGGACACAAACATTCAATCCACTATAGTCTCTTTTTATGAAGTCCTTGTTTACATATTTTATCAAAATTTCATTTGCATTGGCAATCCTTTCCTTGCTGACTTGAAAAAGTTCTTTATATGTCTGAATATGACTCCTGTATTGGATTACAAATATCTGCTCCCATTCAGTAGCTTTGACTGTTTCTGAACCAATATTACACTTCTAATCACTGAAGTTTTATCTTCATCTGGAAGTGTAAGATATTTCACACTGCTCTTCTTCAAGCTTGACTCTTCTTGGCTCTTTATATTTTCATACACATTTTAAAAATCATCTTCTCAATTTCTACACACAAAATCTAACTGGTATTGGAATTGCATTGAATTTATAGGGTTTTTTTTTGGGGGGTGGAGAATTGGTATCTTAGCAATAGAGTATTATTCAACCCAAGAATATTGTATGTAACATCCTTTTCTCTATGTCTTACCTGGGTATTGGGCAGCTTGGAATTTGACAAGTGCCTAAAATGCACACAATATACAGAGCACTGTTCTCAGCAGTTTCCTCCTTCCAGCATCTTATACTCTCAGGTTCTGAGTTTCTGGAAGTCCTGACCTCCAAATATTTTCACTGAGACTGCCACAAGCTCTGAGCTCCTACTTCTTTTTTGTCTCAAAGTTTACATGGAGAGTCTAACTTCTCCAGGAGTAATGGAGTGGGGAATGCAGGACTCACTTAAACACATTTTTCTTATCAAGATCACTGTCCTTCAATTATTGGCCACTATTATTGTTCTCTGGTATCATCACTGTGTGTATGAGAATATTTTATCTAACTACCAGCTACTCAGTTTTAGCTGGAAAAAGAAGTTTTTTTATTTAGTTTTTTCCCCCTATTATCTCTACAACATTTATTATTCCCTAGCATCATTCTTCAACACAGTTTTGTTAACACCAATAATCAAGAACCAACCTTGTCTGAAATTTCTTGAAAAATGAAGTAAAAATCAATCATGATTTAGGATTTAAAAAAAAAAAAAGCTAGGAAGCACTGGAGAAGTATGGTGCCGAAACCAGTCAATAGGAGATGTTTAGGACAAGAGGTGACAAAACCCAGTAGAAAATGTAACCACTTCCTTCCCAACTAAAGTTTTTTCAGAAATAATCCTTGTGGCTCAGCTGGTAAAGAATCCGCCTGCAATGTGGGAGACCTGGGTTCGATCTCTGGGTTGGGAATATCTCCCGGAGAAGAAAAAGGCTACCTACTCCAGTATTCAGGCCTGGAGAATTCCATGGACTATATAGTCCATGGGGTCACAGAGTCAGACACAACTGAGTGACTTTCACTTTCACTATGCAGTCACAAAAGACATGGACTTGAGCAATTACAGCCCTTGCTTTGAACCAAATCTTTTTTGGAGTAAAGCTCAATGAATAATTTTCTTTTATAGGGATAGCACCCTGGTTTTTAATTTTCCTTACTCTGTTTCTTCTGAGTTCCTGATGATAGGGTTATACAATCATTATAATATACATTGTCACTTGTTATCTCTTGAGTGACCAAAAATTAATACTAAATTTATTTAAACTCCTCTTTATTACCAGAAACTTTTGACTGATCTACATTTCAGGGCTTCCTTGGTATCTGGTGTCCATTTAACTCTGGGTCTCTAAAAGTCAAGGATGATTTCTTACAGGATCTGAGAACTACTTATGGAGGCCTGTGGTAAATAAATAAGTGCCATACCATCTTTGTCTATCAGGTATTTTTGGTGACACATACTTTACAATTAGTATTTCATTTAATACTCATAGAATAGAAACTTGATATAGTCTTATCCCCATTTCACTGGGGAAGATACTGAGATTCAGTGAGGTAGTTATCCTCAAGTGATGAAATGAACAAACCCAAGATTTGGAAAAGCTCTGATGTTAGAATTTTCCAGTACAGAAAATTTGATTGACTTCTTGTCAATTATATCTGCAATTCAGGCTAAGGACCCAGTCGTCTTCAAGGCCTTATCAAATTAAGGTAATGGAGGATGCCTCCCTATTTTATACCCAATTATTTTCTTCCTGAAACTTCTATATATCGATTATTTTAGGGAGAAATGAGGACAAGATGGAACTGTCAGAAACTAATTATTATTAATTTTATTTGTATTCTATCTGAATAACAACCATCAGGTTTCTGCATGCAAATAACTGAATCATCCACTGTAATAAATTTACTTAGGAGAAAATAAAACTGAGAGAGCTTGCTGTTTTAAGAGTGGATTATATTAACATAATGGGCTATTATTCTCTATTGCAAATTGGCAGCTATGTTCTATATACCTTCAATATTGCCAATAACCTGATGTGTGACAGTATAAATCATTTGAACTCTGCCTCAGCTTATCAACTAAAAAATTAGATGTTTGATCAATATTATCTCTAAGATCACATAGAGTTTAAAAAATTATCTAGAGCTTTATGTATTTATATTTGCATATGTCAGTGTGATATACAAACAGCAATGCCCTGTGTATGTGTGTATTCAATTTTACCCTCAATAAAGAATTTCACAAATAATGCAACCTAAGTACAAGATTTAATTCTTCACTGTCTATAGGAATGTTGCATAAATAAGGAGTTCAAGTACAGCATGGGAAGATAAATTAAGTCTTCAAAAAGTATATATTAGCTAATATTTATGCAATAGCAGAAATGTAGTTTTACATCACAGAATATAGATAAGACTTGGTCTAGAGATCTTATGATCTAAAAGCTTAAAACAAAACACTCCTAATCCAGCCAGGCATTCTCGGATGTCTTATAATCAAAGCTAAGAAACATTAGATGTTTTAATGGCCTTATGAATTTAATAGCCTTAGGAATGTCCATAATTACCCATGTTAGCAGCCAAGAGGCTGCTCAGCCAGAGGCACTCAGCTTTTAATAGCCAGCAAGCCACTTTGAATAAGGCAAAAACATTTTGAAACCTTTTGGGGTTATTAGGGATAATTAAAAGTAGTTGAAAGTATATAATATCATTTATCAAAGCACTAAAAGCGGTTCCATAAGAAGTACATCACAACATTCAGTTCAGCTCAATTGCTCAGTCGTGTCTGACTCTTTGCGACCCCAAGAATCGCAGCACGCCAGGCCTCCCTGTCCATCACCATCTCCCGGAGTTCACTTAGAGTCACGTCCATCGAGTCAGTGATGCCATCCAGCCATCTCATCCTCTGTCGTCCCCTTCTCCTCCTGCCCCCAATCCCTCCCAGCATCAGAGTCTTTTCCAATGAGTCAATTCTTCGCATGAGGTGGCCAAAGTACTGGAGTTTCAGCTTTAGCATCATTCCTTCCAAAGAAATCCCAGGGCTGATTTCCTTCAGAATGGACTGGTTGGATCTCCTTGCAGTCCAAGGGACTCTCAAGAGTCTTCTCCAACACTACAGTTCAAAAGCATCAATTCTGAGGAGCTCAACTTTCTTCACAGTCCAACTCTCACATCCATACATGACCACAGGAAAAACCATAGCCTTGACTAGCCGGACCTTAGTCGGCAAAGTAATGTCTCTGCTTTTCAATATGCTATCTAGGTTGGTCATAACTTTTCTTCCAAGGAGTAAGTGTCTTTTAATTTCACAGCTGCAATCACCATCTGCAGTGATTTTGGAGCCCCAAAAAAATAAGGTCTGACACTGTTTCTACTATTTCCCCATCTATTTCCCATGAAGTGATGGGACCAGATGCCATGATCTTCGTTTTCTGAATGTTGAGCTTTAAGCCAACTTTTTCACTCTCCTCTTTCACTGTCATCAAGAGGCTTTTTAGTTCCTCTTCACTTTCTGCTGTAAGGGTGGTGTCATCTGCACATCTGAGGTTATTGATATTTCTCCCGGCAATCTTGATTCCAGCTTGTGTTTCTTTCAGTCCAGCGTTTCTCATGATGTACTCTGCATATAAGTTAAATAAGCAGGGTGACAATATACAGCCTTGACGTACTCCTTTTCCTATTTGGGACCAGTCTGTTGTTCCATGTCCACTTCTAACTGTTGCTTCCTGACCGGCATACAGATTTCTCAAGAGGCAGGTCAGGTGGTCTGGTATTCCCATCTGTTTCAGAATTTTCCATAGTTTATTGTGATCCACACAGTCAAAGGCTTTGGCATAGTCAATAAAGCAGAAATAGATGTTTTTCTGGAACTCTTGCTTTTTCCATGATCCAGTGGATGTTGGCAATTTGATCTCTGGTTCCTCTGCCTTTCCTAAATGCAGCTTGAACATCAGGAAGTTTACGGTTCATGTACTGCTGAAGCCTGGCTTGGAGAATTTTGAGCATTACTTTACTAGCATGTGAGATGAGTGCAACTGTGCGGTAGTTTGAGCATTCTTTGGCATTGCCTTTGTTTGGGATTGGAATGAAAACTGACCTTTTCCAGTCCTGTGACCACTGCTGAGTTTTCCAGATTTGCTGGCATATTGAGTGCAGCACTTTCACAGCATCATCTTTCAGGATTTGAAATTAGCAAATGCAATTCATATACTTCATTCACTGGTTAAGATATAACCAAATAAAATATTCTAAGTAACTCAAATAAATATTATTTTTTTATTTTATTACATATACAACTTAGGTTATATTAGCTAAAACCTAAATAAAACACAGGCAGATATGCATAAACATGTGGTCATATATATTTAAGCAATATGTATACAAATATATAAATTATACATTTATGTAAATACACAATATGAATATTTATATATCTAAATATAATATATTTTATATATGTATATATTTATATATATATGTATAATATATACAAATTGTAAATATATATATACACACTTACACATACATATAAATAGTACCTAATGCTAACTGCCGAAAGTTACAAAGCTAGTTGACCTTCAGGAACACTGTCTGAACCACCTATGTCTCTCACAATATTGTCATTGCTGGGCCATATATATGTGTGAATGCTGTGCTAAATCACTTCAATCATGTTTGACTTTTTGCGACCCTATGGACCGTAGCCACAAGGTTCCTCTGTCCATGGGATTCTCCAGGCAAGAATACTGGAGTGGGTTGCCTGTGCCCTCCTCCAGAGAATCTTACCCACCCAGGGGTTGAACCCGCATCTCTTTACTACTACCGCCACCTGGGAAGCCTGCCATATATATATGTGTGTGTATACACACACACACAAATAGTCATTTTACCTGTGTAACTTTCAACTGAAAAGCTAAAAAAAAATTTCTTCAAATGTTACCCAGTCATGGCAGCATATTCTAGAAAGTAGAGCCACTATTTCACTTTGACCTAGATTTACAAGGAAAGCCTACCTTGCACTGAGTCACTGTCATTATTTGTGATGACTTTAGTGCTTCTCATCATTTTACTCAGCAGAAAACCTATTATTATTATTTAGAAAATAATTTTTAAAGTAAACCTGAACACTATAGGGTTAAGTTCGCTGGCATAACCTATAGTTTTAAGGTAATCACAAGTATGACTTCAATACATTAAGCATTAACTTACAGTTGATTCCAATTTGCAAAAAGTTAAAAAGGACTCTCAGGGTTCCTGTAGTCACATTTAACATATATATTTACACTAAAGGGAATTAGTAAATAATAATAATTACTAAATAATTTAAAACTGATATGAAAAATAGTTGGATGCTGATGAACAGCTCCATCATTAGTCAACCAAAACAGGGCTAATGTACCTTTTTCTTTCATTGTGTCATCAACAAAAAATTTATTTGGTCTTCTTCCTCATGGCTTTCTACAACTATTAAAACTTCAGAAAGCAAAACATACAATTGAATGAGACTTAATTCCTTTTAAAGTACTTGAGTATCAGCTCTCAGCTCACAAAGTATATGCCATTATAATTTGATTTATAGTTTAAAACTCAAATTTTACATACCTAACCAAATGAAAGGATCGACCAATGATTAATCCGTAGTGTACCCTCCTCACAACCAAACTTTTAGAGATACTTCTTTCATTGTTGCCTCACAACCCTGAATTTCACCAAGAGTTTCACGTTTTCATATATGAATATTTAGAAAGATTAGAAACTGTTCCCCCTTCAAGTCAAGGGGTTTGATCTCATCACTAGAGCTGAGATCTACAGCTCAGAGAAAGGAAAGTGAGCGAAGGACAGAAATTGGACAATGTGGAGCAGGTTTTGGCATGCTGGTAGAGGTCATGGAAGAAGGAGAATGGGAGAGTGTTAAAAAAAAATGGTATACTACAATGTCACCCTGGAGACATCCTTGTAAGCAAATAACTGTCCATTTATAGATTTCTAAGACACCTGCAGGAAGAGATCCTGGCACACTTATCAGCAAATTAAACAGATGGACTTTGTCTAATACAGTAAATACACTAGAGACACTTAGTGTCTCTCTCTACAACACCTGTAGTATCACTGTGCATTGCTTATTATCTGGGCAATGATTCTTTTGAATTATTAGAAATAATCACCCTGGAAGTTTATTTAGAACTCATTCTGCTGGGAGTTCTGCTATTTACATTCAGGGACCTCAGTGAGAGAGCATCTTGTTATATGTGTCTGATCCCAGGGAAACAGCTCTTTTGTAAGAAAGGAACCAAGCATGTAGGGAAGCATGTGTGAGTTACAGAGATAATCTTCCAGAAAACACTCATCTCAGGAGATTTTCACTTGCCTGAAGCCAAGATATTCTGTAACCCTTTGAAAACAGATGAAAAACATGAAGAACAGGCAGAATAAAAGGGTCATGAGCATTAGAGCCCTAATATTATAGTTAACTGCTGTGTGTGTGTGTGAATGTGTATTATGAAAGCAAACAGAAAAAAATAATCTCTCCATAACCAAAGAAAAAGGGAGTATTTCTGAGACAGTCTTACAACTTCAAAGATCAAATTTTGGTTAGTGGCATTAAATAATCGGGATGGTGATCTTGGATGGTGTGAGGTGCCACTCAGCTCCCCCACTTTAAGACTGAAGCACTCGTTCTTTCTGCTCTTGGGAGTTACCTGATGGCAGCTTATAGTGGAGACCCTCCCTTTCCTCAAAGGGAAATACTTCACCTAAGGTTATACCTGGGCCATTCAGTGACCATTAGGACAATGCTAAAGGGCCATCCCAGCCCCAGAGCTCCCCAACTCTGCCCCTTGAGGGTACCCCCTCTCCACTTCAGGTACTGGTTATAGGGGCATTTCTCAATCAATGTCTTGTCAGCAAAACTTCATCTTAGAATTAATTTCCAGGACACAGTTCGTGGAATTCTCCAGTCCAGGGTAGCCATTCCCTGCTTCCAGGGATCTTCCCAACCCAGGGATCAAACCCAGGTCTCCTACATTGCAGGCGGATTTTTTACCAGCTGAGCCACCAGGGAAGCCCAATTTCCAGGAAATAAAACCTAAAACATAAAGCTTGAAACTGGCTTATAGCTGCCAATGTTAACACTGAGGAATGCCCTTATGAACTGGTTGCCATGGGTGAACAAACATCTATGTGGATGAGGAGCTGAGGTTTCAAGAGAGAACTCAGCGTAAGGAAAGAGGTGATCAAGAAGTGGCTTGATCCAGTAAAAAGCTTTACTGGTATCAGGGGAGAGAAGCAATCCTAAGTACTCTGTGGTATCACTCACTCTCCCATCCCTTCATCAGAAGTGGGAAACATGGGAGCAATAAGCTATTGGAGACGAAGCAGCGTGAGACATAGCCATATCTTGTGGATAAGCCCATGCACTGTAAAGGAAGACAAGACAAGAGTTGCGGCAGTGGGGGCAGAAATACATCGTGGGCACTGCACTGCAGAAAACCTAGTATTTTTATGGGAAGGTATAAGGCACTTCCAGGCTTCCCTGATAGCTCAGCTGGTAAAGAATCCACCTACAAAGCAGGAGACCCCAGTTCAATTCCTGGGTCAGGAAGATTCCCCAGAGAAAGGATAAGCTACCCACTCCAGTATTCATGGACTTCCCTGGTGGCTCAGATGGTAAAGAATCTGCCTGCAATGCAAGAGACCTGGGTTCGATCCCTGAGTTGAGAAGATCCCCTGGAGGAGGGCGTGGCAACCCACTCCAGTAGTCTTGCCTGGAGAATCCTCATGAACAGAGGAACTTGGAGGGCTACAGTCCATGGGATTGCAAAGAGTCAGACAAGGCTGAGCACAGCACATAAGGCACCTCCTTGGGACTCTAAGAAATTCTGAGGAACAGAGGAGACCACTTGAGTCAGAGAATAATATCTAGCATGGAAAAAACAAAAACAAAAAGATCTGGCCAAAAATCATACTTTTATGTTCCTTGATGGAGAGCCTTCTTGATATTCTCTTAAGGATTAACACAGTTTCACAGTTAACTATATAATAACATAAGCTCAACCTGTGTGTTTTTTATGTATGTTATTAGTAGGGAGACAGGTAGTCACTTTATTCCTACTGTGCAGGCATTTCTGAACTGATCAGCATAGGGAGACAGGGTGGCAGAGTGGTTAAGAGCATGAACTTTGAAACCAAAATGACTGGATTTTAATCCCAGTTCTTCTATTAATACTTACAAGTAGTTGTTAGTTCTTATGGTTGCTTTGTGGACCAAAAGTATCAAAACTTTTAAGCACTCAAAATGCCCAACTTAACAATCAAGTATAGGAAAGACGTGCTGTGAGAAGTGTGGTCAGCAGGCAGCCTCCAGCTGACAGCCCACTCAGAGTCAGCCTCAGCTGCTGTGAGCTGCCCTGTCTGAGCTCGTTCTCTTCCCAGGGGCAGCATGTGCCCACTGACTGAGTACAGCAGGGGTGTAAAGGTCCTCTGGGATGTAAAGGCTCTGACGTTTCAGCTCAGAGTGGGCTACTCTGATGGGCTGTACTCACTCAGGAGTCACCCCCGCCTCCGCCTGGCCAAAGCTTTGTCAGGTCCGCATCATAGATAAGCTTCTTCTCTCCAGTTCTGCCTGTCTTCTTCCTCTTCCTTTTACAGGTATTGATTCCAAATAAATATTTTGTCTCCCACAAACTCTGCCTGAGCATCTGCTTCATTTAGAAACCGTAAGTAAGCCCACGTCATACCAATTCATCACTTTATATTTATATATGAATGTCCTTTTAAACCTAATGTCAATTCAGGGAACTGTATTATTATATAAAATATTCATAAACTGTGTTAATAATGACAACATCTAAAGATATATTTATAGTTTTATGAGACCATGAGTTTGAAATGCTATTAGAATCCTAGATATTTAAAATCTGAAAATTGTTATTCGGAAGATTCTAGAACCATTACTGTGCCAAAGAAACTACTCATTAATTCAAGTGACCAGTATCTACTGAGTACTATGTACTAGCCCATGTGCTACACACAATAGATAATAATAAAGCTAAAATGATCCCTGCCATCATTAAGCTTATGGTCCAGTGGGGAAGAAAGATACTGAAAAAACAACAGATATACATATAATCTAATAATATCCAGGAAAGATAATGAGTCCTATAAAACCACAAAGCAAGGGTAAGCTTACTTAGTCTAGAGAGACAAAGTATGTATTTAAGCTGAGCTGTAAAGGATGAGCAGGTGTTAGTCACACAAAATGGGCCAGAAACAGTGTCCCAGGAAAAGTTGGAAGAGTCTTTGCAAAAAATTCCTTTTCTTAGCATCCCACTGGAGGATGTGTGCCATTAAAAAAAGAGATATCAGGGGAGTGACATGGCCAAGAGGGTGACATAGGTGGTTCCTGACTTAGCGGCTCCCCACAAGAAGATCAACAACTGTCCAGGAACAAGACAATACCAAGAGAATCCTAGAGCAAAGGGGTGACACTGAAGCACCCCCTGTCTCACAGGGGGTAAGGGAAGTGGTTACACATGGAGCGCAGCTGCACCCACCCCCAGACCAGTGCAGCAGCATGCAGAGAGGTTTCCCCTGAACCTCTGGTTCTTCCAGAAAAAAAAAAAAAATGAGAAACAGAGGGGCAACCAGCTGCCCCTACATTGTGGGTCACCTCACAGGAGGTTTTATGCCATGGAGACTGCAGAGGAATCTGTGAGGTTCAACCACTGGGAATGTGACTGAGAGGAGAAGTGGGGAGGGGCTCACAACAAACAGCACATGATTCCTGGCAGAGCAGTTCCTGCTTGCAGTGCCCAAGTGGCAGTTCCAACCAGTGGCTATACTCACCTGCAGAACCAAATCAGTGGTGCACTCTGAGCAGGAAACTGGTTGGGGTGCAGATCTTCTTGATTTGGGTCCTTGAATGAGGTGTCTTGTCAGCCCTAGAGACATGTGTATCCATGCACAAGCAAGAAGCTAAATCATTGCCTCATCCACTAGGGAGAGTGACTTCCAACCGCATCTGGCCAGAAGGGCTGGCAAGAACACTTGCAGCTGTGTATCTCAGAAATGCTTGGGCTGAGACAGGCAGGTAGAACTGATCTCCCCCAGAGCAAAGCCAGTACTAGGCTTGGAGGGTTCCCCTGCTATAGCCAGGCAAGCTGAGTTACAGCTTAGGCTGAGGGGAGCTCCAGGGCCCTCCAGGCCAGAAAGCCTGTCTGGGAAAAATTGGCAGAGGCCTAGAGTGGCCCCTCACCAACTCGCCCTGCAAGGGAACTGAGTCATAGGCTCACCCTCTGTGGAGAGTGTCTCCCAGCCCCATCTGACAGGAAGGGCTGAAGAGCAGTGGCAGCTGTGTGAGCAGCAGCACTTGAGCTGAGAGGTGAAGAGGCAGAGACAGTAGTCTGCACAGCAGAGCTAGTGGTTCTGTTCTGTCAGGGTGGCTGGGACATACATTGGCTTGAGTCACAAACAAAGCTTTAGAGCTACTCCTGCTGAGCCTGGACGTGGAAACGAATTTGTAGCCTGAATACAGCTTTTATCCTGCCCAACCAGGGAACCTAATCAGAGTACACTGGAAGCTATTTAGCCCATCCCCATCCAACAGCCTTGCTTACAGTGTCACTTGAGTAGAGAGCACTGCCTGTGACTTTCCCCATTGGCAGAGCAAAGCCAGTGGCCTCATCTGACCAGGAAATTCAGTGCACGCTCTTGCCCGGTTTGAGTCACCAAACAACCGGCTGATCAGCCCCTGGGGCCTGCTCTGCAGTTCTTCTGGGGTAGGGAACCTAATTCATAGCCTCATTTATTGCTGAATACAGTAGCCAGTTCTGACCATCTAGTAAGCCTGACCAGAGAGTCCAGGCAACTGCAGAACCCATCCTACAGCCTCTTTTGGGTAAGGAACAAAGCTAGCAGTCCTATTCTCAGTTCTCAGTCAGTGGTACATCTGCAATCCTGGCCCTCAGAGCTTAACAAATCGACTTGGACAAAAACAGGCCATAAGAGCAGGCCCTACCAGCCCATGAATATTACCAGCAGATACACCCAGAAACCCATACTGAGCTGACTGGTGAAGATTTCTCTCTCAAAGCAAATCTGTAAAGTTTGAAAGAGGAGCATGATTACTCAAATGCTTAGGTACCAATATAAGGAATCAGGAATAACAAAATATCAAAAATATGACATCATCAAAAAAATCCAACAATGATCCTAAAGAAACAGAGATGTACAAACTATCAGACTAAGAATTCAGAATAATTCTCCAAAGGATAGTGAACTATAAGAAACCACAGACAGACAGGCAACTGAACGAAATTAGGAAAACAATGCATGAATGAACTGGGAAGTCGGAAAAGAACTAGAAGTCACCAAAAACAAACAGAAATCCTAGAGTTGGAAAATACAATGAATGAATGGAAAATTCAACAGTTTCAAAGGCAGATTCAATCATGAAGAAGAAAGAATCAGCCACCTACCTGGAGGATAGGACATTACAAATTTCCATTCAGAGGAGCAAAAAGAAAGAATTAAAAAGACTAATGGAATGCAATGAAAAGAAATACCATTTGCATTTTTGGAATCCCAGAGAGAGAAGAGAAAGAGAAATGGACAGAAAGTATACATAAAGCAATAATGATAAAAACTTCCTGAACTTGAGAGAAATGGGCATCCCAGAATCATGAGGCTCAAATGACCCCAAATAGGTTGAATTGAATAGGGTTACACCAAGACACATTATAATTAGGTTGTCAAAAGGTAAAAATAAAGGAGTTTAAACATCAGCAAGAGAAAAGAGAGAAGTTATATAGCCCCAAAAGACTGTTGGTAGATATCTCAACAGAAATTTTTTAGGCCAAAAAAGAATGGCATGACATATTCAAAATATGGAAAGAAAAAACCTGTTAACCAAGAATTCTAAACCCAGTGAAGCTGCCCTTCAGAAATAAAGAAGGGATAAGAACTTTCCCAAACAAACAAAAATTGAGTGAGTTTATTGCTGCTATACCTGCTTACAAGAAATTCTAAAGGGAGTTCTTTGAGTAGAAGTAAATATATGCTAATTAATATATATCACTGAAACACAAAAAGGTAGTGTAAAACTCACTGACAATGATAAACATACAGTCAAAGTTAGATTGTGTAATATGGTGATAATGGGGCATAACAACTCTAGCTTAAAAGTTAAAAAAATGAACACAGAAAAAAATAACCATAACTACAGTAATCTGTTATCAGTTATACAACATAAAAATATGTATATTGTAACAGCAATAACCCAAAATGTGAGAGGGAGGAGAAATGCAAAGTTTAGGAATTCTACTGAAGTTAACTTATTACCAGCTTAAAATATGGTGTTAAGATATTTTTTGCAAGTCTCAAGGAACCACAGGGAAAAACTGGAGCAATAACAAAAACAGTATTATAAAGAAAACAAAGGATACTGATACTGAAAGACACCAAAACACACAAAAAAGACAGCAGGATAAGAAATAAGAAACAATGGATCTGCAAAACAACCAGGAAACAATTAACAAAGTGGCAAAAGTAAGTTCCTATCAATAATTTCTTCAAATGTAAATTGATTAAATTCTTCATTCAAAAGACTAAATGGCTAAATAGATTAAAACAATCAAACAAAAAAGATCAAATGACATGCTGCCTAAAAGATAAAAGAGTCACACTTACGGGATGGAGTAGAAACAGTTTTCAGAAGGAATTTTATATCAATAAATGCTTATGTTATAAAGCAAGGGAGATCTCAAATAAACAACTTAACTATCCTTTAAGTAACTGGAGAAAGAAAACAAACTTGAGTCTCAAGTTAGTAAAAGGGAGGAAATGATAAATATTCAGTTCAGTCGCTGAGTCGTGTCTGACTCTTTGTGACCCCATGGACCGCAGCATGCCAGGCTTCCCTGTCCATCATCAACTCCCGGAGCTTACTCAAAACTCATGTTCACCGAGTCGGTGATGCCATCCAACCGTCTCATCCTCTGTTGTCCCCTTCTCCTCCCGCCTTCAATCCTTCCCAGCATCAGGGTCTTTTCCAATGAGTCAGTTCTTTGCATCAGGTGGCCAAAGTATTGGAGTTTCAGCTTCAGCATCAGTCCTTGCAATGAATATTTAGGACTGATTTCCTTTAGGATTGACTGGTTGGATCTCCTTGCAGTCCAAGGGACTCTTAAGAGTCTTCTCCAACACCACAGTTCAAAAGCATCAATTCTTCGGTGCTCAGCTTTCTTTGTAGTCCAACTCTCACATCCATACGTGACTACTGGAAAAACCATAGTTTTGACTAGATGGACCTTTGTTGGCAAAGTAATGTCTCTGTTTTTGAATATGCTGTCTAGGTTGGTCATAGCTTTTCTTCCCAGAAGCAAGCGTCTTTTAATTTCATGGCTGCAGTCACCATCTGCAGTGATTTTGGAGCTCCACTATTTCCATTGTTTCCCCATCTATATGCCATGAAGTGATGGGACTGGATGCTATGATCTTAGTATTCTGAATGTTGAATTTTAAGCCAGCTTTTTCACTCTCCTCTTTCACTTTCATCAAGAGACTCTTTCATTCTTCTTTGCTTTATGCCATAAGGGTGCCATAATAAAGATTAGAATAGAAATGAGTGAAATGGAAAAAAATAGAAAACATTAAACTAAATAAGAACTGGTTTTTTAAAAAGATAAAACTGAAAAACGTTTAGCTACACTAGCCAATGGAAAGAAAAAAAAGAGAGAGAGAGAGAACCCAAATCAAAAGTATAAATGAAAAAGGAAACACTGAGACTTATACCACAGAAATACAAAGGATCATAAGTAGCTGTTATAAACAATTATACACTAATGAACTAGACAACCTAGAAGCAATATAAAAATACTCAGAAACATAAAACCTTCCAAGAATGAATCAGGCCAAAACAGAAAATGTGAATAGGCCAATTACTAGTAAAGAGGCTGACTCAGTAATCAAAACTCCCCCAAAGAAGAAAATTCAAGGACCAGATGGCTTCATTAGTGACTTTTACCAAGCATTTAAGAATTAACTAAAGGAGACTTCCCTGGTGGTCCAGTGGTTAAGAAGCCAGCTTCCAACGCAGGGAACACAGGTTGGATCCCTAGTCCAGAAAGATTCCACATGCCATGGAGCAACTAAGCCTGGGTACCACAACTACTGAGACTGTGCTCTAGAGCCCACGAGCCTGAATTACTGAGCCCATGTGCCGCAACTACCAAAGCCTGCACGTTCTAGACCCTGACAACCAGAGAATACCCATAGGCAGCAACAAAGACCCAGCACAGACAAAAATAAATAAGTAAATTAATTAAAATAAAAAGAAGAGTAGGCTTCCCTGGTGGTCCAGTTGTTAAGAATCTGCCTGGCCAATGCAGGTGACACAGGTTCCACCCCTGCTCTGGAAAGATCCCACATGCCCATTAGGAAACTATGCCACTGTGCCACCACTTCTAAGCCAGTGCTCCAGAGCCTGCAAGCTGCAGCTACTGAGCCCATCTGTCTAGAGCCTGTGCTCTGCAACAAGAGAAGCCATCTCAGTGAGAAACCCATGCACCACAACTAGGGAGTAGCCTCCACTCACTGCAACTAGAGAAAGCCCACACACAGCAACAAAGACCCAACACAGCCAAAAATAAAAATAAATAAATCTTATTTTTTAAAAAAAGAATTGACACCAACCCTCAAACTCTCCCAAAAAGGTTGAAGAGGGGGGAAAATACTCCCAAACTTATTTTATGTAACTAGCCTTACCTTACCCTGATACCAAAGCCAGATAAGGACACTACTGGAAAAGAAAATTATAATTCAATATCCCTAAGGAACACACATGTAAAAATCTTTAACAAAATACTAGCAACCCAGATTAAAAGAATCATTCACCATAATCAAGTGGGATTTA
Organism: Capricornis sumatraensis; assembly: GCF_032405125.1. Classification (NCBI taxonomy): domain Eukaryota; kingdom Metazoa; phylum Chordata; class Mammalia; order Artiodactyla; family Bovidae; genus Capricornis; species Capricornis sumatraensis. Next base: position 116,419,202 of record NC_091092.1, read on the forward strand.
GTCCATGGATGCAAGGATGATTCAAAACCTAAAAATGAAGCAATGTAACACATCACATTAATAAAACAAAGGATAAAAATCTTATGATCATCTCAGTAGACGCAGAAAAAGCATCTGACAAAATTAAGCATCCATTTATGATTAAAACTCTCAACATAGTGGGTACAGAAGGAATGTACCTTAACATAATAATGGCCATATATGACAAACTCACAGCTAACATCACATTCAATGGTGAAAAGCTGAAAGCTTTTCCTCTAAGATCATGAACAAAACAAGGCTGCTCACTCTTGTCACTTTTATTCAACATAGTATTTATTGAAATGCTTAGCCAGAAAATTAGGCACAAAAAAGAAAAAAGAAAAGGTATTCAAATTGTAAAAGGAGAAGTTATATGAGCACTATTTGCCAGTGAATTTTTATACACAGAAAACCTTAAAGACTCCATTAAAAAAAAAAAAAAAACCTGTTAAGATAAATGAATTCACTAAAGTTGAAGGAGATCAGCCCTGGGTGTTCTTTGGAGGGAATGATGCTAAAGCTGAAGCTCCAGTACTTTGGCCACCTCATGCAAAGAGTTGACTCATTGGAAAAGACTCTGATGCTGGGAGGGATTGGGGCAGGAGGAAAAGGGAACGACAGAGGATGCGATTGCTGGATGGCATCACTGACTCGATGGACGTGAGTTTGAGTGAACTCCGGGAGTTGGTTATGGACAGGGAGGCCTGGCGTGCTGCGATTCATGGGGTCGTAAAGAGTCAGACACGACTGAGCAACTGAACTGAACTGAAATGAACTGAACTGAACTGAAAGTTGTAGGATATAAAACCATCTCAAAAAAAATCTGTTGCACTTCCAAACACTAACAATGAACTATCAGAAAGAGAAATTAAGAAACTATTCCATTTATAATTGCATCAAAAAGAATAAGATTCATAGGAATAAATTTAACCAAGGAAGTGAAAGACCTGTACACTGAAAACTTAAGACAATGATGAAGAAATCTGAGGAAGACACAAATAGAAACAAAATAGAAATTTCGTGCTCCAAATTACAAAAAATAATATTGTTAAAATGCTCATACTACCCAAAGTAATCTACAGATTCAATGCAATCCCTATTAAAATTCCAGTGACATTTTTCACAGAAATAAAACAAACAATCCTAAAACTTGTAGGGAATCACAAAAGACCCAGAATAACCAAAGCAATCTTGAGAAAGAAGGACAAAGATGAAGGTAATATGCTCCTTGATCTTTAACTATATTATCAAACTGTAACAGTTGAAACAGTACAGTATTGGCATACAAACAGACATAGAAATCAACAGAACAGAATAGAAAATTCAGAAATAAACCCATGCTTATATGGCTAATTTACCACAAAGGAGCCAAGAACATATACAATGGAGAAAGGTAGTCTGTTCAATAAAAGATGTTGGGAAAAATCAACACAACATGCAAAAGAATGAAACTATACCACTATCTTACACCATATACATTAACTCAAAATGTTTTAAAGACTTGAATATAAGAAGTGAAACCATAAAACTCTAAGAATAAAACACAAGCAGTGAACTCCTTAACACAGGTCTTGGTTCTCATTTTTTGGCTTCAACTTCAAAAGCAAAGGTAACAAAAGCAAAAGTAAACTAAAGAAATTGCACAGCAAAGGAAACCATCAAGCAAATGAAAAGGCAGGCTAATGAATGGAAGAAAACAGTTGCAAATCATACTACAATAAGGGGTTACTATTCAAAACATATAAAGAACTCCTACAACTCAATAACAAAAAAGAAAAAAAAAATCAATCAAAATATAGGCAGAGGATCTGAATAGGCATTTTTCTAAAGAATACATACAGATGATCAAAAGATTCATGAAAAGATGACCAATATTACTAATCACCAGGGAAATGCAAATCAAAACCACGAGATATGACCTTACCTCTGTTGGAATGGCTATCATCAAACAGACAAGAAGTAATACGTGTTAGAAAAGGTGTGGAGAAAAAGGAAGCCTTGTGCTCTGTTGGTGGGAATGTAATATTGTGCAGCCACTATGGAAAATAGTATGGTGGATCCTCAAAAAATTAAAAATAAAACTACCATTAAAAAAAAACTACTACATGATCCAGCAATTCCACTTCTGGGTATTTATCCAAAGAAAATGAAATGGTATGTTGAAAAGATGCACTTCTACATTCACTGCAGCGTGATTTACAATAGCCAAGAAATACAAATAATCCAACATTCCATTGATGAATCAATGGATTAAGAAGGTGCAGTATACATATACAATAGAATACTATTCAGCCATAAAAATGAATGGAATATTGCCGTCTCTGACAACATGGATGGATCTTGAGGGCAAATGCTAAGTGGAATAAGTCATACAGGGAAAGACAAATACAATATGATTTCACATGTGGAATCTGAAAAAACAAAACCTGCAAGCTCCTACATAGACAATAGATACATGAATAGGATCAAAAGGTATGAACTACCATCTATAAAAAATAAGTCATGGAGATGTAATGCACACATAGTGACTATAGTTAATACTGTATTGTATACTTGAAAGTGGCTAACATGGTAAATCTTAAAAATTCTCAACATGAGAAAACAAAAAAGACTTTTCCTAACTTTGTATGGTACAGATGGTTGTCAGACTTCTGAAAATAATATAATGTTATATGTCTATTGCATTTCAATTACAAAAATGAAACTATGGATGAAAGGGGAATACAACAGACCAGGTTCTTCACTGAGGAGGACATATAAAAGGCCAATATATGTGTAAAAATATTTTCAACCTTAATAGTTAACAGAGAGATGCAAATAAAGCCAGAGAAGTAGTACTCTTTTTATCCCAGACTATGAAATATTTTAAAAATATGACAATGTCAATTATTTTTTCAGTGGTTTGTAGAGACAGAAACAAACACTGATGAGAGGAGTATACATTAGTACAATTAGTCATTTTGGAATTACTTAGGGAAATAGTTGATATGAACCTTCTATGATCCAGTAAGTCTTCTTCTGGATATATACCAGTGAACTGCAAATGTACACAAGAAAAGTGTACAAAGGAGTTTATAAAATACAATAATAAAACCAAACACAAAACCAAAAGCAATCAATGACTGTTTGGCTGTCCAGACAGTAGAATGCATACATACAATGGGTATATTTGTACAATGTAATATCATATAACAATATGCAGAATGATTTCTATAAAAACAAATCATACTTGTATTTCAAAAAAAAATTTTGAATGAAAAAGTTTTAGGAGGAATCATAGAAAATTATGATTCAATCTATGTAAAGATCTCAAACATGTAAAATTAAATAATATATTTTGAGGATTAAAATATATATGTTAACTTTATAAAAAGGCAAGGGATGATAAATATGAAATTTATGAAATTTTAAATATGAAAGAAATTTATGAAATTTCATAAATATGAAATTTATATTAGTGGTTGCTTTGGGAGGAGCAAGGTTGCTTTGAATGGAAGGGGATGTTGTTAGGTGAAGACTCCCAAAGGAAATTACAACTTTAATAGTATGTTTTATCTTCGTAAATAGTTGATGAATGCATTAATGTTTACATATGCTAATCTTGAAAACATATACAGGAAGTCCCCTACATTTGAGTCTTTAAGTTACAAACTTTCAAAGATGCGAACACACATGACTAATGAATACCTGATGGAACTGAATGCCCAGAGAAAGGATGAAGAGAGACAAGAGGAAGAAGGAAAAAATTGAAGAACCAAAGAGATTCACGAGACAGGAAATGGCCAGAGGATTTTCTTTATTTGAGAAGGCACTGTTAGTTTTTGAGGCACAGGACCTGAATGTAGAATGGTGCATGAAGGTACAGCAGCCGTTCAGAATACATTTCAGTGCTACTGTGTCATCTGTGGAGAGAAAATAAGAGCTACCATCCAGACATCACTGTGTCTATTTTTCAAGGAGGGTAAATAGAATTAAATTCAGCAAGGAACAAGAACCTGTGCCAGCAATGTCAGGTGTCAGTAAAACTGCAGCTTGCCCTCCATCTTCTATTGCTGACCATCCTTCAGCTCTACTATCTCCCACCTTTTCTCCCTTCTCCAGTCAGTAACTCTTCTTGCCTGTTCACTTGATGCCAGCCCCTGTGTGCTGTAAAATTTTAAATGTCTTCTTTTTGTGCTTGTTTTTTATGTCTTATTTGTGTGAAAAGTATTATAAACCCATTACAGTACAGTACTATAGCCAATTATATTAGTTGGGTACCTAGGATAATTTTCTTGGACTTATAAACAAAGTGGACTTAAGAACACACTCTGGGAACAGAACTCATTTGTATGTAGGGGACTTATTGTAATATATAATGTATATATACAACTTTATGTATATATAAATGGCTTCATATTGTACATACCTTTTGAAAGTTACTTTTTTCACTCAACTTTATGTTTTTAAGATTTATCTATATTGTTAAAAATAGATACGAAGTGAAAGCATTAGTCACTCAGTCATATCCGACTCTTGCAACCCCATGGGACTGTAGCCCACCAGGCACCTCTGTCCATGGGATTTCCCAGGCAAGAATACTGGAGTGGGTTGCCATTCCCTTCTCCTGAGCCAGGGAATCAAACCTGGGTCCCTGCACTGCAGGCAGATTCTTTACTGTCTGAGCCACCAAAGAAGCTCAAGGATTTTCTTAGGGTTTAACTCATCAGAAATTAAATTCTTAAATGTCTGTGAATGATGTGAGGTACTCATCTAAATTTATCTGTTTCCATAAGGTGAGTCAATTATCCTAATAGCATTTATTGAAAAGTCAATCATTTTGCCTGCCAAATTATTGTTCTCTATGTATCATACAATAAAATTACATGTATATCTCAAATAGCAATGGCCATATACGATAGACCTACAGCTAACATCATACTCAATAGTAAAAAGCTGAAAGCATTTCCTCTCAAATCAGGAACAACAAAAGGATGTCCACTCTCACCATTTTAATTCAACATAGTTTTGATGTTCTAACCATGGCAATCACAGAAGAAAAATAAATACAGGGAATCCAGATTGGAAAAGAAGTAAAACTGTCACTGTTTGCAGATGACATGATACTATACATAGAAAATTATAAAGACACGACCAGTAAACTACTAGAGCTCATCAATGAATTTGGTCAAGTTGCAGAATATGAAATAAATGAACAGAAATCAGGTGCTTTAATATACACTAACAACAAAGATCAGAAAGAGAAATTACAGCAACAGTCTCATTTGGAATTGCATCAAAAATAATCAAGTGCCTAGGAATAAACCTACCTAAGGCCAAAGATCTGTACTCTGAAAACTATAAGACCCTGATGAAAGAAATTAAAGATGACAGGAACAGATAGAAAGGTATACCATGTTCTTGGATGGGAAGAATCAATAGTGTCAAAATGACTATACTCCCAAGGCAATCTGCATATTCAATGCAATACCTATCAAATTACCAATGGCATTTTTCACAGAACCAGAATACAAAATTTCACAATTTATATGGAAACACCAAAGACTCCGAATAGCCAAAGCAATCCTGAGAAAGAAAAATAGAGCTAGAGGAATCAACCTTCCTGATTCCAGACTATACTACAAAGCTACAGCCATCAAGACAGTATGATACTGGCACAAAAACAGAAATACAGATCAATGGTACAGGAAAGAAAGCCCAGAGATAAACCCATGCACCTGTTCTCACCTAATCTATGACAAAGGAGGCAAGACTATACAATGGAGATAAGACAGCCTCTTGAATAAGTGGTGCTGGGAAAACTGGATAGCTACACATAAAAAAAAAAAAAAAAGTCAGAACATTCCTTAATACCATATACAAAAATAAAAACTAAAAATAGATTAAAGACCTAAATGTAAAATGGGATACTATAAAACTCGAGGAATATGTAGGCAGAACACTCCTTGACATAAATTGCCACAATATGCTTTTTTGATCCATCTCCTAGACTAACCAAAATAAAAACAAAAATAAACAAATGGGATTTAATTAAGCTTAAAAAGTTTCTGCATAACAAAGGAAACCATAAACCAAAAGAAAAGATAAACAACAGAATGGGAGAAAATATTTGCAAATGAAGTGACCAATAAGGGATTAATCTCCACAATTTATAAAGAGCTTATGCAGTTCAATATCAAAAAAACAAACAAACAAATCAAAAAATGTATGGGAGAACAAAATAGACATTTCTCCAAATAAGACATACAGAAGGCCAAGAGGCACATGAAAAGATGCTCAACATTGCTAATTATTACAAAAATGCAAATCAAAACTACAATGAGATATCACCTCACACTAGTCAAAATGGCCACCATTGAAAAGTCTATAAACGATGCATGCTGAGGGTGTCAAGAAAACAGAACCCTCCTACACTGCTGATGAGAATATAAATTGGTACAGTCACTATGCAGAACAGTATGGAGATACCTTAAGAAACTAAGAACGGAGCTACCATATGTTCCAGCAATCCCATTCCTGTGCATGTATCTGCAGAAAAATATGGTTCAGAAAGATATATGCACCACAATATTCATTGCAGTACTGTTTACAATAGGCAAGACATGGAAGCAACCTAAATATCCATCAACGGATGAATGGATAAAGAAGATATGGTACACATATACAATAGAATATCACTCAGCCATAAAAAAAAAGAGTGAAATAGTTTGACAGAAAATAACAAAATTCTGTAAAGCAATTATCCTTCAATAAAAAAATAAATTAAAAAAAAGAAAGAAATAATGCCATTTGCAGCAACATGAATGCACCTGGAGATTACCATAATAAGTGAAGTAAGCAATAGAAAGACAAATATCATATGATATTGTTATATGCAGAATCTATAAAAATGATAAAAATGAATTTATTTATAAAACAGACTTAGAGTACAACTTAATGGCTACCAGGGGGGATGTACTGGGAGGAGGGGTAGATTGAGAGGTTGAGACTGACATATATACACTCTAATATTTAGATAGGTAACCAACAAGGACCTACTATATAGTACAAAGAACTTTGCTCAATATTCTCTAATAATCTAAATGAGAAAAGAATTTGAAAAAGAAAAGATACATATATAACTGAATCACCATGCTGTGCACCTGAAACTAATACAACATTGTTAATCAACTATTCTGCTGCTAAGTCACTTCAGTCGTGTCCAACTCTGTGCGACCCCATAGACAGCAGCCCACCAGGCTCCCCCTGTCCCTGGGATTTTTCAGGCAAGAACACTGGAGTGGGTTGCCAATTCCTTCTCCAATGCATGAAAGTGAAAAGTGAAGTCGCTCAGTCGCTCAGTCGTGTCCGACTCTTAGTGACCCCATGGACTGCAGCCTACTGCAGGCTCCTCTGTCCATGGGACTTTCCAGGCAAGAGTACTGGAGTGGGTTGCCATTGCCTTCTCCATAATCAACTATACTCCAATGTAAAATAAATATTTTTTAAAAGAACATCATTAGTAATTCGGCTGAAATGAATAAAATGTTGTAGAATAAATGATTTATGAATTAAAAAGCACATCTCTTTTATGTTATGATCACAATTAAACAACAGATACAGAAGTATATTATCTGAATATGTAGATTTTCATTAGAAGAGCAAAAATACTAAAATCAGCTTAACTTTTTAAGTGAGTGAGACTTAAAAGATTAAAAGTAGGGAATTATTATTTAATTTTTACTGTATGATTTTATTACTCAGATAAAAAGCATTAACAAACCAAACTTCTCTTCATTCTGATTTCCCCTAAGCCATGGCTCCACCCAATTCCCATGTACTTCACTTTTAAATATTATTAAAAGGACCATCCATATCTTTTTTTACTTTTCTTACTTACTTAATGGCTTACTCTCTAATTTCTAAAGAAACTGCTCTCACAAAGTCTACAGTTAAGGTCTAATCACTGTACCCAAAGTCCCCAGACAGCCTTCAAATTACTTGGTATTTGTCTGCACATTTTCTCATTATTCAAAGTTCTGTTTCTTTGACTTAGGGCACTTATGTTTCTTCATTTTTCTATTGATGTCACCACTAAAATTTTTTTCACTGCTTACTCCTCTGATCTCCACCTCACTATCCTCCAATGGTCCCATCATTGACCCTTCTTTTCATTGTATCCCTTGGCCTCAGTTCTCTCTTTCATTTATTCCTTACACTCCATTCCCAAGTAGATATTTGTATTTGATAGAAAAGTCTATGTTTCCAATTCATTCAACATACCTAAAAACAAGTTAATTATCCTTTTAAAAAAATTCCTGCTCTTCTCCATGTATGTTCTAATTTTATTTAAGGTATTACCATACCCTGAGTAACCAAAGCTAAAATCTTGTGTCATCTCTCTCACTTTCCTTCACTATACACATTGATGGTCCTCACATCCTTCATTCATAGTTCCAATGGCTATTTTCCATGATCCTGCAAGTTTTATTGTTTAATACTCCCAAGAGAAAATCTAAGATGTGGACTGAAACATTTCCACTGGATTTATCCAAATGAAGATTTTCACTGACTTTATCAGGAAAATTTCACTGAAATTGTAGGGGCAGGAAAGTTATTGAAATATGAATGGTAGGTAAGGAAGTAGATTCAGCAAGCACAAAGAAGCAAAACAAAAATCATTTCTACTAGCTAACAGAAAGGACCCAGTAAAAGTTATAAGACTATATAGAGAAGATGATAGTTAAACATAGAAAAACAGATAGTTAAACAGAGAAAGTGAGATATCAGAGCATTAAAGCAGAATTGGTAAATCTAAAGTCATGTTCTAGAAATATTTTTTGCAGATTTTTGCTGACATATTCCACTGCCTCCACTGATGAACTTCTTACAATATAGACCTTTGACTATAAGTCTGCAAGGGAGTACAGCTGAGTTAGGTAAATCTGTTGCTGCTCTTGGAAAGTTTAACAAGTACACGCTGCACAAGATGGTGAATCACTTACATATGGCACATATCTTGCACTCAAATACCTAAAGAACCCAAATTAATGAAGGTAATTTTGGCGAAGTCATAGAAAGTCTGACTTAACCAACTGAGGATTATTGTTTCTTCAGTCTGGTTATTCCTCGCCTACAACACTTACTGGCTAAAGGTCACAGGTTATTTCTGTTTTCCTTCTGTCCTTTCTTGCATGCCAACATGATGCAGTATTTTGACATTTACCACCTTAAATCTTCTGTCCAGAATTATAAGCCAGAATCAATGAAGAAAACATGGATAAAAGAAAGAATATTAAACTCATTTAGGATTCTTCAGTTGAGTAATGGACTAGCTTCAACCATGGCAGTACAGTATCATGAAACTGTCACACAGATTTACAGATTCTGAGGATGACTTATCACCTCTTAAAGTTTGGCCACCAAGCCAGAAAGACTAAACCGCTGCTCTTAAGGTTGCCATTTAAGAAGGGAATCTGAATCAGATGGCTTTTTCTTCCATAGAGCGATCAATTAACATGCTGTGTTTCTCATATATATTCACTTTTAACTTGGCAAATCGTTAGTTTATATATTCAAGTACAACCTGGTTAAGAGTTGGAATAAAACACTGTTTAACATTCTTCAAAGTACACTCAAGTTATCACCACATGTACAATAATGTATGGCTTTCATATCTTCAGAGATGACCAACAGTCTTAACTGGTCAGCAGTTTATGTATCCTTGGAAACATAACTCTACAGGTAACAGATAATGCTGAAGATGAGGAAGTAGAATCCTTGAAGGTCCTTTCTATATTTTCTCCCATTTAGGCACAATTTCTCCTTAAAATTCAGAACCAATGATTCTCTACCTTTTGATGTTTGAAATTCAAAACTCAAAAAAATACAAAACTTGGTTTCATCTCAGAGAAGAAAAACTGTAAATATTATACAAGCTAGATACTGCTGCTATTATGCTTTCCCAATATTCTCTTTCCAAATACACTGCAACTGAATGATTATGTCTCTCTGACTCAAAAGTAAATAATAGGCACAGAATGGTGATTGCCTCCTTAGACTACATGTTTATTTTAAAAATAAACAAGTCACAGGCCAGCAGTTATGTTCTATAGCTTGCTGAATGAGTTTTCCTCAGGAAGATAAAATACAACCATTGACTCCAACAGTTGGCAGTTGGCCATGACAACTGACAGCAGCCCTGATTACAGTAACAGAGAATTGCATGAAATTTGTTGACCTGCAGAACATAGCAATGCTTACCACCTCCCTTTCTGCATCAGGCTAGCAGCCATTGTAGGCCTTAAGAGCAATCATTTCTGTTTCTAAACTTCAAACCACAATCAAAATGCTTATACATTATTTGTTTTTTAACCACCAAAAGCACCAAAAATTTTCATAGCTATGAATGACATGTGCATGTGTGCATGCTCAGTCACTTCAGTTGTGTCTGACTCTTTGCAGCCCCATGTACTGTAGCCTGCCAGGCTCCTCTGTCCATGAGATTCTCCAGGGAAGAATACTAGAGTGCATTGCCATTTCCTTCTCCAGGGGATCTTCTCGACCCAGGGATCGAACCTGCATCTCCTGCATTGCAGGCAGATTCTTTACCCACTGAACCACCTGGGACATACTGGACATATATTCATATTTTATTAAACTCAAAAGTTTTCTTTTCCAATCAAAAATGCAACAACTGAGTGTGAAACCAAGGGGAAATGGTACATAAATCCTGTATGTGTATTGATAGTGTGTGTGTATTTTGCTTTATCAACAAATAGTGAACTAGTTATCTGTTATCCTATATAAGAATAGAGTTATTCTACTTTCTTCCCGACCATATTAAAAGGATAAAAGCCATTTTATAATAACTAAAATAATTAGTCAACCTGGAAGATACAAGGCAAAGGGAAGCCAAAACTATTAATTAATATAATTTACTTCAAAATGAAAAAAAAAAAAAGATATGGCACATAATGTTAGGAATGGGAAGAATACAGTGATTTTTTTTAAAGAAGTGAAAATTATATATATAATGGTGGGAAATATTACTAATTCTATTTTTATTTTGTTGCTATTTATAAAGAAGAAAATTTTTAAAGTTAATATCTTATAAGTGAAAAGAAGGGAATGGAAAAGCAAAGATATACCAATTTGAATGCAGAGTTCCAAAGAATAGCAAGGAGAGATAAAAAAGCTTTCCTCAGCGATCAGTGCAAAGAAATAGAGGAAAACAATAGAATGGGAAAGACTAGAGATTTCTTCAAGAAAATTAGAGATGCCAAGTGAACATTTCATGCCAAGATGGGCTCAATAAAGGACAGAAATGGTAGGGACCTAACAGAAGCAGAAGATATTAAGAAGAGGTGGCAAGAATACACAGAAGAACTGTACAAAAAAGAGCTTCACGACCCAGATAACCATGATTGGTGTGATCACTCACCTAGAGCCAGACATCCTGGACTGTGAAGTCAAGTGGGCCTTAGAAAGCATCACTACGAACAAAGCTAGTGGAGGTGATGGAATTCCAGTTGAGCTGTTCAAATCCTGAAAGATGATGCTGTGAAAGTGCTGCATTCAATATGCCAGCAAATTTGGAAAATTCAGCAATGGCCACAGGACTGGAAAAGGTCAGTTTTCATTCCAATTCCAAAGAAAGGCAATGCCAAAGAATGCTCAAATTACCACACAATTGCACTCATCTCACATGCTAGTAAAGTAATGCTCAAAATTCTCCAAGCCAGGCTTGAGCAGTACGTGAACCGTGAACTTCCAGATGTTCAAGCTGGTTTTAGAAAAGACAGAGGAACCAGAGATCAAATTGCCAACATCCGCTGGATCATCAAAAGCAAGAGAGTTCCAGAAAAACATCTATTTCTGCATTATTGACTATGCCAAAGCCTTTGACTGTGTGGATCACAATAAACTGTGGAAAATTCTGAAAGAGATGGAAATACCATACTACTTGACTTGCCTCTTGAGAAACCTATATGCAGGTCAGGAAGCAACAGTTAGAACTGGACATGGAACAACAGACTGGTTCCAAATAGGGAAAAGAGTACATCAAGGCTGTATATTGTCACCCTGCTTATTTAACTTATATGCAGAGTACATGATGAGAAACGCTGGGCTGGAGGAAGCACAAGCTGGAATCAAGATTGCCGGGAGAAATATCAATAACTTCAGACATGCAGATGACACCACCCTTATGGCAGAAAGTGAAGAACTAAAGAGCCTCTTGATGAAAGTGAAAGAGGAGAGTGAAAAAGTTGGCTTAAAACCCATCATTCAGAAAACTAAGATCATGGCATCCAGTCCCATCACTTCATGGCAAATAGATGGGGAAACAGTGGAAACAGTGACTGACTTTATTTTTGGGGGGCTCCAAAATCACTGCAGATGGTGACTGTAGCCATGAAATTAAAAGACGCTTATTCTTTGGAAGGAAAGTTATGACCAACCTAGACAGCATATTAAAAAGCAGAGACATTACTTTGCCAACAAAGGTCTGTCTAGTCAAGGCTATGGTTTTTCCAGTGGTCATGTATGGATGGGAGAGTTGGACAATAAAGAAAGCTGAGAAGCAAAGAATTGATGCTTTTCAACTGTGGTGTTGGAGAAGAGCCTTGAGAGTCCCTTGAACTGCAAGGAGATCCAACCAGTCCATCCTAAAGGAGATTAGTCCTAAATATTCATTGCAAGGACTGATGCTGAAGCTGAAACTCCAATACTTTGGCCACCTGATGGGAAGAACTGACTCATTTGAAAAGACCCCGATGCTGGGAAAGATTGAAGGCAGGAGGAGAAGGGGGCAACAGAGGATGAGATGGTTGGATGGCATCACCGACTCAATGGACATGGGTCTGTGTGGACTCTGGGAGTCGGTGATGGACAGGGAGGCCTGGCGTGCTGCAGTTCATGGGGTTGCAAAGAGTCGGACACAACTGAGTGACTGAATTGAACTGATCTTATAAGTAATTTGCTTTCTTCAATCTATATAAAGTGTGCTTTCACCTGTGTAGAGTATTACTTTCGAAAATGTAGACAGACCTCTGTAGGAAGTAGAAAGTAGAAGCCTTGTCTTCATGGATATAACAATGTAATAACTAAACACATCAACTTTCTCTCTTCACTTATATAAATAATATAGTTGCACTTATATGTAGCTGTATTATTTATAAATACATATTCATATACAAACTCTAATTCACTCTCTCATACCCACACTCCCCAACATATAGATTCAAATTAAACTTAGTGTCAATGAAGTCTGAAGTTTAGCATATTATTTAGCATATTTCATTTACTGGCTTCCTCATTTAATTTAAAAATGAACAAGTGTCTGCTATATGTCAGGCAAGTATTTATTTTCTTGGTCTCCAAAATCACTGTGGACAGTGACTGCAGCCATGAAATTAAAAGATGCTTGCTCCTTGGAAGAAAAGCTATGACCAACCTAGACAGCATATTAAAAAGCAAAGACATCACTTTGCCAACAAAGGTCCATCTAGTCAAAGCTATGGTTTTTCCAGTAGTCATGTATGGATGTGAGAGTTGGACCATAAAGAAGGCTGAGTGCTGAAGAATTGATGTTTTTGATCTGTGGTGCTGGAGAAGACTCTTGAGAGTCCCCTGGACTGCAAGGAGGTTCAACCAGTCAATCCTAAAGGAAATCAGTCCTAAATATTCGTTGGAAGGACTGATGCTGAAGCTCCAATACTTTGGCCACCTGATGTGAAGAGCCGACTCATTGGAAAACACCCTGATGCTGGGACAGACTGAGTGCAGGAAAGTGGACAGTGGAGGATGAGATGGTTGGATGGAATCACTGACTCGATGGACATGAGTTTGAGCAAGCTCTGGGAAATGGTGAAGGACAGGGAAGCCTGGCATGCTGCAGTCCATGGGGTTGCAAAGAGCCAGACACAACTGAGTGACTGAACAACAAAAGATATTCAAATAAAGAAGATATATTTTCTACCACTACTGAGGTCAGAGTTGGCATAAGGAGTGAAATATTATGCCAAGCACCTTATCAGTTCTTGAAATTACTCAAACTATAAAAGACATTTTTGTTCAAGCATTTCAGGTTCTGGGCATTATGACAGCTACATTTCCTGATTTGGAATTGTATGTCCCTGGAGTAACCCATTCTTTTCCTTGGATTCCACTAATTTTTAATTATAGAAAATGGAACCATTTTTCTATCTCACCAAAACCCATTTCCTTACTTTTTCGAGTAAAGATCCAGTCCTCTTTCTCTTCCCATTTCTACAGCAATGAGGAAAAGGCTGCTGCTGCTGCTGCTAAGTCGCTTCAGTCGTGTCCGACTCTGCGCGACCCCATAGATGGCAGCCCACTAGGCTCCTCTGTCTCTGGGATTCTCCAGGCAAAAATACTGGAGTGGGTTGCCATTTCCTTCTCCAATGCATGAAAGTGAAAAGTGAAAGTGAAGTCGATCAGTCGAGCCCTACTCTTAGTGACCCCATGGACTGCAGCCTACCAGGCTCCTCCGTCCATGGGATTTTCCAGGCAAGAGGCTAGATTGGTGTATTTGGGGGGTGGGGGTGGGAGCTCTATTACTGCTACATGAAATTGCTGTTTTAAGCACTGTCCTAACATTATATATTAAAAAAAAAAAAAAAAAAACTTTTGTAAAACAAATCATCAGGGCTGATCTCTCTCATTTAATGATGTTTCTGCTTTCTTGTCATCCCTGACAGTGAGCACAGATCTGAAATAAACTTAACAAAGTATTTAACAATGAGAAGGTGTACAGCTCTGATGCTGTTTCCATTCTCCTTCCTTTCTTATCAGAGTTCATCACATAGATCTACCTATTATTTACATTCTTTGTCTATTTGAATTATTACAAATTCCAATGATTCATCCTTAATCAATTACCTGGGAGATGAAATGTGGACCTATCAATAAAAGTCAAGGACTTAATACCTTTCTTAAAGAAGAAAAATAGTGATTCACAGAGGGCTATGTCTTGCTTATGCTGACTCACACAATAGGACACCATTATGTAAATAGAATTATGAAAGATTTCTGTTTTGCACATTTTGAAGGGAGGAGGAAAACGAGTGCTTTTTTAAAAAGCTAGTAGGATAATCGCCACATTCAACATAATGGAAACTTTCCATCTGAGCTAGAAACAGCAAAATGTGGACACATACATTAAAATAGTTTTGTAGTAAAATATGTGCTATGAACTTGGATGGAAAAGCCAGAAAAAGGCATCCATGGAAGTTTAAGAGACTTGGCATGGAAGATGTAGAAATAAATGCATATTAAAGATGTTTAAATACAATATAAATCATTTTATATAAACTCCAAATGTTAGGCTATGAATTTGGAGCTCTGTTATACTTCTGCACTCAAAAATATTATACATTCCTTACATAGTTCCCAAATTAAATTTCTTAAAGTATGTTAAGAGACCTAAGAATGGACTTCAAGGGTTGTGGGAACTTCCTGAAATTAACTGCACCATCTGCACTTCAGTTTAGCACAATTATATTGGATGTTGTTAGTAGTGGGAATATATGAAAATTTTGAAAACTAAATTCAAGCCTGGCTACAGGGGTTGGGAGGTGGTCCTCGAGCATTAGAAAAAAGAATTACAAAACCTTTCCAAATAATATTGATGGCTAATGCATATAGACTATTATTTTATAGGCACTACTATAAAATAATGTTTATTTGAATTAATTCAATTGATCTTCATAACAACCATATGATGTAAACACTATTATTATCTGTAATTTACAGATGAGGAGCGGGCACAGGGATATTAAGTAACTTGTTCAAGGTCACAGCAGGTAAGTGGTGGCACCTACCAGGTGATGGCAAAAAAGGAAGAGAGTATCCTAAAGTAGGGGCTTCCCAAGTGTTTCAGTGATAAAAGAACCCAGCGACCAATGCAGGAGACTCGGATTTGATCCCTGGGTTGGGAAGATCCCTTGGAGAAGGAAATGGCAACCCACCCCAGTATTCTTGCCTGGAGAATCCCATTGACAGAGGAGCCTAGCAGGCTACAGTCCAGGGGATTGCAAAAGAATTGGACACAACTTAGCAGCTAAACAACAATCCTAAAGTAGATTCAGAACAAAACAGGTTTGTTTCTGTTGTTCCACTCATTTTGGCAAAATCAGATCACAGGTTATAATCACACTGAATTCATTTTCAAGAAAGATTTACAAGGATTTTTTTGTTTGTTTGACAGAAATGGGCCCAGAAGTCAGGATCTTTTGGAAAAGCATAAAGGACTAACATTTATTGATCTTCTGTTATATGCCAAGCATATATGGTGTCTAGTTGAATCATCAGAACATCACTACATATTATTGGGTGTTAATCCCTTTTTATAGATAAGAACACTGAAACCAAGAAAAGATCAGTGACTTCTCAAAGGCATCAGCAAATGAAAGGCATAAGTGTGGAATTCAAACATAGTTTTGTCAACTGACTCTAAAACCTGTCTTTTTGCAAACATATCATGCTACTGCCCAAAGTGCAAAGCAAACTCATAATGAAGACATCTTCCAGAATTTTGAAACAAAATTACAAGAAGACAATTACTATAAAACAACACTTTAAAAACTGGCTAATAAAGTGGTCAGACTCCTAGCGACCCCATGGACTGCAGCCCATCAGGCTCCTCCATCCATGGGATTTGCCAGGTAAGAGTACTGGAGTGGGTTGCCATTGCTTTCTCTGAAAGTGGTCACAATTACTGGCTATTATCAAAAGAGATTTTCAAGAGGCTATTTCCTCTCAACATTAGGCCATGCATTGTGTTAAAATTCCAGATAGTGGTATTACTGAATTTTTTCCAGCTTAAGAAGAGAAATAATTTTAGGAAATATTTCACTCTTGCCTATAACTGAATACATCTCCAGGAAATATATCTATCCATAGTGTGGATATTTAAAATATAGTAGATGATGATAATGCCTTTAATCTCTCTATGGCTTTGTACATTTGCTTGACAAATGGCCTCTGCTATTTTAAGACCTGATTAATTATAAGGAAATAAGGGGTACTGGTAAATATTCGTCAAACTTGAATATAAGAAGCCTACGATGAGTTTTACCTTCTACTTAAAAAAAATTACATATCAAATTAGTTTATCTGAGTTTATCTAGAATTGTGTTCAGTTACTTCACTAAACAGGTTCCTGTAAAACCTCTAAAGCAACTGAACCTTCTGAAAGTTGTTGCCATGGAGTTAGATATTTTGTGTCCATTGTGAATGAAAAAAGAACAGAGCATCACTCATTATTCAGCTCTCAGTTTCAGTCAGCTCAGTTGCTCAGCAGGGTTCGACTCTTTGCAACCCCATGGACTGCAGCATGCCAGGTTTCCCTGTTCATCACCAACTCCCAGCGCTTGCTCAAACTCATGTCCATCGAGTCGGTGATGCCATCCAACCATTTCATCCTCTGTCGTCCCCTTCTCCTCCTGCCTTCAATCTTTCCCAGCATCAGGGTCTTTTTAAATGAGTCAGTTCTTTGCATCAGGTGGCCAAAGTATTGGAGTTTCAGCATCAGCATCAGTCCTTCCATGTACATTCAGGACTGATTTCCTTTATGATGGACTGGTTTGATCTCCTTGTAGTCCAAGGGACTATCAAGAGTCTTCTCCAACACCACAATTCAAAAGCATCAATTCTTCTGCGCTCAACTTTTTTTATAGTCTAACTCTCCCATCCGTACATGACTACTGGAGAAACCATAGCTTTGACTAGACGGACCTTTGTTGACAGGTCATTCAGCTATACAAGGGTTAAACTGCAACTCAACAGCAATCACCCACATCCACCAACAGTGCCTGTATGCCCTGAAGGAAATGCTGTGCTTCCTTTAAACTGGCCCCTAGATAGTTAAGATGCGTATCTTAGGATGAATATCAATGACTCCAGATTCTTGCATCTACCCATACACAGAAAGGCACTAAAATCATTAACATGATGAGATATCTGCTCTTTTTAATTAGCAGTAATCTTTAACCTAGATGTAGCCTTGACTACCTGTACTTTCTAGCCAAAAAAATCACATTATGGGCTCCTCTCCTACCTCTTCAGAACAATTCCTCAGGAATATCTAAGAGGCTATTTCTCAGGTTATAATACTAAGTTGACTGAATAAAACTAAAGAAAGACTAAGTTTAGAGTAAGTGCAAAAACATTCAATCAATTAAGGCATTAATTTGAATCACCATTATTAACTCATTTAAATGCACAAAGAATATACACTTATATGTTACAGCATCTCTCTTCTTTTTACTGTTTTATACAAATCTTTGGATAATTAAAACAGGTCCTAGAACCTGAATAAAATTTCTACTTTAATTAATTGGATAAAATGAAATGTAGTTGCATGAATCATATGTAATACAGTTAAACATCTTCAGTTCAGTTCAGTCATGTCCGACTCTTTGCGACCAGGCCTCCCTGTCCATCACCAACTCCCTGAGTCCACCCAAACCCATGTCCATCGAGTCAGTGATGCCATCCAACCATCTCATCCTCTGTCGTCCCCTTCTCCTCCTGCCCTCAATCTTTCTCTGCATCATGGTATTTTCAAATGAGTCAGCTCTTCGCATCAGATGGCCAAAGTATTGGAGTTTCAGCTTCAACATGAGTCCTTCCAACGAACAGCCAGGACTGATCTCCTTCAGGATGGACTGGTTGGATCTGCTTGCAGTTCAAGGGACTCTCAAGAGTCTTCTCCAAACACCACAGTATCAGTTCTTCATTGCTCAGCTTTCTTTATAGTCCAACTCTCACATCCATACATGACCACTAGAAAAACCATAGCCTTGACTAGATAGACTTTTGTTGGCAAAGTAATGTCTCTGCTTTTTAATATGCTTTCTAGGTTGGTCATAAGGCTTACTCCTTGGAAGGAAAGTTTAACATCTTATTACTAATCAAACTTCATATATATTTTATAGCTATTATTATAGGACTTAATAGAATATTTGTGTCCCATCATTGTCTGCTATAAATCAGTTTGTAAGTGAATTATGGTTTTCTACATACTTCCTTTATAAAATTAGAGAAAACCTTCCCTTGAAAAGACTTAAAACAGTAGATACAATTAACCTAAAATTTAAATTCAGGGGAATATAGAAAAGTCACATATTTAACAGAAAGTTGATAATATTCAAATAAGTATTATTATTTATTACTTATTGCTACTGTCAACTAAAAATTTGTCACAACCTGAAAGTAGAATTATTTTATTTTATGGGAATGTTAAGGACTCTCATCCCGGAAGGCACCAGCTCAGACAAAACCACTCCAAGGAGGTGGGAGAGGGACTCAGGCTATATACAAGTTTGCAAAGAATTTGAGCAGGCAGTCTGAATATCAAAGATTATTGTTAAGTAAGGAAACCCAGATATCAAGTAAGGAATTTAGGGTTCTTCTATGTATGGAAAGATGCAAGCCTCTGGGCTCACTGAATTCATTCCTTTCATGTGCACCTCAGTTATCTGGGGCCAAATCTTTTTTTTTTTTTTTTTTTTGATTTCTTGCATCCCCCTTCTCCCCCCAGCCCTTCAGCAATCTCCGTGGAGGACGACCATCTGCTGGATCACAGGCACTGTGTCCCCTTTTGGGGAGCCTTCATTCACGTTTGGAGGTCTGAAATCACTGATGGCTGTTAATATCCTTGTTTGTTGATATGACCAGAGATACTTCATTTCACACTGCTATTACTGTTACTATATTATTTTTATGAGCAGTACACTCATACCTGTTATATTAACTGAGGTGTAACTGTTTAGATTAACAACTCATGAGCTTTAGTGTGGTGGTTTTAAAATGTGATGCAAATTCTCTGACAGTCTTCCCATCAAAAGGTGGAATCTAACACCAATCCCTTTTAATGTAAGATGGTATAAAGGATCATGTCAAAAATATAGAATGTAGTGAAAGTGATATCATGTGATGTTCAAGGCTAGGTCATGAAAAGTCACATAGCTTGTGTGTGTCTTTCCTCTTCTTGGATGGCTCACTCTGAGAGAAGCTAGTCTCCATGTTTTGAGAATACTCACACAGCACTGTGGAGAGGCTTTGTGAAGAGCAAATGTGTGTGTGTGTGTGTGTGTGTGTGTGCGTGCGCGTGTACATACACACGCTCAGTCTCTCAGTTGTGTCTGACTTTGCAAC
Organism: Capricornis sumatraensis; assembly: GCF_032405125.1. Classification (NCBI taxonomy): domain Eukaryota; kingdom Metazoa; phylum Chordata; class Mammalia; order Artiodactyla; family Bovidae; genus Capricornis; species Capricornis sumatraensis. The sequence continues at coordinate 116,439,386 of NC_091092.1, forward strand.
CCTATGGACTGTAGCCCACCAGGCTCCTCTGTTCATGGGATCCTCCAGGCAAGAAAACTGGATTGGGTTGCCATTTCCTCCTCCAGGGGATCTTCCCCACCCAGGAATTGAACCCGTGTCTCCTACACTGGCAGGTGGATTCTTCACCACTGAGCCACCTGGGAAACTCTTCCCCTGCTGATAGCTGCACCAAATTGGTGGCCATATAAGGGAGCCCATAGGAAGCCAACCTTTCAGCTCTGTTAATCCATCAGGTGACTGAGATATTAAAGATCTGGGTAGAAATAGCCAGTGGGAAGAAGAACAAACGTAAAGTCTCAAAAGGGCAACTTATCTTGGAACGTAAAGTGTGTTCAAGAGGTCAAAAGAGAGTCAGTATGACTTCAGCCTAATGAAAAGGGAGTGAGTGAAAAGAGGCACTGGATTGTGAGGTAGGGTGATGAGCTGCAATTCAGTTATCATCACTTTGAGGTAACAGTGCCCATCTCAGTTCTAATAACTTGGTGTCTCAAAAACAACAAAAAAACAAAACACTGCTTAAATCATAAAAGCTGAAGAAACAGCCATTTCTACTTATTTAGAACATTTCTGGAAGGCACATTCACATTGCACTTGCTTGACATTTAGTCAGATTTTTAGATTGGCAAAAATGATAGGTTGAAGTTGCTCATAGTAAGTCATAACACCTCATTTGATGGCTTGCTGAATAATAGATGAAAGTATTATATCCATTTCAATTCATTCTTTCAATTCATGTCCGTGAGTGCCAACTAAAATATAATTGCTTTTACATGCAAAAAAATATATAACTTCTGCAATACTATCAGATCTTTACTGCTATTATTTTTGTAAGACATGAACTGAAAAACTCTTTATATGTTTCTCTTTCTATCACTCATATTTATGTAGAGGGAAAAAATCATTAGTTAAACTCTTAAAGATATTCAGGTTCAAAATGAGAGATACACTAATGGTTTTAAAAAAGTAAAAATGCTTTTCATTTTAAGATCAATGATGCTAGAAAATCAAGTTTTGATTCTATCCAACTTTATTACAGAGGCCCTGATTCTCATTTCATAAAATAGAGGCAAATGAGGGGAGAAAGCCCTTCACTTCCAGGTATGTAAGTCTTTACATAACTGAAGTCATGAAGCCTTACATGTAATCATATTTAAGACACATTTTAATTAGGTTGCTAAATAGTTTCTTTTTTTAATATACTTTATGTATTGTTGCTACCTCTTCTTACTATCTTCTGCTTCTGTTGCTGCTGCTGCTGCTAAGTCACTTCAGTCGTGTCCAACTCTGTGCAACCCCACAGATGGCAGCCCACCAGGCTCGCCCATCCCTGGATCCTCTAGGCAAGAATACTGGAGTGGGTTGCCATCCATACAATTTCTGTCCTTTATTGTGCCCATCTTTGCATGAAATGTTCCCTTGGTATCTCTAGTTTTCTTGAAGAGATTTCTAGTCTTTTCCATTCTTTTGTTTTCCTCTATTTCTTTGCACTGATCACTGAGGAAGGCTTTCATATCTCTCCTTACTATTCTTTGGAACTCTGCATTCAAATGGGTATATCTTTCCTTTTCTACATTGCTTTTCACTTCTCTTCTTTTCACAGCTATTCTTAAGGCCTCCTCAGACAGCCATTTTGCTTTCCTGCATTTCTTTTTCTTGGGGATGGTCTTGATCCCTATCTCCAGTAGAATGTCACAAACCTCTGTCCATAGTTCATCAGGCACTCTGTCTATCAGATCTAGTCCCTTAAATCTATTTCTCACTTTCAGTGTATAATTGTAAGGGATTTGACTGAGGTCATATCTGAATGGTCAAATGGTTTTCCCTACTTCAATTTAAACCTGAATTTGGCAATAAGGATTTCATGATCTGAGCCACAGTCAGCTCCCAGTCTTGTTTTTGCTAACTGTATAAAGCTTCTCCATCTTTGGCTGCAAAGAATATAATCAATCTGATTTCAGTGTTGACCATCTGGTGATGTCTATGTGTCGAGTTGTCTCCTGTGTTGTTGGAAGAGGGTGTTTGCTATGACCAGTGCATTCTCTTGGAAAAACTCTATTAGTCTTTGCCCTGCTTCATTCTGCATTCCAAGGCCAAATTTGCCTGTTACTCCAGGTGTTTCTTGACTTCCTACTTTTACATTCCAGTCCCTTATAATGAAAAGAATATTTTGGGAGGGGGGGGATGTTAGTTCTAGACGGTCTTGTAGGTCTTCATAGAACCGTTCAACTTCAGCTTCTTCAGCATTACTGATTGGAGCATAGACTTGGATTACTGTGATATTGAATAGTTTACCTTGGAAACAAACAGAGATCATTCTGTCGTTTTCGAGATTGCATCCAAGTACTGCATTTTGGACTCTTTTGTTGACTATGATAGCTACTCCATTTCTTCTAAGGGATTCTTGCCCAAAATAGTAGATAAAGTGGTCATCTGAGTTAAATTCACCCATTCCAGTCCATTTTAGTTCACTGATTCCTAGCATGTCAATGCTCACTCTTGCCATCTCCTGTTTGACCACTTCCAATTTGCCTTGACTCATGGACCTAACATTCTAGGTTCCTATGCAATATTGCTCTTGACAGCATCAGACTTTACTTCCATCACCAGTCACATCCACAACTGGGTGTTGTTGTTGCTTTTGGTCCATCTCTTCATTCTTTCTGGAGTTATTTCTCCACTGATCTCCAGTAGGATATTGGGCATCTACTGACCTGGGGAGTTCATCTTTCAGTGTCCTATCTTTTTGCCTTTTCATCCTGTTCATGGGGTTCTCAAGGCAAGAATATTGAAGTGGTTTGCCATTCTCTTTTCCAGTGGACCACATTTTGTCAAAACTCTCCACCATGACCCATCTGTCTTGGGTGGCCCTACAAGGCACGGCTCATAGTTTCATTGAGTTAACAAGGCTGTGGTCAATGCGATCAGATTGGTTAGTTTTCTGTGATTGTGGTTTTCAGTCTGTCTGCCCTCTGATGGAGAAGGCTAAGAGGCTTATGGAAGCTTCTTGATGGGAGAGATTGACTGAGGGGGAAACTGAGTCTTATTCTGATGGGCAGGACCTAACTCAGTAAATCTTTTATCCAATTATCTGTTGATAAGTGGGGCTGTGTTCCCTCCCTATTATTTCAAAAATGGAAAAGTGAAAGTTACTCAGTCCAACTCTTTGTGACCCCATGGATTGTAGCCCACCAGGTTCCTCTGTCCATGGAATTATCCAGCCAAGAATTCTGGAGTGGGTTGCCATTTCCTTCTCCAGTGGATCTTCCCAATCCAGGGATCACACCCAGGTCACCCACATTGCAGGCAGACTGAGCCACCAGGAAAGCCTACCCTTAGGGAAGCCTTCCCTGTTATTTACCTGGAGCCAGACTATGGTGGAGGCAATGAAGATAATGGCGACCTCCTTCAAAAGAGGGCCTTATAGGCCTCAGACTTCCCTGGTGGCTCAGACAGTAAAGCGTCTGCCTACAGTGTGGGAGACCCGGGTTCAATCCCTGGGGTTGGGAAGATCTCCTAGAGAAGGGAATGGCAACCCACTCCAGTATTCTTGCCTCCCCCCTCAAAAAAAAGGGGCTCAAAGAAATATTGGAGAAGGAAATGGCAACCCACTCCAGTACTCTTGCCTGGAGAATCCCATGGATGGAGGAGCCTGGTGGGCTACAGTCCACGGGGTCACAAAGAGTCAGACATGACTGAGCAACTTCACTTTCACTTTATCCCATTTGAAAAACTACTGAAAATCCTTTCTGTCAAGAGCCTTTGCAGAAGTTAGTATACACAGCACATAATGGTCATCCTCTACTCTAGACCCCAGAATTCCAGGTGTCCTAAGGTCTAAAATGTGGTCTGCAAACGGGGCAACCGTGTACCTTCTGACGGTATCTCTTCTTGTAAGATGTAGAACCTATAGCTCTTGTATGATATGTCCAAGTGAGAGAGTCAATTCCTAGGCAGGTTAATAAGAAGTCCAGGGTCCTCGAGGAGGAGAAAGGGCTCTGGGGCTCTCAAGGAGGAGATGAGGGTCTGGAATTCTCAAGGAGGAGGAAAGGACAAACTCCTTTTTCCTATATTCCTTAGTAAGGATTATATAACAACAATGTATCCTGATTGAGAACTATTTCTCCTTCTTGAAAACCTTCTGACTAATCCTGTTATCTTAAAATGTATATTATGGGATTGGGTCTGGTAAGATCTTTCTATTCAGTTCTAATCCTGTTATCTTAAAATGTAAAATGTGGGAGTGGGTCTCATAAGATCTTTACAACCTTGAGATATTCTTTGATTTATTGTAATAACCAATTTAAAAGTATATAACTAACTCCCTTGCTTAGGCTAGCAAGGAGAGCACTTTCCAACCCCCTTCTGATGTCTATGTCAGAATTTCTCTGTCCCTTTTTCACTTTAATAAAACTCTGCTACACAAAAGCTCTTGAGTGAACAAGCCTGCTCCCTGGTCCCTAAGCTAAATCTTCTTCAGAGATATCCTTCACCATAAGCTATCACAACTCCCTCCCTATGACCCTAAGGGTTCTTCCGGAATGTGCTGTCCAAGGTGCTGAAACCCAGGACAGTTACACACTCTTGTTAGTCTGGAAGCAGGTCACGAGGGGCACAAGGCTGGGGAGGGACTTCTGGACACCATGTGCCCATCCAGTTCTGCACTGGGGCCCCTCTGGCGATGAGACTTACCACCGGCTGTACCAGGGGCCTTACCACAAACACTTAATGTGCAGCATGGCCCACAAGGGATGTTCCAGCTCCCTAGACCCCTTTGGCAGCATTCTACAGTCTTATTGGAGTTATGAAGGCCCTTTCACATGGAAGAGTTTCAGGGATAACTTTTCGCCCATTGGATGCTGTGAACCCAGAGATTTTGACTGTAAGATTGACCCACTGCTCAGAATTCCTTTTGATTTAATCACCTGAGTCATTTCAACCACCATCCCTACCGGCTCCACATGCATCCCAGTACCTGCCAATAACCAATTACCCCTCACTACAATTGAAGAGCTCCTTCTGGCAAGGAACTCAACAAAGTGTATACCTTTGAGACCATCTCCCTTACAGTAGGCTATAGAACCCAGAAACTTTGTGCATCTAGGATTCCAGGAGTTCTTTTGACACATATGGTCTAGGGCACAGGAACTCTGAACCGTTTCCAGACACCTTCTGCCCTGGGGCAGCGCCCTGCTTGTCCTTTAAAAGACTGTGCTGCCCCTGTACTGGGTTCCAGGAGAGCCCTTATGGGAAATAGTCTGCTCTATTGCTAAAGAATGTCTGGCTTTATTGACAACCACCTATGGAAAACACCAGTGCAAGGGGCTCCTTTTTAAAACTGCACTGCCTTCTCGGCAGTGCTCCCAGAAAACCTTCCAACCACCAGATTTCCTGTCAGCAAGCAATACGGAATACCTACTGGCCACCAATCTGTGTGTGTGTTAGTGAGTATTAAGGTTCTTTAGTGACTCGATGGTCCACTTGTGGTGGAAAGGAAAATACGTGGTCATGGCACTAGCCACTGGCTGGGGAGGTGTATGCCTCAACCATTCTAAGCAAACTGATCAAGTAAGATCTCTTTGGGTCCAGCGGTCCAGATGGTGGCCCCATGCTGGTATTCCAGCCAGCAACCAGCCTCCTCCATATAATTCCATGCATTCTCATACCCCTCAGTGGACGCATGGAGTCTTCCTACCAGCACTTCAGCAGGGGGTGGCCTTTACGCCTGAAGCCCAACAAGCCATCACTCCTTCTCACAACACAGAACCCTACTGTGCTACATGCCTGACACCTTAATGATGACTTGGTGGGGTACTTCCAGACACCATTCCCCGACTTTGTTGTCCAGGTGACCCTTTTGGCAACTAGACTGTCAGTGCACTGTGCTCCTATGAACTGAATTAAGATACCTTGCTGTGGAATATACGGCCTTACCAGAAACTGCCTATGGACACTTTAGCCCCAGTACTACATGTGAAGGCCATTCCACCTTTAAATGTTTTCATGAGGTACTTTCTGCCCACAGTCCATATTGGAAGCACAAGCTGTTGGTCCAATTTGACCACCGGCCTACTGCTGAAACTGAACCATATTAGACTGAGGTATAGATCTCTGACCAAGATAGAGTGGGCCCTTTGGGCAAAAAAATTTTGAGCCTGATCGGCAATCGTATTTCTCTAGTACCCTTTCAGCCAAGAAATTTGACCTTTGTAGGCCACCTTCCTTCACCTGTAGCTCCAGTGCCCAGCAGAATCACTGACCACCAACAGTAACCTGGCTCTAGGTTTCCGGGACTATTTCCATAATACTCACAATCACGTGCACAAGAAGCAAAAGTTCGTGCACAGGAAGCAAAAGTTCGTAAGTCACCAACCTATTACATCATGCAGAAGCTAGAACCCTTCAGATGAGGAATTAGGTTCGGCTGTCGTGAACCAATTACTCCTCCAGTCCTCAACTAGCTCGTTTGCTATCGCACTTTGAACCCTCTCAGTCACGGGCTTGCTCGCTAGTGTCCCTGAAGAGGCTCTGATCACCCAGCACCTAAGGTTCCTACACACCTTATGGCCCTGAGTCTCACTGTTATTTAACGACACTCAGTACCCTTGTGACCATCACCCTCCCGATAGCGCCAGGACTCAAAGCCCTCAGTTCATCTCATGCATTTTTAGCAGGAGGAACCTACAGGGTGTTCCTCCGCAATGACACTGCCCTGGCCACTAGCACTCGGAAATGACTTAACACATTTTGCTCTGGTCCTGGTAACCTGAGGGTCCTTTCTGACACCACAATATTTTGCGTAGGGTTCCAGGAGAGCGTTTATGCACAGTAGCCCACACCTTTGCTTTGGAACGGAGATCTTTATCGTCAACCAGCCGTTCACCCTCCTGCAATGAGAGGGCCCTTCTGCATCACTGCACCTCCATCTAACTTATGTACCTGAAAATCTTCCCTTCCTGCCGGCCGACTTCGTGGCAGCTAGGGTTCCGGATACTTCCTGGCTCCCAGTGTGAATTTGTTCTAGGGAACCGAGGGTGTTTGGACAACAAGCCAGGCCATCTGCAGTATAAACACATTAATTCACCCTCAGGGCACTAATGTCCACCAGGTGGAACTGTGAGCCTTTCAGACCTTAATTAGCTAGCAGTCTTGAGAATTAATGAGAGCTCTCGGTCAGAGTCTGCCCTCTCGCCAGTGCCCCAGGAATTTTTCCTGCTGCTAAAATTCCCTCTCTCCAAGAATCCATCAATCCTTCAGGTCCACAACCATAGTCAGGCTTGGAAATATGAGTTCCTGTTATTAAACCATCAACCTGATGATCCCTTTAGGTCTCTGTCCATCTAGATTTTCTCAGGCCCTTGGACTTTTCTGGATTCTTTCTGCTAGCACACTGGAGTCCCTGGGGCCATTTCCAGACACCATCCGCCATGGAACTCCTCCCCTTGGGGTCCTGATTTACTCAGATTCCCAGTGAACTGCTGTAACACAGGATCCCCCCAAATCCGGTGATAAGGAATATATAGCCAAATTGAAAACCACACTACCATACACCGAGGTCTCTGACCCAATTAGGCACTGTACTCCACATCTCATTAGGGAAGTTTACAACAGATTTTACTGCTCAAAGTTAATGGACATCCCGGGGACCAGGGGGATTTCTGGTGATTATTTTATTGGTGGATTTTAAAACTAGAGGTTTTTTGGTCACAGTAAATGGGCATATGTATCCAGAGCCCTCAAAGCTAAGGAATCTCAGCCCTTTCAGACACTGTACTTAGCAACAGCATAGATCAACCAACAAACTCTCAATGCAACAACATGTTTCCTACCTTAGGTTCTGGTGTTCCTTATGGTCCAGAATTGTCTGGCTTCCCTGTAGACCTGAAGTCATTAGATCACCAGACTGACATTGTGATGCAGAGATTAGGGCTTTTGCAGCCACTAGCCAGGCCTGGCCTTGGGGATGGTCCTCAGCTATCCCACTAGAAACAGAACCTAGAACCCTTTAAAACATGGAATTCCTCACCTGTTGTGTCCCTGGGCACCTTCCTAGCATGATCTGGTCCCTGCACCTGAGTTCCACATGTCCTCATGGACCTAGCCCATCCATCAGCTGGAGAATTAGGTATACTTCATATAGACACCTTCTTAGTGGCTGTGAAACTCACAGCCTGAACTCTAGGTTCCTAAGGCTCTTTTGCCCACCTTTGGCCCAGGGCCCTCTCACCCAGGGAGCACTTCTGGACATTTCTCCCCAGTGTTTGTGCCTTGTGGGTTCTTTCTGAAGTCAAAGTACTTGAGCACTGAGCTCCAGGAGAACACACGCGCACTATCCTGCCCTGGATATGTGGCACACACTACCCTAAAGGTAACCATCCACTCAGAGATCTGAAGCGAGGGACCTCTTTCCCCGCTGCATCTTGATCTGGAAGTGCCTGGGGAATTTCTGGTCATCAGAGCTTTTGTTAGCTGGGGTTCCAGGTTTCCTGCTGGCCCCCACTTTGTGCATGTTCATGAAAACCTAGGGTCCTTGGCCACCTGTCTGACCACCTTAGGTTGAGAGACTTTGGGGTCACAGCACTATCATTCTCAAGGGACTGAGAGCTTGGTAGCCAGGGAATCTTAGTTCTCTTGGCCATTAGCTGTCCCTGGAGTTGGTGCCCCAGAGACCATCCAGCCAACAACCAGATTGCTTAGGAAGGTTCTGATGATACTTAAGGCTCCTACACTATTCTCATGATTTCAAAACACAAGCTCCTCCAATGGGGCTTAGAGGAGAACAAGGCTTTTCACTTTGGGTATATCACCCTCTCATGCCTGGGACATTTCCATGCCCCTCACTGGTACCACAGGCATAACTCCCAGAAGACATTTGATGTGCAGAGGGCCCTTAAGTGAGGCACTACCTGCATCCAGGGCTCCAACTAGCCTTAGTCAGAGACATACTTGTAATATACAGCCCTATTGGGAATCATACTTGTAAAATGCTGCTACTCCATATCCATTTTAGCACCAACAGTCTGTCACATGAGTGTCAGAAGGGCCTTCCAAACCATGGAGTTTTGGGGTAGGTGCCATCCTCGATGCACCAGTATGCTTGGGGCCTGGGGCTTTGCAGCCATCAGTTTAGTTGTCTAGTGTTGAAATGGGAGCGCTTTCAGTCACAGTACACGACATACACTGAGGTAAAGTGGGTAATTTCAGTTAAGTCTTGGAACCATTTCAGCCACCTTTCCCCTTCCCCTCTACCCAACCTCACATGTGAGACCTAATGAAACTTCAGACTACAGACATATCTCCTTGCAAGTGTTCTTGGGGTCTTTCTTGCAAGGGATCTTCTAGTGTGCCTAGTAACTGAAGGTCCTTTGGCCACCAGCCTTCCTATGTGATGTAGAAATGAGAACTCTTCTAGCCACTGGTCAGACCTAGCTCTCGGAACATTTGGTGGTTCTAGCACTCAGCTACACCATTTGTACATACCCAACACACTTCCCTGTTGGCTCAGATGGTAAAACGTCTGCCTACAATGTGGGAGACCTGGGTTTGATCCCTGGGTCAGGAAGATCCCTTAGAGAAAGAAATGGCAACCCACTCCAGTATTCTTGCCTGGGAAATCCCATGGATGGAGTAGCCTGGTAGGCTACAGTCCATGGGGTCACAAAGAGTTGGACATGACTGAGTGACCTCACTTTCACTTTTCAACCCACAGTCACCCTCAACATAGGTCAAGGAACCCAGAGCCCATCAGGTGGATTTTCTATCCCAACATCCAGAAACAAGGGGGTTTCTGGACACATGCATTTTCTGCACTTGTGGTGACCTGCCCTGGTGCTATGTTCTGGGGATACTCTCAGATAGGCCAGGCTGTCTGTGCACTGGTTCTACAAGGACCACAGGCTGCCTGGTACTGTGGAACACAGAACCCTGTTTAGTGACCATTTATCTAGAGCCCTGTTACAAGACAGACCCTTTCACGTCCTGCCTTCATTTGCACAATAACCCCAGGACCCTTCCAGCCACCAGATTTGCAGCCATCAACAGTTCCAGTATTTCCTCCAACTCCCAGGCTGTGTGCAGCCTGGAGAACTGAGAAGTATGTTGCTCTTTAGGACAACCAGCCTGCTTGCCGGCGATGGCATGTGAGCACTTTCCCTCATATCACTACCATCCACAGGGAAACTGTGGGCCTGGTGTTTGAACCAGAGCACCTCTTTGCACATTACGTGTCTGACTGAGATATCATGGGTGCTTCCAGTCCAGAAATCATGAACCTTCTAGACCACCATCTGTTCCCACTTGGGGACCCCGAAGAATCTTCCTGCTGTGAACAAGCACATTCACTAAGGTTCCTGGGACCATTCAGGCTTCTAATCACACCTGTCTGCTGGAACCCAGGCTCCTCCTATTAGTCTGTCAGCAGAAGAAGACATTTTGGTCTGAGTCCATCTTGATTTCTCACACCCTGAGACTCTTCTAGATGTGTTCTTGCCCCTGCACCAGTGTGATGGGAGGCGGTTCAGGACACTATCTGCCAGGGCTCGCTGCCACGGGGGCCCAGCTGCAACTGTACATCCAAAAACCAAGGGTCTTGTTGGCCAAGACTAAATCTGTGCTATGGAATACGTGGTGCTACTGTGAACCATACTTTCCAGTATGCCTGTGTCCGTGGTCCCACTGAGGCACCGTACACCACCCATGTTAATATCATGCAAGCCCTCTGGCCCTAAATCTAATCAAAGTCTGTTGGTGTGCTGGGCATCTATTTGATATCCAGCTGCTAGTTTTTCAAAAGGCTGTTTAAACCAGAGCATTTGCACTGACAGTATAGGCTTCACACTGGAATACACTGGGCCTTTGCAGTTAAGAAACCCGAACCCTTTCAGCCATCACACTTTGCCCTGTAGGTGGACTGATGGATTTTTCTGATCACCATTGTACCCCTTTGCTATGTTTTATAGGTTCCTTCTGACCTGGATTAATCCTGTTTGCCTGGTAACCAAAAGTTCTTTGCCTAAGCCTGATAATTGATACAGATACTAGAAACCTTCTGGTTACGAGACAGGCATGGGAAACTATGGTGCTTATAGCCGTCAGTTATCCCATTTGAAGTGCTACCTAGATCCTTTCTGTAAGAGTTTTTGGGGGGAAAAAAATTTTTTTTTTCCACCCTAGACTCCAGGATACCAGGTGTCCTAAGATCTACTAGTTGGCCTGGAAGCTGGGCAACAGTGTAACCTTCTGACCATCACTCTTGTGTAGGATGTGGAACCCACAACCCTTGGACGTCCTGTCCATTTTGATCCTTGGGTCTCTAAGGGCCCGGTCCGTAATGTGCTGTCCAAGGTGCTGAACCCCAGAACACTTCCGGACTCAGCCTGGATGCCGGGTCATGAGAGGCACAAGGCTGGGGAGGGATTTCTGAACACCAAGAGCCCGGCCACTTCTGCACTGGGGGCCGCTTTGGCACACAGATTTACCACAAATGGCTGTGCCAGGGTCTTTCTTTAACTGAAACCCCTGCTATACAATATGAATATGGCCCTCGTGGTAACTAAACTGACAGCTCCCTGGACCCCTTTTGTCAGCATTCTACAGTCTCGGCCATTTAACCCCGAAGCTTTTCAGTAAGATCTTTCCACTCACAGCTGATGCTGTAAACTCAGAGATACTGACTGAAAGTCACCTCCACTGCTCAGAATGCCCTTTAGTTCAGTAACATGAGCCATTTCAGCCACCATCTCTACCCACTCCTTCCCATCCAAGAACCTACCAATAACCGATTTAACCCCTCACTACAATTCCAGAGCTCCTTCTGGCCCAAAGTCATAAAGAAAGTATATATTCTTGAGATCATCTCCCTTTTCGTAGGCTGTAGAACCGAGGCCTTTTGTGCATCTAGGACTCCTGGAGTTCTTACAGACACATGCGGTCCAGGGCACTGGCACTCTGAACCACTTCCAGACACCTTCTGCCCTGGCACCGGTGCCCTGCTTATCCTTTAGAAGACCCTGTTGCCCCCGTACTGGGATCCAGGAGAGCCCTTATGGAAAACAGCCTGATCTATTGCTGAGAAATATGTGGCTTTATTGACAACCACCTATTGAGAACATGATTGCAAGGGGCTCCTTTTACACCAAACCGGCTTCTGGGCAGTGCTCCTGGAAGTCTTACCGGCCACTAGACTTCCTGTCAGCAAGCTAACTGGAATTCCCACTGGCCACCAATCTGTATGTGTGCTAAAGAGTATTAAGGTTCTTCAGTGACAAGAAGTTCCGCTTGTGGTAGAAAAGAAAGCACATGGTCATGGCACTAGCCACAGGCTGAGGAGGGATTGGCCTCAACCACTCTAAGCAAACTGATGTAAGATCCCTCTGGGCCACCGGCAAGCAGTCCAGATGGTGCCCCACACTTATATTCCGGCCAGCTACCTGCTTCCTCTATAGGGTTCCATGGATTCTTCATACCCCTCAATGGAAGCATGGGCTCCTCCTACCAGCATTCAGCAGGGGCAGCGTTTATGCCTTGGGCCCCACAAGCCATCGCTCCTTCTCACAACACAGTACTGTACTTTTGTACATGCTTCACACAGACATGATGCCTTGGTGGGGTACTTCCGGACACCACGCCCCCTTACTTTACTGTCAGGGTGATCCTTTTGTCAACTAGACTGTCAGTGCACTGGGTTCCTACAAACTGAATTAAGAATTCTTGCTGTGGAATATAGGACCTTACTGGAAATCATCCTAACAGCTTGTTGGTACCTGGGGCCCTTCAGCCACAGTACTCCCATCCTGTTAGCCTCGTGAAGGCCATTCCAGCTTCAAACATTTTAATGAGTTACTTCCTGTCCACGGCCTATACAGGAAGCACAGCTTGTCAGTCCAACCTGACCACCCACCTACCTCTGAAACTGGAACATATTTTCAGGTATAGATCTCTGAGCGAGCTATAATGTGTCCTATGAGCAAAGGAATTTTGAGCCTTATCGGCCACCATACTTCTCTAGGCCTCTTGAGACAGAATTGTGAGCCTTGTAGGCCACCTTCCTTCACCTCAAGCTCCAGTGTCCAGCAAAATCACTGACCATTAACAGTGCACTGGCTCTAAGGGACTTTTTCCAGGTTCCTGCCAATCATGTGTCCAGGAACCAAACATTCTTAAGCCACCAACATGCCCTTTCATGCAGAAGCTAGACCCTTCATGTCAGGAGTTAAGCTTCTCTGTGGTGAGCCAATTGCCCCTCCAGTCTTCCGCTAGCTCGAGTGCCATAAAACTTTGAACCATTTCAGTCACGGGTTTGCTCACTAGTGTCCCTTGAGAGGTTCTGATCACCAGCCCACCCAGCACCTAAGGTTCTTACATTTCTTATGACCCCGAGTCTCACTGTTATTTAGTGGCATTATGTATCCTTGTGACCATCACCCTCCTGATAGGGCCAGGACTCAGAGCCCTTAGTGCATCTCATGCATTTTGATTGGGAGGAACCTACATGGTGTTCCTCTGCAATGACGCTGCTCTGTTCAGTGGCACTCAGAAAAGACTTCTGGACACATTCTGCCCTGGTCCTGGTGACCTGTGGGTGCTTTCTGAGACCACAATATTTTGTGTAGTGTTCCAGGAGAGCCTTTATGTACACTAGCCCGACCTTTGCTTTGGAACAGAGTTTTATCTGAAGTTTTAGCTGGTTTAATCTACAATCAGCCATCCAGCCTCTTGCAGCAAGAGGGCCCTTCTGCATCACTGCACCTCCTTCTAACTGGCATACCTGGAAAGTTTCCTGCCTGCAGACTTCTTGGAAGCTAGGGTTCTCAGATACTCCCTGACCCCTAGTGTCAGTTTGTTCTGGGGAACCAAGGGTGCTTAGACAGCAAGCCTGGCCATCTGCAGTGCAAGCAGAGAATACCCACTCTAGGCACTAATACTCACCAGGTGAAACTCTGAGCCTTTCAGACCTTCAATTAGCTCACAGTCTTGAGATTTAATGAGTGCTCTCGGCCACTGACTGCTGTCTTGCATATGCCCCACGAATTTTTCTGGCCACTAAATTTCCCTATCTCGAAGATTCTAGCTGGTGGAGCTAGTGGTAAAGAATGCACCTGCCAATGCAGGAGACATAAGAGATGCAGCTTCGACCCCTGGGATGGGAAAATCACCCTGGAGAAGGAAATGGCAACCCTCTCCAGTATCCATGGCTGGGAAATTCCAGGGACTAAGGATTCTGGCAGGCTACAGTCCATGAGGTCCCAAAGAGTTGGACAGGACTGAACTGACTTAGCATGCACGCAAGATTCCACCAATCCTTCATGTCCAGAGACCATACTCAGGCAAGGAAATAGGGGCTCCTCTTATTAAACCATCAACCTGATGATCCCTTTAGGCCTGCATTCATCTAGATTTTCTCAGGCCCTGGGACTCTTCTGGATTCTTGCCTGCTAGCACACTGAAGGCCCAGAGGGCCTTTCCAGACACCATCTGCCATGGAAGTGCTGCCCTTGCAGACCTGATTTATCCAGATTCCCAGTGAACTAGCATGGGGTAGGCTATACCCAAATCCTATGCTATGGCATATATAGCATAACTGAAAATGACCTTTCCCGTATCCTTGTGGTCTCAGGCAAAATTAGGCACCGTACTCCACAATGCATAAGGGAAGTGTCCAGGAAATCTTACTGCTCAAAGTTCACAGACATTCTCTGGATGAACGGGATTTCTGGCGATTACTGGTGGCTTTTAAAACTAGAGTTATTTTGGTCACAGTACCAGACTTGGGCATATGTACCATGAGCCCCACAAGTAGGGAATTTCAGCCCTTTTAGGCACTGAATTTACCAACAGCATGGATGAACCAATGATCTTTCAAGTCAACAATGTGTTTCCTCCTTAGGGTCTGGTATTCCTTAGGGTCCAGAAGTGTTTGGCTTCCCTATAGACCCAAAATGATTAGGTCAGTAGCCTGACATTGTGATTCAGAAATCAGGGCCATTGCAGCCACTAGGCAGGCCTGGCCTTGGAAATGGTTCTCAGCTATCCCACTTGAAACAGAATCTAGAACCTTTTCAGACACGGAATTCCACACCCATTGTGTCCCTGGGCATCTTCCTAGCACCATTTAGTCCCTGTTTGTAAGTTCCACGTGTCCTCATGGCCTTAGCCCGTCCATCAGCTGGAGGATAAGATACTCTTCACATCATCACCTTCTTAATGGCTGTGAAACTCACAGCCTGAACTCTAGGTCCCTAAGGCTGTTCTGCCCACCTTGGGTCCAGGGCCCTCTCACCCAGGAAGCACTTCCAGTCATGTACCGTGCTGGGGGACATGCCCTGTGGATTCTTTCTGAAGCCAAACTACTTCTGACTTGAGCTCTAGGAGAACACATACAGGTACAATACTGGGCTGGAGTTTTGGCACACACCCTGCCCTAAGGCTAACCATCCACTGAGAGATCTGGTGCAAGGGACCTCTTTTCCCCTCTGCATCGTGATCTGGAAGTGCCTGGGGAATTTCTGGCCATTGGATTTTTTGATAGCTAGGGTTCCAGTTCCTGCTGACCCCTACTTTTTTCATGTTCATGGGCACCTAGGCTTCTTGGAGACCTGTCTGCCCACCTTAGATGGAAAGATGTGGGATCACAGCACTATTATCCCAGAGGAACCTAGAGCTTGCTAACCAGTGAATCTTAGTTCTCTTGGCCACTAGCTGTCCCTCGTGTTGGTGCCCCAGAGAACCTTCTTGACAACAACCTCATTGATTTGCAAAGTTCTGATGATAATTAAGGCTCCTACACTATTCTCACATGATAGCAACCCAAGATACTCCAAATGGGCTCAGAGCTGAACAAGACTTTTCACTTTTGGGTATGTCACTCTCTCATGCCTGGGACATATCTATGCCCCTAGCTACACAAGGCAATATTCCTGGAAGACATCTGCTGTGCAGAGGGCCCTTTAAGTGGAGACACTACCTGCATCCAGAGTTCCCACTGGCCCTGGACAGAGCCTGTGCTGTCAAATATACAGCCTTAGTGGGAATCATTCTTATAAAATGCTGCTACTCCATATACATTTTGGTATTCACACTGTATCACATAAGAGTCAGGTGGGCCTTCCTCACCATGGAGTTTTGAGTAGTATCCATCTATGATGCACCAGTTTGCTTGGGGCATGGGGCTTTCCAGGCATCAGTTCGGCTGTCTACTGCTGAAATGGGAGCACACTGAGTCACAGTACATGACATGCACTGAGGTCAAGTGTTGGTACCATTTCAGCCACCTTTCCCCTTCCCCTCTACCCAGTCCCACATGGGAGCCCCAATGAAACTTCAAACGACAGATGTGGCTCCTTGCTAGGGTTCTCAGGTTCTTGCTCGTATGGGGTCTCCTAGCATGCAGAACTGCTAGGAACCTTCTAGGAACTGAAGGTACTTTGGCAACCAGGCTTCCCGTGTGATGTAGAAATGAGAACTTCTCCAGCCACTGGTCAGGCCTAGCTCTAGGGACATTTAGTGGTTGCAGTGCTCACCTACACCATTTGCACATGCCCGTCACACAATCACCCTTAATGTATTCTGTGGCAGCCAGAGCCCATCTGGTATGGTTTTCCATCTGGACATTTGCACTTGGAGCTCTTCTGGTGACCCTGGCCTGGCGCTGTATCCCGGGGATACTCTCAGAGACCAGGATGTCCGTGCACTGGTTCTACAAGGACCACAGGCTGCCTGGTGCTGTGAAACATAGAACCCAGTAAGTAACCACTTATCTAGATCCCTGGTGCAAGATGGTCCCTTTCACATGGTGCCTTCATCTGCGCAGTGCCCCAGGGAGCCTTCTGGACACCAGACTTGCTGCCATCTAGGGTTCCAGGAGTCCTGCCAGCACCCACCTTTGTGAAGCCTGGAGAACTGAGAAGTGTGTTGCCCTCTTGAGTGACCAACTTGCTCATGGGTGGCAAAAGAGAACTTTCCCTCAAACACTATTGTCTCCCAGGGCAACTATCAGCCTCATGTTTGAACCAGAGCACCTGTTTTCAGTATAGGCCTCATTAGAGATGCCATGGGCAATTCCAGCCCAGGAATCATGAACCCTGTAGGCCACCATTTGTCCTTCCTTGGGACCCTCAAAAACCTTCATGCCAACAACAAATCCATTTTATAAGGTTCTGAGGATGTTTTAGGCTCCCAATCACACTTCTAATGGGATTCCCTGATAGCTCAGTTGGTAAAGGATCCACCTGTAATGCAGGAGACCCCAGTTCAATCCCTGGGTTGGAAGATCTGCTGGAGAAGGGGAGGCTATCCACTCCAGTATTCTGGCCTAGAGAATTCCATGGACTGTATAGCCCGTGGGGTAGCAAACAGTCGGACACAACTGAGCAACTTTCACTCACTCAGTCACTCAATTACACTTCTGTGGTGGAACCCAGGCTCCTCCTATTAGTCTGCCAGCAGGAAGAGACATTTCTGGCCTGAGTCCATCTTGGTTTCTCACGCCCTGAGACTCTTCTGGATGTGAGGCTGCCCCTGCACCGATGCCACTGGAGGCAGTTCAGGACACCATCTGCTTGGGCATGCTGCCCCGGGGGCCCGTTTCCAACTGTACTTCTGAAAACTTAGGGTCTCGTTGTCCAAGAAAAAATCTGTGCTTTGGACTATGTGGCCCTACTGTGCACCACACTTTCCAGTATGCCTGAACCCGTGGTCCCATTTAGGCACCTAACACCACACATGTTAATAACAAGAAGGCCCTTTTTGCTCTAAATTTCTAATCAAAGTCTGTTGGTGTGCTGGACACCTGGGTAATTTCCAGACACTAGCTTTTCAAAACACTTTTGAATCCAGAGAATTTTCACTCATAATTACAGGTTCACAGTGGAATAAACTGGACACTTGGAGTTAAGAAAGCTGAGCAGTTTCAGTCACCACACTTTACCCCCAACGTGGGTATGCTGATAGATTTTTTGATCACCAAAGTATTCTTTTGCTATGCTTGCCAGGTTTCATCTGATCTGAATTTATCCTGCTTGCCTGGGAACCAAAAGTTCTTTGCCCATGCCTGATAATGTGATACAGAAACAAGAAACCTTCTGGATACCAGAGAGGCATAGCAAACTATGGCCCTAATAGACTTCAGCTATCCCATTTGAAACACTACCTAGAATCCTTTGTCAAGAGCCTATAAAGAAATTAGCATACATAGCACATTATGATCACCATCCACCCTAGACCCCAGAGTTCCAGGTGTCCTAAGATCTACAACATGGTCTGAAAGCTGGACAACAGTGTACCTTTTGACCATCTCTCTTCTTGTAGGATGTAGAACCTATAACCCGTAGGACAATGTGTCCAACTCAATCTCTAGGTCCCTAAGGGCTCTCCCAGAATGTGTTGTCCAGGGTTCTGAATCCTAGAGTCTACTCCAGACTGTTAGACTGGAAGCAGGTCATGAGGGGCACAGGGCTGGAGAGGGACTTCGGGACACCATGTACTCGGCCACTTCTGCACCAGGGCTCCTTTGGCAATGAGACTTACCACCCATGGCTGTGCTAGGGGCCTTACCACAAACCCTTGCTGTGCAGTATGGCCCTCATTGGAAGTTCCACCTGCCTAGGCCCCTTGGGCAGCATTCTACAGTCTTAGTGCAGTCATGAAGACCCTTTCACGCTAAAGCATTTCAGGGATACCTTTTCACCCAAGTGGATACTGTGGCCCCAGAGATTTTGACTGTAAGTTTGACCTGCTGCTCAGAATTCCTTTTGATTTAGTTACTTGAGCCATTTCAGCCATTGTCTCTACCTGCGCTGCATGCTTTCCAGAACCTGCCAATAACCAATCACCCCTCACTACAATTCCAGAGATCCTTCCAGCCCAAAGTCATCAAGAAAGTATATACTTTTGAGACCATCTCCCTTACTGCAAGCTGTAGAACGCACTGACTGTGTATCTAGGATTATGAGGGTTCTTTCAACACATGCTGTCCAGGGCATGGGCAACTGAACCTCTTCCAGACACCTTCTGCCCAGGTGCAGTGCCCAGCTCATCCTTTAAAAGACCATGCTGCCTCCGTACTGGGTTCCAGGAAAGCCCTTATGGGACATAGTCTGCTCTATTGCTGAAAAATATCTGGCTTTATTGACAATCACTTATCAAGAACACTGGTGCAAGGGGCTCCTATTTAAAACCACACCACCTTTCGTGCAGTGCACCCAGAAAACCTTCTGACCACCAGACTTCCTGTCAGCAAGCAATCCAGAATACCTCCTGGCCCCCAGTCTGTATCTGTGCCAGGGAATACTACGTTTCTTTAGTGACCAGACGGTCCACTTGTGGTAGAAAGGAAAGTACATGGTTATGGCACTAGCCACTGGCTGGGGAGGGGTATGCCTCAACCAAACTGATTAAGTAAGATCCCTCTGGGCCACCGTACTGCATTCCAGATGGTGCCCCACACTCATATTCTGGCCAGCAACCTGCCTCCTCCATACGGTTCCATGGATTCTTCCTGTCCTTAAATGGACTCATTTGATCCTCAAACTAGCCCTTGAGCAGAAGGTGGCCTTTATGCCTTGGGCCCAGCAAGCCATCGCTCCTTCTCACAACAAAGTACCTTACTGTGGTACATGCCTAAGACCTCAATGATGCCTTTGTGGGGTACTTCTGGGCAACGTTCCCCCTGACTTTCTTGTTCAGGTGAGCCTTTTGGCAGTTAGACTATCAGTGCACTGTGTTCCTACAATCTGAATTAAGATATCTTGCTGTGGAATATACAGCCTTACTTGAAACCAGCTGTGGGCCCTTTGGCCCCAGTACTCCTCATGAGGGCCATTCCACCTTTAAATGTTTTTGTGAGTTGCTTTCTGCCCACAGCCCATATTGGAAGCACAAGCTTCCAGTCTAGTTTGACCGTTGGCCTACTGCTGACACTGGAAAATATTAGATTGAGGTACAGAGCTCTGAAAAACATAGAGTGGGCACTTAAGCAAACGAATTTTGAACCCCGTTGGCCACCTTATTTCTCCAGTATGCTTTCAGCTAAGAAATTTGACACTTGTAGGCCACCATTCTTCACCTTGAGTTCCAATGCCCAGCAGAATCACTGACCACCAACAGTAGCCTGGCTCTAAGGTTCCAGGACTATTTCCGGTCTACTGACCATCATGTTCCCTGGAACCAAACGTTCTTAAGCCACCAACCTTCCTCTGTGATGCAGAACCTAGAACCCTTCAGGTCAGGTGTTAGGCTTGCCTGTGGTGAGTCAATTGCTCTTCCAGTCCTCTGCTAGCTCACGTGCCATAGCACTTTGAACCCTTTCAGTCACGGGCTTGCTCGCTATTGTCCCTGGAGAGGTTCCGATCACCAGCACCTAAGGTTCCTACACTCACGGCCCCGCACCTCACTGTTATTTAGTGGCACTCTGTACCCTTGTGACCATCACCCTCCCGATAGGGCCAGGACACGGAGCCCTTAGTGCATCTTATCCATTTTGATCAGGAAGAACCTACAGGGTATTCCTCTGCAGTGATGCTCCCCAGGCCACTGGCACTCACAAAGGACTTCTGGACATATTCTGCTCTGGTCCTGGTTACCTGTGGGTCCTTTCTGAGACCAGAATACTTTGTGTAGGCTTACAGGAGCGCCTTTATGTATAGTAGCCTGCACCTTTGCTTTGGAAGTTAGTTCTTTATTGGCAACCAGTCCTTCAGCCTCCTGCAGTGAGAGGGCCCTTAGCATCACTGCACCTCCCTCTAACTGGTATACCCGTAATGCTACTGCCTGCAGACATCTTAGCAGCTAGAGTCCCCAGCTCCTTCCCAGCCCCCACTGTGAATTTATTCTCGTGAACCGTGGGTGCTTGGGTAACCAGGCTGCCTGACAGAGGTGAAAACAGAAGACTTCCCCCTCTAGATACTAATATCCACCAGGTGGAACTGTGAGCCTTTCAGACCTTCAAATAATTAGCAATCTTGAGATTCAATGAGCTCTCTTGGCCACAGTCTGCCCTCTTGTGGATGCCCCAGGTATATTTCCTGCCGCTAAATTTCCTTCTCTCCAAGATTCCAACAATCCTCTAGGTCAGCAAACCAAACTCTGGCGGGGAAATATGGGCTCCTCCTATTGAGCCATCAACCTGATGATCCCTTTAGGTCTGCATCCATCTAGATTTTCTCAATCTCTGGGACTTTTCTGGATTCCTTCTCCACGACTGAAGTGACTTAGCAGCAGCAGCACAGTGGTATCCCTGGGGGCATTTCCAGACAGCATATGCCATAGGAACTACTGCCCTGGGGGTCCTGATTTAGCCAGATCGCCAGTGAACTGGAGTCGCGTGGCATGGGCACCTCCCCTCAAATCCTGTGATATGGAATATACAGCCTAATTGAAAACCACACTTCCTGTATCCTGCTTGTCTCAGTCAAAATTAGACACCATCACATCAGGCAAGTGTCCAGGCACTCCTACTGCTCAAAGTTCATGGACATGCTTGGAACCAAGGGGATTTCTGGTGGTTACTTTAATGGCAGCTGTTAAAACTAAAGCTCTTTTGGTCACAGTACCAGACTGGGGCTTATGTAACCTGAGCCCTCACAGCTAAGGAATCTCAACCCTTTCAGGCACTGAACGTGCCAATAGAATGGATGAACGAATGAACTTTCAAGTCAACAACGTGTTTCCTCCCTTAGGGTCTGGTGTTCCTTAGGGTCCAGAATAGTTTGGCTCCCCTGTAGACTTAAAAAATGATTAGATCACTAGACTGACATTGTGATTCAGAGATCAGAGCCTTTGCAGCCACCAGCTAGGCCTGGTCTTTGGGATGGTCCTCAGCTTTCCCACTTGAAACAGAACCTAGAACCCTTTCAGACATAGAATTCCACACCCATTGTGTCCCTGGGCACCTTCCTAGTACCATCTGGTCCCTGCATCTAGAGTTCCACCTTGTCCTTATGGCACTAGTCCATCCATCAGCTGGAGGATCAGATACACTTCAATCATCACTTTCTTAATGGCCGTGAAACTCACAGCCTGAACTCTAGGTTCCTAAGGCTTTTCTGCCCACCTTTAGTTCAGGGACCTCTCACCGAGGGAGCACTGCCGGACATGTACTGTGCTCTGGCACATTCCCTGTAGATTCTTTCTGCTGCCAAACCACTGGAGCACTGAGCTCCAGAAGAACACACACAAGCACTCTCCTGCCCTGAACTGTGGCACACAGTACCCTAAGCTAACCATCCACCCAGAGATCTGATGCAAGGGACCTCTCTTCCCCACTTCATCTTGATCTGGAAGTGCCTGCGGGAACTTCTGGCCATCGGACTTTTTGCTAGCTAGAGCTCCAGGTTTCCTGCTAGCCCCTAATTTCTGCATATTCATGAGAACCCAGGCTTATTGGTGACCAGTATGCCCCTCTTAGGTGCAGAACTTTTGGGGTCACAGCACTATCAGCCCAGAGGAACCAAGAGCTTGCTAGCTGGGGAATCTGGAGTTCTCTTGGCCACTAGCTGTCTGCTGTCCTGATGCCCAGGAGAACCTTTCTGCCAACAACTTGATTACTGGGTAAGTTTCTGATGATAATTAAGGCTCCTACACTGTTCTCACATGATGGAAACCCAGGTATCTCCAACTGGGCTAAGAGAAGAACAAGGCTTTTCACTCTTGGGTATGTCACCTTCTCATGCCTGGGCCATTTCCATGCCCCTCACTGATACCCCTCTTCCAGGCATTACCCCTGGAAGACACTGCTGCACAGAGGGTCCTTAAGTGGAGACAGTACCTGCATCCAGGGCTCCCATTGGCCCTAGTCAGAGCCATATTTGTTATATACAGCCCTAGTGGGAAACATTCTTGTAAAATGCTGCTACTCCACATGCATTTGAGCACCCAGAGTCTGCCACATGAGTGTCAGGAGGGGCTTCTTCACCATGGAGTTTTGGGGTAGTTCCTATCTACGATGCACCAGTGTGCTTGGGGCCTGGGGCTTTCCAGACATCGGTTTAGCTGTCTAGTGTTGAAATGGGAGCACTTTCAGTCATAGTACATGACACACACTGAGGTAAAGTAGGTAATTTAAGTTCTGTTGGAACCATTTCAGCGACCTTTCCCCTTCCCCTCTACCCAAGCCCACATGGGAGCCCTAATGAAAATTCCAACCACAGATATGGCTCCCTGCTAGGGTTCTTGGGTTCTCTCTTGGATGGGGACTTCTAGCATGCTGAGGGACTGAATGTACTTTGGCCACCAGGCTTCCTGCATGATGCAGAAAGGACTCATCCAGGTGTAGCCTGGCTCAGCTACACCGTTTGTACATCACCTTTCCATAATCACCTTCTACTTGGCTGTGGCACCCATAGCTCATCAGGAGTGGTTTTCTATTCAGGAGCAAGGAGATGTTCTGGACACTTGCACTTGGAGTACTTTTGGTGACCCTGCCCTGGAGCTGTGTCCTGTTGACACTCTCAGAGACTTTGCTATCTGTGCGTGGTGTTCTCCAAGGACCACAGGCCGCCTGGTGCTGCGGAACACAGAGCCCTGTAATCAACCACTCATCTAGGGCCCTGGTACAAGACTGCCCCTTTCACGTCCTGCCTTCATTTGCACAGTACACTCAAGATCGTTCCAGGTGCAAGACTTGCAGTCATCAAGGGTTCTAGGATTCTTGCCAACTCTCACCCTGTGTGCAGCCTGGAGAACTGAGAAATATGTTACTCTCCTGGACAACCAGCCTGCTTGTTGGCAGGGGAAGGAGAGCACTTTCCCTCATAGCACTATCATCCACAGAGCAACTGTGGGCCTGGTGTTTGAACCAGAGCACCTCTGTTCACATTACATGTCTGACTGAGATATCATGGGTGCTCCCAGCCTAGGAATCATGAACCCTCTAGGCCACCATTTGTCCCCACTTGAAAACCCTGAAGAATCTTTCTGCCATGAACAAGTCCATTCGCAAAGGTTCCCAGGATCGTTCAGGCTTCTAATCACACATGTGTGGTGGAACCCAGGCTCCTCCTATTAGTCTGTCAGCAGGAGGTGACATTTCAAGTCCATCTTGATTTCTCAGGCCCTGAGATTCTTCTAGATGTGTTCTTGCCCCTGCACCAGTACCATGGGAGGAGGTTCAGGACACTATCTGTCCAGGCTCACTGCCCTGGAGGCCTGTTTGCAACTGTACATCCAAAAACCAAGGGTCTTGTTGGCCAAGACTAACTCTGTGCTATGGAATACGTGGTGCTACTGTGAACCATACTTTCCAGTATGCCTGTGCCCGTGGTCCCATTGAGGCACCTTACACCACCCATGTTAATATCATGCAAGCCTTCTGGCCCTAAAGCTAATCAAAGTCTGCTGGTGTGCTGGGCATCTGAGTGATATCCAGCTGCTATTTTTTCAAAAGGCTGTTTAAACCAGGGCCTTTTCACTCACAATATAGGCCTCACAGTGGAATACACTGGCTCTTGCAGTTAAGAAACCTCAGCCCTTTTAGCCATCACACTTCCCCCGGTGGGTCCACTGATGGATTTCTTTGATCACCATCATACCCCTTTGCTGTGTTTCCCAGGTTCCTTCTGACTTGGATTTATCCTGCTTGCCTGGAAACCAAAACTTCTTTGCCTAAGCCTGATAATGTGATATAGATACTAAAAACATTCTGGATACTGGAGAGGTATGGGAAACTATCGTCCTTATAATGCTCAGCTATCCCATATGAAATGCTACCTAGATCCTTTCTGTCAAGAGTCTTTGAAAAAGTTAGTATACATAGCACATTGGGATCACTATCCAGCCTAGACTTCAGAATTCCAGGTGTCCTAAGATCTAATACTTGGCCTGGAAGCTGAGCAACCGTGTAACCTTCTGACCATCACTCTTGTGTAGTATGCGGAACCTACAGCCCTTGGACCTCCTGTCCATCTTGATCCTTAGGTCTCCTCCAGAATGTGCTGTCCATGGTGCTGACGATAGGAACACTTCTGGACTCGGCTGGCGTTCTGGGTCAAGAGGGGCACGTGGCTGGGGAGGGCCTCTGGACACCACGTGCCTGACCACTTCTGCACTGAGGGCCCCTTTGGCAAAGAGATTTACCACCGACGGTTGTGCCAGGGTCTTTCCCAAAATTCTTGCTATGCAATATGGCCCTCATGGTAACTAAACTGCCAGCTCCCTCACAGCTAAAGAATCTCAACTCTTTCAGACACTGTACTTCCCCAAAACATGTATGAATCAAGGAGCTTTCAAGACAACAACGTGTTTCCAACCTTAGAGTCTGGTGTTCCTTACAGTCCAGAATTACCTGAAATGATTAGGTCACTATACTGACATTGTGATGCTGAGATCAGGGCCTTTGCAGCCACTAGCCAGGCCTGCCCTTGGGGAGGGTCGTCAGCTATCCCACTTGAAAAAGAATCCAGAATCCAGAACCCTTTGAAGCATGGAATTTCACTCCCATTGTGTCCCTGGGCACCTTCCTAGCACCATCTGGTCCTTGCATCTAGAGTTCCACATGTCCTCATGGCTGTAGCCCATCCATCAGCTGGAGGACCACATCACATTCTTTGTGGCTCTCAAACTCACAGCCTGGACTCTAGGTTCCTAAGGCTCTTCTGCCCATCTTCGGTCCAGGGCCCTCTTGCCCAGGGAGCACTTCCAATCATGTACTGGTCTGGGGAATGTGCCCTGTGGATTCTTTCTGAAGCCAAACTACTTCTGCACTGAGCTCTAGGAGAACACATATGAGCACTATCCCGGGCCAGAGTTTTGGCACACACTGCTCTAAGGCTGATCATCCACCCAGATAACTGATGGAAGGGACATCTTTCGCCACTGCATCTTGATGTCAAAGTACCTGGGGAATTTCGTGCCATTGGACTTTTGCTAAATAGGATTCCAGGTTCCTGCTGGCCCAGCTTTTTTCATGTTCATGGGAACCTAGGCTTCTTGGTGACCTGTCTGCCCACCTTAGATGGAGAGACTTTGGGATCACGGCAGTATCATCCCAGAGGAAGCTGAGAGCTTACTAGCCAGCGAATCTTAGTTCTCTCAGACACTAGCTGTCCCTCGTGTTGGTGCCACAGAGAACCTTTCGGCCAACAACCTCACTACTTTGAAAGGTTCTGATGCTAATTAAGGCTCCTACACTATTCTCATGTGATGGAAACCCGGGATCCTCTAACTAGGCTCAAAGAAGAATAAGGCTTTTCATTTTTTGGGTATGTCGCCCTCATTCCTGAGACATTTCCATGCCCCAGCTGGTAACCAGGCATTATTCCTGGAAGATACTGCTTCACAGAGGGCCTTTTAGTGGAGACACTACCTACATTCAGGGCTCCCATTGCCCCTGGACAGAGCCTAGGCTGTGGAATATATAGCCTTATTGGGAACCATTTTTGTAAAATGCTGCTACTCCAGACACGTTTTGGCACCCATATTCTTTCATATGAGGGTCAGGTGGGCCTTCCTTAGCAAGGAGTTTTGGAGTAGTTCCCATCTATGACACACCAGTGTGCTTGGGGCCTGGGGCTTTCCAGCCATCAGTTTGACTGTCTACTGCCAATATGGGAGCACTTTCATTCACAGTACATGACAGGCATTGAGGTAAGTGGGTACTTTCGATTTTGTGTTGGAACCATTTCAGCCATCTTTCCCCTTCCCCTCTACCCAACAACACATGGGAACCCTAATGAACCTTCCAACCACAGATATGGGTTCTTGCTAGGGTTCTCAGGTTCTCTCTTGCATAGGTTCTTCTAGCATGCCTAGGAACTGAAGGTACTTTGGCCCCCAGGCTTCCTGCATGCTGTAGAAGTGAGAACTCCTCCAGCCACTGGTCAGGACTAGCTCTTGGGACATTTGGAAGTTCCAGTGCTCAGCTGCACCATTTGCACATGCCCTTCCATAATCACACGCTCAGTAGACTGTGGTACCCAGAGCCCATTGGGCGGTTTTTCCATCTCAACACCCAGGAAAATGTTTCTGGATACTTGCACTTGCAGCATTTCTTGTGGTCCTGCCCTGGTGCTGTGTTCTCAGAGACCAGGTATATTCTCAGAGACCAGGATGTCTGTGCACTGGATTCTACAAGGACAACAGACTGCCTGGTGCTGTAGAACACAAAACCCTTTAAGTGATCATTTATCTAGAGACCTGGTACAAGATGGCCCCTTTCACAATCTGCCTTAAGCTGCGTGGTGCACCAGGGAGCCTTCAAGCCACCAGACTTGGCACTATCTACGTTTCCAGGATTCCTGCCAGCTCCCACCTTGGTGAAGCCTGGAGAACTGAGAAGTGTGTACCTTGCTTGGGTGAGCAGCATGCTCACGGGTGGCAGAAGGGGAGTACATCCTCCCAAATACTACTGTCCCCCACAGCAACTGTCAGCCTGGTGTTTGAACAACAGCACCTCTGTTCACAATACAGGCCTCATTAGAGATATCATGAGTGATTCCATTCCAGGAATCATGAACCCTGTAGGCCACCATTTGTACCCACTTAGGGAGGGTATCTTCATTCCAACACATATCAATTCTTTAAGATTCCAAGGATACTTTAGGCTCCCAACTACACTTCTGTAGTGTAACCCAGGCTCCTCCTACTAGTCTGTCAGCAAGAGGAGACATTTTGGTCTGAGTCCATCTCGATATCTCAGGCCCTAGGACTCTTCTAGAGGTGAAGTTGCCCCTGCACCAGTGCTATGGGAGACAGTTCAGGACAGCATCTGCCCAGACATGCTGACTAGTGGTCCCATTTTCGAAATAGACTTCTGAAAACCTAGCGTGTTATTGGCCAAAAGAAAATCTGTTTTGTGGACTACGTGGCCCTACTGTGAACCATACTTTCCAATATGCGTGTTCCCATGGTTCCATTTAGGCACCTAACACCACACAATATCATGAAGCCCCTTCTGGATCTAATTTCTAATCAAACTCTGTTGGTGTGATGGGCACCTGGGTGATTTCCAGCCACTAGTTTTCCAAAATGCTTTTGAAACCAGAGCATTTTCACTCATAATACAAGCTTCACAATGGAACAAACTGGGCACATGGAATTAAGAAAGCTGAGTGCTTTCAGACATCACAATTCCAGACATCACACTTCCCCCCAATGCAGGTGCACTGATGGATTTTCTGATCACCATCCTACTCCTTTGCTATGCTTCCCAGCTTCCTTCTGACCTGGATTTATCCTGCTTGCCTGGGAACCAAAAGTTCCTTGCGCATGCCTGTTAATGTGATACAGAAAGAAGAAACCTTCTGGATATCGGACAGGCATGGGAAACTATGGCTCTTATACTCCTCAGCTATCCCATTTGAAATGATACCTAGAATCCTTTCTGTCAAGAGTCTTTGCAGAAGTTAGTACACATAGCACATTATGATCACCATTCACGTCAGACCCTAGAATTCCAGGTGTCCTAAGATCTATAACGTGGTCTGAAAGCTGGGCAACCATGTACCTTCTGACCATCTCTCTTCTTGTAAGATGTGAATTATGTAGTTGTTGGACTGCCTGGTCAACTCAATCTCTAGGTCCCTACGGGCTCTTCCAGAATGTGCTGTCCATGGTGCTGAAACCCAAGACTCGACTCCATTAGTATGGAAGCAGGTCATGAGGAGGACAGGGCTGGGGAGGGACTACTGCACACCGTGTGCCCATCCACTTCTGCACCAGGGCCCCTTTGGCGATGAGACTTACAACCCATGACTGTGCCAGGGGCCTTACCCCAAACCCTTGCTGTGCAATATGGGCCTTGTGGGATGTTCCAGTTCCTAGACCCCTTTGGCAGCATTCTACAGTCTTATTGGAGTTATGAAAGCTCATCCACGCTGAAGCATGTCAGGGATAACTTTTTGCCCCAGTGGATGCTGTGGACCCAGAGATTTTGAATGTAAGTTTGCCCCCCTGCTCAAAATTCCTTTTGGTTCAGTCACAAGCCATTTTGGCCACCATCCCGACCTGCTTTACATGTGTCTCAGTTCCTGCCAATAACCAATTACCCCTCAGTACAATTTCAGAGCTCCTTCTGGCCCAAAGTCATCAAGAAAGTATATACCTTTCAGACCATCTCCCTAACTGTAGGCTGCATCTACCTTGTAGCTCAGTTGGACACGACTGAGTGACTAAGCACAGCATACCACACCTCGCAGCTCAGTTGGTAAAGACTCTGCCTGCAATGCAGGAGATCTGAGTTTGATCCCTGGGTCGGGAAGATAACTGCAGAAGGAAATGGCAACCCACTCCACTATTCTTGACTGGAGAATCACATGAAAAGAGGAGCCTGGCAGGCTACAGTCCATGAGGTCGCAAGAGTCAGACAAGACTAAGAGACTAAACCACCACCAGGACTTCCTGGAATTCTTCCAGACACATGTAGTCAAGGGAACTGGCACTCTGAACCACTTTTGGACACCTTCTACCCTGGCACTAGTGCCCTGCTTGGCCTTTAAAACACCATGCCGCTCCCATACTGGGTTCCAGGAGAGCTCTAATGGGAAATAGCTTGCTCTATTGCTGAAGAATATATGGCTTTATTGAAAACCACATATCGAGAACACTGTAGCAAGTGGGTCCTTTTTAACACCGCACTGGCTTCTGGGTAGTGCACTCAGAAAACCTTCCAACCACCAGACTTCCCGTCAGGAAGCAATCCCAAATGCTTACTGGCTCCCAATTTGTATGTGTGCTAGCGAGTATTGATGTACTTTAGTGACCAGACGGTCCACTTGTGGTGGAAAGGAAAACACATGGTCATGGCACTAGCCACTGGCTGGGGAGGGGTGTGCCTCAGCGAAACTGATGAAGTAATATCTCTCTGGGCCACCGTTCAGCGGTCCAGATGGTGCCCTTATTGGTATTCCGGCCAGCAACTGGACTCCTCCATAACGTTCCATGGATTCTTCATACCCCTCAATGGACGCATGAAGTCATACTACCAGCACTTCAGCAGGGGGCAGCCTTTACACCTTAGGCCCAGCAAGCCATCGCTCCTTCTCACAACACAGAACCCTACTGTGCTACATTCCTGACACCTTAATGATGACTTGGTGGTGTACTTCTGGACACCATTCCCCCGACTTGATGTCTAGGTGAGCCTTTTGGTAATTAGACTGTCAGTGCACTGCATTCGTACAAAGTAAATTAATACACCTTGCTGTGGAATATACAGCCTTACCAGAAACCACCTTGCAGGCCTTTTCACCCCAGTACCCCTTGTGACGGCCATGCCACCTTCAAATGATTTTGTGAGGTACTTTCTACCCACAGCCCATATTGGAAGCACAAGCTATTGGTCCAATTTGGCCACCAGAATACTGCTGCAACTGGACCATATTAGATTGAGGTATAGATCTCTGACCAAGATACAGTGGGCCCTATAAGCAAAGGAATTTTGAGCCCCATCAGACACCATATTTCTCCAGTACACTTTCAGTTAATTTGACCCTTGTACGCCACCATCCCTCATCTCGGTCTCCTGTGCCCAGCAGAATCACTGATCACCAACAGTACCATGGCTCAAAGGTTCCATGACTATTTCAGGCCTACTCCTGATTATGTGTGCAGGAAGCAAACCTTCTTAAGCCACCAAATTATCGCATCATATAGAAGCTATAACTCTTAAGGTCCTCAGCTACCTCTTTCGCTATGGCACTTTGAACCCTTTTAGTCATGGACTTCCTTGCTAGTGTCCCTGGGGAGGTTCCGATCACCAGCCTACTCAGCACCTAAGGTTCCTACAACCATATAGCCCCGAGTCAAACTATTATTTAGTGGCATCTGTACCCTTGTGACCATCACCCTCCTGATAGAGCCAGGACTCAGAGCCCTTAATGCATCTCATGCATTTTGATCAGGAGGAACCTACAGGGTGTTCCTCCGCAATGACGCTACCCTGGCCACTGGCACTGAGAAAAGACTTCTGGAAACATTCTGCTCTGGTATTGGTGACCTGTGGGTCCTTCTGGGACCACAATATTTTGCGTAGGGGTCCAGGAGAATCTTTATGTACATTAGCCTGCTCCTTTGCTTTGGAACGGAGATCTTTATCAGCAACCAGCCATTCAGACGCCTGCTGCGAGTGGGCCTTTCTGCATCACTGCACCTCCTTCTAACTGGTGTACCTAGAAAGCTTCCTGCTCGCAGACAGGGTTCCGGGATACTCCTCAGCCCCAGAATAAATGGGGAACCGAGGGTGCTTGGACAACAAGCCTGGACATCTGCAGTGCAAACAGAGGATTTCTCCCTCAGGGCACTAATACTCACGAGGTGGAACTGTGAGGCTTTCAGACCTTTAGTTAGCTAGCAGTCTTGAGAATTAATGAATGCCTTCGGCCACAGTGTGACGTCTCAGGGATGCCCGAGGAATTTTTCCTGCTGCTAAATCTCCCTCTCTCTAAGATTCCAGCAATCTTTCAGGTCCACAAAGCATAGCAAGGTGGGGAAACATGGGCTCCTGTTATTAAACCATCAACCTGATAATCCCTTTAAGTCTGTGTCCATCTAGATTTTCTCAGGCCCTTGGACTTTTATGGATGCTTTATGTTAGCACACTGGGGTCCCAGGGGCATTTCCAGACAACATCTGCCATGGAACTCCTACCCTTGGGGGTCCTGATTTACCCAGATTCCTAGTGAATTAGTATCATGTGGGCTCCCCCCAAATCCTGTGATATGGAATGTATAGCCTAATTGAAAACCACACTTCCCATACCCTGGTGGTCTTCATCTGAATTAGTCACTGTACTCCACATCTCATCAGGGAAGTTTCTAAAAGATCTCACTGCTCAAAGTTCAAGGACATGTCTGCGACCAGGGGGATTTCTGGTGATTACTTTACTGGTGGCTTTTAAAACTAGATGTCTTTTGGTCATAGTAGCAAACTTCGGAATATGTACCAAGAGCTCTCACAGCTAAGGAATCTCAGCCCTTTCAGACACTGTACTTCCCAACAGCATGGATGAACCAATGAACTTTCAAGTCAATAACGTGTTTCCTACCTTAGGTTCTGGTGTTCCTTAGGTTCCAGAATGGTTTGGCTTCCCTGTAGCCCTAGTCATTAGGTCACAACACTGACATTGTGACGCAGAGATTAGGGCTCTTGCAGCCACTACCCAGGCCTTTGACTGTGTGGGTCACAACAGACTGGAAAATTCTTAAAGAGATGGGACTACCAGATCACTTGACCTGCCTCCTGAGAAATCTGTATGCAGGTCAAGAAGCAACAGTTAGAACTGGACATGGAACAACAGACTGGTTCCAAATCAAGAAAGGAATATGTCAAGGCTGTATATTGTCACCTGGCCTATTTAACTTATATGCAAAGTACATCATGAGAAATGCTGGGCTGGATGAAGCACAAACTGGAATCAAGATTGCCAGGAGAAATATCAATAAGCTCAGATGTGCAGATGACACCACCCTTATGGCAGAAAGTGAAGAAGAACTAAAGAGCCTCTTGATGAAAGTGAAAGAGGAGAGTGGAAAAGTTGGCTTAAAGCTCAACATTCAGAAAACTAAGATCATGCATCCGGTCCCATCACTTCATGGCAAATAGATGGGGAAACAGTGGCTGACTTTGTTTTTCTGGGCTCCAAAATCACTGCAGATGGTGATTGCAGCCATGAAATTAAAAGACGCTTACTCTTTGGAAGGCAAGTTATGACCAACCTAGACAGCATATTAAAAAGCAGACATTACTTTGTCAACAAAGGTCCATCTAGTCAAGGCTATGGTTTTTCCAGTGGTCATGTATGGATGTGAGAGTTGGACTATTAAGCTGAGCGCCAAAGAATTGATGCTTTTGAATTGTGGTGTTGGAGAAGACTCTTGAGAGTCCCTTGGACTGCAAGGAGATCCAACCAGCCCATCCTAAAGGAGATCAGTCCTGGGTGTTCATCGGTAGGACTGATGTTGAAGCTGAAACTCCAATACTTTGGCCATCTGATGGGAAGAGATGACTCATTGGAAAAGACCCTGATGCTGGGAGGGATTGAGGGCAGGAGGAGAAGGGGACAACAGAGGATGAGGTGGTTGGATGGCATCACCGACTCAATGGACATGGGTTTGGGTGGATTCCGGGAGCTGGTGATGGACAGGGAGGCCTGGTGTGCTGCAGTTCATGGGGTCGCAAGGAGTCGGACATGACTGAGCGACTGACTGAACTGAACTGATGCTGGGAAAGATTCAAGGCAGGAGGATAAGGAGTGAGGATGAGGATGAGACAGAGGATGAGATGGTTGGATAGCATCACCAACTCAATGAACATGAGTTTGAGTATGTTCCGGGAGTTGGTGATGGACAGGGAATCCTAGTGTGCTGCAGTCCATGGTGTTGCAAAGAGTTGGACGTGACTGAGCAACTGAACTGAACGTAACTGAGCCAGGCCTGGCCTTGGGGATGGCCCTCAGCTATTCCACTTGAAACAGAACCTAGAACCCTTTCAAACATGGAATTCTGCACCTATTGTGTCCCTGCACACCTTCCTGGCAACCTCTGGTCCCTGCCTCTAGAGTTTCACATGTTCCTATGGCCCTAGCCCATCAATCAGCTGGAGGATCAGATACACTTCACGTCATCACCTTCTTTGTGGCTGTGAAACTCACAGCCTGAATTCTAGGTACCTAAGGCACTTCTGCCCACCTTTGGTCCAGGGCACTCTTGCTCAGGGAGCACTTCCAGACATTCTGCCCTGGGGCTTGTGTCATGTGGGTTCTTTCTGAAGTCAAAGTACTTGAGCACTCTCAAGTACTTGAACACACACAAGCACTCTCCTGCCCCAAACTGTAGCACACACTGCCCTAAGGCTAACCATCCACCCAGAGATCTGATGCAAGGGACTTCTTTTCCCACTGTATCTTCATCTGGAAGTGCCTGGGGAATTTCCAGTCATCAGAGCTTTTATGAGCTGGGTTTCCAGGTTTCCTGCTGGCCCCCACTTTGTGCATGTTCATGAAAACCCAGGGTTATTGGCCACTTGCCTGACCACCTTAGGTTGAGAGATTTTGGGGTCACAGCACTAGCATTCCAGAGGAACTGAGAGCTAGCTAGCCTGGGAAACTTGTGTTCTCTCAGGCACTACTTGTCCCTCATGTTGGAACCTCAGAGAACATCCTGCCAACAACCAGATTGCTTAGGAAGGTTCTGATGCTTCTCAAGGCTCCTACATTATTCTCATAACTTGGAAACACGAGCTTCTCCAACGAGGCTTAGAAGAGAACAAGGCTTTTCACTGTTGGGTTTGTCACCCTCTCCTGCCTGGGACATTGCCATGCCCCTCGCTGTTACCACAGGCATAATTCCTAGAAGACATCTGCTACACAGAGGGCCCTTAAGTGGGATACTGCCTGCATCCAGGGCTCCCACTGGCCCTAGTCAGAGCCATACTTGTAATATATAGCCCTAGTGGAAACGATACTAGTAAAATGCTGCTACTCCACACCCATTTTGGCACCCATAGTCTGTCACATGAGTGTCAGGAGGGCCTTCCTTGCCATGGAGTTTTGGAATAGTTCCCATCTATGATGCACCAGTGTGCTTGGGGCCTGGGGCTTTGCAGCCATCAGTTTAGCTGTCTAGTGTTGAAATATGAGCACTTTCAATCACAATGCATGACACACACTGAGGTAGATTGGGTAATTTCAGTTAAGTTGTTAGAAGCATTTCAGCCACCTTTCGCTTCCACTCTACCCAGCCCCATATGGGAGCCCTAATGAAACTTACAACCACAGACATGGCTCCTTGCTAGGGTTCTCGGGGTCTTTCTTGCAAGCAGTCTTCTAGCATGCCTAGGAACTAAAGGTTCTTTGGCCACCAGCCTTCCCATGTGATGTAGAAACAAAAACTCCTACAGCCACTGGTCAGACATAGCTCTTGGGACATTTGGCAGTCTCAGTGCTCAGCTACACCATTTGCACATGCCCTTCCCACAGTCACCCTCCCAGTAGGCTGTGGCACCCAGAAACCACTGGGCATGGTTTTCCATCCTGACATCCAGGAACAAGGAGGTTTCTGGACACCCGCACTTTGAGCATTTCTGGTGACCCTGCCCTGGTACTGTGTTTTCGGAATATTCTCAGAGGCCAGGCTGTCTGTGCACTGGGTTCTACAAGGACCACAGGCTGCCTAGTGCTGTGGAACATGGAACCCTATAAGGAGCCACTTATCTAGAGCCCTGGTATAAGATGGCCCCTTTTATCTCCTGCTTTCATCTGCATGGTGCCCCAGGGAGCCTGCCAGCCGCCAAACTTGCTGCCAGCCTGGCTTCCAGTTTTCCTGCCAGCTCCCAGCCTGTGTGCAGCCTGGAGAACTGGGAACTGTGTTGCACTCTTGAGCAAGCAACCTGCTCGTGGGCAGCGGAAGGAGACTACTTCCACCCATAAAACTAACATCCCGCCAGGCAACTGTGGGACTGGTGTTTGAACCAGAGCACCTCTGTTCATAGTACAGGATAGGCACTTCCAGCCCAGGAATCATGAATCCTCTAGGCCACCATTTTTCTCCACTTGGGGACCCTGAAGAATCTTCCTCCACCAACATGTCCCTACACTAAGGTTTGGGGCATCTTTCAGGCTCCCAGTCACACCTGTGTGGTAGAAACCAGCCTCCTCCTATTAGTCTGTCAGCAGGAGGTGACATTTTGGTTTGAGTCCATCTTGATTTCTCAGGCCCTGGAACTCTTCTGCATGTGAGCTGGGCCCTGCACCAGTACCATGGGAGGCAGTTTCGGACACTATCCACCCAGGCATGATGCCTTGGAGGTCCATTTGCAACCATATATCTGAAAAGCAGTTTTCTTGTTGGCCAAGACTAAATCTGTGCTGTGGAATACCTGGCCCTACTGTGAACCATACTTTCCAGAGTGCCTGTGCTCATGGTCCCATGAAGAACCTTACACCATGCACGTTAATATCATGCAGGCCCTTCTGGCCCTAAATCTGATCAAAGTCTGGTGGTGTGCTGGGCACCTGGGCGATTTCCAGCTGCTAGTTTTCCAAAAGGCTATTTAAACCAGGGCCTTTTCACTCACAATATAGGCCTTACAATGGAATACCCTGGGATCTTGAAGTTAAGAAACCTGAGTCCTTTCAGCCATCACACTTCTCCCCATGGGTGAACTGATGGATTTTTTTTGATCAACCATCATACTCCTTTGCTATGTTTCCCAGGTTCCTCCTGACCTGGATTTATCCTATTTGCCTGGTAACCAAAAGTTCTTTGTCTAAGTCTGATAATGTGATATAGGTACTATAAAGTTTCTGGATATGGGACAGGCGTGGGAAATTATGGTTTTTATAATAGTCCTCAGCTATCCCATTTGAAATGTCACCTAGATCCTTTCTGTCAGGAGCCTTTGAAAAAGTTAGTATACCCAGCACATTGGGATCACCACCCACCCTAGACTCCAGAATTCCAGGTGTCCTAAGATCTACTAGTTGGCCCGGAAGCTGAGCTACCATGTAACCTGACCATTGCTCTTGTGTAGGATGTGGAACCTACAGCCCTTGGACGTCCTGTCCATCTTGATCCTTGGATCTTTAATGGCTCATCCAGAATGTGCTGTCCGGAATGCTGAACCCAAGAACACTTACAGACTCAAAGTGGATACCAGGTCATGAGGGGCATGGGGGTGGGGAGGGACTTTTGAACACCATGCGCCTGGCCACTTCTGCACTGGGGGCCCCTTTAGCAATGAGACGTACCACCAATGGTTGTGCCAGGGTCTTTACCCAAAATCCTTACTGTGCAATATGGCCCTCATGGTAACTAAACTGCCAACTCCCTGGACCCCTTTGGGCAGCATTCTACCTTCGTTTGGAGTCATGAAGGCCCTTTCACCCCGAAGTGTTTCAGGGAGATCTTTCTGCCGACAGCTCATGCTGTTGACTCAGATATGCTGACTGTAGGCCAGCTCCACTGCTCAGAATTCCCTTTGGTTCAGTCACTTGAGCCATTTCAGCCATCTCTACCCACTCCTCCCCATCCAAGTACCTGCCAATAACCAATTTACCCCCTTACTACAATTCCAGTGCTCCTTCTGGCCCAAAGTCATAACTCTTGAGGTCATCTCCCTTCTCGTAGGCTGCAGAACCGAGGGATTTTGTGCATCTAGGACTCCTAGAGTTCTTCCAGACACATGTATTCCAGGGCACTGGCACTCTGAACCACTTGTGGACACCTTCTACCCTGGCACTGTTGCCCTGCTCATCCTTTAAAAGACCCAGTTGCCCCTGTACTGGGATCCAGGAGAACCCTTATGGGAAACAGCCTGCTATATTGCTGAGGAATATGTAGTTTTATTGACACTTATTGAGAGCATGATTGCAAGAGACTCCTTTTAATCCCGAACTGGCTTCTGGGCATTGCTCCTGGAAATCTTCCATGCCACTAGACTTCCTGTCAGTAAGCAAACGGGGAAATCCCACTGGCCCCCGATCTATATGTGTGTTAGTGAGGATTAAGGTTCTTTAGTGACAAGAAGGTTCGCTTATAGTAGAAAATAAAGCACATGGTCATTCACTAGCCACTGGCTGGGGAGGGGTTAGCCTCAACCACTCTAAGCAAACTGATGAAGCGAGATCCCTCTGTGCCACAGACCAGCAGTGCAGATGGCGCCCAACACTGACATTCTGACCAGCAACCTGCCTCCTCTATAGGGTTCCAATGATTTTTCATGCCACTCAATGGAAGCATGAGCTCCTCATACCAGCAATTAGCAGGGATCGGCCTTTATGCCTTGGGCCTTGCAAGCCATCGCTCCTTATTATAGTGCACTACTGTACTTTTTAGATGCTTGACACCACAATGACGCCTTGGTGTGGGTACTTCCGGACACCATTCCCCCTGACTTTATTGTCTGGGTGACCCTTTTGTCAACTAGACTGTCAGTGCACTGGGTTGCTACAAACTGCATTAAGAATCCTTGCTGTGAAAGACAGGGCTTTACTGGAAATCATACTAACAGCTTGTTGGTACCTGGGGGCCCTTTGGCCCCAGTATTCCCATCCTTTTAGCCTTGTGAGGGCCATTCCAGCTTCAAATATTTTCGAGAGGTATTTCCTGTCCACAGCCTATATGGGAAGCAAGGGTTGTCCAATCTGATCACCCACCTACCTCTGAAACTGAAACATATTAGGTTCAGGTATAGAGCTCTGACCGAGATAGAACGTGTCTATGAGCAAAGGAATTTTGAGCCCAATCAGACATCGTACTTCTCCAGGTACCCCTAGACCGAGAATTGTGAGCCTTGTAGGCCACCTTCTTTGACCTCGAGCTCCAGTATCCTGCAGAATCACCGACCACCAACAGTACGCTTGCTCTACATTTCCAGGTTCCTGCCAATCATGTGCCTAGGAACCATATGTTCTTAAACTACCAACCTGCCCTGTCATGCAGAAGCTAGACTCTTCAGGTCAGGAGTTAAGCTTGTGTATGGTGAGCCAATTGCTCCTGCAGTCCTAATCTAGCTCATGTGCCATGGAATTTTGAACCCTTTCAGTCACGGGCTTGTTCGCTAGTGTCCCTACAGAGGTTCCCATCACCAGCCCACCCAGTACCTAAGTTCCTACTGTCTTTATGGCCCCAAGTCTCACTGTTATTTAGCAGCTCTCTGTACTCTTGTGACCATCACCCTCTTGATAGTGCTAGGGCTCAGAGCCCTTAGTGCATCTCATGCATTTTGATCGGGAGGAATCTACAGGGTGTTCCTCCGCAATAATGCTGCCCTGCCCAGGGGCACTCAGAAAGGACTTAACACATTCTGCTCTGTTCCTAGTGACTTGTGGGTCCTTTCTGAGACCACAATATTTTGCACAGGGTATCAGGAGAGCCTGAATGCACCATTGCCCATACCTTTGTTTTCGAACGGAGATCTGATCAGCAACCAGCCGTTCAGACCCATGCAGGGAGGGGCCCTTCTGAATCACTGCACCTCCGAGTAACTGGTGTACCTGGCGATTTTTATGTGCAGACTTCTTGGCAGCTACGATACCAGGATACCTCCGGAGCCCAGTGAGAATTTATTCTGGGGAATCGACGGTGCTTGGATAACCAGCCTGTCCCACTGCAGTGAAAACAGAGTATGTCTCCTTCAGGGCAATAATACTAACCAAGTGGAAGTGTGAACTTTATCAGCCTTCAATTAGCTCACTTTCTTGAGATTAAATGAGCGCAGGCCACCACCGTTGGCTGTCTAGCTGATCCCCCATGAGTTTTTCCTGCCACTCAATTTCCCTCTTTGCAACATTCCAGCAGGTGAAGATAGTGCTAAAGAACCCGCTTGCTAATGCAGGATACCTAAGAGACATGGGTTCGATACCTGGGTCGGCAAGATCCCCTGGAGAAGGAAATGGCAACCCACTCCAGTATCCTTGCCTGGAAAATTCCAGGGACTGAGGATTCTGACAGGCTACAGTCCATGGGGTCGCAAAGAGTTGGTCAGGACTGAAGCAACTTAGCACAGATGCAAGATTCCAGCAATCTTTCAGAGCATACTCAGGCGGGGAAACATGGGCTCCTCTTATTAAGCTATCAAACTGATGATCCCTTTAGGGCTGCATCCATCTAGATTTTCTCAGGCCCTAGGAGTTTTCTGGATTCTTGCCTGATAGCACACTGAAGTCCCAGAGGGCCTTTCCAGACACCATCTGCCATGGAGGTGCTGCCCTTGCGGACCTGATTTATCCAGATTCCCAGTGAACTAGCATGGGGTGGGCTGTACCCAAATCCTGTGCTATGGCATATATAGCCGAATTGAAAACCACTCTTCCCGTACCCTGGTGGTCTCAGCCACAATTAGGCACCATACTCCACATCCCATCAGGGAAGTGTCCAGGAGATACTGCTCAAAGTTCAAAGGCATGCTCTGGACCAGGGGAGCTGGTGATTATGTTACTGGTGGCTATGAAAATTAGAGGTATTTTGGTCACAGCACTCAACTTGGGCATAGCTGAGCTCTCACAGCTAAGAAATCTCAGCCCTTTCAGACACTGAACTTACCAATATTATGGGTGAAACAATGAACTTTCAAGTCAAAAACATATTTCCTCCATTAGGGTCTGGTGTTCCTTAGGGTCCAGAATTGTTTGGCTTCCATATAGACCCAAAATGATTAGCCCACTAGCCTGACATTGTTATTCAGAGATCAGGGCCTTTGCAACCACTAGCCTGACCTGGCCTTGGGAACAGTCCTCAGCTATCCCATCTAAAACAACCTAGAACTGTTTCAAACATGGAATTCTGCACCCATTATGCCACTGGACACCTTCCTATCGCCATCTGTTCCCTGCATCTAGAGTTCCAGATGTCCTCATGGCCCTAGACCATCCATCAGCTGGAGGATCAGATACACTTCACATCATCACCTTCTTAGTGGCCATGAAACTCACAGCCTGAATTCTAGGTTCCTAAGGCTCTTCTGCCCACCTTGGGTCTAGGGCCCTCTCACCAAGGGAGCAATTCTGGAAAGTCTGCCTTGGTGCTTGTGCCTTGTTGGTTCTTTCTGAAGCCAAACTACTTGAGCACTGAACTCCAGGAGAACACACAAGTACTCTCTTGCCCCAAATTGTGGCACACACCGCCCTAAGGCTAACCATTCACCTACAGATCTGGTGCAAAGGACCTCTTTCCCTACTGCATCTTGATCTGGAAGTGGCTGGGTAATTTCTGGTCATCAGACTTTTTTCTAGCTAGGGTTCCAGGTTTCCTGCTGGCCCCCACTTTCTGCATGTTCATGAGAACCCAGGTTACTTGGCAACCTTTCTGCTCCCCTTAGGTGGAGAAACTTTGGGGTCACAGCACTATCATCCCAGTGGAACCCGAGAGCTTGCTAACTGGGGAATCTGAAGTTCTCTCTATTCCTAGCTGTCCCTTGTGCTGGTGTCCAGGAGAACCTTCCTGCCACCAACCTCATGGCTTAGCAAGTTTCTGATAAGACATTAGGCTCTGACACTATTCTCACATGATGGAAACCCAGGCTCCTCCAATGGGGTTAAGGGCAGAACAAGGCTTTTCACTTTTGGGGCATGTCACCCTCTCATGCTTGAGCCTTTTCCTGGCCCCTTGCTGATACCACAGGCAATTACTCCTAGAAGACATCTGCTGCACAGAGGGCCCTTTAAGTGAGACACTACAGGCATCCAGGGCTCCCACTGGCCCTGGACAGAGCCTGTGCTATGGATTATAAAGCCTTAGTGGGAACCATACTTGTAAAATGCTGTTACTTAACATCCATTTTGGAACCCACACTCTGTCACATAAGTGTCAGAAGGGCCTTCCTCACCATGGAATTTTGGGGTAGTGCCCATCTAAGATGCACCAGTGTGCTTGGGGCCTGGTGGTTTCCAGCCATCAGTTTAGCTGTCTAGTGTTGAAATGGGAGCACTTTCACTCACAGTACGTGACACATGCTGAGGCAAAATGGGTAATATCCATCATGGTGTTAGAACCATTTCAGCCACCTTTCCCCTTCCCATCTACCCAGTCCCACATGGGAGCCCTAATGAAACTTCCAACCACAGATGTGGCTCCTTGCTAGGGTTCTTGGGTTCTCTCTTGTGTGGGGTCTTCTAAGCATGCCTGGGAACTGATGGTACTTTGGCACCAGACTTCCTGCATGATGCAGAAAGAAGGATTCATCCAGCCACTAGTCAGGCTTAGCTCAGCTACACCATTTGCATATTACCTTTCCATAATCACCCTCCACTTGGCTGTGGCAACCAGAGCCCATTGGACATGGTTTTCCATCCAAACAGCCAGGAATAAGGAGGTTTCTGGACACTTGCACTTGGAGCACTTCTGGTAACCCTGCCATTGTGCTGTTTCTGGGGATACTCGCAGAAAGACCAGGCTGTCTGTACACTGGTTTCTACAAGGACCACAGGCTGCCAGATGCTGTGGAACACAGAAGCTTGTAAGTAACCACTTATCTAGAGCCTTGGTACAAGATGGCTCCTTTGTCATCCTGCCTTCTTCTGTGTGGTGCCCCAGAGAGCCTTCCAGCTGCCAGACTTGCAGCCTGCCTGAGTTTCAGTTTTCCTGCCAGCTCCCAGCCTGTGTGGAGCTGAGAACTTGTAACTGTGTTGCACTCTTGAGCAACCAGCCTGCTCGTGGGTGGCGGAGAGAGAGCACTTCCCCTCACAGCAATAACATTCCGCAGGGCAACTGTGGGACTGGTATTTGAACCAGGGCACCTCTGTTCACAGTACAGGCCTCACTGTAAGATGTCATTGGTGCTTTAAGCCCAGGAATCATGAATCCTGTGGCACTCTATTTCTCACCCCTTGGGGGTGACAACAACATGTCCATTCACTAAAGTTTTGGGGACTTTTCAGGCTCCCAATCACACTTGTGTGGTAGAACCCAGGCTCCTCTTATTAGTCTGTCAGCAGGAGGAGACATTTTGGTGTGAGTCCATCTTGATTTCTCATACCCTGGGACTCTTCTGGATATGAGTGTGCCCCCTGAACTAGTGCCATGGGAGGCAATTCAGGACATCATCTCCCCAGTCACACTGCCCTGGAGGCCCCTTTGGCAACTATACTTCTGAAAACCTAGGGCCTCATTGGCCAAAAGCATATCTGTGCTGTGGAATACTTGGCCCTACTGTGAACCATACTTTCCAGTAGGCTGTGCCCGCAGTCCCATTTAGATACCTTACCCCACGCATGTTGATAACATGCAGCCTCTTTTGGCTCTAAGTTTCTAATCAAAGTCTGGTGATGTGCTGGGCACCTGGGCAATTTCCAGCCACCAGTTTTCCAAATGGCTGTTGAAACTAGAGCATTTTCAGTTATAACACAGGCCTCACACTGGAATAAACTGAGCACTGGCAGTTAAAAACCCTGAGCCCCTTCAGCCACCACACTTCTCCCCTATGTGGGTGCACTAATGAATTTTCCAATAAGCAACCTAAACCCTTTGCTATGCCTCCCAGGTTCTTTCTGGCCTGCAATTAGCCTGCTTTCCTGGAAACCAAACATTCTTTGTCCCAAACCTGATAGTGTGACACAGATACAAGAATCTTTCTGATTACTGGACAGGCATGGGAAACTATGGTCCTTATAGTCCTCAGCTATCTCATTTGAAATCCTAGCAAGAATCCTTTCTATCAAGAACTTTTGTAGAAGTTAGTATACATAGCGCACAGGATCACTGTCCACCTTGTGTGTGTTACTCGCTCAGTCGTGTCTGACTCTGCGACCCCATGGATTATAGCCTGTCAGACTCTCTGTTCATGGAATTCTTCAGGCCAGAATACTAGAGTGGGTAGCCATTTCCTTCATCACGGGATCTTTCCGACCTAGGGACTGAACCTGGGTCTCCTGCACTGTAGGCAGATTCTTAGCCATCAATGAAGCCTACCGTCCTTCTTAGACCAAAAATTCCACCTGTCCTAAGATCTACTAGTTAACCTGCAAGCTGTGCAACCACGGACTCTTCTTACCATCACTCTTCTTCTAGGATGCAGAATCTATAGATCTTGGACATCCTGTCCATTTTCATCTCTATTATGTTCCTAAGGGCGTGGCCAGGAAGTGCTGTCCAGGGTGCTGAACTTCCAGCCACTGGTCAGGCCTAGCTCTAGGGACATTTGGTGGTTCCAGCGCTCAGCTACACCATTTGCACATGCCCTTCCATAATCACCCTCCCAGTAGGCTGTGCCACCCAGAGTCCATTGGGCATGGTTTTCCATCCAGACATCCAGGAACAAGGAGGTTTCTGGACACTTGCACTTGAAGCACTTCTGGTGACCCTGCCCTGGTGCTGCCTTCTGGGGATACTCTCAGACAGGCCAGACTGTCTGTGCACTGGGATCTACAAGGACCACGAGCTGCCTGTTGCTGTGGAACACAGAACCCTGTAAGTAACCACTTATGTAGAGCCCTGGTACAAGATAGCCCCTTTCACACCATCCCTTCATCTGCCTGGTACCCCCAGGAGCCATCTAGCCACCAGACTTGCTGCCATCTAGAGTACTCTCAGAGAAGGCAATGGCACCCCACCCCAGTAACTCTTGCCTGGAAAATCCCATGGATGGAGGAGCCTGGTAGGCTTCAGTCCACGGGATCGTGAAGAGTTGGACATGACTGAGCAACTTCACATTCACTTTTCACTTTCATGCATTGGAGAAGGAAATGGCAACCCACTCCAGTGTTCTTGCCTGGAGAATCCCAGGGATGGGGGAGCCTGGTGGGCTGCTGTCTATGGGGTTGCACAGAGTCGGACACAACTGAAGCGACTTAGCAGTAGCAGCAGTAGAGTACTCTTGCCTGGAAAATCCCATGGACAGAGGAGCCTGGTAGGCTGCAGTCCATGGGGTCGCTAAGAGTCGGACACGACTAAAGTGACTTAGCAGTAGCAG
Source organism: Capricornis sumatraensis (assembly GCF_032405125.1). Lineage (NCBI taxonomy): Eukaryota > Metazoa > Chordata > Mammalia > Artiodactyla > Bovidae > Capricornis > Capricornis sumatraensis. The sequence continues at coordinate 116,483,732 of NC_091092.1, forward strand.
AGTTCCAGGATACCCAACAACTTCCACATTTGTGAAACCTGGGGAACTGAGAAATGTGTTGCTCTCTCGGCTGATCAGCCTGTTCACAGGCGGTGGAATGAGAGCACTTCCACACAAAACAACTGCCCCCCAGGGCAACTGTCCGCCTGGTGGTTGAACCAGAGCACTTCTGTTCACAGTACAGGCCTCACTGAGATATGGGCGCTTCCAGCCCAGGAGTCATGAAACCTCTAGGCCACCGTTTGTCCCCCCTTAGGGACACCCAAGAATCTTCCTGCTGTGAACAAGTCCATTCACTAAGGTTCTTGGGATCTTTCAGGCTCCCAATCACACTTGTGTGATGGAACCCAGGCTCCTCCTATTAGTCTGTCAGCAGGAGTAGACATTTTGGTCTGAGTCCATCTTGATTTCTCACACCCTGAGATCTTCTGGATGTGAGCCTGCCCCTGCACTGGTGCCAAGGGAGGCAGTTCAGGACAGCACCTGCCTGGACATGGTTCCCTGAGGCTTCTTTTCCAACTATACTTCTGAAAACCTAGGGTCTCATTGACCAAGATGAAATTTGTGCTGTGGAATATGTGGCCCTACTGTGAACCATACTGTGCAGCATGCCTGTGTCCATGGTCCCACTCAGGCACCTTACACCACTCATGTTCATAACACGAAGGCCCTTCTGGCTCTAAATTTCTAATGAAAATCTGGTGGTGTGCTCAGCTTCGGGGTGATTTCCAGCCATCAGTTTTCCAAAAGGCTGTTGAAACCACAGCATTTTCAGTTATAATACAGGCCTCACACTGGAATAAACTTGGCACTTGCATTCAAAAACCCTGAGCCCCTTCAGCCACCACACATACCTCCGCCCCCATGTGGGTGCACTGATGAATTTTCTGATTACCAACGTACCCCTTTGCTATGCCTCCCAGGTTCCTTCTGGTCTGGAGATATCCTGCTTTCCTGGGAACCAACATTTCTTTGCCCCAAGCCTGATAGCGTGATACAAAAAAACAAAAATCTTTCTGGTTACAGGGAGGCATGGGAAAGTATGGCTCTTATAGTCCTCAGCTATCCGACTTGAATTGCAACCTAGAATCCTTTTGGCAGGTGTTTTAGCAGAAGTTAGTATACACAGCACATTGGCATCACCATTCACTCTAGAACCCAGAATTCCAAGTGTCCTAAGATCTACTAGTTGGCCTGCATGTGGGGGCACCGTGTATCCTTCTGATCATCATTCTTCTCATGGAATGTAGAATCTATAGCCTTTGGACAATGTGTCCATCTGGATCTCTAGGTCCCTAAGGGCTCATCCAGAATGTGCTGTTCAGGGTGCTGGAATCCCAGAAGCTCTTCCAAACTCTGTTAGCCTAGAAAAGGAAAAGTGAAAGTGTCAGTTGCTCAGTCATGTCCAACTCTTTGTGACACCATGGACTGTAGCCCCCCAGGCTCCTTTGTCCATGGGGTTTTGCAGGCAAGAATACTGGAGTGGGTTGCCATTTCCTTCTCCAGGGGATCATTCCGACCCAGATTTCAAACCCAGGTCTGCTGCACTGAAGGCAGATTCTTTACTTTCTGAGCTCCCAGGGAAGCCTCCATTAGCCTGATGCCAGGTCATTTTTGAGATTTGACTCTGCGCACTGGGTTCTAGGAGAGCTCATATGGACACTAGTCTTGTGTGGTGGTCTGCTCTGGTGCAAGAGGGTTCTTTTCGCCACTGCATCTCCATCTGTGCTGTACCACAGGCAACCTTTTGCTCACTCTTACTTTCTAACACCTAGAGTTCGGGTTTCCTATTAGACTCCAGCCTGTGTATGCTTTGGGGATTACAGGATTCTTTTGCTACATGCCTGTTACCTGTGACTGCAAGGAGAGCATTTAGTTTATGGCACTTGCTTCCCAAACAAGAGTGGAGAGCCCTTCAGGCTTCCAATCAGCTCACAAGCTGGACAATCATGAGCCTTCTAGGCCATCGTCTTCCCCTCATGTGAGTGGTTTGCTTTAAGTGCTCACAGTTTACAAACTATGTTTTGGTATGTGCACAGTAACTTTTACTAATTACCACTTTGTTGATTCTTTCCTTTTCTGATTTTTTTCCACACAATGAACCCAGAAGACTATAGGCTAAAAAGACTCTTCTAATGGGCACCAGTCTGACCACATCCTGGAAGCCAGAGGAACCTTTCAACCACCCTACAGCCCTCCAGATACTGCATGAAAGACCCGGGCCGACACCATCCTATCCACAAATGGTATCCCAAGGGCCTTGGAAGCTTAGGCTACACACTGGCAAGGGAACTTAGGGCCTTAGCAGTAAGCATCCCACTCACATTTTACTTCCTCTGGAGCCCTTTCCAAAGAAACCCAAGTGTGGTAAAATCCACACTCCTACTCAGCCATCAGCAAGCTAGCACTCCCTGCCTCAGTCCATGTCCCCCTTTCAGACCCCAGAACTCTACTGGAAACATACCTGCCACCTTGCTGAGCCCAGGAGCACCTCTGGACTCTCTCTGCCTGGCAATGTTGTCTTAGATGTCCCTTCTGAGACCATACTGCACACAAACTGTGGTCCAGGGTAAGCAGACGGTAGCCACTGCTGCGGAACACATGGCTCCGCCTTGCTAGGTGGTAGGGCTTTCAGCGCCTATTAATTACACCGTGCCTGTGCAGCTGGAAACCATCTGACCTCCAAACCCTTCATACCAGCTAGGGACGGGGATGCTTTCCACCCCAGACTGTGTGAAAGCTGAGGTATCAAGCATTCTTAGGCACTCAGGCTGCCCATCCGCTATGGAAAGGACAGCATTTTCAGTCACAACCATGGCATCCCGCAGAGGTAGCAGCAGTCCTTCCACCTCAGTCGGCTCACAAGTTCGGATAACACGAACTTTCTCGGGCCACTACCTCTCCCTCAGGCAGGTGCCCCGAACCTTCCTGCCAGAAACCTGCTGGCTCATCAGGGTTCCACAGACCCATCAGGCCACCAGGTGGTCCTTATCAAGGCAGTGCATGCCTGCTAAGTCACTCAGTCCCATCCGTCTCTTTGCGACCCCTTGGACTGCAGCCTTCCAAGCTCCTCTGTCCATGCAATTCTCCAGGCAAGAATAGTGAAGTGGGTTTCCATGTCCTCCTCCATGGGATCTTCCCCAACCTGGGAGGGACCCACGTCTCTTATGTCTCTTATGTCTCCTTCATTGGCAGGCGAGTTCTTTGCCTCTACTGTCACCTGAAACTTGGGCAATTCATACTAAGCCGTCAACAGGCCTTTAGGTTTCCAGGCATCTTACCCAAATGGTGCATTCTTACCGCTTCAAAGGGGTCATGGGAGATGGGCACAGAGTTGTCTATGATGTCTGGACACCATGTGCCTGCATACTTCTCCACTGGGGATCCTTTTGTTTAAGGGATATACCATGCAAGGGTGGGCCGGGGCCCTGCCCCAAACCCTTACTGTGCAATATGGCCCCTGTGGGAACTCAACTTCCAGCTCCCTGGACCCCTCTGAAAAGCATTTTACCCCCCTCTTATTGGTGTCATGAAGACCCTTTCAGCCCTTCATGTGTCAGGGAGGTCTTTCCACCCACAGTGGATACTGCAGACCCAGAGATTTGGACTCTAAGTTTCCCCCACTGCTCAGAATTCCTTCTGCTTCAGTCACTTGAGGTATTTCGGCCACTGTTCCTAGCCTCTCTGCCCCATCCAAGCACGTGCCAACCACTAATCTAACCACTCACTACAATGTCAGAACTCCTTCTGGCCAAAACCCCTCAATAAAATATATAATACATGTGAAACCATTCCTTTCATAGGCTCTAAAACCAGTGCCATGATGTTGTCCATCCAGGACTCCTGGAGTTCTTCCAGAGACATGTGGTCCAGGGCACTGTCACTCTGAACCACTTCCAGACACATTCTGCCCTGGCACAGGGGCCCTGCAGATGATTTACCAGACCGTGTTGCCACACTGGGAAACAACCTTTTTCTACTGTTGAGGGATATGTGCCTTTTATTGACAACCAGAACACTGCCACAAGAAGCTCCTTATTAACTCCACACAGGCTTCCATGCAGTGCTCCTGGGAAACCTTCCGGCCACCAGATTTCCTGTAGCAAGCAATCCGGGATTCCCACTGCCCCTAGTCTGTATGTGCCCTGATGAGTCTTAGGTTCTTTAGTGACCAGAGCGTCTGCCTATGGTGGAAAAGAGAGCGCTTGGTCATGACACTAGCCACTGGCTGGGGAAGTGGAGGTCTCAACCACTCAAAGTAAACTGATGAAGTGAGATAACTCTGGGCCACTGTCCAGCGGTGCAGATGGTGCCCCACACTGACATTCCAGGCAGCAACCTGCCACTTCCATATCACCATAGGGTTCCGTGGCATCTTCAGATCCCTCGGTGGAACGATGGGTTCCTACCAGCAGATCAGCAGGGGTGGCCTTCATGCTTGCTGGCCCAGCAAGCCATCGCTCCTTCTCACAGCACGTTACCCTACTGTGGACATGCATGACACCTCAAGGATTAATTGCTGGGGTACTTGCGGACACCATCCCCCCTGAAACGTTGTCCAGGTGACCCTTTTGGCAACTAGACTCTCAGCGCACTGGGGTCCTACAAACTGAATTAAGATTCCTTACTGTGGAATATAAGGCCTTACCTGAAACCAAGTAACAGCCTGTTGGTACCCTGTGTACCCTTTGGCCCCAGTGCCCCCATCCTGTTACCCTCATGAGTGCCATTCCCGCCTTAAATGTTTTCATGAGGTCTTTCCTGCTCCTACAGCCCATATGGGAATCATGGGTTGTGGATCCAGTTTGGTCATGTGACTACTGTTAGAAACGGAACACGTTAGATTGAGATATACATCTCTGACCAAGATACACTGTGCATTTCTTGCTAAGCAATTTTGAGCTCTTTTGGCCTCCATCCTTCACCAGGGCCCTTACACCTAAGTATTTTGAGGCTTGTAGGCTACCTTCCTTCACATCACGTTCCAGTGCCCAGCAGAATCACCAAACACTGACAGTACCCTCGCTCTAAGGTTCCGGAACTATTTCCGGCCTACTGATCACATGCCCAGGAACCAAACTTTCTTCAGCCACCAACCTGCCCCGTCAAGCAGAAGCTAGAACTCAAGTCAGGAGTAAGGCTCGGCTGTGGTGAGCCAGTTGCTCCTCCAGTCCTCCGATAGCTCGTGTGCCATGAACTCTGAACCCTTTCAGTCACCGGCTGGCTCGCTATGTCCCTGGAGAGGTTCCGACCACCAACCCATCCTGCACTTAAGGTTCCTATACTCATGGCCCCACATCTCACTGTTACTTAGCGGCACTCTGTACCCTTGTGACCATCACCCTCCCGATAGGGCCAGGACGCAGAGTCCTTAGTGTGTCTCATCCATTTTGATCGGGAGGAATCTACAGGGTGTTCCTCTGCAGTGATGCTGACCTGGCCACTGGAACTGAGACTTCTTTGGCCCTGGTGACCTGTGGGTCCTTTCTGGGACCACAATAACTGTGTAGAGTTCCAGGAGAGCCTTTCTGTACACTGGCACGCACGTTAGCTTTAGAACTGAAATCCTTATTGGCAACCAGTTGTTCAGGCTCATGCAGCGAGAGAACACTTCTGCATCACTGCACCTTCATCTAACTTGCGTATCCAGAAAGTTTCCTGCCTGCAGACTTCTTGATAGCTATGGTTTCAGGATATTCCTCAGCCCTCAATGTGAATTTGTTCTGTTTGGACCAAGGGTGCTTGGACAATGAGCTGGGCCGTATGCAGTACAAACAGAATTTTCCCCACAAGGCACTAAGACCCATGAGGTGGATCTGTGAGCCTTTCAGACCTTTAATTAGCTAGCAGTCTTGATATTAAATATTACTACATATTAATTTACCAAAGTTTGCTTATAAATTAATTTATTTAAGTCCAACTAGTTTGGGCTTCCCTTGGTGGTTCAACTGGTAAAGAATTCGCCTGCAATACGGGAGACCTGGGTTCGATCTCTGGGTTGGGAAGATCCCCTGGAGAAGGGAAAGGCTACCCACTCCAGTATTCTGCCCTGGAAAATTCCATGGACTGTATGCTCCATGGGGTCGCAAAGGGTTGGACAGGACAGAGCGACTTTAACTTTCTCCTTCATCTGACATTAAAGGAGTGCTCTCGGCTACAGTCTGCCCTCTTGTGGATGCCCCAGGTATTTTTCCTGCTGCTAAATATCTCTTCAAGATTTCAGCAATCTTTCGGGTCCAGAAAGCATATGCAGGTGGGGAAATATGGGATCCTCTTATTAAACCATCAACCTGATGTTCCTTGTAGGTCTGTGTCCATCTAGATCTTCTCAGGCCTTTGGCCTTTTCTGGATTCTCTCTGCTAGTACACTGGTGTCCCAGGGGGCATTTCAGACACAATCTGCCATAGAAGTGCTGCCCTTGGGGTCCTAATTTAGCCAGATTGACAGTGAACTGGCATCGAGTGGGCTTCACCCAAATGCTGTGCTATAGAATATATCCTAATTGGAAACCACGCTTCTAGTATGGAGGGAGAAGGCAATGGCACCCCACTCCAGTACTCTTGCCTGGAAAATCCCATGGATGGAGGAGCCTGGTAGGCTGCAGTTCACAGGATCGTGAAGAGTCGGACAGGACTGAGCAACTTCACTTTCACTTTTCACTTTCATGCATTTGAGAAGGAAATGGCAACCCACTCCAGTGTTCTTGCCTGGAGAGTCCCAGGGATGGGGGAGCCTGGTGGGCTGTCGTCTATGGGGTCACACAGAGTCGGACACGACTGAAGTGACTTAGCAGCAGTAGCAGTATGGAGACCATGGTCTCCGTGCCATTTAGGCACATACTCCACATCCTATCAAGGAAATTTCCTGGAGATCCTGATGCTCAAAGTTCATGGACATGCCTGGGACCAAGGGGATTTCTGGCGAGTACTTATGGTGGCATTTAAAACTAGTGTTGGGTCACAGAACCAAATTTCAGCATATGTGCCGTGAGCCCTCACAGCTAATGAATCTCAGCCCTTTCAGACACTGAACTTCCCAACATCATGGATGAACCAATGAACTTTCAAGTCAACAACGTGTTTCCTCCCTTAGCGTCCAGAATTGTTTGGTGTCCCTGTAGACCTAAAGTGATTAGGCCACTAGACTGACATTGTGATTCAGAGATCAGGGCCTTTGCAGCCACTTGCATAGCCTGGCCTTGGGAATGGTCCTCAGCTATGGCACTTGAGGCAGAACCTAGAACCCTTTCATACATGGAATTCCACACCCATTCTGTCCCTGGGCACCCTCCTAGCACTATCTGGTCACTGCATCTGGAATTCCATGAGTTCTAATGGCCCTAGCCCATCCATCAGCTGGAGGATTAGATACACTTTGCATCATCACCTTCTTAGTGGCTGTGAAACTCACAGCCTGAACTCTAGGTTCCCAAGGCTCTTCTGCCAACCTTGGGTCCAGGGCCCTCGCATGCAGGGAGCACTTCCAGTCATGTACTTTGCTGTGGCATGTACCTATCGATTCTTTATGAAGCCAAACTACTTGTGCACCGAGCTCTAGGAGAACACATATAGGCACTATCCTGGGCCAGAGTTTTGGCACACACACTGCCCTGAGGCTAACCATCCACCCAAAGATCTGGTGCAAGGGATCTCTTTTTCCACTGCATCTTGATATGGAAGTGTCTGGGGAATTTCTGGACATGGGACTTTTTGCTAGCTAGGGTTCCAGTTCCTGCTGGCCCCTACATTTTTCATGTTCATGGGAACCTAGGCTTCTTGGAGACCTGTCTGCCCACTTTAGATGGAGAGACTTTGGGATCACAAGAGTATCATCCCAGAGGAACCCGAGAGCTTATTAGCCAGCAAATTTACTTCTTCTGCTCACTAGCTGTCCCTCGTGTTGGTGCCCCAGAGAACTTCCCTGCCAACAATTCACTGCTTTGCAAAGTTCTCATGATAATTATGGCCCCTACACTCTTGTCATATGATGGAAACCTGGAACAAACCAACTGGCTCAGAGCAGAAGAGGACTTTTCACTTTTGGGGTATGTCACCCTCTCATGCCTGGGACATCTATATGCCCCTAGCTGGTAACACAGGTATTACTCCTGGAAGACATCTGATGCACAGTCGGACCTTTAAGTGGGGAAAGTACGTTCATCCAGAGCTCAAACTGGTGCTGAACACAGCCGGTGGTGTGGAATATACAGCCCTAGTGGGAATCATACTTTTAAAATGCTGCTACTATAGACACATGTTGGCTCCCACACTATATCACATGAGTGTCAGGTGGGCCTTCCTCAAATGGACGTTTGGAATAGTTCCCATCGAGGATGCACAAGTTTGCTTGGGGCTAGGAGCTCATTCAGCCATTAGTTTGGCTGTCTAATGGTGAAATGGAGGCACATTGAGTCACAGTACATGACACAGGCTGAGGTCAAGTGGGTACTTTCGAGTTTGGAGCTGGAATCATTTCAGCCACGTTTTCCCTCCCCCTCTACCCAACTCCACATGGAAGCCCTAATGAAACTTCCAACCACTGACATGTGTTCTTGTTAGGGTTTTGGGGTTCTTTCTTGTACGGGGCCTTCTAGCATGCCCAGGAATTGAAGATACTCTGGCCACCAGGCTTCCCACATGATGTACAAATGAGAACCCCTACAGCCACTGGTCAGGCCTAGCTCTAGGGATATTTTTGCAGTTGCAGTACTCACCTATGTCATTTGCACATGTCCTTCTCACAAACGCCCCTAACGTAGGCTGTAGCAGCCAGAGCCCACCTGGCATGGTTTTCTATCTGGATACTTGCACTTGGAGCACTTCTGGTGACTCTACCCTGAAGTGGTGTCCTGGGGATACTCTCAGAGACCAGGGTGCCTGTGTACTGGGTTCTTCAAGGACCACAGGCTGCCAGGTGCTGTGGAATACAGAGCCCTGTAAGTAACCACTTATCTAGAGCCATGGTACAAGATAGTCCCTTTCACATCGTGCCTTCATCTGTGTCGTGCACCAAGAGGCCTTCCATGCCACCAGACTTGCTGCCATCTGGGGTTCCAGGATTCCTGCCAGCACCCACCTTTGTGAAGCCTGGAGAACTGAGAAGTGTGTTGCCCTCTTGGGTGACCAGCCTGCTCATGGGTGGCAGAAGGAGAATTTCCCCTCAAAACACTACTGTCTCCAGGGCAACTGTTGGCCTGGTGTTTGAACCACAGCACCCGTTTTCAGTATAGGCCTCATTAGAGATGTCATGGGCGATTCCAGCCCAGGAATCATGACCCCTGTAGGCCACCATTTGTCCTCCCTTGGGACCCTCAAGAATCATCATCCCAACCACATATCCATTTTTTTAAGATTCTGAGGACCTTTTAGGCTCCTAATCACACTTCTATAGGGCTTCCCTGATACCTCAGTTGGTAAAAAATCCACCTGCAATGCAAGAGACATGCGTTTGATCCCTGGGTTGGGAAGATCCACTGGAGAAGGAAAATGCTACCCACTCCAGTATTCTGACCTGGAGAAATCCATGGACTGTATACAGCATGGGGTAGCAAAACAGTCGAACATGACTGAGCTACTTTCACTCACTCACTCATGCACTCATACTTGGGCAGTGGAACCCAGTCTCTTCCTATCAGTCTGTCAGCAGGAGGAGACACTTTTGTCTGAGTTCATCTTGATTTCTCAGTCCCTGGGACTCTTCTGGATGTGAGGCTGCATCTGAACTGGTGCCATGGGAGGCTGCTCAAGACATTATCTCCAGGCACGCTGCCCCGGTGGCTTTGTTCCAACTATATTTCTGAAAACCTAGAGTTTCGTTGGCCAAGATCAAATCGGTGCTATATAATATGTGGCCCTACTGTGATCCATACTTTGCAGTATGGCTGAGCACATGGTCCCATTTAGGCACCTACCACCACACACATTAATAACATGAAAGCCCTTCTGGCTCTAAATTTCTAAATTTCTAAAAGTCTGTTAGTGTGCTGTACACACAGGTGATTTACAGACACCAGCTTTCCAAAACGCTTTTGAAAACAGAACATTGTCCTCATAATAGAGGGTCACAATGGAGTATACTGGGCACTTTGAGTTAAGAGAGCTGAGCACTTTCAGCCACCACATTTACCCTCAATATGGGTGCACTGACAGATTTTCTAATCACCAAAGTATTCCTTTCCTATATTCCCAGGATCCTTCTGACCTGGATTTATCCTGCTTGCCTGGGAACCAAAAGCTCCTTCCACGTGCCTGAGAATGTGATACAGAAAGTAGAAACCTGGATACCGGAGAGGCAGGGCAAACTATGACCCTTATAGGCCTCGGGTATACCATTTGAAGTGCTACTGAAAATCCTTTCTTCTGTCAAGAGCCTTTGAAAAGTTAATATACACAGCACAATAGTATAACCATCCACCTGGAACACAGAATTCCAAGAGTCCTAAGATCTACAACGTGTTCTGGAAGCTGGGAAACCGTGTACCTTCCGACCATCTCTCTTCTAGCAGGATGTAGATTTTGTAGCCCTTGGATATTCTCTACAACTTGATTGCTAGGTCGATAAGGGTTTTTCCAGAATGTGCTGTCCAGGGTGCTGAAATGCAACAGTTTCTGACTGTTAGTCTGGAAGCAGGGCATTAGGGAACACGGATGGGGATGGACTTCTGGACACCATGTACCTGTGTAATTCTGAACTCTTGTGTCGGATGTGGACCCTATAGTCCGTGGATATTCGGTCGATCTTGATACTCAGGGCTCTAAGAGTGCTTCCAAAATGTGCTGTCCAGGGTGCTGAACCTCAGAAAAGTACTGGACTCAATCGGAATGCCAGGTCATGAGGGGCAAAGGGCTGGGGAGGGGCTTATGAACACCATGTACCCGTGCAATTCAAAAACTCTTGTGTCGGATGTGGACCCTACAGTCTGTGGACATTCGGTGTATCTTGATCCTCAGGGCTCTTCCAGAATGTACTGTCCAGGGTGCTGAACCTCAGAACACTACTAGACTCAATCGGAATGCCAGGTCATGAGGGGCACAGAGCTGGGCAGGGACTTCTGAACACCATCTGCCAGGCCACTTCTGCACTGTGCGCTGCTTTGGCAAACAAGACTACCACTTTGGTTGAGCCAGGGTCTTTACTGGAGACTCTTGCTGTGCAATATGGCCCCCATGGGAACTAAACTGCCAGTTCCCTGGACCCCTTTTGGCAGCATTCTACCCTTGTATTGGACTCAGGAAGGACCTTTAACCCTGAAGTGTTTCGGGGAGATCTTTCCGCCCACAGTTGATGCTGTGGAGTCCAAGATACGGACTCTACGTCAGCTGCATTGCTCAGAATTCCTTTTGTTTCAGTCACTTGAGCTATTTCAGCCACCATCTCTACCCACTCCTCCCCATCCAAGTACCTGCCAATAACTAATTTAACCCCTCACTACAATTGCAGCGCTCCTTCAGGGCCAAAGTCAAAAAGAAAGCTTATACCCTTGAGATCATCTCCCTTCTCATAGGCTGCAGAACCAAGTGATTTTGTGCATCTAGCACTCCAGGAGTTCTTCTAGAGACATGCAGTGCCGGGCACGGGCACTCTGAACCAATTCCAGACACCTTCTGTCCTGGCACTGTTACCCTCATCATCCTTTAAAATACACTGTTAGCCCGATACTGGGATCCAGGAGAGCCCTTATGGGAAATAGCCTGCTCTATCGCTGAGGAACATGAGGCTTTATGGACAACCACTGATGGAGAACACGATTGCAAGGGACTCCTTTTAACGATGAACTGGCTACTCGGCACTGCTCCCGGAAATCTTACCAGCCACCAGACTTTCTGTCAGAAAGTGAAACAGAATTTCCACTGGCCCCCAATCTGTATGTGTGCTAGCGAGTGTTAATGTCCTTTAGGAACAAGAATGCTCGCTTGTTGTAGGAAAGAAAGCACACGATCATGGCACCAGCCACAGGCTGGGAAGGGGTTGGCCTCAATCACTCTAAGCAAACTGATGAAGCGCGATCCCTCGAGGCCACCGTCGAGCAATCCGGATGGTGCACCACACTTCCATTCCGGGCAGCAACCTGCCTCTTCCATAGGGTTCCATGGATTCTTCATATCCCTCAAAGGAAGCATGGGTCCTCCTACCAGCATTAAGCAGGGGACGGCCTTTGGGCCTTGAGCCCAGTGATCCATCGCTCCTTTTCACAACACAGCACCATATTTTGTACATGCCTGACACAGAAATGATGCTTTGGTAGGGTACTTCCGGATACCATTCCCCCTCACTTTACTGTCCGGGTGACCCTTCTGGCAACTAGACTGTCAGTGCACTGGGTTTCTACGAACTGAATTAAAAATCATTGCTGTGAAAGATAGGGCCTTACTGGAAATCACTGTAACAGCTTCTGGGTATCTGGGGGCCCTTCGGCCCCAGTACTCCCATCCTATTGGCCTCGTGAGGTCATTCCAACTTCAAACGTTTTCGTGAGGTATTTCCTTTCCGCAGCCTATATGGGAAGCGCGGGTTGTCAGCCAAATCTGACCACCAGCCTACCACTGAAACTGGAACATGTTTCATTCAGGTATAGATAGCTGACAGAGATATAATGTTTCTATGCGCTTAGGAAGTTTGAGCCCTATCGGCCACCATACTTCTCCAAGACCATTTCAAATGATAAGTTTGAGTCTTGTAGGCTACCGTCCTTCACCTCGAGCTCCAGTGCTCAGCAAAATCACCGACCACCAACAGTACCCTAGCTCTAAGGTTCCGGGATGTTCTCTGGCTTCCTGCCAATCACGTGCCCAGGAACCAAACGTTACTGTTACCAACCTGCCATATCATGCAGAAATTAGACGCTTCAGGTCAAGAGTTAGGCTTGTCTGTGGTTAGCCAATTGCTCCTCCAGTCCTCCGCCAGCATATTTGCCTGGCATTTTGAACACTTAGTCACGGGCTTGCTCGCTAGTGTCTCTGGAGAGGTTCCGATCCACCAGCCCACCCAGCACCTAAGGTTCCTACACTCCTTATGGCCCCAAGTCTCACTGTTATTTAGTGGCACTCTACCCTTGTGCGGAAAAGGCAATGGCACCTCACTCCAATACTCTTGCCTGGAAAATCCCATGGACAGAGGAGCCTGGTGGCTATAGTCCATGGGGTCGCTAAGAATCGGATACGACTGAGCGACTTCACTTTCACTTTCATGCAGTGGAGAAGGAAATGGCAACCCACTCCAGTGTTTTTGCCTGGAGAATCCCAGGGACGGGGACGGGGTGGCGGTGGGGGGGGGTGGGGTGGGCGGGGAGCCTGGTGGGCTGCAGTCTATGGGGTCGCACAGAGTTGGACACGACTGAAGCGACTTAGCAGCAGCTACCCTTGTGACCATCACCCTCCCGATAGGGCCAGGACTCAGAGCCCTTAGTGCATCTCGTGCATTTTGATATGGAGGAACCTACAGGGCGTTGCGCTGCAATGACACTGCCCTGGCCACTAGTCCTCAGGACTTCCGGACACATTCCACTCTGATGATGGTGATCTGCTGGTCCTTTCTGAGACCACGGATCTTTTCGTAGGGTTCCAGGAGAGCCTGTATGTACACTAGCGCACAGGGTTCTTTGAAACAGTGCTTTTGTTTGGCAACCAGCCGTTCAGACCCATGCAGGGAGGGGCCCTCCTGAATCACTGCACCTCCGAGTAACTGGTGTACCTGGCGATTTTCACGTGCAGACTTCTTGGCAGCTAGGGTTCCGGGCTACCCTCCGGCCCCCAGTGTGAATTTATTCTGGGGAATCGACGGTGCTCGGAAAACCAGCCTGCCCGACTGCAGTGAAAACAGAGTGTGTCTCCCTGAGGGCACCAATGCTCTCCAGGTGAAACCGTAAGCCTGACAGGCGTCATATTAGCTCGCAGTCTTGAGATGAAATGAGCGCTCACTGCCGCAGTCGGCGGTCTAGTGTATGGACCACGAATTTTTCCTGCCACTAAATATCCCTCTCTCCAAGATTCCTGCAGGTGGCGCTACTGGTCAAGAACACACTGGCTAGTGCAGGAGACTTAAGACACATGGGTCCAATCCCTGGGTGGGCAAGATCCCCTGGAGAAGGGAATGGCAACCCACTCCAGTATCCAAGACTAGAAAATCTCAGGGACTGAGGATTCTCACAGGCTACAGTCCACGAGGTCACAAAGAGGTGGAGAGGACTGAATCCACTTAGCATGTATACACGATTCCAGCAATCATTCAGGTCCACAAAGCACACTCAGGCAGGAAATCTGGGCTCCTCTTTTTAAGTCATCAAAATAATCCCTTTAGGTCTCTGTCCATCTAGATCTTCTCAGGCCCTGGGATTCTTCTGGATTCTTGCCTGCTTGCTAGCACGCTGGAGTCCCAGGGGGCATTTCCAGTCACCATCTGCCATGGAAGTGCTGCCCTTGGGTTCCTGATTTACCCAGATTGCCAGTGAACTGTCATGAGGTGGTCACAATCCTGTGCTATGGCATATATAGCCTAATTGAAAACCACCCTTCCTGTACTCTGGTGGTCTTGGGCACAATTAGGTACCTTACTCCACATCCCATTGGGGAATTGTCCCGGAGGTCTGACTGCTCACAGTTCAATGACATGCTACAGACTAACAGGATTTCTGCTGATTATTTACTGGTGGCTTTTAAAACTAGAGGTATTTTGGTCACAGTACCAGACTTGAGCATATGACCCTGAGCCCTCACAACTAAAGTATTTCAGCCCTTTCACACACAGAACTTACACCCAGCATGGGAGAATTAATGAAATATCAAGTCAATACTGTGTTTCCTCCTTAGGGTCTGGGGTTCCTTAGGGTCCAGAATTGTTTCGCTTCCCTGCAGACCTAAAATGATTATGTCACTAGACTGACATTGTGACACAGAGATCACGGCCTTTGCAGTCACGAGCCTGGCCTGGCCTTGGGGAGGGTCCTCAGCTATCTCACTTGAAACAGAACCTAGAACCCTTTCAAACTTGGAATTCCGTACTCATTGTGTCCATGGGCACCTTCTTAGCAACATCTGGTCCCTGCATCTGAAGTTCCACCTGTCCTTATGGCACTAGCCCATCCATCAGCTGGAGGATCAGATACACTTCACATCATCACCTTCATAGTGGCCGTGAAACTCACAGCCTAAACTCTAGGTCCCTAAGGCTCTTCTGCCCACCTTGGGTCCAGGGCCCTCTCACCGAGGGAGCACTTCCGGACATGTTCTGCCCTGGTGCTTGTTCCTTGTGGGTTCTTCCTGAAGTCAAGTACTCAAGCACTGAGCTCCAGGGGAACACACACAAGCACTGTCCTATCCCAGATATAAGGCACACACTGCCCTAAGGGTAATCATCCACCCAGAGATCTGGGGCAAGGGACCTCTTTTCCCCAGTGCATCTTGATACGGAAGTGCCTGGGAAATTTCTTGTCGCTGGACTTTTGGCTAGCTAGGGTTCCAGCTTTCCTGCTGGGCCCACATCTGCATGTTCATGAGAACCAAGGTTACTTGGCACCCTGTCTCCCCCACTTAGGTGGAGAACCGTTGGGGTCACAGCACCTTCACTGCACACGAACCGAGAGCTTGCCAGCTAGGGTATCTGGAGTTCTCTCGACCACCAGCTGTCCCACGTGTGGGTGCCGCAGAGAACCTTCCTGCCAACAATTCACTGCTTTCTAAGGTTCTGATGATATTTAAGGCTCATACTCTATTGTCACGTGATGGAAGCCCCGTTGATGGATCCAAGCAGAACCAGGCTTTTCACTTTTGGGGTATGTCACCCTCTCATGCCTGGGACATTTATATGCCCCTAGCTGGTAACACAGGCGTTACTCTTGGAAGACATCTGCTGCACAGTCGGACCTTTAAGTGGGGAAAGTACATGTATCCAGGGCTCCAACTGGAACTGGACAGAGCCTGTGCTGTGGCATATACAGCCCTAGTGGAACCATATTTGTAAAATGCTGCTACTATAGACACATGTTGGCTCCCACACTGTATCACAAGAGTGTCAGGTGGGCCTTCCTCAAATGGACGTTTGGAGTAGTTCCCATCGAGGATGCACCAGTTTGCTTGGGGCTGGGAGCTCATCCAGCCATTAGTTCGGCTGTCTACTACTGAAATGGGAGCACGTTGAGTCACAGTACTTGACACGGGCTGAGGTCAAGTGGGTACTTTCGAGTCTGGTGTCAGAACCATTTCAGCCACCGTTTCCCTTTTCCTCTACCCAGCTCCACATGGAAGCCCTAATGAAACTTCCAACCACAGACGTGTGTTCTTGCTCGGGTTTGGGGGTTCTTTCTTGTACGGGGCCTTCTAGCATGCCCAGGAATTGAAGATACTCTGGCCACCAGGCTTCCCACATGATGTACAAATGAGAACTCCTACAGCCACTGGTCAGGCCTAGCCCTAGGGACATTTTGGCGGTTGCAGTACTCACCTATGTCATTTGCACATGCCCTTCCCACAAACACCCCTAATGTAGGCTGTAGCAGCCAGAGCCCACCTGGCATGGTTTTCTATCTGGATACTTGCACTTGGAGCACTTCCGGTGACCCTGCCCTGAAGTGGTGTCCTGGGGATACTCTCAGAGACCAGGGTGCTTGTCTACTGGATTCTCAAGGACCACAGGCTGCCAGGTGCTGTGGAATACAGAACCCTGTAAGTAACCACGTATCTAGAGCCATGGTACAAGACAGTCCCTTTCACATCGTGCCTTCATCTGTGTCGTGCACCAAGAGGCCTTCCATGCCACCAGACTTGCTGCCATCTGGGGTTCCAGGATTCCTGCCAGCACCCACCTTTGTGAAGCCTGGAGAACTGAGAAGTGTGTTGCCCTCTTGGGTGACCAGCCTGCTCATGGGTGGCAGAAGGAGAGTACATCCCCTCAAAACACTACTGTCTCCCAGGGCAACTGTTGGCCTGGTGTTTGACCCAGAGCACCTGTTTTCAGTATAGGCCTCATTAGAGATGTCATGGGCGATTCCAGCCCAGGAATCATGACCCCTGTAGGCCACCATTTTTCCTCCCCTGGGACCCTCAAGAACCACCATCCAAACAACATATCCATTTTTTTAAGGCTCTGAGGATCTTTTAGGCTCCTAATCACACTTCTATAGGGCTTCCCTGCTATCTCAGTTGGTAAAGATTCTACCTGCAAGGCAGGAGACCCCGGTTTGATACCTGGGTCTGGAAGATCCACTGGAGAAGGAATAGGCTACCCACTCCAATATTCTTGGGCTTCCCTTGTAGCTTAGCTGGTAAACAATCTGCTTGCAATGAGAGAGACATGAGTTTGATCCCTAGGTTGAGAAGATCCCCTGGAGAAGGAAAACGCTACCTACTCCAGTATTCGGTCTCGGAGAATTCCACGGACTGTATAGTCCATGGGGTCACAAAGAGTCGGCCACGACTGAGTGACTTTCACTCACTCACTCACTCACACTACTGCGGTGGAACCCAGTCTCCTATCAGTCTGTCAGCAGGAGGAGACATTTTGGTATGAGTCCATCTTGATTTCTCAGGCCCTGGTACTCTTCTGGATGTGAGCTTCCCCCACACCAGTGCCATGGGATGAAGTTCAGGACACTGAACTCTCTGCTGGGGCACGCTGCCCTGGGAGCGTGGTTCCGACTATGTTTCTGAAAACCTAGGGACTCATCGGTCAAGACCAAATCTGTGCTTTAGAATATGTGGCCCTACTGTGCACCATACTTTCTGGTATGCCTGAGCCGGTGGCCCCATTTAGGCACCCAGCACCACACATGTTAATGACATGAAGGCCCTTCTGTCTCTAATTTTCTAATCAAACTCTGTTGGTGTGCTGGACACATAGGTGGTTTCTACACACCAGCTTTCCAAAACGCTTTTGAAAACAGAACATTCTCACTCATCATACAGGGTCACAGTGGAATAAACTGTGCACTTGGAGATAAGTAAGCTGAGCACTTTCAGCCACCACACTTCCCCCCAACGTGGGTGCACTGATGGATCTTCTGATCACCAAGGTATTCCTTTTCTATATTCCCAGAATCCTTCTGACCTGGATTTATCCTGCTTGCCTGGGAACCAAAAGCTCCTTCCACATGCCTGAGAATGTGATACAGAAAGTAGAAACCTGGATACCGGAGAGGCAGGGCAAACTATGACCCTTATAGGCCTCGGGTATGCCATTTGAAATGCTACTGAAAATCCTTTCTTCTGTCAAGAGCCTTTGAAAAGGTAGTATACACGGCACAATAGTATAACCATCCACCTGGAACTCAGAATTCCAGGAGTCGTAAGATCTACAACGTGTTCTGGAAGCTGGGCAACCGTGTACCTTCTGACCATCTCTCTTCTAGCAGGATGTAGATTTTGTAGCCCATGGATATTCTGTCCAACTTGATCGCTAGGTCCCTAAGGATTCATCCAGAATGTGCTGTCCAGGGTGCTGAAACGCAACAGTTTGAGACTGTTAGTTGGAAGCGGTTCATTAGGGAACAGGGATGGGGAGCGACTGCTGCTACTGCTGCTAGGTCACTTCAGTCGTGTCCGACTCTGTGCAACCCCATAGGCGGCAGCCCACCAGACTCCCGGGTCCCTGGGATTCTCCAGGCAAGAACAATGAAGTAGGTTGCTATTTCCTTCTCCAATGCATGAAAGTGAAAAGTGAAAGTGAAGTCGCTCAGCGGTATCCGACTCTTAGCGACCCCTTGGACTGCAGCCTACCAGGCTCCTCCGTCCATAGGATTTTCCAGGCAAGAGTACTGGAGTGGGGTGCCATTGCCTTCTCCACGGGGAGGGACTTCTGGACACCACGTACCCGTGCAATTCTGAACGCTTGTGTTGGATGTGGACCCTACAGTCCGTGGACATTCGGTGTATCTTGATCCTCGGGGCTCTAAGTCCGCCTCCAGAGTGTGCTGTCCAGGGGGCTGAACATCAGAACACTACTGGACTCAATCGGAATGCCAGGTCATGAGGGGCACAGGGCTGGGCAGGGACTTCTGAACACCACCTGCCAGGCCACTTCTGCACTGTGCGCTGCTTTGGCAAACAAGGCTACCACTTTGGTTGAGCCAGGGTCTTTACTGGAGACTCTTGCTGTGCAATATGGCCCCCGTGGGAACTAAACTGCCAGTTCCCTGGACCCCTTTTGGCAGCATTCTACCCTTGTATTGGACTCAGGAAGGACCTTTAACCCTGAAGTGTTTCGGGGAGATCTTTCCGCCCACAGTTGATGCTGTGGAGTCCAAGATACGGACTCTACGTCAGCTGCATTGCTCAGAATTCCTTTTGTTTCAGTCACTTGAGCTATTTCAGCCACCATCTCTACCCACTCCTCCCCATCCAAGTACCTGCCAATAACTAATTTAACCCCTCACTACAATTGCAGCGCTCCTTCAGGGCCAAAGTCAAAAAGAAAGCTTATACCCTTGAGATCATCTCCCTTCTCATAGGCTGCAGAACCAAGTGATTTTGTGCATCTAGCACTCCAGGAGTTCTTCTAGAGACATGCAGTGCCGGGCACGGGCACTCTGAACCAATTCCAGACACCTTCTGTCCTGGCACTGTTACCCTCATCATCCTTTAAAATACACTGTTAGCCCGATACTGGGATCCAGGAGAGCCCTTATGGGAAATAGCCTGCTCTATCGCTGAGGAACATGAGGCTTTATGGACAACCACTGATGGAGAACACGATTGCAAGGGACTCCTTTTAACGATGAACTGGCTACTCGGCACTGCTCCCGGAAATCTTACCAGCCACCAGACTTTCTGTCAGAAAGTGAAACAGAATTTCCACTGGCCCCCAATCTGTATGTGTGCTAGCGAGTGTTAATGTCCTTTAGGAACAAGAATGCTCGCTTGTTGTAGGAAAGAAAGCACACGATCATGGCACCAGCCACAGGCTGGGAAGGGGTTGGCCTCAATCACTCTAAGCAAACTGATGAAGCGCGATCCCTCGAGGCCACCGTCGAGCAATCCGGATGGTGCACCACACTTCCATTCCGGCCAGCAACCTGCCTCTTCCATAGGGTTCCATGGATTCTTCATATCCCTCAAAGGAAGCATGGGTCCTCCTACCAGCATTAAGCAGGGGACGGCCTTTGGGCCTTGAGCCCAGTGATCCATCGCTCCTTTTCACAACACAGCACCATACTTTTGTGCATGCCTGACACAGAAATGATGCTTTGGTAGGGTACTTCCGGATACCATTCCCCCTCACTTTACTGTCCGGGTGACCCTTCTGGCAACTAGACTGTCAGTGCACTGGGTTTCTACGAACTGAATTAAAAATCATTGCTGTGAAAGATAGGGCCTTACTGGAAATCACTGTAACAGCTTCTGGGTATCTGGGGGCCCTTCGGCCCCAGTACTCCCATCCTATTAGCCTCGTGAGGTCATTCCAACTTCAAACGTTTTCGTGAGGTATTTCCTTTCCGCAGCCTATATGGGAAGCGCGGGTTGTCAGCCAAATCTGACCACCAGCCTACCACTGAAACTGGAACATGTTTCATTCAGGTATAGATAGCTGACAGAGATATAATGTTTCTATGCGCTTAGGAAGTTTGAGCCCTATCGGCCACCATACTTCTCCAAGACCATTTCAAATGATAAGTTTGAGTCTTGTAGGCTACCGTCCTTCACCTCGAGCTCCAGTGCTCAGCAAAATCACCGACCACCAACAGTACCCTAGCTCTAAGGTTCCGGGATGTTCTCTGGCTTCCTGCCAATCACGTGCCCAGGAACCAAACGTTACTGTTACCAACCTGCCATATCATGCAGAAATTAGACGCTTCAGGTCAAGAGTTAGGCTTGTCTGTGGTTAGCCAATTGCTCCTCCAGTCCTCCGCCAGCATATTTGCCTGGCATTTTGAACACTTAGTCACGGGCTTGCTCGCTAGTGTCTCTGGAGAGGTTCCGATCCACCAGCCCACCCAGCACCTAAGGTTCCTACACTCCTTATGGCCCCAAGTCTCACTGTTATTTAGTGGCACTCTACCCTTGTGCGGAAAAGGCAATGGCACCTCACTCCAATACTCTTGCCTGGAAAATCCCATGGACAGAGGAGCCTGGTGGCTATCGTCCATGGGGTCGCTAAGAATCGGATACGACTGAGCGACTTCACTTTCACTTTCATGCAGTGGAGAATGAAATGGCAACCCACTCCAGTGTTTTTGCCTGGAGAATCCCAGGGACGGGGACGGGGTGGCGGTGGGGGGGGGCGGTGGGCGGTGGGGGGGGGGTGTGGGGGGTGGGGTGGGCGGGGAGCCTGGTGGGCTGCAGTCTATGGGGTCGCACAGAGTTGGACACGACTGAAGCGACTTAGCAGCAGCTACCCTTGTGACCATCCCCCTCCCGATAGGGCCAGGACTCAGAGCCCTTAGTGCATCTCGTGCATTTTGATATGGAGGAACCTACAGGGCGTTGCGCTGCAATGACGCTGCCCTGGCCACTAGTCCTCAGGACTTCCGGACACATTCCACCCTGATGATGGTGATCTGCTGGTCCTTTCTGAGACCACGGATCTTTTCGTAGGGTTCCAGGAGAGCCTGTATGTACACTAGCGCACAGGGTTCTTTGAAACAGTGCTTTTGTTTGGCAACCAGCCGTTCAGACCCATGCAGGGAGGGGCCCTCCTGAATCACTGCACCTCCGAGTAACTGGTGTACCTGGCGATTTTCACGTGCAGACTTCTTGGCAGCTAGGGTTCCGGGCTACCCTCCGGCCCCCAGTGTGAATTTATTCTGGGGAATCGACGGTGCTCGGAAAACCAGCCTGCCCGACTGCAGTGAAAACAGAGTGTGTCTCCCTGAGGGCACCAATGCTCTCCAGGTGAAACCGTAAGCCTGACAGGCGTCATATTAGCTCGCAGTCTTGAGATGAAATGAGCGCTCACTGCCACAGTCGGCGGTCTAGTGTATGGACCACGAATTTTTCCTGCCACTAAATATCCCTCTCTCCAAGATTCCTGCAGGTGGCGCTACTGGTCAAGAACACACTGGCTAGTGCAGGAGACTTAAGACACATGGGTCCAATCCCTGGGTGGGCAAGATCCCCTGGAGAAGGGAATGGCAACCCACTCCAGTATCCAAGACTAGAAAATCTCAGGGACTGAGGATTCTCACAGGCTACAGTCCACGAGGTCACAAAGAGGTGGAGAGGACTGAATCCACTTAGCATGTATACAAGATTCCAGCAATCATTCAGGTCCACAAAGCACACTCAGGCAGGAAATCTGGGCTCCTCTTTTTAAGTCATCAAAATAATCCCTTTGGGTCTCTGTCCATCTAGATCTTCTCAGGCCCTGGGATTCTTCTGGATTCTTGCCTGCTAGCACGCTGGAGTCCCAGGGGGCATTTCCAGTCACCATCTGCCATGGAAGTGCTGCCCTTGGGTTCCTGATTTACCCAGATTGCCAGTGAACTGTCATGAGGTGGTCACAATCCTGTGCTATGGCATATATAGCCTAACTGAAAACCACCCTTCCTGTACTCTGGTGGTCTTGGTCACAATTAGGTACCTTACTCCACATCCCATTGGGGAATTGTCCCGGAGGTCTGACTGCTCACAGTTCAATGACATGCTACAGACTAACAGGATTTCTGCTGATTATTTACTGGTGGCTTTTAAAACTAGAGGTATTTTGGTCACAGTACCAGACTTGAGCATATGACCCTGAGCCCTCACAACTAAAGTATTTCAGCCCTTTCACACACAGAACTTACACCCAGCATGGGAGAATTAATGAAATATCAAGTCAATACTGTGTTTCCTCCTTAGGGTCTGGGGTTCCTTAGGGTCCAGAATTGTTTCGCTTCCCTGCAGACCTAAAATGATTATGTCACTAGACTGACATTGTGACACAGAGATCACGGCCTTTGCAGTCACGAGCCTGGCCTGGCCTTGGGGAGGGTCCTCAGCTATCTCACTTGAAACAGAACCTAGAACCCTTTCAAACTTGGAATTCCATACTCATTGTGTCCATGGGCACCTTCTTAGCAACATCTGGTCCCTGCATCTGAAGTTCCACCTGTCCTTATGGCACTAGCCCATCCATCAGCTGGAGGATCAGATACACTTCACATCATCACCTTCATAGTGGCCGTGAAACTCACAGCCTAAACTCTAGGTCCCTAAGGCTCTTCTGCCCACCTTGGGTCCAGGGCCCTCTCACCGAGGGAGCACTTCTGGACATGTTCTGCCCTGGTGCTTGTTCCTTGTGGGTTCTTCCTGAAGTCAAGTACTCAAGCACTGAGCTCCAGGGGAACACACACAAGCACTGTCCTATCCCAGATATAAGGCACACACTGCCCTAAGGGTAATCATCCACCCAGAGATCTGGGGCAAGGGACCTCTTTTCCCCAGTGCATCTTGATACGGAAGTGCCTGGGAAATTTCTTGTCGCTGGACTTTTGGCTAGCTAGGGTTCCAGCTTTCCTGCTGGGCCCACATCTGCATGTTCATGAGAACCAAGGTTACTTGGCACCCTGTCTCCCCCACTTAGGTGGAGAACCGTTGGGGTCACAGCACCTTCACTGCACACGAACCGAGAGCTTGCCAGCTAGGGTATCTGGAGTTCTCTCGACCACCAGCTGTCCCACGTGTGGGTGCCGCAGAGAACCTTCCTGCCAACAATTCACTGCTTTCTAAGGTTCTGATGATATTTAAGGCTCATACTCTATTGTCACGTGATGGAAGCCCCGTTGATGGATCCAAGCAGAACCAGGCTTTTCACTTTTGGGGTATGTCACCCTCTCATGCCTGGGACATTTATATGCCCCTAGCTGGTAACACAGGCGTTACTCCTGGAAGACATCTGCTGCACAGTCGGACCTTTAAGTGGGGAAAGTACATGTATCCAGGGCTCCAACTGGAACTGGACAGAGCCTGTGCTGTGGCATATACAGCCCTAGTGGAACCATATTTGTAAAATGCTGCTACTATAGACACATGTTGGCTCCCACACTGTATCACAAGAGTGTCAGGTGGGCCTTCCTCAAATGGACGTTTGGAGTAGTTCCCATCGAGGATGCACCAGTTTGCTTGGGGCTGGGAGCTCATCCAGCCATTAGTTCGGCTGTCTACTACTGAAATGGGAGCACGTTGAGTCACAGTACTTGACACGGGCTGAGGTCAAGTGGGTACTTTCGAGTCTGGTGTCAGAACCATTTCAGCCACCGTTTCCCTTTTCCTCTACCCAGCTCCACATGGAAGCCCTAATGAAACTTCCAACCACAGACGTGTGTTCTTGCTCGGGTTTGGGGGTTCTTTCTTGTACGGGGCCTTCTAGCATGCCCAGGAATTGAAGATACTCTGGCCACCAGGCTTCCCACATGATGTACAAATGAGAACTCCTACAGCCACTGGTCAGGCCTAGCCCTAGGGACATTTTGGCGGTTGCAGTACTCACCTATGTCATTTGCACATACCCTTCCCACAAACACCCCTAATGTAGGCTGTAGCAGCCAGAGCCCACCTGGCATGGTTTTCTATCTGGATACTTGCACTTGGAGCACTTCCGGTGACCCTGCCCTGAAGTGGTGTCCTGGGGATACTCTCAGAGACCAGGGTGCTTGTCTACTGGATTCTCAAGGACCACAGGCTGCCAGGTGCTGTGGAATACAGAACCCTGTAAGTAACCACGTATCTAGAGCCATGGTACAAGACAGTCCCTTTCACATCGTGCCTTCATCTGTGTCGTGCACCAAGAGGCCTTCCATGCCACCAGACTTGCTGCCATCTGGGGTTCCAGGATTCCTGCCAGCACCCACCTTTGTGAAGCCTGGAGAACTGAGAAGTGTGTTGCCCTCTTGGGTGACCGGCCTGCTCATGGGTGGCAGAAGGAGAGTACATCCCCTCAAAACACTACTGTCTCCCAGGGCAACTGTTGGCCTGGTGTTTGACCCAGAGCACCTGTTTTCAGTATAGGCCTCATTAGAGATGTCATGGGCGATTCCAGCCCAGGAATCATGACCCCTGTAGGCCACCATTTTTCCTCCCCTGGGACCCTCAAGAACCACCATCCAAACAACATATCCATTTTTTTAAGGCTCTGAGGATCTTTTAGGCTCCTAATCACACTTCTATAGGGCTTCCCTGCTATCTCAGTTGGTAAAGATTCTACCTGCAAGGCAGGAGACCCCGGTTTGATACCTGGGTCTGGAAGATCCACTGGAGAAGGAATAGGCTACCCACTCCAATATTCTTGGGCTTCCCTTGTAGCTTAGCTGGTAAACAATCTGCTTGCAATGAGAGAGACATGAGTTTGATCCCTAGGTTGAGAAGATCCCCTGGAGAAGGAAAACGCTACCTACTCCAGTATTCGGTCTCGGAGAATTCCACGGACTGTATAGTCCATGGGGTCACAAAGAGTCGGCCACGACTGAGTGACTTTCACTCACTCACTCACTCACACTACTGCGGTGGAACCCAGTCTCCTATCAGTCTGTCAGCAGGAGGAGACATTTTGGTATGAGTCCATCTTGATTTCTCAGGCCCTGGTACTCTTCTGGATGTGAGCTTCCCCCACACCAGTGCCATGGGATGAAGTTCAGGACACTGAACTCTCTGCTGGGGCACGCTGCCCTGGGAGCGTGGTTCCGACTATGTTTCTGAAAACCTAGGGACTCATCGGTCAAGACCAAATCTGTGCTTTAGAATATGTGGCCCTACTGTGCACCATACTTTCTGGTATGCCTGAGCCGGTGGCCCCATTTAGGCACCCAGCACCACACATGTTAATGACATGAAGGCCCTTCTGTCTCTAATTTTCTAATCAAACTCTGTTGGTGTGCTGGACACATAGGTGGTTTCTACACACCAGCTTTCCAAAACGCTTTTGAAAACAGAACATTCTCACTCATCATACAGGGTCACAGTGGGATAAACTGTGCACTTGGAGATAAGTAAGCTGAGCACTTTCAGCCACCACACTTCCCCCCAACGTGGGTGCACTGATGGATCTTCTGATCACCAAGGTATTCCTTTTCTATATTCCCAGAATCCTTCTGACCTGGATTTATCCTGCTTGCCTGGGAACCAAAAGCTCCTTCCACATGCCTGAGAATGTGATACAGAAAGTAGAAACCTGGATACCGGAGAGGCAGGGCAAACTATGACCCTTATAGGCCTCGGGTATGCCATTTGAAATGCTACTGAAAATCCTTTCTTCTGTCAAGAGCCTTTGAAAAGTTAGTATACACGGCACAATAGTATAACCATCCACCTGGAACTCAGAATTCCAGGAGTCGTAAGATCTACAACGTGTTCTGGAAGCTGGGCAACCGTGTACCTTCTGACCATCTCTCTTCTAGCAGGATGTAGATTTTGTAGCCCATGGATATTCTGTCCAACTTGATCGCTAGGTACCTAAGGATTCATCCAGAATGTGCTGTCCAGGGTGCTGAAACGCAACAGTTTGAGACTGTTAGTTGGAAGCGGTTCATTAGGGAACAGGGATGGGGAGCGACTGCTGCTACTGCTGCTAGGTCACTTCAGTCGTGTCCGACTCTGTGCAACCCCATAGGCGGCAGCCCACCAGACTCCCGGGTCCCTGGGATTCTCCAGGCAAGAACAATGAAGTAGGTTGCTATTTCCTTCTCCAATGCATGAAAGTGAAAAGTGAAAGTGAAGTCGCTCAGCGGTATCCGACTCTTAGCGACCCCTTGGACTGCAGCCTACCAGGCTCCTCCGTCCATAGGATTTTCCAGGCAAGAGTACTGGAGTGGGGTGCCATTGCCTTCTCCACGGGGAGGGACTTCTGGACACCACGTACCCGTGCAATTCTGAACGCTTGTGTTGGATGTGGACCCTACAGTCCGTGGACATTCGGTGTATCTTGATCCTCGGGGCTCTAAGTCCGCCTCCAGAGTGTGCTGTCCAGGGGGCTGAACATCAGAACACTACTGGACTCAATCGGAATGCCAGGTCATGAGGGGCACAGGGCTGGGCAGGGACTTCTGAACACCACCTGCCAGGCCACTTCTGCACTGTGCGCTGCTTTGGCAAACAAGGCTACCACTTTGGTTGAGCCAGGGTCTTTACTGGAGACTCTTGCTGTGCAATATGGCCCCCGTGGGAACTAAACTGCCAGTTCCCTGGACCCCTTTTGGCAGCATTCTACCCTTGTATTGGACTCAGGAAGGACCTTTAACCCTGAAGTGTTTCGGGGAGATCTTTCCGCCCACAGTTGATGCTGTGGAGTCCAAGATACGGACTCTACGTCAGCTGCATTGCTCAGAATTCCTTTTGTTTCAGTCACTTGAGCTATTTCAGCCACCATCTCTACCCACTCCTCCCCATCCAAGTACCTGCCAATAACTAATTTAACCCCTCACTACAATTGCAGCGCTCCTTCAGGGCCAAAGTCAAAAAGAAAGCTTATACCCTTGAGATCATCTCCCTTCTCATAGGCTGCAGAACCAAGTGATTTTGTGCATCTAGCACTCCAGGAGTTCTTCTAGAGACATGCAGTGCCGGGCACGGGCACTCTGAACCAATTCCAGACACCTTCTGTCCTGGCACTGTTACCCTCATCATCCTTTAAAATACACTGTTAGCCCGATACTGGGATCCAGGAGAGCCCTTATGGGAAATAGCCTGCTCTATCGCTGAGGAACATGAGGCTTTATGGACAACCACTGATGGAGAACACGATTGCAAGGGACTCCTTTTAACGATGAACTGGCTACTCGGCACTGCTCCCGGAAATCTTACCAGCCACCAGACTTTCTGTCAGAAAGTGAAACAGAATTTCCACTGGCCCCCAATCTGTATGTGTGCTAGCGAGTGTTAATGTCCTTTAGGAACAAGAATGCTCGCTTGTTGTAGGAAAGAAAGCACACGATCATGGCACCAGCCACAGGCTGGGAAGGGGTTGGCCTCAATCACTCTAAGCAAACTGATGAAGCGCGATCCCTCGAGGCCACCGTCGAGCAATCCGGATGGTGCACCACACTTCCATTCCGGCCAGCAACCTGCCTCTTCCATAGGGTTCCATGGATTCTTCATATCCCTCAAAGGAAGCATGGGTCCTCCTACCAGCATTAAGCAGGGGACGGCCTTTGGGCCTTGAGCCCAGTGATCCATCGCTCCTTTTCACAACACAGCACCATACTTTTGTGCATGCCTGACACAGAAATGATGCTTTGGTAGGGTACTTCCGGATACCATTCCCCCTCACTTTACTGTCCGGGTGACCCTTCTGGCAACTAGACTGTCAGTGCACTGGGTTTCTACGAACTGAATTAAAAATCATTGCTGTGAAAGATAGGGCCTTACTGGAAATCACTGTAACAGCTTCTGGGTATCTGGGGGCCCTTCGGCCCCAGTACTCCCATCCTATTAGCCTCGTGAGGTCATTCCAACTTCAAACGTTTTCGTGAGGTATTTCCTTTCCGCAGCCTATATGGGAAGCGCGGGTTGTCAGCCAAATCTGACCACCAGCCTACCACTGAAACTGGAACATGTTTCATTCAGGTATAGATAGCTGACAGAGATATAATGTTTCTATGCGCTTAGGAAGTTTGAGCCCTATCGGCCACCATACTTCTCCAAGACCATTTCAAATGATAAGTTTGAGTCTTGTAGGCTACCGTCCTTCACCTCGAGCTCCAGTGCTCAGCAAAATCACCGACCACCAACAGTACCCTAGCTCTAAGGTTCCGGGATGTTCTCTGGCTTCCTGCCAATCACGTGCCCAGGAACCAAACGTTACTGTTACCAACCTGCCATATCATGCAGAAATTAGACGCTTCAGGTCAAGAGTTAGGCTTGTCTGTGGTTAGCCAATTGCTCCTCCAGTCCTCCGCCAGCATATTTGCCTGGCATTTTGAACACTTAGTCACGGGCTTGCTCGCTAGTGTCTCTGGAGAGGTTCCGATCCACCAGCCCACCCAGCACCTAAGGTTCCTACACTCCTTATGGCCCCGAGTCTCACTGTTATTTAGTGGCACTCTACCCTTGTGCGGAAAAGGCAATGGCACCTCACTCCAATACTCTTGCCTGGAAAATCCCATGGACAGAGGAGCCTGGTGGCTATCGTCCATGGGGTCGCTAAGAATCGGATACGACTGAGCGACTTCACTTTCACTTTCATGCAGTGGAGAAGGAAATGGCAACCCACTCCAGTGTTTTTGCCTGGAGAATCCCAGGGACGGGGACGGGGTGGCGGTGGGGGGGGGCGGTGGGCGGTGGGGGGGGTGGGGGGGGTGGGCGGGGAGCCTGGTGGGCTGCAGTCTATGGGGTCGCACAGAGTTGGACACGACTGAAGCGACTTAGCAGCAGCTACCCTTGTGACCATCCCCCTCCCGATAGGGCCAGGACTCAGAGCCCTTAGTGCATCTCGTGCATTTTGATATGGAGGAACCTACAGGGCGTTGCGCTGCAATGACGCTGCCCTGGCCACTAGTCCTCAGGACTTCCGGACACATTCCACCCTGATGATGGTGATCTGCTGGTCCTTTCTGAGACCACGGATCTTTTCGTAGGGTTCCAGGAGAGCCTGTATGTACACTAGCGCACAGGGTTCTTTGAAACAGTGCTTTTGTTTGGCAACCAGCCGTTCAGACCCATGCAGGGAGGGGCCCTCCTGAATCACTGCACCTCCGAGTAACTGGTGTACCTGGCGATTTTCACGTGCAGACTTCTTGGCAGCTAGGGTTCCGGGCTACCCTCCGGCCCCCAGTGTGAATTTATTCTGGGGAATCGACGGTGCTCGGAAAACCAGCCTGCCCGACTGCAGTGAAAACAGAGTGTGTCTCCCTGAGGGCACCAATGCTCTCCAGGTGAAACCGTAAGCCTGACAGGCGTCATATTAGCTCGCAGTCTTGAGATGAAATGAGCGCTCACTGCCACAGTCGGCGGTCTAGTGTATGGACCACGAATTTTTCCTGCCACTAAATATCCCTCTCTCCAAGATTCCTGCAGGTGGCGCTACTGGTCAAGAACACACTGGCTAGTGCAGGAGACTTAAGACACATGGGTCCAATCCCTGGGTGGGCAAGATCCCCTGGAGAAGGGAATGGCAACCCACTCCAGTATCCAAGACTAGAAAATCTCAGGGACTGAGGATTCTCACAGGCTACAGTCCACGAGGTCACAAAGAGGTGGAGAGGACTGAATCCACTTAGCATGTATACAAGATTCCAGCAATCATTCAGGTCCACAAAGCACACTCAGGCAGGAAATCTGGGCTCCTCTTTTTAAGTCATCAAAATAATCCCTTTGGGTCTCTGTCCATCTAGATCTTCTCAGGCCCTGGGATTCTTCTGGATTCTTGCCTGCTAGCACGCTGGAGTCCCAGGGGGCATTTCCAGTCACCATCTGCCATGGAAGTGCTGCCCTTGGGTTCCTGATTTACCCAGATTGCCAGTGAACTGTCATGAGGTGGTCACAATCCTGTGCTATGGCATATATAGCCTAACTGAAAACCACCCTTCCTGTACTCTGGTGGTCTTGGTCACAATTAGGTACCTTACTCCACATCCCATTGGGGAATTGTCCCGGAGGTCTGACTGCTCACAGTTCAATGACATGCTACAGACTAACAGGATTTCTGCTGATTATTTACTGGTGGCTTTTAAAACTAGAGGTATTTTGGTCACAGTACCAGACTTGAGCATATGACCCTGAGCCCTCACAACTAAAGTATTTCAGCCCTTTCACACACAGAACTTACACCCAGCATGGGAGAATTAATGAAATATCAAGTCAATACTGTGTTTCCTCCTTAGGGTCTGGGGTTCCTTAGGGTCCAGAATTGTTTCGCTTCCCTGCAGACCTAAAATGATTATGTCACTAGACTGACATTGTGACACAGAGATCACGGCCTTTGCAGTCACGAGCCTGGCCTGGCCTTGGGGAGGGTCCTCAGCTATCTCACTTGAAACAGAACCTAGAACCCTTTCAAACTTGGAATTCCATACTCATTGTGTCCATGGGCACCTTCTTAGCAACATCTGGTCCCTGCATCTGAAGTTCCACCTGTCCTTATGGCACTAGCCCATCCATCAGCTGGAGGATCAGATACACTTCACATCATCACCTTCATAGTGGCCGTGAAACTCACAGCCTAAACTCTAGGTCCCTAAGGCTCTTCTGCCCACCTTGGGTCCAGGGCCCTCTCACCGAGGGAGCACTTCTGGACATGTTCTGCCCTGGTGCTTGTTCCTTGTGGGTTCTTCCTGAAGTCAAGTACTCAAGCACTGAGCTCCAGGGGAACACACACAAGCACTGTCCTATCCCAGATATAAGGCACACACTGCCCTAAGGGTAATCATCCACCCAGAGATCTGGGGCAAGGGACCTCTTTTCCCCAGTGCATCTTGATACGGAAGTGCCTGGGAAATTTCTTGTCGCTGGACTTTTGGCTAGCTAGGGTTCCAGCTTTCCTGCTGGGCCCACATCTGCATGTTCATGAGAACCAAGGT
Organism: Capricornis sumatraensis; assembly: GCF_032405125.1. Classification (NCBI taxonomy): domain Eukaryota; kingdom Metazoa; phylum Chordata; class Mammalia; order Artiodactyla; family Bovidae; genus Capricornis; species Capricornis sumatraensis. The sequence continues at coordinate 116,515,144 of NC_091092.1, forward strand.
TACTTGGCACCCTGTCTCCCCCACTTAGGTGGAGAACCGTTGGGGTCACAGCACCTTCACTGCACACGAACCGAGAGCTTGCCAGCTAGGGTATCTGGAGTTCTCTCGACCACCAGCTGTCCCACGTGTGGGTGCCGCAGAGAACCTTCCTGCCAACAATTCACTGCTTTCTAAGGTTCTGATGATATTTAAGGCTCATACTCTATTGTCACGTGATGGAAGCCCCGTTGATGGATCCAAGCAGAACCAGGCTTTTCACTTTTGGGGTATGTCACCCTCTCATGCCTGGGACATTTATATGCCCCTAGCTGGTAACACAGGCGTTACTCCTGGAAGACATCTGCTGCACAGTCGGACCTTTAAGTGGGGAAAGTACATGTATCCAGGGCTCCAACTGGAACTGGACAGAGCCTGTGCTGTGGCATATACAGCCCTAGTGGAACCATATTTGTAAAATGCTGCTACTATAGACACATGTTGGCTCCCACACTGTATCACAAGAGTGTCAGGTGGGCCTTCCTCAAATGGACGTTTGGAGTAGTTCCCATCGAGGATGCACCAGTTTGCTTGGGGCTGGGAGCTCATCCAGCCATTAGTTTGGCTGTCTACTACTGAAATGGGAGCACGTTGAGTCACAGTACTTGACACGGGCTGAGGTCAAGTGGGTACTTTCGAGTCTGGTGTCAGAACCATTTCAGCCACCGTTTCCCTTTTCCTCTACCCAGCTCCACATGGAAGCCCTAATGAAACTTCCAACCACAGACGTGTGTTCTTGCTCGGGTTTGGGGGTTCTTTCTTGTATGGGGCCTTCTAGCATGCCCAGGAATTGAAGATACTCTGGCCACCAGGCTTCCCACATGATGTACAAATGAGAACTCCTACAGCCACTGGTCAGGCCTAGCCCTGGGGACATTTTGGCGGTTGCAGTACTCACCTATGTCATTTGCACATGCCCTTCCCACAAACACCCCTAATGTAGGCTGTAGCAGCCAGAGCCCACCTGGCATGGTTTTCTATCTGGATACTTGCACTTGGAGCACTTCCGGTGACCCTGCCCTGAAGTGGTGTCCTGGGGATACTCTCAGAGACCAGGGTGCTTGTCTACTGGATTCTCAAGGACCACAGGCTGCCAGGTGCTGTGGAATACAGAACCCTGTAAGTAACCACGTATCTAGAGCCATGGTACAAGACAGTCCCTTTCACATCGTGCCTTCATCTGTGTCCTGCACCAAGAGGCCTTCCATGCCACCAGACTTGCTGCCATCTGGGGTTCCAGGATTCCTGCCAGCACCCACCTTTGTGAAGCCTGGAGAACTGAGAAGTGTGTTGCCCTCTTGGGTGACCAGCCTGCTCATGGGTGGCAGAAGGAGAGTACATCCCCTCAAAACACTACTGTCTCCCAGGGCAACTGTTGGCCTGGTGTTTGACCCAGAGCACCTGTTTTCAGTATAGGCCTCATTAGAGATGTCATGGGCGATTCCAGCCCAGGAATCATGACCCCTGTAGGCCACCATTTTTCCTCCCCTGGGACCCTCAAGAACCACCATCCAAACAACATATCCATTTTTTTAAGGCTCTGAGGATCTTTTAGGCTCCTAATCACACTTCTATAGGGCTTCCCTGCTATCTCAGTTGGTAAAGATTCTACCTGCAAGGCAGGAGACCCCGGTTTGATACCTGGGTCTGGAAGATCCACTGGAGAAGGAATAGGCTACCCACTCCAATATTCTTGGGCTTCCCTTGTAGCTTAGCTGGTAAACAATCTGCTTGCAATGAGAGAGACATGAGTTTGATCCCTAGGTTGAGAAGATCCCCTGGAGAAGGAAAACGCTACCTACTCCAGTATTCGGTCTCGGAGAATTCCACGGACTGTATAGTCCATGGGGTCACAAAGAGTCGGCCACGACTGAGTGACTTTCACTCACTCACTCACTCACGCTACTGCGGTGGAACCCAGTCTCCTATCAGTCTGTCAGCAGGAGGAGACATTTTGGTATGAGTCCATCTTGATTTCTCAGGCCCTGGTACTCTTCTGGATGTGAGCTTCCCCCACACCAGTGCCATGGGATGAAGTTCAGGACACTGAACTCTCTGCTGGGGCACGCTGCCCTGGGAGCGTGGTTCCGACTATGTTTCTGAAAACCTAGGGACTCATCGGTCAAGACCAAATCTGTGCTTTAGAATATGTGGCCCTACTGTGCACCATACTTTCTGGTATGCCTGAGCCGGTGGCCCCATTTAGGCACCCAGCACCACACATGTTAATGACATGAAGGCCCTTCTGTCTCTAATTTTCTAATCAAACTCTGTTGGTGTGCTGGACACATAGGTGGTTTCTACACACCAGCTTTCCAAAACGCTTTTGAAAACAGAACATTCTCACTCATCATACAGGGTCACAGTGGAATAAACTGTGCACTTGGAGATAAGTAAGCTGAGCACTTTCAGCCACCACACTTCCCCCCAACGTGGGTGCACTGATGGATCTTCTGATCACCAAGGTATTCCTTTTCTATATTCCCAGAATCCTTCTGACCTGGATTTATCCTGCTTGCCTGGGAACCAAAAGCTCCTTCCACATGCCTGAGAATGTGATACAGAAAGTAGAAACCTGGACACCGGAGAGGCAGGGCAAACTATGACCCTTATAGGCCTCGGGTATGCCATTTGAAATGCTACTGAAAATCCTTTCTTCTGTCAAGAGCCTTTGAAAAGTTAGTATACACAGCACAATAGTATAACCATCCACCTGGAACTCAGAATTCCAGGAGTCGTAAGATCTACAACGTGTTCTGGAAGCTGGGCAACCGTGTACCTTCTGACCATCTCTCTTCTAGCAGGATGTAGATTTTGTAGCCCATGGATATTCTGTCCAACTTGATCGCTAGGTCCCTAAGGATTCATCCAGAATGTGCTGTCCAGGGTGCTGAAACGCAACAGTTTGAGACTGTTAGTTGGAAGCGGTTCATTAGGGAACAGGGATGGGGAGCGACTGCTGCTACTGCTGCTAGGTCACTTCAGTCTTGTCCGACTCTGTGCAACCCCATAGGCGGCAGCCCACCAGACTCCCGGGTCCCTGGGATTCTCCAGGCAAGAACAATGAAGTAGGTTGCTATTTCCTTCTCCAATGCATGAAAGTGAAAAGTGAAAGTGAAGTCGCTCAGCGGTATCCGACTCTTAGCGACCCCTTGGACTGCAGCCTACCAGGCTCCTCCGTCCATAGGATTTTCCAGGCAAGAGTACTGGAGTGGGGTGCCATTGCCTTCTCCACGGGGAGGGACTTCTGGACACCACGTACCCGTGCAATTCTGAACGCTTGTGTTGGATGTGGACCCTACAGTCCGTGGACATTCGGTGTATCTTGATCCTCGGGGCTCTAAGTCCGCCTCCAGAGTGTGCTGTCCAGGAGGCTGAACATCAGAACACTACTGGACTCAATCGGAATGCCAGGTCATGAGGGGCACAGGGCTGGGCAGGGACTTCTGAACACCACCTGCCAGGCCACTTCTGCACTGCGCGCTGCTTTGGCAAACAAGGCTACCACTTTGGCTGAGCCAGGGTCTTTACTGGAGACTCTTGCTGTGCAATATGGCCCCCGTGGGAACTAAACTGCCAGTTCCCTGGACCCCTTTTGGCAGCATTCTACCCTTGTATTGGACTCAGGAAGGACCTTTAACCCTGAAGTGTTTCGGGGAGATCTTTCCGCCCACAGTTGATGCTGTGGAGTCCAAGATACGGACTCTACGTCAGCTGCATTGCTCAGAATTCCTTTTGTTTCAGTCACTTGAGCTATTTCAGCCACCATCTCTACCCACTCCTCCCCATCCAAGTACCTGCCAATAACTAATTTAACCCCTCACTACAATTGCAGCGCTCCTTCAGGGCCAAAGTCAAAAAGAAAGCTTATACCCTTGAGATCATCTCCCTTCTCATAGGCTGCAGAACCAAGTGATTTTGTGCATCTAGCACTCCAGGAGTTCTTCTAGAGACATGCAGTGCCGGGCACGGGCACTCTGAACCAATTCCAGACACCTTCTGTCCTGGCACTGTTACCCTCATCATCCTTTAAAATACACTGTTAGCCCGATACTGGGATCCAGGAGAGCCCTTATGGGAAATAGCCTGCTCTATCGCTGAGGAACATGAGGCTTTATGGACAACCACTGATGGAGAACACGATTGCAAGGGACTCCTTTTAACGATGAACTGGCTACTCGGCACTGCTCCCGGAAATCTTACCAGCCATCAGACTTTCTGTCAGAAAGTGAAACAGAATTTCCACTGGCCCCCAATCTGTATGTGTGCTAGCGAGTGTTAATGTCCTTTAGGAACAAGAATGCTCGCTTGTTGTAGGAAAGAAAGCACACGATCATGGCACCAGCCACAGGCTGGGAAGGGGTTGGCCTCAATCACTCTAAGCAAACTGATGAAGCGCGATCCCTCGAGGCCACCGTCGAGCAATCCGGATGGTGCACCACACTTCCATTCCGGCCAGCAACCTGCCTCTTCCATAGGGTTCCATGGATTCTTCATATCCCTCAAAGGAAGCATGGGTCCTCCTACCAGCATTAAGCAGGGGACGGCCTTTGGGCCTTGAGCCCAGTGATCCATCGCTCCTTTTCACAACACAGCACCATACTTTTGTGCATGCCTGACACAGAAATGATGCTTTGGTAGGGTACTTCCGGATACCATTCCCCCTCACTTTACTGTCCGGGTGACCCTTCTGGCAACTAGACTGTCAGTGCACTGGGTTTCTACGAACTGAATTAAAAATCATTGCTGTGAAAGATAGGGCCTTACTGGAAATCACTGTAACAGCTTCTGGGTATCTGGGGGCCCTTCGGCCCCAGTGCTCCCATCCTATTAGCCTCGTGAGGTCATTCCAACTTCAAACGTTTTCGTGCGGTATTTCCTTTCCGCAGCCTATATGGGAAGCGCGGGTTGTCAGCCAAATCTGACCACCAGCCTACCACTGAAACTGGAACATGTTTCATTCAGGTATAGATATCTGACAGAGATATAATGTTTCTATGCGCTTAGGAAGTTTGAGCCCTATCAGCCACCATACTTCTCCAAGACCATTTCAAATGATAAGTTTGAGTCTTGTAGGCTACCGTCCTTCACCTCGAGCTCCAGTGCTCAGCAAAATCACCGACCACCAACAGTACCCTAGCTCTAAGGTTCCGGGATGTTCTCTGGCTTCCTGCCAATCACGTGCCCAGGAACCAAACGTTACTGTTACCAACCTGCCATATCATGCAGAAATTAGACGCTTCAGGTCAAGAGTTAGGCTTGTCTGTGGTTAGCCAATTGCTCCTCCAGTCCTCCGCCAGCATATTTGCCTGGCATTTTGAACACTTAGTCACGGGCTTGCTCGCTAGTGTCTCTGGAGAGGTTCCGATCCACCAGCCCACCCAGCACCTAAGGTTCCTACACTCCTTATGGCCCCGAGTCTCACTGTTATTTAGTGGCACTCTACCCTTGTGCGGAAAAGGCAATGGCACCTCACTCCAATACTCTTGCCTGGAAAATCCCATGGACAGAGGAGCCTGGTGGCTATAGTCCATGGGGTCGCTAAGAATCGGATACGACTGAGCGACTTCACTTTCACTTTCATGCAGTGGAGAAGGAAATGGCAACCCACTCCAGTGTTTTTGCCTGGAGAATCCCAGGGACGGGGACGGGGTGGCGGTGGGGGGGGGTGGGGTGGGCGGGGAGCCTGGTGGGCTGCAGTCTATGGGGTCGCACAGAGTTGGACACGACTGAAGCGACTTAGCAGCAGCTACCCTTGTGACCATCACCCTCCCGATAGGGCCAGGACTCAGAGCCCTTAGTGCATCTCGTGCATTTTGATATGGAGGAACCTACAGGGCGTTGCGCTGCAATGACACTGCCCTGGCCACTAGTCCTCAGGACTTCCGGACACATTCCACTCTGATGATGGTGATCTGCTGGTCCTTTCTGAGACCACGGATCTTTTCGTAGGGTTCCAGGAGAGCCTGTATGTACACTAGCGCACAGGGTTCTTTGAAACAGTGCTTTTGTTTGGCAACCAGCCGTTCAGACCCATGCAGGGAGGGGCCCTCCTGAATCACTGCACCTCCGAGTAACTGGTGTACCTGGCGATTTTCACGTGCAGACTTCTTGGCAGCTAGGGTTCCGGGCTACCCTCCGGCCCCCAGTGTGAATTTATTCTGGGGAATCGACGGTGCTCGGAAAACCAGCCTGCCCGACTGCAGTGAAAACAGAGTGTGTCTCCCTGAGGGCACCAATGCTCTCCAGGTGAAACCGTAAGCCTGACAGGCGTCATATTAGCTCGCAGTCTTGAGATGAAATGAGCGCTCACTGCCGCAGTCGGCGGTCTAGTGTATGGACCACGAATTTTTCCTGCCACTAAATATCCCTCTCTCCAAGATTCCTGCAGGTGGCGCTACTGGTCAAGAACACACTGGCTAGTGCAGGAGACTTAAGACACATGGGTCCAATCCCTGGGTGGGCAAGATCCCCTGGAGAAGGGAATGGCAACCCACTCCAGTATCCAAGACTAGAAAATCTCAGGGACTGAGGATTCTCACAGGCTACAGTCCACGAGGTCACAAAGAGGTGGAGAGGACTGAATCCACTTAGCATGTATACACGATTCCAGCAATCATTCAGGTCCACAAAGCACACTCAGGCAGGAAATCTGGGCTCCTCTTTTTAAGTCATCAAAATAATCCCTTTAGGTCTCTGTCCATCTAGATCTTCTCAGGCCCTGGGATTCTTCTGGATTCTTGCCTGCTTGCTAGCACGCTGGAGTCCCAGGGGGCATTTCCAGTCACCATCTGCCATGGAAGTGCTGCCCTTGGGTTCCTGATTTACCCAGATTGCCAGCGAACTGTCATGAGGTGGTCACAATCCTGTGCTATGGCATATATAGCCTAATTGAAAACCACCCTTCCTGTACTCTGGTGGTCTTGGGCACAATTAGGTACCTTACTCCACATCCCATTGGGGAATTGTCCCGGAGGTCTGACTGCTCACAGTTCAATGACATGCTACAGACTAACAGGATTTCTGCTGATTATTTACTGGTGGCTTTTAAAACTAGAGGTATTTTGGTCACAGTACCAGACTTGAGCATATGACCCTGAGCCCTCACAACTAAAGTATTTCAGCCCTTTCACACACAGAACTTACACCCAGCATGGGAGAATTAATGAAATATCAAGTCAATACTGTGTTTCCTCCTTAGGGTCTGGGGTTCCTTAGGGTCCAGAATTGTTTCGCTTCCCTGCAGACCTAAAATGATTATGTCACTAGACTGACATTGTGACACAGAGATCACGGCCTTTGCAGTCACGAGCCTGGCCTGGCCTTGGGGAGGGTCCTCAGCTATCTCACTTGAAACAGAACCTAGAACCCTTTCAAACTTGGAATTCCGTACTCATTGTGTCCATGGGCACCTTCTTAGCAACATCTGGTCCCTGCATCTGAAGTTCCACCTGTCCTTATGGCACTAGCCCATCCATCAGCTGGAGGATCAGATACACTTCACATCATCACCTTCATAGTGGCCGTGAAACTCACAGCCTAAACTCTAGGTCCCTAAGGCTCTTCTGCCCACCTTGGGTCCAGGGCCCTCTCACCGAGGGAGCACTTCCGGACATGTTCTGCCCTGGTGCTTGTTCCTTGTGGGTTCTTCCTGAAGTCAAGTACTCAAGCACTGAGCTCCAGGGGAACACACACAAGCACTGTCCTATCCCAGATATAAGGCACACACTGCCCTAAGGGTAATCATCCACCCAGAGATCTGGGGCAAGGGACCTCTTTTCCCCAGTGCATCTTGATACGGAAGTGCCTGGGAAATTTCTTGTCGCTGGACTTTTGGCTAGCTAGGGTTCCAGCTTTCCTGCTGGGCCCACATCTGCATGTTCATGAGAACCAAGGTTACTTGGCACCCTGTCTCCCCCACTTAGGTGGAGAACCGTTGGGGTCACAGCACCTTCACTGCACACGAACCGAGAGCTTGCCAGCTAGGGTATCTGGAGTTCTCTCGACCACCAGCTGTCCCACGTGTGGGTGCCGCAGAGAACCTTCCTGCCAACAATTCACTGCTTTCTAAGGTTCTGATGATATTTAAGGCTCATACTCTATTGTCACGTGATGGAAGCCCCGTTGATGGATCCAAGCAGAACCAGGCTTTTCACTTTTGGGGTATGTCACCCTCTCATGCCTGGGACATTTATATGCCCCTAGCTGGTAACACAGGCGTTACTCCTGGAAGACATCTGCTGCACAGTCGGACCTTTAAGTGGGGAAAGTACATGTATCCAGGGCTCCAACTGGAACTGGACAGAGCCTGTGCTGTGGCATATACAGCCCTAGTGGAACCATATTTGTAAAATGCTGCTACTATAGACACATGTTGGCTCCCACACTGTATCACAAGAGTGTCAGGTGGGCCTTCCTCAAATGGACGTTTGGAGTAGTTCCCATCGAGGATGCACCAGTTTGCTTGGGGCTGGGAGCTCATCCAGCCATTAGTTCGGCTGTCTACTACTGAAATGGGAGCACGTTGAGTCACAGTACTTGACACGGGCTGAGGTCAAGTGGGTACTTTCGAGTCTGGTGTCAGAACCATTTCAGCCACCGTTTCCCTTTTCCTCTACCCAGCTCCACATGGAAGCCCTAATGAAACTTCCAACCACAGACGTGTGTTCTTGCTCGGGTTTGGGGGTTCTTTCTTGTACGGGGCCTTCTAGCATGCCCAGGAATTGAAGATACTCTGGCCACCAGGCTTCCCACATGATGTACAAATGAGAACTCCTACAGCCACTGGTCAGGCCTAGCCCTAGGGACATTTTGGCGGTTGCAGTACTCACCTATGTCATTTGCACATGCCCTTCCCACAAACACCCCTAATGTAGGCTGTAGCAGCCAGAGCCCACCTGGCATGGTTTTCTATCTGGATACTTGCACTTGGAGCACTTCCGGTGACCCTGCCCTGAAGTGGTGTCCTGGGGATACTCTCAGAGACCAGGGTGCTTGTCTACTGGATTCTCAAGGACCACAGGCTGCCAGGTGCTGTGGAATACAGAACCCTGTAAGTAACCACGTATCTAGAGCCATGGTACAAGACAGTCCCTTTCACATCGTGCCTTCATCTGTGTCGTGCACCAAGAGGCCTTCCATGCCACCAGACTTGCTGCCATCTGGGGTTCCAGGATTCCTGCCAGCACCCACCTTTGTGAAGCCTGGAGAACTGAGAAGTGTGTTGCCCTCTTGGGTGACCGGCCTGCTCATGGGTGGCAGAAGGAGAGTACATCCCCTCAAAACACTACTGTCTCCCAGGGCAACTGTTGGCCTGGTGTTTGACCCAGAGCACCTGTTTTCAGTATAGGCCTCATTAGAGATGTCATGGGCGATTCCAGCCCAGGAATCATGACCCCTGTAGGCCACCATTTTTCCTCCCCTGGGACCCTCAAGAACCACCATCCAAACAACATATCCATTTTTTTAAGGCTCTGAGGATCTTTTAGGCTCCTAATCACACTTCTATAGGGCTTCCCTGCTATCTCAGTTGGTAAAGATTCTACCTGCAAGGCAGGAGACCCCGGTTTGATACCTGGGTCTGGAAGATCCACTGGAGAAGGAATAGGCTACCCACTCCAATATTCTTGGGCTTCCCTTGTAGCTTAGCTGGTAAACAATCTGCTTGCAATGAGAGAGACATGAGTTTGATCCCTAGGTTGAGAAGATCCCCTGGAGAAGGAAAACGCTACCTACTCCAGTATTCGGTCTCGGAGAATTCCACGGACTGTATAGTCCATGGGGTCACAAAGAGTCGGCCACGACTGAGTGACTTTCACTCACTCACTCACTCACACTACTGCGGTGGAACCCAGTCTCCTATCAGTCTGTCAGCAGGAGGAGACATTTTGGTATGAGTCCATCTTGATTTCTCAGGCCCTGGTACTCTTCTGGATGTGAGCTTCCCCCACACCAGTGCCATGGGATGAAGTTCAGGACACTGAACTCTCTGCTGGGGCACGCTGCCCTGGGAGCGTGGTTCCGACTATGTTTCTGAAAACCTAGGGACTCATCGGTCAAGACCAAATCTGTGCTTTAGAATATGTGGCCCTACTGTGCACCATACTTTCTGGTATGCCTGAGCCGGTGGCCCCATTTAGGCACCCAGCACCACACATGTTAATGACATGAAGGCCCTTCTGTCTCTAATTTTCTAATCAAACTCTGTTGGTGTGCTGGACACATAGGTGGTTTCTACACACCAGCTTTCCAAAACGCTTTTGAAAACAGAACATTCTCACTCATCATACAGGGTCACAGTGGGATAAACTGTGCACTTGGAGATAAGTAAGCTGAGCACTTTCAGCCACCACACTTCCCCCCAACGTGGGTGCACTGATGGATCTTCTGATCACCAAGGTATTCCTTTTCTATATTCCCAGAATCCTTCTGACCTGGATTTATCCTGCTTGCCTGGGAACCAAAAGCTCCTTCCACATGCCTGAGAATGTGATACAGAAAGTAGAAACCTGGATACCGGAGAGGCAGGGCAAACTATGACCCTTATAGGCCTCGGGTATGCCATTTGAAATGCTACTGAAAATCCTTTCTTCTGTCAAGAGCCTTTGAAAAGTTAGTATACACGGCACAATAGTATAACCATCCACCTGGAACTCAGAATTCCAGGAGTCGTAAGATCTACAACGTGTTCTGGAAGCTGGGCAACCGTGTACCTTCTGACCATCTCTCTTCTAGCAGGATGTAGATTTTGTAGCCCATGGATATTCTGTCCAACTTGATCGCTAGGTCCCTAAGGATTCATCCAGAATGTGCTGTCCAGGGTGCTGAAACGCAACAGTTTGAGACTGTTAGTTGGAAGCGGTTCATTAGGGAACAGGGATGGGGAGCGACTGCTGCTACTGCTGCTAGGTCACTTCAGTCGTGTCCGACTCTGTGCAACCCCATAGGCGGCAGCCCACCAGACTCCCGGGTCCCTGGGATTCTCCAGGCAAGAACAATGAAGTAGGTTGCTATTTCCTTCTCCAATGCATGAAAGTGAAAAGTGAAAGTGAAGTCGCTCAGCGGTATCCGACTCTTAGCGACCCCTTGGACTGCAGCCTACCAGGCTCCTCCGTCCATAGGATTTTCCAGGCAAGAGTACTGGAGTGGGGTGCCATTGCCTTCTCCACGGGGAGGGACTTCTGGACACCACGTACCCGTGCAATTCTGAACGCTTGTGTTGGATGTGGACCCTACAGTCCGTGGACATTCGGTGTATCTTGATCCTCGGGGCTCTAAGTCCGCCTCCAGAGTGTGCTGTCCAGGGGGCTGAACATCAGAACACTACTGGACTCAATCGGAATGCCAGGTCATGAGGGGCACAGGGCTGGGCAGGGACTTCTGAACACCACCTGCCAGGCCACTTCTGCACTGTGCGCTGCTTTGGCAAACAAGGCTACCACTTTGGTTGAGCCAGGGTCTTTACTGGAGACTCTTGCTGTGCAATATGGCCCCCGTGGGAACTAAACTGCCAGTTCCCTGGACCCCTTTTGGCAGCATTCTACCCTTGTATTGGACTCAGGAAGGACCTTTAACCCTGAAGTGTTTCGGGGAGATCTTTCCGCCCACAGTTGATGCTGTGGAGTCCAAGATACGGACTCTACATCAGCTGCATTGCTCAGAATTCCTTTTGTTTCAGTCACTTGAGCTATTTCAGCCACCATCTCTACCCACTCCTCCCCATCCAAGTACCTGCCAATAACTAATTTAACCCCTCACTACAATTGCAGCGCTCCTTCAGGGCCAAAGTCAAAAAGAAAGCTTATACCCTTGAGATCATCTCCCTTCTCATAGGCTGCAGAACCAAGTGATTTTGTGCATCTAGCACTCCAGGAGTTCTTCTAGAGACATGCAGTGCCGGGCACGGGCACTCTGAACCAATTCCAGACACCTTCTGTCCTGGCACTGTTACCCTCATCATCCTTTAAAATACACTGTTAGCCCGATACTGGGATCCAGGAGAGCCCTTATGGGAAATAGCCTGCTCTATCGCTGAGGAACATGAGGCTTTATGGACAACCACTGATGGAGAACACGATTGCAAGGGACTCCTTTTAACGATGAACTGGCTACTCGGCACTGCTCCCGGAAATCTTACCAGCCACCAGACTTTCTGTCAGAAAGTGAAACAGAATTTCCACTGGCCCCCAATCTGTATGTGTGCTAGCGAGTGTTAATGTCCTTTAGGAACAAGAATGCTCGCTTGTTGTAGGAAAGAAAGCACACGATCATGGCACCAGCCACAGGCTGGGAAGGGGTTGGCCTCAATCACTCTAAGCAAACTGATGAAGCGCGATCCCTCGAGGCCACCGTCGAGCAATCCGGATGGTGCACCACACTTCCATTCCGGCCAGCAACCTGCCTCTTCCATAGGGTTCCATGGATTCTTCATATCCCTCAAAGGAAGCATGGGTCCTCCTACCAGCATTAAGCAGGGGACGGCCTTTGGGCCTTGAGCCCAGTGATCCATCGCTCCTTTTCACAACACAGCACCATACTTTTGTGCATGCCTGACACAGAAATGATGCTTTGGTAGGGTACTTCCGGATACCATTCCCCCTCACTTTACTGTCCGGGTGACCCTTCTGGCAACTAGACTGTCAGTGCACTGGGTTTCTACGAACTGAATTAAAAATCATTGCTGTGAAAGATAGGGCCTTACTGGAAATCACTGTAACAGCTTCTGGGTATCTGGGGGCCCTTCGGCCCCAGTACTCCCATCCTATTAGCCTCGTGAGGTCATTCCAACTTCAAACGTTTTCGTGAGGTATTTCCTTTCCGCAGCCTATATGGGAAGCGCGGGTTGTCAGCCAAATCTGACCACCAGCCTACCACTGAAACTGGAACATGTTTCATTCAGGTATAGATAGCTGACAGAGATATAATGTTTCTATGCGCTTAGGAAGTTTGAGCCCTATCGGCCACCATACTTCTCCAAGACCATTTCAAATGATAAGTTTGAGTCTTGTAGGCTACCGTCCTTCACCTCGAGCTCCAGTGCTCAGCAAAATCACCGACCACCAACAGTACCCTAGCTCTAAGGTTCCGGGATGTTCTCTGGCTTCCTGCCAATCACGTGCCCAGGAACCAAACGTTACTGTTACCAACCTGCCATATCATGCAGAAATTAGACGCTTCAGGTCAAGAGTTAGGCTTGTCTGTGGTTAGCCAATTGCTCCTCCAGTCCTCCGCCAGCATATTTGCCTGGCATTTTGAACACTTAGTCACGGGCTTGCTCGCTAGTGTCTCTGGAGAGGTTCCGATCCACCAGCCCACCCAGCACCTAAGGTTCCTACACTCCTTATGGCCCCAAGTCTCACTGTTATTTAGTGGCACTCTACCCTTGTGCGGAAAAGGCAATGGCACCTCACTCCAATACTCTTGCCTGGAAAATCCCATGGACAGAGGAGCCTGGTGGCTATCGTCCATGGGGTCGCTAAGAATCGGATACGACTGAGCGACTTCACTTTCACTTTCATGCAGTGGAGAATGAAATGGCAACCCACTCCAGTGTTTTTGCCTGGAGAATCCCAGGGACGGGGACGGGGTGGCGGTGGGGGGGGGCGGTGGGCGGTGGGGGGGGGGTGTGGGGGGTGGGGTGGGCGGGGAGCCTGGTGGGCTGCAGTCTATGGGGTCGCACAGAGTTGGACACGACTGAAGCGACTTAGCAGCAGCTACCCTTGTGACCATCCCCCTCCCGATAGGGCCAGGACTCAGAGCCCTTAGTGCATCTCGTGCATTTTGATATGGAGGAACCTACAGGGCGTTGCGCTGCAATGACGCTGCCCTGGCCACTAGTCCTCAGGACTTCCGGACACATTCCACCCTGATGATGGTGATCTGCTGGTCCTTTCTGAGACCACGGATCTTTTCGTAGGGTTCCAGGAGAGCCTGTATGTACACTAGCGCACAGGGTTCTTTGAAACAGTGCTTTTGTTTGGCAACCAGCCGTTCAGACCCATGCAGGGAGGGGCCCTCCTGAATCACTGCACCTCCGAGTAACTGGTGTACCTGGCGATTTTCACGTGCAGACTTCTTGGCAGCTAGGGTTCCGGGCTACCCTCCGGCCCCCAGTGTGAATTTATTCTGGGGAATCGACGGTGCTCGGAAAACCAGCCTGCCCGACTGCAGTGAAAACAGAGTGTGTCTCCCTGAGGGCACCAATGCTCTCCAGGTGAAACCGTAAGCCTGACAGGCGTCATATTAGCTCGCAGTCTTGAGATGAAATGAGCGCTCACTGCCGCAGTCGGCGGTCTAGTGTATGGACCACGAATTTTTCCTGCCACTAAATATCCCTCTCTCCAAGATTCCTGCAGGTGGCGCTACTGGTCAAGAACACACTGGCTAGTGCAGGAGACTTAAGACACATGGGTCCAATCCCTGGGTGGGCAAGATCCCCTGGAGAAGGGAATGGCAACCCACTCCAGTATCCAAGACTAGAAAATCTCAGGGACTGAGGATTCTCACAGGCTACAGTCCACGAGGTCACAAAGAGGTGGAGAGGACTGAATCCACTTAGCATGTATACACGATTCCAGCAATCATTCAGGTCCACAAAGCACACTCAGGCAGGAAATCTGGGCTCCTCTTTTTAAGTCATCAAAATAATCCCTTTAGGTCTCTGTCCATCTAGATCTTCTCAGGCCCTGGGATTCTTCTGGATTCTTGCCTGCTAGCACGCTGGAGTCCCAGGGGGCATTTCCAGTCACCATCTGCCATGGAAGTGCTGCCCTTGGGTTCCTGATTTACCCAGATTGCCAGCGAACTGTCATGAGGTGGTCACAATCCTGTGCTATGGCATATATAGCCTAATTGAAAACCACCCTTCCTGTACTCTGGTGGTCTTGGGCACAATTAGGTACCTTACTCCACATCCCATTGGGGAATTGTCCCGGAGGTCTGACTGCTCACAGTTCAATGACATGCTACAGACTAACAGGATTTCTGCTGATTATTTACTGGTGGCTTTTAAAACTAGAGGTATTTTGGTCACAGTACCAGACTTGAGCATATGACCCTGAGCCCTCACAACTAAAGTATTTCAGCCCTTTCACACACAGAACTTACACCCAGCATGGGAGAATTAATGAAATATCAAGTCAATACTGTGTTTCCTCCTTAGGGTCTGGGGTTCCTTAGGGTCCAGAATTGTTTCGCTTCCCTGCAGACCTAAAATGATTATGTCACTAGACTGACATTGTGACACAGAGATCACGGCCTTTGCAGTCACGAGCCTGGCCTGGCCTTGGGGAGGGTCCTCAGCTATCTCACTTGAAACAGAACCTAGAACCCTTTCAAACTTGGAATTCCGTACTCATTGTGTCCATGGGCACCTTCTTAGCAACATCTGGTCCCTGCATCTGAAGTTCCACCTGTCCTTATGGCACTAGCCCATCCATCAGCTGGAGGATCAGATACACTTCACATCATCACCTTCATAGTGGCCGTGAAACTCACAGCCTAAACTCTAGGTCCCTAAGGCTCTTCTGCCCACCTTGGGTCCAGGGCCCTCTCACCGAGGGAGCACTTCCGGACATGTTCTGCCCTGGTGCTTGTTCCTTGTGGGTTCTTCCTGAAGTCAAGTACTCAAGCACTGAGCTCCAGGGGAACACACACAAGCACTGTCCTATCCCAGATATAAGGCACACACTGCCCTAAGGGTAATCATCCACCCAGAGATCTGGGGCAAGGGACCTCTTTTCCCCAGTGCATCTTGATACGGAAGTGCCTGGGAAATTTCTTGTCGCTGGACTTTTGGCTAGCTAGGGTTCCAGCTTTCCTGCTGGGCCCACATCTGCATGTTCATGAGAACCAAGGTTACTTGGCACCCTGTCTCCCCCACTTAGGTGGAGAACCGTTGGGGTCACAGCACCTTCACTGCACACGAACCGAGAGCTTGCCAGCTAGGGTATCTGGAGTTCTCTCGACCACCAGCTGTCCCACGTGTGGGTGCCGCAGAGAACCTTCCTGCCAACAATTCACTGCTTTCTAAGGTTCTGATGATATTTAAGGCTCATACTCTATTGTCACGTGATGGAAGCCCCGTTGATGGATCCAAGCAGAACCAGGCTTTTCACTTTTGGGGTATGTCACCCTCTCATGCCTGGGACATTTATATGCCCCTAGCTGGTAACACAGGCGTTACTCCTGGAAGACATCTGCTGCACAGTCGGACCTTTAAGTGGGGAAAGTACATGTATCCAGGGCTCCAACTGGAACTGGACAGAGCCTGTGCTGTGGCATATACAGCCCTAGTGGAACCATATTTGTAAAATGCTGCTACTATAGACACATGTTGGCTCCCACACTGTATCACAAGAGTGTCAGGTGGGCCTTCCTCAAATGGACGTTTGGAGTAGTTCCCATCGAGGATGCACCAGTTTGCTTGGGGCTGGGAGCTCATCCAGCCATTAGTTCGGCTGTCTACTACTGAAATGGGAGCACGTTGAGTCACAGTACTTGACACGGGCTGAGGTCAAGTGGGTACTTTCGAGTCTGGTGTCAGAACCATTTCAGCCACCGTTTCCCTTTTCCTCTACCCAGCTCCACATGGAAGCCCTAATGAAACTTCCAACCACAGACGTGTGTTCTTGCTCGGGTTTGGGGGTTCTTTCTTGTATGGGGCCTTCTAGCATGCCCAGGAATTGAAGATACTCTGGCCACCAGGCTTCCCACATGATGTACAAATGAGAACTCCTACAGCCACTGGTCAGGCCTAGCCCTGGGGACATTTTGGCGGTTGCAGTACTCACCTATGTCATTTGCACATGCCCTTCCCACAAACACCCCTAATGTAGGCTGTAGCAGCCAGAGCCCACCTGGCATGGTTTTCTATCTGGATACTTGCACTTGGAGCACTTCCGGTGACCCTGCCCTGAAGTGGTGTCCTGGGGATACTCTCAGAGACCAGGGTGCTTGTCTACTGGATTCTCAAGGACCACAGGCTGCCAGGTGCTGTGGAATACAGAACCCTGTAAGTAACCACGTATCTAGAGCCATGGTACAAGACAGTCCCTTTCACATCGTGCCTTCATGTGTGTCGTGCACCAAGAGGCCTTCCATGCCACCAGACTTGCTGCCATCTGGGGTTCCAGGATTCCTGCCAGCACCCACCTTTGTGAAGCCTGGAGAACTGAGAAGTGTGTTGCCCTCTTGGGTGACCGGCCTGCTCATGGGTGGCAGAAGGAGAGTACATCCCCTCAAAACACTACTGTCTCCCAGGGCAACTGTTGGCCTGGTGTTTGACCCAGAGCACCTGTTTTCAGTATAGGCCTCATTAGAGATGTCATGGGCGATTCCAGCCCAGGAATCATGACCCCTGTAGGCCACCATTTTTCCTCCCCTGGGACCCTCAAGAACCACCATCCAAACAACATATCCATTTTTTTAAGGCTCTGAGGATCTTTTAGGCTCCTAATCACACTTCTATAGGGCTTCCCTGCTATCTCAGTTGGTAAAGATTCTACCTGCAAGGCAGGAGACCCCGGTTTGATACCTGGGTCTGGAAGATCCACTGGAGAAGGAATAGGCTACCCACTCCAATATTCTTGGGCTTCCCTTGTAGCTTAGCTGGTAAACAATCTGCTTGCAATGAGAGAGACATGAGTTTGATCCCTAGGTTGAGAAGATCCCCTGGAGAAGGAAAACGCTACCTACTCCAGTATTCGGTCTCGGAGAATTCCACGGACTGTATAGTCCATGGGGTCACAAAGAGTCGGCCACGACTGAGTGACTTTCACTCACTCACTCACTCACGCTACTGCGGTGGAACCCAGTCTCCTATCAGTCTGTCAGCAGGAGGAGACATTTTGGTATGAGTCCATCTTGATTTCTCAGGCCCTGGTACTCTTCTGGATGTGAGCTTCCCCCACACCAGTGCCATGGGATGAAGTTCAGGACACTGAACTCTCTGCTGGGGCACGCTGCCCTGGGAGCGTGGTTCCGACTATGTTTCTGAAAACCTAGGGACTCATCGGTCAAGACCAAATCTGTGCTTTAGAATATGTGGCCCTACTGTGCACCATACTTTCTGGTATGCCTGAGCCGGTGGCCCCATTTAGGCACCCAGCACCACACATGTTAATGACATGAAGGCCCTTCTGTCTCTAATTTTCTAATCAAACTCTGTTGGTGTGCTGGACACATAGGTGGTTTCTACACACCAGCTTTCCAAAACGCTTTTGAAAACAGAACATTCTCACTCATCATACAGGGTCACAGTGGAATAAACTGTGCACTTGGAGATAAGTAAGCTGAGCACTTTCAGCCACCACACTTCCCCCCAACGTGGGTGCACTGATGGATCTTCTGATCACCAAGGTATTCCTTTTCTATATTCCCAGAATCCTTCTGACCTGGATTTATCCTGCTTGCCTGGGAACCAAAAGCTCCTTCCACATGCCTGAGAATGTGATACAGAAAGTAGAAACCTGGACACCGGAGAGGCAGGGCAAACTATGACCCTTATAGGCCTCGGGTATGCCATTTGAAATGCTACTGAAAATCCTTTCTTCTGTCAAGAGCCTTTGAAAAGTTAGTATACACAGCACAATAGTATAACCATCCACCTGGAACTCAGAATTCCAGGAGTCGTAAGATCTACAACGTGTTCTGGAAGCTGGGCAACCGTGTACCTTCTGACCATCTCTCTTCTAGCAGGATGTAGATTTTGTAGCCCATGGATATTCTGTCCAACTTGATCGCTAGGTCCCTAAGGATTCATCCAGAATGTGCTGTCCAGGGTGCTGAAACGCAACAGTTTGAGACTGTTAGTTGGAAGCGGTTCATTAGGGAACAGGGATGGGGAGCGACTGCTGCTACTGCTGCTAGGTCACTTCAGTCTTGTCCGACTCTGTGCAACCCCATAGGCGGCAGCCCACCAGACTCCCGGGTCCCTGGGATTCTCCAGGCAAGAACAATGAAGTAGGTTGCTATTTCCTTCTCCAATGCATGAAAGTGAAAAGTGAAAGTGAAGTCGCTCAGCGGTATCCGACTCTTAGCGACCCCTTGGACTGCAGCCTACCAGGCTCCTCCGTCCATAGGATTTTCCAGGCAAGAGTACTGGAGTGGGGTGCCATTGCCTTCTCCACGGGGAGGGACTTCTGGACACCACGTACCCGTGCAATTCTGAACGCTTGTGTTGGATGTGGACCCTACAGTCCGTGGACATTCGGTGTATCTTGATCCTCGGGGCTCTAAGTCCGCCTCCAGAGTGTGCTGTCCAGGAGGCTGAACATCAGAACACTACTGGACTCAATCGGAATGCCAGGTCATGAGGGGCACAGGGCTGGGCAGGGACTTCTGAACACCACCTGCCAGGCCACTTCTGCACTGCGCGCTGCTTTGGCAAACAAGGCTACCACTTTGGCTGAGCCAGGGTCTTTACTGGAGACTCTTGCTGTGCAATATGGCCCCCGTGGGAACTAAACTGCCAGTTCCCTGGACCCCTTTTGGCAGCATTCTACCCTTGTATTGGACTCAGGAAGGACCTTTAACCCTGAAGTGTTTCGGGGAGATCTTTCCGCCCACAGTTGATGCTGTGGAGTCCAAGATACGGACTCTACGTCAGCTGCATTGCTCAGAATTCCTTTTGTTTCAGTCACTTGAGCTATTTCAGCCACCATCTCTACCCACTCCTCCCCATCCAAGTACCTGCCAATAACTAATTTAACCCCTCACTACAATTGCAGCGCTCCTTCAGGGCCAAAGTCAAAAAGAAAGCTTATACCCTTGAGATCATCTCCCTTCTCATAGGCTGCAGAACCAAGTGATTTTGTGCATCTAGCACTCCAGGAGTTCTTCTAGAGACATGCAGTGCCGGGCACGGGCACTCTGAACCAATTCCAGACACCTTCTGTCCTGGCACTGTTACCCTCATCATCCTTTAAAATACACTGTTAGCCCGATACTGGGATCCAGGAGAGCCCTTATGGGAAATAGCCTGCTCTATCGCTGAGGAACATGAGGCTTTATGGACAACCACTGATGGAGAACACGATTGCAAGGGACTCCTTTTAACGATGAACTGGCTACTCGGCACTGCTCCCGGAAATCTTACCAGCCATCAGACTTTCTGTCAGAAAGTGAAACAGAATTTCCACTGGCCCCCAATCTGTATGTGTGCTAGCGAGTGTTAATGTCCTTTAGGAACAAGAATGCTCGCTTGTTGTAGGAAAGAAAGCACACGATCATGGCACCAGCCACAGGCTGGGAAGGGGTTGGCCTCAATCACTCTAAGCAAACTGATGAAGCGCGATCCCTCGAGGCCACCGTCGAGCAATCCGGATGGTGCACCACACTTCCATTCCGGCCAGCAACCTGCCTCTTCCATAGGGTTCCATGGATTCTTCATATCCCTCAAAGGAAGCATGGGTCCTCCTACCAGCATTAAGCAGGGGACGGCCTTTGGGCCTTGAGCCCAGTGATCCATCGCTCCTTTTCACAACACAGCACCATACTTTTGTGCATGCCTGACACAGAAATGATGCTTTGGTAGGGTACTTCCGGATACCATTCCCCCTCACTTTACTGTCCGGGTGACCCTTCTGGCAACTAGACTGTCAGTGCACTGGGTTTCTACGAACTGAATTAAAAATCATTGCTGTGAAAGATAGGGCCTTACTGGAAATCACTGTAACAGCTTCTGGGTATCTGGGGGCCCTTCGGCCCCAGTGCTCCCATCCTATTAGCCTCGTGAGGTCATTCCAACTTCAAACGTTTTCGTGCGGTATTTCCTTTCCACAGCCTATATGGGAAGCGCGGGTTGTCAGCCAAATCTGACCACCAGCCTACCACTGAAACTGGAACATGTTTCATTCAGGTATAGATAGCTGACAGAGATATAATGTTTCTATGCGCTTAGGAAGTTTGAGCCCTATCAGCCACCATACTTCTCCAAGACCATTTCAAATGATAAGTTTGAGTCTTGTAGGCTACCGTCCTTCACCTCGAGCTCCAGTGCTCAGCAAAATCACCGACCACCAACAGTACCCTAGCTCTAAGGTTCCGGGATGTTCTCTGGCTTCCTGCCAATCACGTGCCCAGGAACCAAACGTTACTGTTACCAACCTGCCATATCATGCAGAAATTAGACGCTTCAGGTCAAGAGTTAGGCTTGTCTGTGGTTAGCCAATTGCTCCTCCAGTCCTCCGCCAGCATATTTGCCTGGCATTTTGAACACTTAGTCACGGGCTTGCTCGCTAGTGTCTCTGGAGAGGTTCCGATCCACCAGCCCACCCAGCACCTAAGGTTCCTACACTCCTTATGGCCCCAAGTCTCACTGTTATTTAGTGGCACTCTACCCTTGTGCGGAAAAGGCAATGGCACCTCACTCCAATACTCTTGCCTGGAAAATCCCATGGACAGAGGAGCCTGGTGGCTATCGTCCATGGGGTCGCTAAGAATCGGATACGACTGAGCGACTTCACTTTCACTTTCATGCAGTGGAGAATGAAATGGCAACCCACTCCAGTGTTTTTGCCTGGAGAATCCCAGGGACGGGGACGGGGTGGCGGTGGGGGGGGGCGGTGGGCGGTGGCGGGGGGGTGGGGGGGGTGGGGTGGGCGGGGAGCCTGGTGGGCTGCAGTCTATGGGGTCGCACAGAGTTGGACACGACTGAAGCGACTTAGCAGCAGCTACCCTTGTGACCATCCCCCTCCCGATAGGGCCAGGACTCAGAGCCCTTAGTGCATCTCGTGCATTTTGATATGGAGGAACCTACAGGGCGTTGCGCTGCAATGACGCTGCCCTGGCCACTAGTCCTCAGGACTTCCGGACACATTCCACCCTGATGATGGTGATCTGCTGGTCCTTTCTGAGACCACGGATCTTTTCGTAGGGTTCCAGGAGAGCCTGTATGTACACTAGCGCACAGGGTTCTTTGAAACAGTGCTTTTGTTTGGCAACCAGCCGTTCAGACCCATGCAGGGAGGGGCCCTCCTGAATCACTGCACCTCCGAGTAACTGGTGTACCTGGCGATTTTCACGTGCAGACTTCTTGGCAGCTAGGGTTCCGGGCTACCCTCCGGCCCCCAGTGTGAATTTATTCTGGGGAATCGACGGTGCTCGGAAAACCAGCCTGCCCGACTGCAGTGAAAACAGAGTGTGTCTCCCTGAGGGCACCAATGCTCTCCAGGTGAAACCGTAAGCCTGACAGGCGTCATATTAGCTCGCAGTCTTGAGATGAAATGAGCGCTCACTGCCGCAGTCGGCGGTCTAGTGTATGGACCACGAATTTTTCCTGCCACTAAATATCCCTCTCTCCAAGATTCCTGCAGGTGGCGCTACTGGTCAAGAACACACTGGCTAGTGCAGGAGACTTAAGACACATGGGTCCAATCCCTGGGTGGGCAAGATCCCCTGGAGAAGGGAATGGCAACCCACTCCAGTATCCAAGACTAGAAAATCTCAGGGACTGAGGATTCTCACAGGCTACAGTCCACGAGGTCACAAAGAGGTGGAGAGGACTGAATCCACTTAGCATGTATACACGATTCCAGCAATCATTCAGGTCCACAAAGCACACTCAGGCAGGAAATCTGGGCTCCTCTTTTTAAGTCATCAAAATAATCCCTTTAGGTCTCTGTCCATCTAGATCTTCTCAGGCCCTGGGATTCTTCTGGATTCTTGCCTGCTTGCTAGCACGCTGGAGTCCCAGGGGGCATTTCCAGTCACCATCTGCCATGGAAGTGCTGCCCTTGGGTTCCTGATTTACCCAGATTGCCAGCGAACTGTCATGAGGTGGTCACAATCCTGTGCTATGGCATATATAGCCTAATTGAAAACCACCCTTCCTGTACTCTGGTGGTCTTGGGCACAATTAGGTACCTTACTCCACATCCCATTGGGGAATTGTCCCGGAGGTCTGACTGCTCACAGTTCAATGACATGCTACAGACTAACAGGATTTCTGCTGATTATTTACTGGTGGCTTTTAAAACTAGAGGTATTTTGGTCACAGTACCAGACTTGAGCATATGACCCTGAGCCCTCACAACTAAAGTATTTCAGCCCTTTCACACACAGAACTTACACCCAGCATGGGAGAATTAATGAAATATCAAGTCAATACTGTGTTTCCTCCTTAGGGTCTGGGGTTCCTTAGGGTCCAGAATTGTTTCGCTTCCCTGCAGACCTAAAATGATTATGTCACTAGACTGACATTGTGACACAGAGATCACGGCCTTTGCAGTCACGAGCCTGGCCTGGCCTTGGGGAGGGTCCTCAGCTATCTCACTTGAAACAGAACCTAGAACCCTTTCAAACTTGGAATTCCGTACTCATTGTGTCCATGGGCACCTTCTTAGCAACATCTGGTCCCTGCATCTGAAGTTCCACCTGTCCTTATGGCACTAGCCCATCCATCAGCTGGAGGATCAGATACACTTCACATCATCACCTTCATAGTGGCCGTGAAACTCACAGCCTAAACTCTAGGTCCCTAAGGCTCTTCTGCCCACCTTGGGTCCAGGGCCCTCTCACCGAGGGAGCACTTCCGGACATGTTCTGCCCTGGTGCTTGTTCCTTGTGGGTTCTTCCTGAAGTCAAGTACTCAAGCACTGAGCTCCAGGGGAACACACACAAGCACTGTCCTATCCCAGATATAAGGCACACACTGCCCTAAGGGTAATCATCCACCCAGAGATCTGGGGCAAGGGACCTCTTTTCCCCAGTGCATCTTGATACGGAAGTGCCTGGGAAATTTCTTGTCGCTGGACTTTTGGCTAGCTAGGGTTCCAGCTTTCCTGCTGGGCCCACATCTGCATGTTCATGAGAACCAAGGTTACTTGGCACCCTGTCTCCCCCACTTAGGTGGAGAACCGTTGGGGTCACAGCACCTTCACTGCACACGAACCGAGAGCTTGCCAGCTAGGGTATCTGGAGTTCTCTCGACCACCAGCTGTCCCACGTGTGGGTGCCGCAGAGAACCTTCCTGCCAACAATTCACTGCTTTCTAAGGTTCTGATGATATTTAAGGCTCATACTCTATTGTCACGTGATGGAAGCCCCGTTGATGGATCCAAGCAGAACCAGGCTTTTCACTTTTGGGGTATGTCACCCTCTCATGCCTGGGACATTTATATGCCCCTAGCTGGTAACACAGGCGTTACTCTTGGAAGACATCTGCTGCACAGTCGGACCTTTAAGTGGGGAAAGTACATGTATCCAGGGCTCCAACTGGAACTGGACAGAGCCTGTGCTGTGGCATATACAGCCCTAGTGGAACCATATTTGTAAAATGCTGCTACTATAGACACATGTTGGCTCCCACACTGTATCACAAGAGTGTCAGGTGGGCCTTCCTCAAATGGACGTTTGGAGTAGTTCCCATCGAGGATGCACCAGTTTGCTTGGGGCTGGGAGCTCATCCAGCCATTAGTTCGGCTGTCTACTACTGAAATGGGAGCACGTTGAGTCACAGTACTTGACACGGGCTGAGGTCAAGTGGGTACTTTCGAGTCTGGTGTCAGAACCATTTCAGCCACCGTTTCCCTTTTCCTCTACCCAGCTCCACATGGAAGCCCTAATGAAACTTCCAACCACAGACGTGTGTTCTTGCTCGGGTTTGGGGGTTCTTTCTTGTACGGGGCCTTCTAGCATGCCCAGGAATTGAAGATACTCTGGCCACCAGGCTTCCCACATGATGTACAAATGAGAACTCCTACAGCCACTGGTCAGGCCTAGCCCTAGGGACATTTTGGCGGTTGCAGTACTCACCTATGTCATTTGCACATGCCCTTCCCACAAACACCCCTAATGTAGGCTGTAGCAGCCAGAGCCCACCTGGCATGGTTTTCTATCTGGATACTTGCACTTGGAGCACTTCCGGTGACCCTGCCCTGAAGTGGTGTCCTGGGGATACTCTCAGAGACCAGGGTGCTTGTCTACTGGATTCTCAAGGACCACAGGCTGCCAGGTGCTGTGGAATACAGAACCCTGTAAGTAACCACGTATCTAGAGCCATGGTACAAGACAGTCCCTTTCACATCGTGCCTTCATCTGTGTCGTGCACCAAGAGGCCTTCCATGCCACCAGACTTGCTGCCATCTGGGGTTCCAGGATTCCTGCCAGCACCCACCTTTGTGAAGCCTGGAGAACTGAGAAGTGTGTTGCCCTCTTGGGTGACCAGCCTGCTCATGGGTGGCAGAAGGAGAGTACATCCCCTCAAAACACTACTGTCTCCCAGGGCAACTGTTGGCCTGGTGTTTGACCCAGAGCACCTGTTTTCAGTATAGGCCTCATTAGAGATGTCATGGGCGATTCCAGCCCAGGAATCATGACCCCTGTAGGCCACCATTTTTCCTCCCCTGGGACCCTCAAGAACCACCATCCAAACAACATATCCATTTTTTTAAGGCTCTGAGGATCTTTTAGGCTCCTAATCACACTTCTATAGGGCTTCCCTGCTATCTCAGTTGGTAAAGATTCTACCTGCAAGGCAGGAGACCCCGGTTTGATACCTGGGTCTGGAAGATCCACTGGAGAAGGAATAGGCTACCCACTCCAATATTCTTGGGCTTCCCTTGTAGCTTAGCTGGTAAACAATCTGCTTGCAATGAGAGAGACATGAGTTTGATCCCTAGGTTGAGAAGATCCCCTGGAGAAGGAAAACGCTACCTACTCCAGTATTCGGTCTCGGAGAATTCCACGGACTGTATAGTCCATGGGGTCACAAAGAGTCGGCCACGACTGAGTGACTTTCACTCACTCACTCACTCACACTACTGCGGTGGAACCCAGTCTCCTATCAGTCTGTCAGCAGGAGGAGACATTTTGGTATGAGTCCATCTTGATTTCTCAGGCCCTGGTACTCTTCTGGATGTGAGCTTCCCCCACACCAGTGCCATGGGATGAAGTTCAGGACACTGAACTCTCTGCTGGGGCACGCTGCCCTGGGAGCGTGGTTCCGACTATGTTTCTGAAAACCTAGGGACTCATCGGTCAAGACCAAATCTGTGCTTTAGAATATGTGGCCCTACTGTGCACCATACTTTCTGGTATGCCTGAGCCGGTGGCCCCATTTAGGCACCCAGCACCACACATGTTAATGACATGAAGGCCCTTCTGTCTCTAATTTTCTAATCAAACTCTGTTGGTGTGCTGGACACATAGGTGGTTTCTACACACCAGCTTTCCAAAACGCTTTTGAAAACAGAACATTCTCACTCATCATACAGGGTCACAGTGGAATAAACTGTGCACTTGGAGATAAGTAAGCTGAGCACTTTCAGCCACCACACTTCCCCCCAACGTGGGTGCACTGATGGATCTTCTGATCACCAAGGTATTCCTTTTCTATATTCCCAGAATCCTTCTGACCTGGATTTATCCTGCTTGCCTGGGAACCAAAAGCTCCTTCCACATGCCTGAGAATGTGATACAGAAAGTAGAAACCTGGATACCGGAGAGGCAGGGCAAACTATGACCCTTATAGGCCTCGGGTATGCCATTTGAAATGCTACTGAAAATCCTTTCTTCTGTCAAGAGCCTTTGAAAAGGTAGTATACACGGCACAATAGTATAACCATCCACCTGGAACTCAGAATTCCAGGAGTCGTAAGATCTACAACGTGTTCTGGAAGCTGGGCAACCGTGTACCTTCTGACCATCTCTCTTCTAGCAGGATGTAGATTTTGTAGCCCATGGATATTCTGTCCAACTTGATCGCTAGGTCCCTAAGGATTCATCCAGAATGTGCTGTCCAGGGTGCTGAAACGCAACAGTTTGAGACTGTTAGTTGGAAGCGGTTCATTAGGGAACAGGGATGGGGAGCGACTGCTGCTACTGCTGCTAGGTCACTTCAGTCGTGTCCGACTCTGTGCAACCCCATAGGCGGCAGCCCACCAGACTCCCGGGTCCCTGGGATTCTCCAGGCAAGAACAATGAAGTAGGTTGCTATTTCCTTCTCCAATGCATGAAAGTGAAAAGTGAAAGTGAAGTCGCTCAGCGGTATCCGACTCTTAGCGACCCCTTGGACTGCAGCCTACCAGGCTCCTCCGTCCATAGGATTTTCCAGGCAAGAGTACTGGAGTGGGGTGCCATTGCCTTCTCCACGGGGAGGGACTTCTGGACACCACGTACCCGTGCAATTCTGAACGCTTGTGTTGGATGTGGACCCTACAGTCCGTGGACATTCGGTGTATCTTGATCCTCGGGGCTCTAAGTCCGCCTCCAGAGTGTGCTGTCCAGGGGGCTGAACATCAGAACACTACTGGACTCAATCGGAATGCCAGGTCATGAGGGGCACAGGGCTGGGCAGGGACTTCTGAACACCACCTGCCAGGCCACTTCTGCACTGTGCGCTGCTTTGGCAAACAAGGCTACCACTTTGGTTGAGCCAGGGTCTTTACTGGAGACTCTTGCTGTGCAATATGGCCCCCGTGGGAACTAAACTGCCAGTTCCCTGGACCCCTTTTGGCAGCATTCTACCCTTGTATTGGACTCAGGAAGGACCTTTAACCCTGAAGTGTTTCGGGGAGATCTTTCCGCCCACAGTTGATGCTGTGGAGTCCAAGATACGGACTCTACGTCAGCTGCATTGCTCAGAATTCCTTTTGTTTCAGTCACTTGAGCTATTTCAGCCACCATCTCTACCCACTCCTCCCCATCCAAGTACCTGCCAATAACTAATTTAACCCCTCACTACAATTGCAGCGCTCCTTCAGGGCCAAAGTCAAAAAGAAAGCTTATACCCTTGAGATCATCTCCCTTCTCATAGGCTGCAGAACCAAGTGATTTTGTGCATCTAGCACTCCAGGAGTTCTTCTAGAGACATGCAGTGCCGGGCACGGGCACTCTGAACCAATTCCAGACACCTTCTGTCCTGGCACTGTTACCCTCATCATCCTTTAAAATACACTGTTAGCCCGATACTGGGATCCAGGAGAGCCCTTATGGGAAATAGCCTGCTCTATCGCTGAGGAACATGAGGCTTTATGGACAACCACTGATGGAGAACACGATTGCAAGGGACTCCTTTTAACGATGAACTGGCTACTCGGCACTGCTCCCGGAAATCTTACCAGCCACCAGACTTTCTGTCAGAAAGTGAAACAGAATTTCCACTGGCCCCCAATCTGTATATGTGCTAGCGAGTGTTAATGTCCTTTAGGAACAAGAATGCTCGCTTGTTGTAGGAAAGAAAGCACACGATCATGGCACCAGCCACAGGCTGGGAAGGGGTTGGCCTCAATCACTCTAAGCAAAC
This sequence comes from Capricornis sumatraensis, assembly GCF_032405125.1. NCBI lineage: Eukaryota > Metazoa > Chordata > Mammalia > Artiodactyla > Bovidae > Capricornis > Capricornis sumatraensis. The sequence continues at coordinate 116,543,423 of NC_091092.1, forward strand.
TGATGAAGCGCGATCCCTCGAGGCCACCGTCGAGCAATCCGGATGGTGCACCACACTTCCATTCCGGCCAGCAACCTGCCTCTTCCATAGGGTTCCATGGATTCTTCATATCCCTCAAAGGAAGCATGGGTCCTCCTACCAGCATTAAGCAGGGGACGGCCTTTGGGCCTTGAGCCCAGTGATCCATCGCTCCTTTTCACAACACAGCACCATACTTTTGTGCATGCCTGACACAGAAATGATGCTTTGGTAGGGTACTTCCGGATACCATTCCCCCTCACTTTACTGTCCGGGTGACCCTTCTGGCAACTAGACTGTCAGTGCACTGGGTTTCTACGAACTGAATTAAAAATCATTGCTGTGAAAGATAGGGCCTTACTGGAAATCACTGTAACAGCTTCTGGGTATCTGGGGGCCCTTCGGCCCCAGTGCTCCCATCCTATTAGCCTCGTGAGGTCATTCCAACTTCAAACGTTTTCGTGCGGTATTTCCTTTCCGCAGCCTATATGGGAAGCGCGGGTTGTCAGCCAAATCTGACCACCAGCCTACCACTGAAACTGGAACATGTTTCATTCAGGTATAGATATCTGACAGAGATATAATGTTTCTATGCGCTTAGGAAGTTTGAGCCCTATCAGCCACCATACTTCTCCAAGACCATTTCAAATGATAAGTTTGAGTCTTGTAGGCTACCGTCCTTCACCTCGAGCTCCAGTGCTCAGCAAAATCACCGACCACCAACAGTACCCTAGCTCTAAGGTTCCGGGATGTTCTCTGGCTTCCTGCCAATCACGTGCCCAGGAACCAAACGTTACTGTTACCAACCTGCCATATCATGCAGAAATTAGACGCTTCAGGTCAAGAGTTAGGCTTGTCTGTGGTTAGCCAATTGCTCCTCCAGTCCTCCGCCAGCATATTTGCCTGGCATTTTGAACACTTAGTCACGGGCTTGCTCGCTAGTGTCTCTGGAGAGGTTCCGATCCACCAGCCCACCCAGCACCTAAGGTTCCTACACTCCTTATGGCCCCAAGTCTCACTGTTATTTAGTGGCACTCTACCCTTGTGCGGAAAAGGCAATGGCACCTCACTCCAATACTCTTGCCTGGAAAATCCCATGGACAGAGGAGCCTGGTGGCTATCGTCCATGGGGTCGCTAAGAATCGGATACGACTGAGCGACTTCACTTTCACTTTCATGCAGTGGAGAATGAAATGGCAACCCACTCCAGTGTTTTTGCCTGGAGAATCCCAGGGACGGGGACGGGGTGGCGGTGGGGGGGGGCGGTGGGCGGTGGCGGGGGGGTGGGGGGGGTGGGGTGGGCGGGGAGCCTGGTGGGCTGCAGTCTATGGGGTCGCACAGAGTTGGACACGACTGAAGCGACTTAGCAGCAGCTACCCTTGTGACCATCCCCCTCCCGATAGGGCCAGGACTCAGAGCCCTTAGTGCATCTCGTGCATTTTGATATGGAGGAACCTACAGGGCGTTGCGCTGCAATGACGCTGCCCTGGCCACTAGTCCTCAGGACTTCCGGACACATTCCACTCTGATGATGGTGATCTGCTGGTCCTTTCTGAGACCACGGATCTTTTCGTAGGGTTCCAGGAGAGCCTGTATGTACACTAGCGCACAGGGTTCTTTGAAACAGTGCTTTTGTTTGGCAACCAGCCGTTCAGACCCATGCAGGGAGGGGCCCTCCTGAATCACTGCACCTCCGAGTAACTGGTGTACCTGGCGATTTTCACGTGCAGACTTCTTGGCAGCTAGGGTTCCGGGCTACCCTCCGGCCCCCAGTGTGAATTTATTCTGGGGAATCGACGGTGCTCGGAAAACCAGCCTGCCCGACTGCAGTGAAAACAGAGTGTGTCTCCCTGAGGGCACCAATGCTCTCCAGGTGAAACCGTAAGCCTGACAGGCGTCATATTAGCTCGCAGTCTTGAGATGAAATGAGCGCTCACTGCCGCAGTCGGCGGTCTAGTGTATGGACCACGAATTTTTCCTGCCACTAAATATCCCTCTCTCCAAGATTCCTGCAGGTGGCGCTACTGGTCAAGAACACACTGGCTAGTGCAGGAGACTTAAGACACATGGGTCCAATCCCTGGGTGGGCAAGATCCCCTGGAGAAGGGAATGGCAACCCACTCCAGTATCCAAGACTAGAAAATCTCAGGGACTGAGGATTCTCACAGGCTACAGTCCACGAGGTCACAAAGAGGTGGAGAGGACTGAATCCACTTAGCATGTATACACGATTCCAGCAATCATTCAGGTCCACAAAGCACACTCAGGCAGGAAATCTGGGCTCCTCTTTTTAAGTCATCAAAATAATCCCTTTAGGTCTCTGTCCATCTAGATCTTCTCAGGCCCTGGGATTCTTCTGGATTCTTGCCTGCTAGCACGCTGGAGTCCCAGGGGGCATTTCCAGTCACCATCTGCCATGGAAGTGCTGCCCTTGGGTTCCTGATTTACCCAGATTGCCAGCGAACTGTCATGAGGTGGTCACAATCCTGTGCTATGGCATATATAGCCTAATTGAAAACCACCCTTCCTGTACTCTGGTGGTCTTGGGCACAATTAGGTACCTTACTCCACATCCCATTGGGGAATTGTCCCGGAGGTCTGACTGCTCACAGTTCAATGACATGCTACAGACTAACAGGATTTCTGCTGATTATTTACTGGTGGCTTTTAAAACTAGAGGTATTTTGGTCACAGTACCAGACTTGAGCATATGACCCTGAGCCCTCACAACTAAAGTATTTCAGCCCTTTCACACACAGAACTTACACCCAGCATGGGAGAATTAATGAAATATCAAGTCAATACTGTGTTTCCTCCTTAGGGTCTGGGGTTCCTTAGGGTCCAGAATTGTTTCGCTTCCCTGCAGACCTAAAATGATTATGTCACTAGACTGACATTGTGACACAGAGATCACGGCCTTTGCAGTCACGAGCCTGGCCTGGCCTTGGGGAGGGTCCTCAGCTATCTCACTTGAAACAGAACCTAGAACCCTTTCAAACTTGGAATTCCGTACTCATTGTGTCCATGGGCACCTTCTTAGCAACATCTGGTCCCTGCATCTGAAGTTCCACCTGTCCTTATGGCACTAGCCCATCCATCAGCTGGAGGATCAGATACACTTCACATCATCACCTTCATAGTGGCCGTGAAACTCACAGCCTAAACTCTAGGTCCCTAAGGCTCTTCTGCCCACCTTGGGTCCAGGGCCCTCTCACCGAGGGAGCACTTCCGGACATGTTCTGCCCTGGTGCTTGTTCCTTGTGGGTTCTTCCTGAAGTCAAGTACTCAAGCACTGAGCTCCAGGGGAACACACACAAGCACTGTCCTATCCCAGATATAAGGCACACACTGCCCTAAGGGTAATCATCCACCCAGAGATCTGGGGCAAGGGACCTCTTTTCCCCAGTGCATCTTGATACGGAAGTGCCTGGGAAATTTCTTGTCGCTGGACTTTTGGCTAGCTAGGGTTCCAGCTTTCCTGCTGGGCCCACATCTGCATGTTCATGAGAACCAAGGTTACTTGGCACCCTGTCTCCCCCACTTAGGTGGAGAACCGTTGGGGTCACAGCACCTTCACTGCACACGAACCGAGAGCTTGCCAGCTAGGGTATCTGGAGTTCTCTCGACCACCAGCTGTCCCACGTGTGGGTGCCGCAGAGAACCTTCCTGCCAACAATTCACTGCTTTCTAAGGTTCTGATGATATTTAAGGCTCATACTCTATTGTCACGTGATGGAAGCCCCGTTGATGGATCCAAGCAGAACCAGGCTTTTCACTTTTGGGGTATGTCACCCTCTCATGCCTGGGACATTTATATGCCCCTAGCTGGTAACACAGGCGTTACTCCTGGAAGACATCTGCTGCACAGTCGGACCTTTAAGTGGGGAAAGTACATGTATCCAGGGCTCCAACTGGAACTGGACAGAGCCTGTGCTGTGGCATATACAGCCCTAGTGGAACCATATTTGTAAAATGCTGCTACTATAGACACATGTTGGCTCCCACACTGTATCACAAGAGTGTCAGGTGGGCCTTCCTCAAATGGACGTTTGGAGTAGTTCCCATCGAGGATGCACCAGTTTGCTTGGGGCTGGGAGCTCATCCAGCCATTAGTTCGGCTGTCTACTACTGAAATGGGAGCACGTTGAGTCACAGTACTTGACACGGGCTGAGGTCAAGTGGGTACTTTCGAGTCTGGTGTCAGAACCATTTCAGCCACCGTTTCCCTTTTCCTCTACCCAGCTCCACATGGAAGCCCTAATGAAACTTCCAACCACAGACGTGTGTTCTTGCTCGGGTTTGGGGGTTCTTTCTTGTATGGGGCCTTCTAGCATGCCCAGGAATTGAAGATACTCTGGCCACCAGGCTTCCCACATGATGTACAAATGAGAACTCCTACAGCCACTGGTCAGGCCTAGCCCTGGGGACATTTTGGCGGTTGCAGTACTCACCTATGTCATTTGCACATGCCCTTCCCACAAACACCCCTAATGTAGGCTGTAGCAGCCAGAGCCCACCTGGCATGGTTTTCTATCTGGATACTTGCACTTGGAGCACTTCCGGTGACCCTGCCCTGAAGTGGTGTCCTGGGGATACTCTCAGAGACCAGGGTGCTTGTCTACTGGATTCTCAAGGACCACAGGCTGCCAGGTGCTGTGGAATACAGAACCCTGTAAGTAACCACGTATCTAGAGCCATGGTACAAGACAGTCCCTTTCACATCGTGCCTTCATCTGTGTCGTGCACCAAGAGGCCTTCCATGCCACCAGACTTGCTGCCATCTGGGGTTCCAGGATTCCTGCCAGCACCCACCTTTGTGAAGCCTGGAGAACTGAGAAGTGTGTTGCCCTCTTGGGTGACCAGCCTGCTCATGGGTGGCAGAAGGAGAGTACATCCCCTCAAAACACTACTGTCTCCCAGGGCAACTGTTGGCCTGGTGTTTGACCCAGAGCACCTGTTTTCAGTATAGGCCTCATTAGAGATGTCATGGGCGATTCCAGCCCAGGAATCATGACCCCTGTAGGCCACCATTTTTCCTCCCCTGGGACCCTCAAGAACCACCATCCAAACAACATATCCATTTTTTTAAGGCTCTGAGGATCTTTTAGGCTCCTAATCACACTTCTATAGGGCTTCCCTGCTATCTCAGTTGGTAAAGATTCTACCTGCAAGGCAGGAGACCCCGGTTTGATACCTGGGTCTGGAAGATCCACTGGAGAAGGAATAGGCTACCCACTCCAATATTCTTGGGCTTCCCTTGTAGCTTAGCTGGTAAACAATCTGCTTGCAATGAGAGAGACATGAGTTTGATCCCTAGGTTGAGAAGATCCCCTGGAGAAGGAAAACGCTACCTACTCCAGTATTCGGTCTCGGAGAATTCCACGGACTGTATAGTCCATGGGGTCACAAAGAGTCGGCCACGACTGAGTGACTTTCACTCACTCACTCACTCACACTACTGCGGTGGAACCCAGTCTCCTATCAGTCTGTCAGCAGGAGGAGACATTTTGGTATGAGTCCATCTTGATTTCTCAGGCCCTGGTACTCTTCTGGATGTGAGCTTCCCCCACACCAGTGCCATGGGATGAAGTTCAGGACACTGAACTCTCTGCTGGGGCACGCTGCCCTGGGAGCGTGGTTCCGACTATGTTTCTGAAAACCTAGGGACTCATCGGTCAAGACCAAATCTGTGCTTTAGAATATGTGGCCCTACTGTGCACCATACTTTCTGGTATGCCTGAGCCGGTGGCCCCATTTAGGCACCCAGCACCACACATGTTAATGACATGAAGGCCCTTCTGTCTCTAATTTTCTAATCAAACTCTGTTGGTGTGCTGGACACATAGGTGGTTTCTACACACCAGCTTTCCAAAACGCTTTTGAAAACAGAACATTCTCACTCATCATACAGGGTCACAGTGGAATAAACTGTGCACTTGGAGATAAGTAAGCTGAGCACTTACAGCCACCACACTTCCCCCCAACGTGGGTGCACTGATGGATCTTCTGATCACCAAGGTATTCCTTTTCTATATTCCCAGAATCCTTCTGACCTGGATTTATCCTGCTTGCCTGGGAACCAAAAGCTCCTTCCACATGCCTGAGAATGTGATACAGAAAGTAGAAACCTGGACACCGGAGAGGCAGGGCAAACTATGACCCTTATAGGCCTCGGGTATGCCATTTGAAATGCTACTGAAAATCCTTTCTTCTGTCAAGAGCCTTTGAAAAGTTAGTATACACAGCACAATAGTATAACCATCCACCTGGAACTCAGAATTCCAGGAGTCGTAAGATCTACAACGTGTTCTGGGAGCTGGGCAACCGTGTACCTTCTGACCATCTCTCTTCTAGCAGGATGTAGATTTTGTAGCCCATGGATATTCTGTCCAACTTGATCGCTAGGTCCCTAAGGATTCATCCAGAATGTGCTGTCCAGGGTGCTGAAACGCAACAGTTTGAGACTGTTAGTTGGAAGCGGTTCATTAGGGAACAGGGATGGGGAGCGACTGCTGCTACTGCTGCTAGGTCACTTCAGTCGTGTCCGACTCTGTGCAACCCCATAGGCGGCAGCCCACCAGACTCCCGGGTCCCTGGGATTCTCCAGGCAAGAACAATGAAGTAGGTTGCTATTTCCTTCTCCAATGCATGAAAGTGAAAAGTGAAAGTGAAGTCGCTCAGCGGTATCCGACTCTTAGCGACCCCTTGGACTGCAGCCTACCAGGCTCCTCCGTCCATAGGATTTTCCAGGCAAGAGTACTGGAGTGGGGTGCCATTGCCTTCTCCACGGGGAGGGACTTCTGGACACCATGTACCCGTGCAATTCTGAACGCTTGTGTTGGATGTGGACCCTACAGTCCGTGGACATTCGGTGTATCTTGATCCTCGGGGCTCTAAGTCCGCCTCCAGAGTGTGCTGTCCAGGGGGCTGAACATCAGAACACTACTGGACTCAATCGGAATGCCAGGTCATGAGGGGCACAGGGCTGGGCAGGGACTTCTGAACACCACCTGCCAGGCCACTTCTGCACTGTGCGCTGCTTTGGCAAACAAGGCTACCACTTTGGTTGAGCCAGGGTCTTTACTGGAGACTCTTGCTGTGCAATATGGCCCCCGTGGGAACTAAACTGCCAGTTCCCTGGACCCCTTTTGGCAGCATTCTACCCTTGTATTGGACTCAGGAAGGACCTTTAACCCTGAAGTGTTTCGGGGAGATCTTTCCGCCCACAGTTGATGCTGTGGAGTCCAAGATACGGACTCTACGTCAGCTGCATTGCTCAGAATTCCTTTTGTTTCAGTCACTTGAGCTATTTCAGCCACCATCTCTACCCACTCCTCCCCATCCAAGTACCTGCCAATAACTAATTTAACCCCTCACTACAATTGCAGCGCTCCTTCAGGGCCAAAGTCAAAAAGAAAGCTTATACCCTTGAGATCATCTCCCTTCTCATAGGCTGCAGAACCAAGTGATTTTGTGCATCTAGCACTCCAGGAGTTCTTCTAGAGACATGCAGTGCCGGGCACGGGCACTCTGAACCAATTCCAGACACCTTCTGTCCTGGCACTGTTACCCTCATCATCCTTTAAAATACACTGTTAGCCCGATACTGGGATCCAGGAGAGCCCTTATGGGAAATAGCCTGCTCTATTGCTGAGGAACATGAGGCTTTATGGACAACCACTGATGGAGAACACGATTGCAAGGGACTCCTTTTAACGATGAACTGGCTACTCGGCACTGCTCCCGGAAATCTTACCAGCCACCAGACTTTCTGTCAGAAAGTGAAACAGAATTTCCACTGGCCCCCAATCTGTATGTGTGCTAGCGAGTGTTAATGTCCTTTAGGAACAAGAATGCTCGCTTGTTGTAGGAAAGAAAGCACACGATCATGGCACCAGCCACAGGCTGGGAAGGGGTTGGCCTCAATCACTCTAAGCAAACTGATGAAGCGCGATCCCTCGAGGCCACCGTCGAGCAATCCGGATGGTGCACCACACTTCCATTCCGGCCAGCAACCTGCCTCTTCCATAGGGTTCCATGGATTCTTCATATCCCTCAAAGGAAGCATGGGTCCTCCTACCAGCATTAAGCAGGGGACGGCCTTTGGGCCTTGAGCCCAGTGATCCATCGCTCCTTTTCACAACACAGCACCATACTTTTGTACATGCCTGACACAGAAATGATGCTTTGGTAGGGTACTTCCGGATACCATTCCCCCTCACTTTACTGTCCGGGTGACCCTTCTGGCAACTAGACTGTCAGTGCACTGGGTTTCTACGAACTGAATTAAAAATCATTGCTGTGAAAGATAGGGCCTTACTGGAAATCACTGTAACAGCTTCTGGGTATCTGGGGGCCCTTCGGCCCCAGTGCTCCCATCCTATTAGCCTCGTGAGGTCATTCCAACTTCAAACGTTTTCGTGCGGTATTTCCTTTCTGCAGCCTATATGGGAAGCGCGGGTTGTCAGCCAAATCTGACCACCAGCCTACCACTGAAACTGGAACATGTTTCATTCAGGTATAGATATCTGACAGAGATATAATGTTTCTATGCGCTTAGGAAGTTTGAGCCCTATCGGCCACCATACTTCTCCAAGACCATTTCAAATGATAAGTTTGAGTCTTGTAGGCTACCGTCCTTCACCTCGAGCTCCAGTGCTCAGCAAAATCACCGACCACCAACAGTACCCTAGCTCTAAGGTTCCGGGATGTTCTCTGGCTTCCTGCCAATCACGTGCCCAGGAACCAAACGTTACTGTTACCAACCTGCCATATCATGCAGAAATTAGATGCTTCAGGTCAAGAGTTAGGCTTGTCTGTGGTTAGCCAATTGCTCCTCCAGTCCTCCGCCAGCATATTTGCCTGGCATTTTGAACACTTAGTCACGGGCTTGCTCGCTAGTGTCTCTGGAGAGGTTCCGATCCACCAGCCCACCCAGCACCTAAGGTTCCTACACTCCTTATGGCCCCGAGTCTCACTGTTATTTAGTGGCACTCTACCCTTGTGCGGAAAAGGCAATGGCACCTCACTCCAATACTCTTGCCTGTGGAAAATCCCATGGACAGAGGAGCCTGGTGGCTACAGTCCATGGGGTCGCTAAGAATCGGACACGACTGAGCGACTTCACTTTCACTTTTCACTTTCATGCAGTGGAGAAGGAAATGGCAACCCACTCCAGTGTTCTTGCCTGGAGAATCCCAGGGACGGGGACGGGGTGGCGGTGGGGGGGTGGGGTGGGGTGGGCGCGAGCCTGGTGGGCTGCAGTCTATGGGGTCGCACAGAGTTGGACACGACTGAAGCGACTTAGCAGCAGCTACCCTTGTGACCATCACCCTCCCGATAGGGCCAGGACTCAGAGCCCTTAGTGCATCTCGTGCATTTTGATATGGAGGAACCTACAGGGCGTTGCGCTGCAATGACGCTGCCCTGGCCACTAGTCCTCAGGACTTCCGGACACATTCCACTCTGATGATGGTGATCTGCTGGTCCTTTCTGAGACCACGGATCTTTTCGTAGGGTTCCAGGAGAGCCTGTATGTACACTAGCGCACAGGGTTCTTTGAAACAGTGTTCTTGTTTGGCAACCAGCCGTTCAGACCCATGCAGGGAGGGGCCCTCCTGAATCACTGCACCTCCGAGTAACTGGTGTACCTGGCGATTTTCACGTGCAGACTTCTTGGCAGCTAGGGTTCCGGGCTACCCTCCGGCCCCCAGTGTGAATTTATTCTGGGGAATCGACGGTGCTCGGAAAACCAGCCTGCCCGACTGCAGTGAAAACAGAGTATGTCTCCCTGAGGGCACCAATACTCTCCAGGTGAAACCGTAAGCCTGACAGGCGTCATATTAGCTCGCAGTCTTGAGATGAAATGAGCGCTCACTGCCACAGTCGGCAGTCTAGTGTATGGACCACGAATTTTTCCTGCCACTAAATATCCCTCTCTCCAAGATTCCTGCAGGCGGCGCTACTGGTCAAGAACACACAGGCTAGAGCAGGAGACCTAAGACACATGGGTCCAATCCCTGGGTGGGCAAGATCCCCTGGAGAAGGAAATGGCAACCCACTCCAGTATCCAAGATTAGAAAATCTCAGGGACTGAGGATTCTGACAGGCTACAGTCCACGAGGTCACAAAGAGATGGACAGGACTGAATCCACTTAGCATGTATACACGATTCCAGCAATCATTCAGGTCCACAAAGCACACTCAGGCAGGAAATCTGGGCTCCTCTTTTTAAGTCATCAAAATAATCCCTTTAGGTCTCTGTCCATCTAGATCTTCTCAGGTCCTGGGATTCTTCTGGATTCTTGCCTGCTTGCTAGCACGCTGGAGTCCCAGGGGGCATTTCCAGTCACCATCTGCCATGGAAGTGCTGCCCTTGGGTTCCTGATTTACCCAGATTGCCAGCGAACTGTCATGAGGTGGTCACAATCCTGTGCTATGGCATATATAGCCTAACTGAAAACCACCCTTCCTGTACTCTGGTGGTCTTGGTCACAATTAGGTACCTTACTCCACATCCCATTGGGGAATTGTCCCGGAGGTCTGACTGCTCACAGTTCAATGACATGCTACAGACTAACAGGATTTCTGCTGATTATTTACTGGTGGCTTTTAAAACTAGAGGTATTTTGGTCACAGTACCAGACTTGAGCATATGACCCTGAGCCCTCACAACTAAAGTATTTCAGCCCTTTCACACACAGAACTTACACCCAGCATGGGAGAATTAATGAAATATCAAGTCAATACTGTGTTTCCTCCTTAGGGTCTGGGGTTCCTTAGGGTCCAGAATTGTTTCGCTTCCCTGCAGACCTAAAATGATTATGTCACTAGACTGACATTGTGACACAGAGATCACGGCCTTTGCAGTCACGAGCCTGGCCTGGCCTTGGGGAGGGTCCTCAGCTATCTCACTTGAAACAGAACCTAGAACCCTTTCAAACTTGGAATTCCGTACTCATTGTGTCCATGGGCACCTTCTTAGCAACATCTGGTCCCTGCATCTGAAGTTCCACCTGTCCTTATGGCACTAGCCCATCCATCAGCTGGAGGATCAGATACACTTCACATCATCACCTTCATAGTGGCCGTGAAACTCACAGCCTAAACTCTAGGTCCCTAAGGCTCTTCTGCCCACCTTGGGTCCAGGGCCCTCTCACCGAGGGAGCACTTCCGGACATGTTCTGCCCTGGTGCTTGTTCCTTGTGGGTTCTTCCTGAAGTCAAGTACTCAAGCACTGAGCTCCAGGGGAACACACACAAGCACTGTCCTATCCCAGATATAAGGCACACACTGCCCTAAGGGTAATCATCCACCCAGAGATCTGGGGCAAGGGACCTCTTTTCCCCAGTGCATCTTGATACGGAAGTGCCTGGGAAATTTCTTGTCGCTGGACTTTTGGCTAGCTAGGGTTCCAGCTTTCCTGCTGGGCCCACTTTTCCATGTTCGTGACAACCAAGGTTACTTGGCACCCTGTCTCCCCCACTTAGGTGGAGAACCGTTGGGGTCACAGCACTATCATCGCCCGCCCACCGAGAGCTTGCTAGCTCGGGTATCTGGAGTTCTCTTGTTCACTAGCTGTCTCTCGTGTTGCTGCCCAGGAACACCTTCCTGCCAACAACCTGACTGCTTAGCAAGGTTCTGATGATAATTAAGGCTCCTACACTATTCTCACACGACGCAACCCCAGGATCTTCCAACTGGGCTCAGAGCAGAACAAGGTCTTTATCTTTTGGGGTATGTCAACCTCTCATGTCTGGGCCCTTTCCATGCCCTTCACTGATACCACAGGCATTACTCCTAGAAGTCATCTGCTACACAGACTGCCCTTTAAGTGAGACACTGCCTGCATCCAGGGCTCCCATGGGCCCTTGACACAGCCTGTGCTATGGAATATATAGCCCCATACTAGTAAAATGCTGTTACTTAACACCCATTTTGGAGCCCACACTCTTTCACGTAAGTGTCAGAAGGGCCTTCCTCACCATGGAATTTTGGGGTAGTTCCCATCTAAGATGCACCAGTGTGCTTGGGGCCTGGTGCTTTCCAGCCAGCTGTTTAGCTGTCTAGTGTTGAAATGGGAGCACTTTCACTCACAGTACGTGACACATGCTGAGGTAAAGCGGGTGATTTAGGTTCTGGTGTTGAAAGCATTTCAGCCATCTTTCCCCTGCCCTCTACCCAAGCATACATTGCAGCCATAATGAAACTTTCACAAGAGATGTGGCTCCTTGTTAGGGTTCTCAGGTTCTTTCTAGCATGGGGTCTTCTAGCATGCTTAGGAACTGAAGATATTTTGGCCACAAGGCTTCCTGCATGTTTCAGAAAGAACTCATCCAGTCACTGGTCAGACCTAGCTCAGCTACACCATTTTCACATCACCTTTGCACAATCACCCTACACTTGGCTGTGGCACCCAGAGCCCTTCAGGCATGGTTTTCCATCCCGATATCCAAGAACAGGGAGTTTACTGGAGAGATGCACTCGGAGCACTTCTGGTGGCCCTGCCCTTGTGCTGAGTTCTGGGGATAGTCTCAGAGACCAGGCTGTGTATGCACTGTGTTCTACAAGGACCACAGGCTGCCTGGTCCTGTGGAACACACAACCCTGTAAGCAACCACTTATCTAGAGCCCTGCTACAAGATTGCCCCGTTCACATCCTGCCTTAATCTGCACAGTGCACCAGGGACCATTCGAGCCTCCAGACTTGCCGCCAGCCTATGTTTCGGGTTTCCCGCCAGCTCCCAGCCTGTGTGCAGCCCGGAGTGCTGGGAACTGTGTTGCACTCTTAAGGGACCAGACTGCTAGCGGACGCCAGAACGAGAGCACTTCCACTCATACCACTAACATCCTGCAGAGCAACTGCAGGCCTGGTGTTTCAAACGAAGCACCTCTCTTCACAGTACAGGCTTCAGTTACCATGAGCTATCATCGGCACTTCCAGCCCAGGATGATGAATCCTCTCGCACTCCATTTCTCACCCCTTAGGGTGACAACAACATGTCCATTCACTAAGGTTTTGGAGATATTTCAGGCTCCCAATCACACTTGTGTGGTAGGCGCCTCCTGTTACTCTGTCAGCAGGAGGAGACATTTGGTTTGAGTCCGTCATGATTTCCTAGGCCCTGGGACTCTTCTTGATGTAAGCTTGCCCCTCACTAGTGTCATGGCAGGCTGTTCCGGACATCATCTGCCCGAGCATGGTGCTCTAGGGGCTCAATTTCGAACTCTACTTCTGAAAACCTAGGATCTCCTTGGCCAAGAAGAAATCTGGGCTGTGGAGTATGTGGCCCTACTGTGCACCATAGTTTGCAGTATGCCAGTTCCTGTGGTCCCATTTGGGCACCTTGCGCCACACATGTTAATAACATGAAGGCCCTTCTGGCTCTATATTTCTAATCAAAGCCTGTTGGTGTGCTGGGCACCTGGAGATTTCCAGCCACCAGTCTTCCGAACGGCTGTTGAAACCACAGCATTTTCAGTTATAATACAGGCTTCACTCTGGAATTAACTGGGCATTTGCAGTTAAAAATCCTGAGCCACTTCAGCCACCACACTTCCCCACAATGTGGGTGCACTGATGAATTTTCTGATAACCAGCGTATCTCCTTGCAATGCTTCCAGGTTCCTTCTGGCCTGGAGTTATTCTGCTTGCCTTAGGAACCAAACTTTCTTGCCCAAAGCCTGATAGTGATACAAAACCAAAAACCTTTCTGGTTATGGAAAGGCATGGAGACTATGGTCCTTACAGTCCTCAGCTATACCATTTGAATTGCAACCTAGAATCCCTTTGTCAAGTGTCTTTGCAGAAGTTATACCAGCACATTGGGATCACCATCTACCCTAGAACCCAGAATTCCAGGTCTCCTCATATCTACTAGTTGGCCTGCATGTTGCACAATTGTGTACCCTTCTCACCATCACTCTTCTTGTGGAATGTATAACGTATAGCCCTTGGACAATGTGTCCATCTGAATCTCTCTGTCCCTAAGGGCTCATCCAGAATGTGCTGTCCAGGGTGCTGGAATCCCAGGAGCACGTCCAGACTCTGTTAGCCTGGAAAGGGAAAAGTAAAAGTGTCAGTCGGTCAGTCCTTTTCAACTCTTTGCAAAACCATGGACTGTAGCCCCCCAGGCTCCTCCGTCCATGGGAGTTTTCAAGCAAGAATACTGGAGTGGGTTGCCATTTCCTTTTCTAGGGGATCTTCCCAACCCAGGTTTCAGACCTGGGTCCGCTGCATTGCAGGTAGATGCTTTACTGTCTGAGACATTAGCCTTGATGCCAGGTCATTTTTGAGACCTGCCTCTCTGCACACTGGGTTCTAGGAGAGCTCATATGGACACGACCCTTGTGTGGTGCTCTAATGCGGTGCAAGGAGGCTCTTTTCACCACTGCATCTCCATCTGTGCTGTACCACAGGCAACCTTTTGCTCACTCTTACTTTCTAACATCTAGAGTTCTAGGTTTCCTATTGGACTCCAGCCTGTGTATGCTCTGGGGATTGCAGGATTCTTTTGCTACATGACTGTTACCTGTGACTGCAAGGAGAGCATTTAGTTTATGGCACTTGCTTCCCAAACAGGAGTGGAGAGCCCTTCAGGCCTCCAATCAGCTCACAAGCTGGACAGTCATGAACCCTATTGGCCATCGTCTGCCCCTTATGTGGGTGGTTTAAGTGCTCCCAGTTTGCAAACTATGTTTTGGTAAGTGCATAGTAACTTTCACTAATTACCACTTTGGTGATTCTTTCCTTTTCTGATTTTTTTTTTTCACACAATGAACCCAGAAGACTATAGGCTTAATAGACTCTGCTCATGGGCACCAGTCTGACCACATGTTGGAAACCAGGGGAACCTTTCAACCACCCTACAGCCCTCCAGATACACCATGAAAGACCTGGGCCAACACCAGCCTGTCCATCAATGGAATCCCATTGGCCTTGGACCATTAGGCTACACACTGGCAAAGGAACTTATGGCCCTATTGGTAACCAAAACCCTTGCATGGTACTGCTTCTGGAGCCCTTTCCAAAGAAACCCAAGTGCAGTAAAATCCACAACTCTTACTTGGCCATCAGCAAGCTAGCACTCCCTGCCTTAGTCCACCTCCCTCTTTCTGACCCCAGAACTCTACTGGAAATGTACCTGCCACCTTGCTGAGCCTGGGTGCACTTCCAGACTCTCTCCATCCTGGCGACGGTGCCCTAGATGTCCCTTCTCTGACCATATTGCAGACAAACTGTGGCCCAGGTTAAGTAGATGGTAGCCAGTGCAGCGGAACATGTGGCTCCTCCTTCCTGGGCAGTAAGCATGTGGGCACCTATTAATTACATCACGCCTGTGCAGCTGGAAACTGTCCGATCTCCAAACCCTCCCTACCAGCTAGAGACGGGGATGCCTTCCACTCCAGTCTGTGTGCATGCTGAGGTATCCAGGGTTCTTAGGCACTGAGGCTGCCCATCTGCTATGGAAAGGATAGCATTTTCAGTCACAACCATGGCATCCCACAGAGGTAGCAGGAGTTGTTCAACCTTCAGTCAGCTCACAAGTTTGGGAAACACAAGCTTTTTCGGCCACTATCTCTCTTACGGGCAGATGCCCCTGGAACGTTCCTGCCAGAAACCTGCCCTCTTGTCAGGGTTCCGTGGATCCTTCAGGCCACCAGGTGCTCCTTATTAAGGCAGAAACCCAGGCAACACATACCAGGCCATCAACAGGCCTTTCGGTCTGGCAACATCTTTACCCATCAAACATCTGGACTCTTATCGCTTCACTGGGGTCACAGGAGTGGGGCAGAGGGCCGTGGAGCAACTTATGGACATCATATGCCCGGACATTCTGCACTTGAGTCCTTTCGGCAACAAGATTTACCATGCACGACTGTGCCAGGGCCCCTGCCTAAAACCCTTGCTATGCAACATGGTCCTCTTAGACAAACTTCCAGCTGCCTGGATCCCTTTTGGCTGCATCCTGTTGTACTGGTGTCATGAAGGCCCTTTCACCACTAAGCATTTCAGGGAAATCTTTCTGCCCACAGTTGATGCTGCAGACCCTGAGATTTTGGCTTATGTTTGCCACACTGGTCAGAATTCCTTTTGGTTCAGTAATTTGAGCCATTTCACCCACCATCCCTACCTCTCCACCCCCATCCATCTAAGGACCTGCCAACCACCAATTTACCCCTCACTATAATTCCAGAGGTCCTTCTCACCCAAAGTCATCAAGAAAGTATATACTCTTGAGACCATCTCCCTTCCCATAGGCTGTAGAAACCAGAGATTTGAGGCATCTAGCGCTCCTGGAATCCTTCCAGACAGGTGTGGGCCAGGGCACTGGCACCCTGAACCACTTTCAGACACCTTCTACCCTGGTGCTGGTGCCCCGCAGGTCCTTTAAAACAGTGCTGCTCATGTAGTGGGTTTCAGAAGAGCCCTTATGGGAAACAGCCTGCTCTAATGCTGAGGAATATATGGCTTTATAGGCAACTACCTATTGAGAACACTGCTGCAAAGGGCTCCTTTTAGCCACCACACATTTTTCCAGGCAGTGCTCCCCCAAAACCTTCCGGCTGCCAGACTTCCTGCCAGCAAGCAGTTCAGGAATTCCCATTGGCCCCTAGTCTGTATGTATGCTGAGTCTCAGGTTTTTAGTGACCAGAGGGTCTGCCTATGATGGAAAGGAAAGCACCTGGTCATGGCACTAGCCACTGGGTCGATAGGTGTAGGCCTCAACCAGTCTAAGTCAGCAAACTAATGAAGTAAGATCCCTCTGGGCCACCGTCCACCCATGCAGATGTGCTCCAGAGTAAACTTCCAGCCACCAACTGGCCTCCCGCATAACATTCTTTGGATTCTTCATATCCCTTGGTGGATACATGGGATCCTTCTACCAGCATTTCAGTAGGAGTTGGCTTTTATAAGCTTTGGGCCCAGCAAGCCATCTGCTCCCTCTTACATCCCAGTACCCTACTGCGTACATGCCTGACACATCAATGATGCCTTGGTGGGGTACTTCCGGACACCATGTCCCCTGACATTGTTGTCCTGGTAACCCTTTGGGCAAGTAGACCGTCACTTCACTTGGGTCCTGCAAACTGAGTTAAGGATCCATGCTGTAGAATATATGACCTTACCGGAAAGCATACTAACAGCTTGCTGGTGCCTGAGGTCTCCTTTGGCCCCAGTACCCCCATTCTGTTGATGTCATGAGGGCCATTCCAGCCTTAAATGTTTTCGTGAGGTCCTTCCTGCTCACAGCCCCTACGGGAATCACAGGTTGTCAGTTCAGTTTGACCACCCGCCTACTGTTGAAACTGGAGCACATTCATTTGAGGTATATATCCCTGACCGAGATACACCAGGTCCTTTTCACTAAGGGATTTTGGGCCTTTTCAGCCACCATCCATCACCTGGGCTATTTCATCTATGGAATTTGAGCCCTTTAGGCCACCATCATTCACCTACAGCTCAGGTGCCCAGTAGGATCACCAACCACCAACTGTACCCTTGCTCTAGAGTTCCAGCACTATTTCTGCCCTGCTATCAATCATGTCCCTGGGAACCGAAGGTCCTTATGCCACAAACCTGCCCCTGTGATGCAGGATTCTAGAACCCTTTAAGTGCAGAGTTAGGCCCGGCTGTGGTGACCAATTGCTCCTCCAGTCCTCTGCTAGCTCATGTGTCACGGCACTTTGAACTGCTGCAGTCACTGGTCTATTTGCTAGTGTCCCTGGGGACATTCTAATCACCAGTCCACCCAGCATTTAGGGTTCTTACACACCTTATGGCCCCAAGTATCACTGTTATTTAGGGGTACTCTGTACCCTTGTGACCATCACCCTCCCAATAGGGCACAGAATGTGGAACATTTAGTGCATCTCATCCATTTTGATCAGGAGGAACCTAGGGGGGTTCCTTCGTAATCATGCTGCCCTGGCCACTGGCACTCAGAGAGGACTTCTGGACATTCTGCTCTGGTCCTGGTGGCCTGTGGGTCCTTTCTTAACCACGATGTCTTTGTGTAGTGTTCCAGGAGAGCCTTTCTGTACACCAGCCCACACCTTTGCTTTGGAACTGAGTTCTTTGTTGGCAACTACCCTTTCAGAAATCAAAAGCATGGGATTACTTTTTGCCACTTCAACTTCATCAGGGTGTTGACCCAGGAAATCTTCTGGCCATGGCACTTGATGCTATTTAGGGTTCTGGGTTTTCTACAGTCCAATACTCTGCATGCTCTGTGGAATTAAGGGTTCATTGGTGACCAGCCTGCATGTCTGAGGTGGGAAGGAGAATATTTTCAGTCACAGCACTGCCACCCTGCAAGGGAATTGTGAACCCTCCCAGCCATCACTCAGCCCTCAAGCTCAGGTGGCCCTCATGGCCACCATCTGTCTCTTACATAGGTGACTCAGGAAATCTTCTTGTCAAAAACCTGACCACTCACTGGGGTTCCAGCAATTATTCAGGCCCCCATATTGTCTTTATGCAATGCAACCATGAGTTCCTCTTACATGGTTTTCAGAAGGACTAGCTCTTCTTGTCTCTGTCATTCTCTCTTTCTCAGTCCCCAGGATGCCTCTGGATACCAATTTAACATTGGGTTGATGCCCAGGTGAGCACTTTCAGACACCATCTTACCTGGCATTACTGTCCCGGGGGTCCTTTTGTGACTGCCTGTGTACTGGAACACTATGGACTAAAGTAAGAATTCAAATCGAGAATATACATCCCTACTGGGAACCATTCTTGTACTTTCATGTTAGTGTCATGAGGACACTTATGTTCCCATAAATTTCTGAGAGTCCACCCTGCCCACAGTACATGGTCGTGTCTGGGTCCCAGGGATTTCTGGCCATTAATTTGCCTGTCTGCTACTGAACCCGAATCATATTCTGTCACAATTTAGGACGCTTTCTGGGATATCATGGGCCTTTTCAGATCCAGAATCTGAGACTTTCAGACACTATCCATCCTCCTCTTTCTGGAACCCCCACTTCCCCTGGGTTCTCACTTGGTTACCCAGGGAAATCTTCCAAACACCAACATGGCCTCTCACTAAGGGTTCAGAGCTCCTTCTGGCCTGTAGTTATCACATGTACCCAGGAATCAAATGTGATTCTGATATTAGCCTGTCTGTGTGATGGCGAACCCAGAACCCTTATGGTCACCGAACAGGCCTGGAACTGCGTAACTGATGGCCCTTTCAGTCTTTAGCTTCTCTGTTTTCAATAGACCCTATAATCCATTTGGCTAAAGGCCTCCCGTGAGACAGTGTCTCTGGGGACCTTCCAATTAGTATCTGGCCCAGCCTCTGGGGTTCCCTATGTCCTTATGGACCACAGACAGAATGCAAGATGAGGAACCATATACCTTCTGACCACCATCTGCCCTGCAGACTGTGGAACCCAGAGTCAACTGGGGATCATTTCTAACATGGAGGTGGGTTTCACGGCATGAGCCATCCAGAAGCGCTGCCGTGCTACAGGCACTCCTGCACTGTATCTGCCCTGGTACTGGTGTCTTGGGGCTTCCCGGGGAGCTCAGCTGGTAAAGAATCTGCCTGCAATTCAGGAGACCCTGGTTTGATTCCTGGGTTGGGAAGTTCCCCCTAGAGAAGGGATAGGCTACCTACTCCAATATTCTTGGGTTTCCCTGGTGGCTCAGACAGTAAAGAATCCACCTGAAATATGGGAGACCTGGGTTTGATCCCTGTGTTGGGAAGATCCCATGGAGGGCATGGCAACCCACTCCAGTATTCTTGCCTGGAGAATCCCCATGGACAGAGGAGCCTGGTGAGCTACAGATCATGGGGTCACAAAGAGTCAGACACAACTGAGTGACTAAACACATACTGGTGTCTTAGGTGTGCTGAGACCAGGCTGTCCACTCACTAGCTTCCAGAAGATCCCATAAGGACATCAGCCTGCTTACTGCTTTGGAACACAGAAGCCTATAAGCAAACATCCATCCAGACATCTGAAGCAATAGGGCCCTTCTCCATCACTGCACCTCGACCTGGTATACCTTGAAAGCTTCTGGCCTGCAGACTTCTTGGCAGTTAGGGTTCTGGGATATCCACTGGCCCCCAGTGTGAATTTCTACTGAGGAACCAAGGGTGCTTGGACAACCAGCCTGCTCTTCTGCAGTGAAAACCGATGATTTCCCCCTCATGGCACTAATACCCACCAGGTGGAACTGTGAGCCTTTCAGGCCTTCAATTAGCTAGCAGTCTCGAGATCACACTCTTTCGGCCACAGTCTGCCCTCTCATGGATGCTGCAGCAATTTTTCCTGCTGCTAAATTTCCCTCTCTCCAAGGTTCATAGCAAATACCCTCTTTCAACAACACAATAGATGGCTCTACACATGGACATCAGTAGATCATCAATACTAAAATCAGATTGATTATATTCTTTGCAGCCGAAGATGGAGAAGCTCTATACAGCCAGCAAAAACAAGGCTGGGAGCTGACTGTGGCTCAGATCATGAGCTACTTATTGCAAAATTCAGACTTAAATTGAAGAAAATAGGGAAAACCACTAGACCATTCATGTATGACCTAAACCAAATCCTTTATGATTATATTGTGGAAGTGACAAATAAATTCAAGGGATTAGATCTGATAGACTGCCTGAAGAACTATGGACAGAGGTTTGTAATATTGTACAGGAGGCAGAGACCAAAACCATTCCAAAGAAAAAGAAATGCAAGAAGGCAAAATGGTTGTCTGAGGAGGTCTTACAAATAAATGAGAAAAGAAGAGAAGAGAAAGGGAAAGATATACCCATCTGAATGCAGAGTTCCAAAGAATAGCAAAGAGAGATAAAAAAGCCTTCTTAAGTGACTAATGCAAAGAAATACAGGAAAATAATAGAATGGGAAAGACTATAGATCTCTTCAAGAAAATTAGAGATACATAGGGGAACATTTCAGGTGAAGATGGGCAAAATAAAGGACAGAAATAGTAAGGATCTAACATAAGCATAAGAGATTAAGAAGAGGTGGCAAGAATACAGAGAACTGTACAAAACAGATCTTAATGATCTGGATAACCACAATGGTGTGGTCACTCATATAGAGTCAGACATCCTTGAGTATAAAGTCAAGTGGGCCTTAGGAAGCATCACTAGGAACAAAGCTAGTGGAGGTGATGGAATTCCACCTGAGCTATTTCAAACCCTAAAAGATGATGCTATTAAAAGTTCTGTACTCAGTATGTCAACAAATTTAGCAAAATCAGCAGTGGCCACAGGACTGGAAAAGGTCAGTTTGCATTCCCATCCCAAAAGAAGGCAATGCCAAAAAATATTCAAACTACTGCACAACTGCACTCATTTCACATGCTGGCATGCTAATGCTCAAAATCCTTCAAGTTGGGTTTCAACAGTACGTGAACTGAGAACTTCCATATGTTCAAGCTGGATTTAGAAAAGGCAGAGCAACTAGAGATCAAACTGCCAACATCTACTGGATCAGAGAAAAAGCAAGATAATTCCAGAAAAACATCAAATTCTGCTTCATTGACTACACTAAAGGCTTTGACTGTGTGGATCACAACAAACTGTGGAAAATTCTTAAAGAGATCAGAATACCAGACCACTTTACCTGCCTCTTGAAAATCCCGTATGCAAGTCAAGAAGCAACAATTAGAACTGGACATGGAAAAATGGACTGGTTCCAAATTGGGAAAGGAGTACGACAATGTTGTATATTGTCACCCTGCTTATTTAACTTATATTCAGAGTACATCATGTGAAATGCTGTGCTGGATGAAACACAAGCTGGAATCAAGTTTGCGGGGAGAAATATCAATAACCTCAGATATGCAGATGACACCACCCTTATGGTAGAAAGAGAAGAGGAACTAAAGAGCCTCTTGATGGAGGTGAAAGAGGAGAGTGAAAAAGATGGCTTAAAACTCAACATTCTAAAAACTAAGATCATAGCATCTGGTCCCATCATTTCATGGAAAATAGATAGGGAAAAAATAATGCAGATGGTGATTGCAACCATGAAATTAAAAAAAAAAAAGCTTGCTCCATGGAATAGAAGCTATGACAAAACTAGACAGTATATTAAAAAGCAGAGACATCACTTTGCTGACAAAGGTCTGTGTAGTCGTAGCTATGGTTTTTCCAATAGTCATGTATGGGTGTGAAAGTTGGACCATAAAGAAGGCTGAGCATGGAAGAATTAATGCTTTTGAACTGTGGTGTTGGAGAAGACTCTTTTGAGAGTCCCTTGGACAGCCAAGAGATCAAACCAGTCAATCCTAAAGAAAATCAACCTCAAATTTTCATTGGAAGGACTGATGCTGAAGCTGAAGCTCTAATACTTTGGCTACCTGATGGGAAGAGCCAATACACTGGAAAAGACCCTGATGCTGGGAAAGATTAATGGCAGGAGAAGAGCAACAGAGGATGAGATGGTTGGATAGCATCTTTGATTCAGTGGACATGAATTTGAGCAAACTCCAGGAGATAGTGATGGACAGGGAAGCCTGGTGTGCTGCAGTTCATGGGGTAGCAAAAAGTCAGACACAACTGACTGACTAAACAGCAACAAAGTTCAGGCAATCCTTAAAATCCACAAACCTCAGGCAATAGAAACATGGGCTCCTCTTATTAAGCCATCAACCTGATGATTATCCCTTTAGGTCTATGTCCATCTAGAGTTTCTCAGGCCCTGGGACTCTTCTGCATTCTTGCCTGCTATCACATTGCAGTCCAAGTAGGCATTTCCAGACACCATCCACCATGGAACTCCTGCTCTGGGGGTCCTGATTTAGCTACATTCCCAGTGAACTGGCATTGTATGGGCTCCCCCCAAATCTGATGATATGAAATATATAATTGGAAACCACTCTTACAGTACCCTGGTCGTCTACATCACAATTAGGCACTGTAATCCACATCCCATCAGGGAAGTTTCCAGGAGATCTTACTGATCAAAGTTCACGAACATGCTTGGGACCAGGGTAACTTCTGGCAATTACTTTACTTTTCTGGCAATTACTTTTAAAACTAGAGGTCTTTTGGTCACAGTACCAAACTTGGGCACATGTACCCTGAGCCCAACAGCATGGATGAACCAATGAACTTTCAAGTCAACAACGTGTTTCCTCCCTTAGGGCCTGGTGTTTCTTGGAGTCCAGAATTGTTTGGCTTCCCTGCAGACCTAAAGTCATTAGATCACTAGACTGACATTGTGATGCAGAGATCAGGGCCTCTGCAGCCACTAGCCTGGCCTCACCTTGGGGATGGTCTTCAACTATCCCACTTGAAACAGAACCTAGAATTCTTTCAAATGTGGAACTCTGCACCTATTGTGTCCCTGGGCACCTTCCTAGCAACATCTGGTCCCTGAATCTAGAGTTTCATGTATTCTGATGGCCCTAGTCCATCCATCAGCTGGAGGATTAGATACACTTCACATCATCACCTTCTTAGTGGCTGTGAAACTCACAGCCTGAACTCTAGGTCCCTAAGGCTCTTCTGGCACCGTTTGGTCCATGGCACTCTCACAAAGGGAGCACATTCCAGACACCATTAGCCTGGATACTGGGTTGTTTTTGAGACCTGACTCTATGCAGTGGGTTCTAAGAGAGCTCATATGGACACTGTGGTGCAAGTAGGCCCTTTCATCACTGCATCTCCATCTGGGCTGTACCACAGGCAACTTTCCACTCACTCTTACTTTCTAACAGCTAGAGTTCGGGTTTTCTATTAGACTCCAGCATGTTTATGCTCTGGGGATCGGAGGATTCTTTTGCTACATGCAAAATGGACCATTCCCAAGGCCAGGTCTGGCTAGTGGCTGCAAAGGCCCTGATCTCTGCATCACAATGTCAGTCTAATGACCTATTGACTTTAGGTCTGCAGGGAAGCCAAACATTTCTGGACCCTAAGGAACACCAGACCCTAAGAGAGGAAATGAGAGCATTTATTTTATGACACTAGCTTCCCAAACAGGAAGGGAGAGCTCTTCAGATTTTCAGTCAGCTCAGAAGCTAGAGAATCATAAGCCCTCTAAGCCATTTTCTGTCCCTCATGCGGGTGCCCCAGCAAAGCTTCTTCCCCTCTTTCTAGGGCTCCAGGGATCCTTCAGGTCCCCAGATTTTCCTTAAATGATGGAACTATAGGGTCCTCCTAGTAGGCTAACAGCAAGAGGAGGCCTTTCTGTATGATTTAAATTGTGCCCTCTCAAGTTATGGGACTCTTCCTGTCACCTGCTACCTGGCTGGTGTTGTGGATGGAACCTCTGGACACCACCTGCCCTGTGGGCCCTTCTGGTCTCCAGACTGCCGTGCACTGGAGTCCCATGTACCCTTAAAGACTCTAGCTAGATCTCATGCTATAGCTCATATGCACCTTTGGCTCCTGTTACTACCACCATTTTAGTGTCAGGAGCAACTTTTAGGATTTCCTCCCCGCCCATATTCTCCTGGCATGTTAGTGACCTGGAGGTATTGTGGCTGTCATTTTGCAACTCTGGTGTTGAACCAGAGTATGCTCAGTCATAGTTCAGACCACAGCGGTGTTATCCTGGGCCCTTTGGCTCAGGTGTCTGAGTCCCTTTGGCTACTGTAATTCCTGCCATCCCCACCTGCAGGTACCCTGAGTATCCCTCCAACCACCCTCAGGTCTACTCTGACCTCTAGAAATCTAAGGCTCTTCTGGACATGTGCCAACCAGCATGCTGGTACTCTGGAACACTTTCAGACATGTTTTAACCTTGCACTCATATGTTATGGGCCTTTCTGAGACCAGTTGCTTGTGTACACTTGCCCACTGCAGCACTGTGAAATACAGGGACTGACTGGAGTCATCCTTCCAGCAGCATGGCGCTTCAGGGGTCCCTTTCAGTCACCATACCTCCAGCATGCTACCAGTCTTCCTACCATCTAGGGTTAAGATATTCATAAATGACCCCAGCCTTTCCTCAGGCTGAAGAACCAAGGGTTCTTTGGCCACCACTATAGGACTTTTGGACCTTGGTCAGCCCACAAGCTAACCAAAGCAGGAAACAGTTTGGCCAATCAAAAACCACCAACAAAGTGAAGTCTAGCACCAGATGCCTTCACTAGTGAATTCAACCAAACATTTAAATAATTTACACCAGTCTTTCTCAAACTCTTCCAAAAAATATGAGAAGGAACACTTCTTAACTCATTATTTGAGGTCGGCATTCAGATATCAAAGTTGAATGATGGCATCACTAGAAATGAAATTAGAAATTAATATCCTTTATGAATATAGATATAAACATCTTCAACAGAATACCAGCAAATAAAATACAATATGATTAAAAGCATTAAAAATTATATGCCATGATCAAGTGGCATTTAACCCAGAAATGCAAGGTTGAATATAAAATCAATCAATATAGTATCAATACATCACACTGATATAACCAAGGGAAGAAAATACATAATCATCACATTAGACACTGAAAAAGCATTTGAGAAAGTCTGATAATCTTTCAGAATAAGAACTCTCAAAACACTAGAAATAGAAGGGAACTACCTCAACATAATAAAAGGCATTTATTAAAAACTCACAGTTAATAACAGACTCAATGCTGAAAGGCTGAAAGCTTTCCTACTACGGTCAAGAACAAGTCAAGGATCCCTATGTTCACCATTGCTATTTAACACTGCACTGCAACTTTTAGCCAGAGAAATTAGGCAAGCAAAATAAAGAAAAGACATTCCAGTTGGAAATGAAGAAGGAGAACTGAACACAAATGACAAGATTTACATGTAGAAAATCCCAAAGAATACAGAAGAAAATTATTACAGTTAATTTAAAAATTCAGCAAAGTTGAAGGGTACAAAAATCAACACATATTTCTAAATCAGAAATGAAAAATCAGAAAAGAAAATTAATATAGCAATTTCATTTATAACAGCATCTAAAAGAACAAAATACCTGACAATAAATTTAACCAAGGAATTATACAATGAAAAACATAGAACAATGCTGAAAAAAATTAAAGAAGGCCTAAATAAGTAGAAAAATATTCCTTGTTCATGGATAGGAAGATTTAATATAGTCAAAACATCAATACAGGTTTCCCCTGCTATCTGAAAGTGGAGTGTCCTATGAAACCTTTTGTAAACTGAAATGGTGTTAAGCAAACAAGCAATTATCTGAGGACATATCTTGCTAATGGATGCACAAAATAAACTGAGATAAAGCAGAGATACTCACAGACACAGTTCATAGCTAGGGCAACTTGATGCTGAGTTTATTTTCCAGGAAAGAGCTTGATGGTGTCACTCTTGATGCTCAGGGTGCATGCTGCCTCTATAACCACTCCCTGCAAAAGAAGTGCTAAATGCTATTTTTGCTTTTTGCCTTTTTTTGGTAAAAGAAAAAATTCTCTTCAGATTTCTTTTGGTTAGTGAAAATGTAGTTATTTCCTAAAAGTGAAGTGGCAAAAACTGAACTTTTGAAAAACTGGGGATACCTTTGCTACCCAAAGCAATACACAGATTCAATGCAATCCCTATACATACTTAAACATTTTTTTTTACAGAAGTGCAAAAATCAAACCCCAAGTTCATATTGACGTGCAAGGGTTGGGGGGTTCTGTATAACCAAAACAATCTTGAAAAAGATAAACAAAGTTGTAGAACTCGCACTTCTCAATTTTAAAACTTACTGCAAAACTAATCAAACCAGTGTGGTGCTTACATAAGGATAGATGTATCGACCAACAGAATAAAATTAAGAGTTCAAAAATAAACCCATACATCTATGGCCAACTGCTTTTTGACAAGGGTGGCAAGTACATTAAATGGGGAAAGAATAATCTCTTCAACAGATGGTGGCTAGGAGAACTGGATTCCCACATTCAAAAGAATGAAGTTGGACTCCTACTTCACACCATATACATAGGTTAACTCAAAATGAAGCAACAACTTAAATGCTAAAAGCATAAAACTCTTCAAAGAAAACAAGGATAAATCTTTATGACCTTGGATTCAGAAATGGGTTCTTACAAATAACACCAAAAGCATGAGCAAAAAAAGAAAAAAATAAATAATGCACTTAATCAAAATGAAAGATTTTGGTGCATCAAAGCACATCATCAACAATGTGGAAAGACAACCTATGGGATGGAAGAAAATATCTGGAAATCATAGGTTTTAATATATAGACCACACAACATCTACAACTCTACAACAAAAAGGCAACCAATTAAAAAATGATTAAGGGACTCAGACATTTCTCCAAAGAAGATATACAACTGGCCAATAAGCACATGAAAAGATTTGCAACATAATTGGTCACTAGGGAAATGCAATAACCTCAGATATGCAGATGACATCACGCTTATGGCAGAAAGTAAAGAAGAACTAAAGAGCCTCTTGATGATAGTGAAAGAGGAGAGTGAAAAAGTTGGCTTAAAACTCAACATTCAGAAAACTAAGATCATGGCATCTGTTCCCATCACTTCATGGCAAATAGATGGGTAAACAATGGAAAAAGTGAGAGACTATTTTTTCGCGCTCCAAAATCACTGCAGATGGTGATTGCAGCCATGAAATTAAAAGACGCTTGCTCCTTGGAAGAAAAGCTATAACCAACCTAGACAGCATATTGAAAAGCAGAGACATTGCTTTGCCAACAAAGATCTGTCTAGTCAAAGCTGTGGTTTTTCCAGTAGTCATGTATGGATGTGAAAGTTAGACTATAAAGAAAGCTGAGCACCGAAGAATTGATGCTTTTGAACTGTGATGCTGGAGAAGACTCTTGAGAGTCCCTTGGACTGCAAGGAGATCCAACCAGTCCAACCTAAAGGAAATCAGTCCTGAATATTCATTGGAAGGACTGCTGCTGAAGCTGAAACTCCAATACTTTGGCCACCTGATGCAAAGAACTGACTCATTGGAAAAGACCCTGATGCTGGGAAAGACTGAAGGCAGGAGGAGAAGGGGACGACAGAGGATGAGATGGTTGGATGGCATCACCAACTCAGTGGTCATGAGTTTGAGTAAGCTCCAGGAATTGGTGATAGTCAGGGAAGCCGGGCGTGCTGCAGTTCATGGGGTCACAAAGAGTTGGACATGACTAAGCAAGTGAACTGAACTGAGGGAAATCCAAATCAAAACCATAATTATATACCTCTTTATATCCATTAAGAGGGCTGTAATTTAAAAAAAAAAAAAACCAGAATAAGTGTCAGAAAACATGTAGAAAAATTGGAACCCTCATACCTTTCTGGTGGTGGTGGTTTAGTCACTAAGTTGTGTCCGACTCTTGCGACACCATGGACTGTAACCCGCCAGGCTACATGGGGTTTTCTAGGCAAGAATACTGGAGTGGATTGCCATTTTCTTCTCCAGGGGATCTTCCCAACTGAGGAATCGAGCCCAGGTCTCCCGCATTGCAGGCAGATAGATTATTTATCAACTGAGCTATGAGGGAAGCCTAAAGTCCTACCTTTCTGGAATGTAAAATGATGTAGCCACTGTGAAAAACAGTTTGGCAGTACCTCAAGAAACTACACACATAATTAACATATAGCCCAGTAAATCTACCCCAACGTGTATAGCCAAAGGAATTAAATGCAGATACTCAAATATACACTTGTATATGCCAGTGTTCTCTGCAGTATTATTTGCAATAGCCCAAAGGTGGAAACAACTCAAGTATCCATCAACAGATGAACAGATAAATTAAGGATGGTATGTACATACACTGAAATATTATTCGGCTATAAAAAGGAATGAAGTTCTGATGCATGCTACAACATGGATGAACTTTGAAAACATTATGCTAAGTGAAATAAACCAGCTACAAGAGGACACATGTTGCATGATTCCACTTATATGGATTACTTTCAGTACATAAATTTGTAGAGACAGAAAGTATAATAGAGGTTACCAAGGCTGGGGCAGGGGAATAGGAAATTATTGTTTTTGTTTGGGATGGTGAAAAGTTCTGGAAGTGGAGAGTAGTTATGGTTGCACAACACTGTGAATGTGCTTAATGTAACTGAAATTAAAAATGGTTAAAAGAAAAATTTTATGATCTATATTTTTTAACCACAATTTTTTAAAATTAATAATGTGCTATACAAAAAGCCATTAAACTATACACTTAGGGGTGTGAATTGTATGGTATGGGAATTATATTTCAATATAGCTGTATTTAAAAAAAAGATAGTTTTGAAGATCTTAGGTAACTAAAAACATTTATGCTAAATTATGTTAATGAATAGATATTCAGTAAGTATCTAGATCATTATAAATGAGATAAAATACTGAAAATTAATTGCTGGGCATAATTTTAATGGTGTATATATTTGGATTCATTAATGAACATGCTCATTTTTTTCCCAGTTGACAAATTTTACCAAGATATATTAATAGCATTATATCCTTTGAAAGTGAAAGTGGCTCAGTCGTGTCCGACTCTTTGCAACCCCATGGACTATACAGTTCGTGGAATTCTTCAGGCCAGAATACTGGAGTTGGTAGCCTTTCCCTTCTCCAGGAGAATCTTCCCAACCCAGGGATCAAAACCAGGTCTCCCGCATTGCAGGCGGATTCTTTAACAGCTGAGCCACAAGGGAAGCCCATTATATCCTTTATGTGACTAGAAAAAGTCGTGAAAAGTTTATCTGTAAGCTTTGCTAGTCTGCTATAAAATACTAGTGAATGACAGACAGTTCACAATTAGCCACTTTTAAGTTTTTTCTGTATAATAGAAGTTACCAGTTATTAAAATTTTTAATTAATATAATGCATGCAAGGTATAGAGAGTATGTTATTATTAAGAAAGAGAAATACTTTTGTCCTAAAATAAAAGAACTGGTCGTGCCAGAATGAAAAAGAAAAAAGTGTTAGTCAAAACCCAAAAGGATATAAAAAGTTGTAAAATGTTCATGGGTGGGGAAATTTGTGGTCCAAGCTAGCTAAGGTTGATAAATTTATTAATAAGATTTTAAAAACAGCTTTAATATCAAATATTATACTGATGAAAAAGTAGAATTTGGTTCTCTTCCTGTTAAAATGACACAATTTTCTTATTGTTTTGCTCTTAAGAGGTTACTTAAGGTTTTTCTTTTTCTTCTGGTAATCCGCTTTGAAGGCAAATAAGCTGTCTTATTAGAATAATTTCCTGTCTTATGTTGACTACACCATACCCTTGATTATTTAACAAAACAAAGGGTTCTCACTCTTAAAAGATGTAAAGTTTTTCACAATCATGTTAACTCCAACATTTATTTTTAAAATTTCTTATTATCACTTGCATAAAATAGGTAGCCAAGTACCATTTTTCACTGACCCATGATCTCATTGAATTAAATGTTCAAACCTCCTGACAAATTCTGACATTTCATCCCCGTAGAACTGAATTCTAAATGTCATCTTTTGCACCTAAAATTCCCTGGAGGAGGGCATGGAAACCCATTCCAGTATTCTTGCCTGAAGAATCCCATGGATAGAGGAGCATGGCAGACTACAGTCCATAGGGTAGCAAAGAGTTCAACACAACTGAAGTGACTTAGCATGCATGCACCTAAAACTGTCTTTGAATTTCCCAAAGGCCCCTGGAAAATCACAAAGGATTCTTTCTTTCACCTTGTAATATGAGTTGCTATAAATTATTAGGATTTTTGATATGTTTTGAGTACGTGGGAAGTATTGTCAAATCCGAAGAGCTGCTTAGCCTTCCTGAGGCTAAATATGTATGGGTAAAATGTTATTAATATAAATATTTAAGAAACTACATGAATTTACTAGAGATTCATCAATGTCCTTGCTGTCAGTGATGTTTCAATTTATCAGAGTCCTGGTACTGTTTTTCTTGATATTAGACAATAGTATTATGTTATTAGTGATGATTTCAGTTATTTTTTAAAGTGTTCCCTTGGTCACAATTTAACTTCTTAAAATTAAATCCTGCTTCCTTGGTAGCTCAGATGGTAAAGAAACTGCCTGCAATGCAAGAGACCCGGGTTTGGTCCCTGGGTCAGAAAGGTCCTCTGGAGAAGGGAATGGCAACCCACTCCAGTATTCTTGCCTGGAGAATTCCATGGACAGAGGAGCCTGGGGGTGGGGGCGGGGACTACAGTCTGTGGGATGGCAAGAGTCAGACACGAGTGAGAGACTAACATACACACATGTTCTAGGCCAATGGTTTTCAACTGAGAATTTCCATCACTTGTCTATGGAGTTTTATTAACATGTTCAGGACCTACTTCAGTCTTAATATTTTTTACTTAATTTTTTGATATATTCTTGGTATATTCTAAATAAATGCTTGATGTATTCTTGGTATATTATGTCTTGGGATTATTACTTGTTACATTTGAAGGCTGTTTTTCCTCTGTAAGCATTATATACACTCATTTTCATAAATTATATATCCACTCTTCTTTGAGAATAGGGCTGTTATGTTTATAGTTTGTCTAAAATCTTTTCGATATGACTATTTTATGTTGCATGCCACAAAACCAAATTTCCTGGTTAAATGCATTATTTTTATAATGAACTCTCATCAGATCATTCATTTTGAAACTCAGTAGTAATAAGTTAACCACCGCCATTGTGTCTTTTGTCAACCACAGATTGTTTTCTTTTTTTTTTTTTTTTTTTGTTACTCTGGTGCTTCCCTGAAAGCACTTGCCACCAGCTACAGGCCAGAATGCTTATCGTATACAAAGGATTGTCTCAGAGAGCCATGGAAAAGGCCTATGCCAGCTGGGTATCCTTAGGCACAGGCTTCTAATGGCATCACTTAACTCCGAGGCCATACCAGTGGCCAGGATCAGGCTTTCCAGAATCCTAGTAGACAACCAGATGGGTTCATGAAACTGATAACCCGAAATCAAGCGGAACAAGAATTAATTACAGAGGACTGAATGAAGCGATGAACGATGATTATAGGTTTTGTTAGGAATATTGTTGCTACTTTAGTGTTCTGTTTTCTGCATGTAAGCTATTTCTAACTCATAACAATTTAGCAGACTATACTTTTGTAAGCAGAAATGAAACATTTATCTTTCTCTTCCTGATTGATCCTTCTACAATTCAGAAACTCTTATTGAGTATTCTCATTATCATGGCAATATTGGTTATGTGCATAGAGTCTATCCTCCTTGTTAACAGAACCTAATTGCAAACATTGGTTATGCAACCAAGGCTTTTTCTGGAATGTCATATTTGAGAATGAGGTTCATTTAATATGATACGACTAGAAACTTTAAAGGAAAGGAACAAAGGTTGACTTTATGGAGCAAATGCTTACAAAGCGCTCTTAAGAAAATTGGCCTGATATGTTATATACAGGCTTCTACCTTTATAAATGAGTAGGGAAAATCACTTGCTGACAGGCAAGGAGTCTTGGGGTATTTTGTTGATCTCAGGAAAAGAGGGATGCACCCAAATCTACAGGCAATGAAGGTAAAATGTGATGGCAAATTCTTGGCTTGGCTTCCTATCCTCAAGAGGCTTTTACATTCCAGTCTGAGATTCCTTGTGAAAACTTGCAGCAAACTAAAAAAGGATTAGGTACAAAATCATTATTTCTGTTTCTACGTAAATAATCAGGCCAGCTCTAATGAGATCAGATTTATTTTGTGATCCAGAATAATATTTCTTTGATATTATGGTTGCTCAAAGGGGGAGGGATGACAGTAGAAAAAAAATGTTTCTGAAAAGGTACTCAACGTCACTAATCATTAGGGAGATGCAAATCAAAAGCAGAGGGAGACATCATCTCACACCTATTAGAATGGCTATCATCAAAAAGATAAGAGATAAATGCTCTTAAGGTTTGGAGAAAGTGAACCCTTGTTCACTGTTTGTATGATCGTAAATTGGTACAGCCACTATGGAAAGTATGGATGTTCCTCAAAAAATTAAAAATAGAACTACCAAATGATCCAACAGTTCTACTGCTGGGTATATATCTGAAGGAAAGCAAATCATTATGTTGAAGACATGTCTGTACTTCCATGTTCATTGTGGCAATATTTACATAGCCAAGACATGGAAACATCCTAAGAGTCCATCAACAGACAAATGGGTTAAGGAAGTGTGGTATATACATACAACAGAATTGTATTCAGCCACAAAAAAGAAGGAATTTCTGCCATTTGTAACAACACATGGACGGTCTTTGTGGGTGCTATGCTAAGTGAAGTAAGTCTGACAGAGAAAGAGAAACACTATATGATCTTACTTATATGTGGAATATTAAAAAAACTTCATAGAAAAATAGGTCAGATTTCTGGTTACCAGAGGGCAAGAGGAGAAGGGGGTGGCAGAGGATGAGATGGTTAGATAGCATCACTGACTCAATGGACATGAGCTTGCACAAACTCTGGGAGATAGTGAAGGACAGGGAAGCCTGGCATGCTGCAATTCATGGGGCTGCAAAGAGTCAGACACAACTTGCCGACTGAACAACAATAATGGTTACCAAAGGTGGGGATTGGGGCTGAGTAAATTGGATCAAGGTGGTTGAAAAGTACAAACTTGTAGTTATAAGATATGGAGATGTAATGTACAACATAATGACTATAGTTAATACTCATGTATAGTATATTTTAAAGTTGCTAAGGGAGTAGATCATAACAGCTCTCATCACAAAAACATTTTTATTCTATCTATATGAGATGATGGACAACTAAATTCACTATGATAATCATTTGACAGCATATGTAAGTCAAGTCATTATGCTGTATACCTTAAAACTATACAGTGCTATATGTCAATTATATCTCAATAAAACAGAGAAAAAACCAAATGAGATAAAAACAATTTTTGATTACGTTTCAATTTAAAAAAAGTATAACACATCCGTCTGGGTTATCAGTTTCTGGTCCTGTCAGTTGTCTTTGAGCTATTTCTTACCTCTTTGTAAATTGCAAGTAACTGATGGATATGCAAATTTCATCTTGTCTGATAGAGATTTAATTGACTTTCTCTCCCACTGTGGAAGAACCATTTTTAGCATTTACCTGTAAACTGGAATAAATTCTATTATGCTGTCCAAACTGTCAACCTGTACCAACTTTTTCCATCTTTTAGTTTCTTTCAATACTTGACTATATCTTTCCAAACTAACATTTCCAGGTTTTCTCTCTCCTACTTTGGCATCAACAAGAACTAAAACCTGACTATCAGATCCTTATGCTGACTCTAGGTGCTTCATAGCTGGCCTTTTCTGCAGGATCTGAAAGAGCAATGTTTAGCTAAAGCCAGACCAACTTGATATATACCTTGAAGGATTCATCACTGTAGCAGACTATGCGAGCCTGCTAAGTCACTTCAGTCCTGTTCAACTTTGTGCGACCCTATGGACTGTAGCCTGCCAGGCTCCTCTGTCCATGGGGTTCTCCAGGCAAGAATACTGAAGTGCGTTGCCATTGCCTTCTCACCAACCATTTCGGGTCCAGGGAAAATGAGCGCCCTTCCAATCACCATGCATCCACCATCTCCCTATCGCACCCACCCCCCTGCCCCCTGCCCATACCACGCCAGATGCTAGCTGGGGCTCTTCTGGCTACCCAGAACTGGCCCGCCTACATTCAGAGGAACCTAAGGCTTTTCCTTTTGGCCATCGTTCTTCCCACGTGCTGGCACCCAGGGTTCCTTCCATTCACCAACCTGCCCCTAGGGTCCTACCAGCTGCATCTTTGCCGCACACTGATGCACTGGCGTCCGTTCTAGTCACTGACCCCCCCTGAGCTTAGGAGCCAGTTGCCCTTTCAGAGACTTTAGGGCCCATGCAGTGAGGATCCTGGAGTGCCCTTCAGGCCACCACAAAGCCCACGCACTGTGGCACCCAGGCCCCTCCAGCCATTTACCTGCTTTGAGTGCAGATGTCCTTTCCAGGGGACCTCAAACTATTGGTCCAGCGGTCCTTCTCACCATTTCCGGTCTCTGAGCTGGTGCCCCTGGGGGCTCTTCCGATCACGCCTGTGCCCACACACTAGGGTTCCGGGGGCCCTGCGGACATTAACCTGAGGGCACTCTGTCAACTGGGGACCTGCGCTGGTCTCCTCACTTGATGGGGACCCAGCCAGGCCCAGAGGCAGCAACGGCTTGTCCCTGCAACCTGACTGCAGTGGTAGCAGCGGCCCAGACCCTGGCAGCCCCGCACGCTGACCGAGGCCTGCCCTTTGCCTCCCTCGAGGTGAGCTTGGCCTTCTTGGACACGCGCATGTCCTGGGACCCGCTTCAGCCACTCTGTCCCCAGTGAAGGAGATGCTGTCACGTGCCAAGCTTGACGGAGTGGTACCTCGCTGGCCAGGCAGGTGACTGGTGCCCTGGACAAGGCCAAGGGACAGGTCAGTGGCCAGCAGGTGGCTGGGAGGCCTGCTGCCAGCTCTGGAGAGTGGCTGAGGGGAAAGATAGAACAAAGTACTGCCTTAGTATAAAAAGATTTCTCTTAGTTTGTCTCTCAACCTTTTAGGACAGCAGTCCTCAACCTCCAGGATATAATGCCTGATGATCTGAGGTGGAGCTGATGTAATAATGCTAGCAATAAAATGCATAATAAATGTAATGCACTTGCATCATCACAAAACCCATCCCCCTACCCTGGTCTGTGGAAAAATTGTCTTTCAGGAAATCAGTCCCTGGTGCCAAAAAGGTTGGGTACTGCTGTTTTAACAGACACATTAAAATCTTTTTTCTGTTACCTCTAGGCTTCGAGACCTAACATGCTGACATTGGATAAAAAATAGAAATCACAGATCTTATTAAGTAAACTTTTGTTATTTTGTTATTTTTATTTTTTTTACAAAACAAATGTCTTCTGGCATGACTTTCAGAAGTGGAATCTTTAGGCCACCACTAGAATAGACACCAGGAGCCACACAGGACCACATTTGTTTGGTGGGTTAGAGGAGGTGGAACAAAAGGCCTTGGAAAGAAAGAAAGGAAAGTGTTCATATTTAGAGGATATTTTCATGTTAGAACCATCGTTCATGTAGATTCCCCTTCTGTATACATGGTTGATAAGGTTATGTCCTTTTTTGAAATATCTACTCTTTCTTCATGTTCCAAATTTTCTGAGATGCACAAACTATGTTAAAAGTACAGGTAGGGAACTTCCCTGGTGGCCCAGTGCTTAAAGAATCCATCTTCCAATGCAGAGAACACAGGTTCGGCTCCTGGTTGGGGAACTAAGATCCCACATGCCATGGGGCAGCTAAACCTGCGTGCCTCAACAAAAAGATCCCTACATGACACACCTAAGACCCAAAAAACAAGTAAATACAATTTTTTTAAAAATGAATTATATAAAAAAATAGAGGAGTAAAAGAACATATTTTATTACTATCTTATTAAAATTCATATGAAATCTTATCTTTTGGTCATGAAATGGCTAAACTTCCTCTTTGAGCTGCATTTTCTTTTGCTCTGTTAATAGTCCATAATGGACAAATCGATCCCAGTTTGCAACATCTAGTATCCAAATGTTTAAGAATGTACAAATTCTTAGTTGTATGACTAAAATTAGCCCATTTGTATACCTTGTGTTGAGACTCATAGGAAAGCTTGTCCTCTGAAAAATACTTTTGAAATTGAATCTGAGTTTGTTCAGCTGCCTCTGAGCAGCATACTTGTCTATACTTGTCCACTGCATTAGCAATATCGAGGAGAAGGTGAGGAAGACATGTTGAGAGCCAGGATGATCACAATGAGAAGTCACCTTGGACCATGATCATTTTGTTAGGTGTGCATTTTTGTTTAATGGTACTGTGTATAATAAGACTTCCCTGGTGGCTCAGATGGTAAAGCGTCTGCCTAGAATGCAGGATACCTGGGTTCGATCTCTGGGTTGGGAAGATCCTCTGGAGAAGGAAATGGTAACTCACTCCAGTACCCTTGCCTGGAAAATCCCATGGACGGAGGAGTGTGGTAGACTACAGTCCATGGGGCTGCAAAGAGTCGGGCATGACGGAGCAACTTCACCTTCACTTTCACTTTCACTGTGTATAATGGAAAAGGCAATGGCACCACACTCCAGTACTCTTGCCTGGAAAATCCCATGGACAGAGGAGCCTGGTAGGCTGCAGTCCATAGGGTCACTAAGAGTTGGACACGACTGAGCGACTTCACTTTCACTTTTCTCTTTCATGCATTGGAGAAGGAAATGGCAACCCACTGCAGTATTCTTGCCTGGAGAATCCCAGGGACGGGGGAGCCTGGTGGGCTGCCGTCTATGGGGTCGCACAGACTTGGACAAGACTGAAGCGACTTAGCAGCAGCAGCAGCAATAGCAACTGTGTATAAAGTAGACAAATAAGTTTTTATTTTTGATAGCTAAATTTTCTAGATATTTAGAAATGTCCAGGGTATTTAAAGTAGTGGTAGTAGGGACTTCACTGGTGGTTCAGTGGTTAAGGCTTCACCTTCTAGTGCAGAGGTGTGGATTCTATCCCTGTTTGGGGAGCTAAGATCTCACATGCCTCAGAGCCAAAAATCCAAAGCATAAAAA
Organism: Capricornis sumatraensis; assembly: GCF_032405125.1. Lineage (NCBI taxonomy): Eukaryota > Metazoa > Chordata > Mammalia > Artiodactyla > Bovidae > Capricornis > Capricornis sumatraensis. The sequence continues at coordinate 116,580,910 of NC_091092.1, forward strand.
CAGACAATATTGTTACAAATTCAATAAAGACTTTAAAAGTGGTCCACCCCCAAAAAATCTTAAAATAGTGGTCATAAAATAAGACTTTTGAATAGCTGTGAAAATATTGATAGGAAATATTCTTTGGCAATGTAATTGCCAAAGTACTTTTGTGTGCAACGTACTATCAGATTTTGAGCACTGGATTGAAGGACATTGGAAGAGAAAATAGCAAAGGTGAGATATTCATCCTCACTTTGTGTATATAGTTAAATATGTTATGCCCTATTTTGAAATATCTAGTCTTCCTACATGTCCTGAGATGTACAAAGTTTGTTAAAAGTAGAAATAGTAAAGTGACACATTTTGTTAATATATGTGAGGGACTTTTTGGTTAAAATTCATGTGAAATCTTATGTTAGGGGAAGGGAATGAATGAGCCTTCTCTTTGAACAGTACCCATTGTACTTAGATACTGGCTCAGGGAAAGACAGAGAAGACTCCTGGATGTGTGCCTTTTGGTCATACTATATGAATACCTTGTAAAACAACTCAATAGAAACACCTTTTACATATTATTTTAATAGTATGCTGCTGCTGCTAGGTAGCTTCAGTCTTGTCCAAGTCTGTGTGACCCCATAGACGGCAGCCCACCAGGCTCCCCCATCCCTGGGATTCTCCAGGCAAGAACACTGGAGTGGGTTGCCATTTCCTTCTCCAGTGCATGAAAGTGAAAAGTGAAAGTGAAGTCGCTCAGTCATGTCCAACTCTTAGTGACCCTATGGACTGCAGCCCACCAGGCTCCTCCATCCATGGGATTTTCCAGGCAAGAGTACTGGAGTAGGGTGCCATCGCCTTTTCCAATAGTATAGACCTGATAATTCTCTTATAAGCAGTAAACGCATTGTACTCCTAAACTTTGTGTCTCATTTTAAATTGAACATTAAGGGAACATGCTATCTTGATTGTCTCTCTGCCAATATTTGTTAATCTATTAATAGAAGTTTGTCATTTTTGTCATTTAAGCAATATTTGACCATCAGAGTTGGTGTATTATATCCTCAATTGTCCAAATAGTCATGGCCTTTGGGTTTTGAATTAGTAAATATTTTTATGTGTGAAAAAGAATGATACATGAAAGTGAAAGAGGAGAGTGAAAAAGTTGGCTTAAAGCTCAACATTCAGAAAACTAAGATCATGGCATCCGATCCCATCACTTAATGGGAAATAGATGGGGAAACAGTGGAAGCAGTGTCAGACTTTATTTTTGGGGGCTCCAAAATCGCTGCAGATGGTGACTGCAGTCATGAAATTAAAAGACGCTTACTCCTTGGAAGAAAAGTTATGACCAACTTAGATAACATATTCAAAAGCAGAGACATTACTTTACCAACAAAGGTCCATCTAGTCAAGGCTATGGTTTTTCCAGTAGTCATGTATAGATGTGAAAGTTGGACTGTGAAGAAAGCTGAGCGCCGAAGAATTGATGCTTTTGAACTGTGGTGTTGGAGAAGACTCTTGAGAGTCTCTTGGACTGCAAGGAGATCCAACCAGTCCATTCTAAAGGAGATCAGTCCTGGGTGTTCTTTGGAAGGAATGATGCTAAAGCTGAAACTCCAGTACTTTGGCCACCTCATGCGAAGAGCTGACTCATTAGAAAAGACTCTGATGCTGGGAGGGATTGGGGGCAGGAGGAGAAGGGGACGACAGAGGATGAGATGGCTGGATGGCATCACCGACTCGATGGATGTGAGTTTGGGTGAACTCCAGGAGTTGGTGATGGACAGGGAGGCCTGGCGTGCTGTGATTCATGGGGTAGCAAAGTGTCGGACACGACTGAGCGATTGAACTGAACTGAACTGAACTGATACAGTCTCAATCTCAAAACTGTGTCACTGTGTAAATGTACACACATACTCACACACACACAAGTAGAAATTTAAGTCAAACTGTAAACTACTTGTGATTATGGATTTTTTTAATGTGCTTTGCTTGTTGGATTCTATAATACACATATTAACTTTTAAAAGTTGAGGGTGGAGGAGTGTTACTTTTTAAAAAAATCCAGTAGATACTACTGTTTTAACTTCTTAAGTCTAAAGTTCTTGAATAGAACTAGTAGTCCTTCTTAACATTTTTCACCAATTTAATGGCCTTATTTCTCTGACTAAATGCCTATGGGACTCTGTGGTTTAGTCATTTCACTAGGATATGCATTATTGATAGCATTGACACTTCTTAAATGAATTGTCTTGGAACACAGTGAACACTTTCAGATTGAGTAGCTCATCTTCTTTCATTATAGAAAAACTTCCTTGCATCATATTCTTAAGGCGTTTATTTTCTGTTCCATGTATTCTTTTTTTTTTTTTTTGGTCAGGCTACCCATTATCCTCTCTTTACTATCTCTGTGACTTTTACCAATTCTTACTTATAAGACATTGACTCACTTCTCGGCAACTTTGTTTTTGCTTTTCACTACTTTGATATGCATTTTAAATTTCTGTCTTTTCTCCTCTATTTAATTCCTTAATTTTGGAAGTATTCTTTTTACCCCATTCCATTTTTTAAAATTTTTTAATTTTTTTACCCCATTCCAGTTTTACATCATCTTATAACTCATAGTCTCATTTTCATAGTGGTAGTTTTCTTTTTAATTTCCTTGAAACTATGAAGGATGTTTTAAACTTTTCCGTTTATGTTATTTTCATTTTTTTTTCTTTTTTAAAAGAATACATTTAAGGTGAGCTCCATTCCTCTTTTTCCTGATTTCTTCCACTTCTTTCTCCCTTCTCTCCTTCTTTCTCTCTTCTGCCTCTCTCCAGAGAATCCTCCACTTCTTGATCTTCTTGCTGCTGCTTCTTCATCCTCCTTTCTCTTTTTATAATTTTACATAGTTCCCAGTTTTATTTCCCCTACTCTTTTATGAATCCTCATATGGATAATATTTCTTTGAGGAATACATGTATACAATTATTTTTAAATGCTAGTTTGGGGAATTCTCTCTGGACCTGTTCCTGTCATCGAAATGGTGTAATAGGATTCACGTTGGCATTCTTCACTATCTACATGGGTACTGGATGAATTTTCCTCTTAGATCATGAGCTGAGGGGCTGAAAACAAATGGATAGAAAAAATGTTATGACTTGGTTAAACTTCTCGTGCAGGCTTAGAAAATCATTTCACAGATATTTCTCATTGCATGAGGTTCTGTGGGAAGAATTTCTGCTTAAGTTCTATGAGGAGGCATCTTCATGCCAAAAATATGTTTTTTACATTTGGAAATATTAGTAATTTTTTCCTTTTTGTCTACTCATTTATTCACTCCTCTATGTCTTCCTTTCTAAAACTGGAGCCTTAGAATTCCATTGCCAATATAATGTAAATTGTTAAATTACATTCTTTAAGCTTGGAACCTAAGTTTTAAACCCCTTCCGTAGTGTTAGAGCTGATTTAATATCTTTTCAGTCTCCTCATTTTTTTTCGAGAAAAAGGTTGTTTTGCGCTTTCATGTACACCGTTTCCTCCGGTTATGTATTTGTCAGCAAATGTACTGTATGCATTGTATTAAGAGCTACATTTATAGAATGCCTACAATATGTCAGGCCCAGATCTTTCCATAATTCTGTTTTAGGAGACAGATAACTTTTCACATTTTTCAGATGAAGAAAAGGCTCAGAGAGATTAAGAAATTATACTACTTGTAGACCTGCTACCTGAGATTTTGTCTCATTTGTTTGTTTAAAGCTGGTAGGGTGTTTTTTTTTTTTTTTTTTTTTTTAATCTATATGTTTTTTTTTGGTTTGAGTGATTGTTTTTATGATACACTACCTGTAGCCAGAAACAGATCAAAAGTATAATATTTGCTTGAGTTCAGAGTTATGGTCAAAAGGCCATGTGTAATGTCATCAGTAATATTGGTTCTCTATGTTTTGTTCTCATAAGCTTGCTACCACATTTGAATTATACTTGTTTATTATGTATGCTCTCCACCTCAAATGATAATTATATTTTTGAAGGCAGACATATCTTTCTATGGAACCTAAAACAGTGCTCCACATCTGACTTCTTCCAAGAGTAATGATGCCTAACTGACATGAAAACTCCAGAATGATTCCTTGCTAATGCACTGAAGGCAGCCCAAATGGGCTTCTATCCAACGTAAATGTTCAAACCTATCTCTCACTGAGGTATGGAACAAATATATTGCAGCCCTCCCTAATTTACTCTGTAGCAGTATCAAATAGAGATAGTAACATTTCTTTAAGTAACTTTACAGTTTTAATTAAGTAAAAATGTTAAAATAAAGGTGAAGTGATTATGAAATGCATACTACATAATAAAAATATGCAGTTTTTTCTGGAACATACTAATTAAGCATTTATCTTCTCCCAAGTGGAATACCCTAGAATAAACAATTTATATATTAGCAAAGACTTGCCTTCAGTTTTGGACTGAATCATGGAATGGCAGTATGAGCACAGATTCTCTATCATTTAGGCAGTAGCAGTATAGTTCTCATTCTAAATGAAATGTTTAGGGGATATCCTGTTGTAATGAAAATATTTTAGTGGCTCTAATATCTGATTCAACAACTTCTATTTCTATAGGTAATATTATTTTGAATATTTGCTAAATGTATTTTTTCCTAATTTTTATTTGGTACCATGCATGAGTGCTAAGTCACTTCAGTTGGGTCTAACTCTTTGTGACTCTATGGACTATAGCCACCAAGGCTCCTCTGTCCATGGGACTTCCCAAGCAAGAATACTGGAATGGGTTGCCATGCCCTCTTCCAGGGTATCTTCCAGACCCAGGGATCAAACTGCATCTCTTACATCTCCTGCATTGGCAGGCAGGTTCTTTACCATCAGTGCTACCTGGGAAGCCCCTATTTCTCACCAATTAGTACTAAATAATAATGTTTTAAATTTTGTAAAATTAATATTTTAAAGTTAAATTGAGTTAGGTTTCTTTGGATTTATCATGAAGAAACTGTTTCCTTGCCCTATTAGAATTATGAAATGCTGGCCACATTTATGAGTAAAATAAATAAAATCCTGACAAATCTCTCATTAGTTTGTCTATTAAGATAGATCTGGTTTGATGGATGAGAACAATAATATATCTAAAAAGCATTCTTGCAGAAGGTATAGATCTGAAAGAAAACTGTTATCAACCTGAGTAGCTTCCTATGATGTGCAGTTCAACAAAATCATCCTTGGTTTCAATGTTGTAGGTTTGAAAATTAATAATGTAAAAGTATATTTCAAAAACCAATGATTGACACATTAAAAATTAAGTGCCAGCTAAATCTTTTTTCTTTGTAACTTTTCCCATTACAATTTCCTGTTCTTATCACAGCACTCTCCACATATTCAATAGCTATGGCATTGAAAAAAAATATTGTATCTGATAATTTAATTATAATGTTTTCCAGTGTATGTTTACTTTACTACTTTGAGTTTTCTATGAATAATGCATTCATAATATAAATAATGTGAAAGTTGGACGTTAAATGGAACTGTTTTAATCTTATTTTTGTCTGAGGCCATAGGATATTAAGTAGCAATAACCTCCTAGTCCCAATTAGGAGACCATCTCTGCAGGGTTTGTAAAAGAGGTACACAAATACCAGTTTGCTCACCAACTTCAGAATGTAAAAACAAGTAGCGGTAGCAGAAACAGGGGTATTAGAGAGAGAATTTTAAGGCAAATTTGTAAGGTATTTTCTTCTTCCCCCAATGGTAGAACAGAAGTTCTGAAGCTCAGATTTTCATTGTGGAGTTATATGGTGGTGGAGAAACAGGCTGTAATGTGGACCAAATCAGGAAAAGTTCTCCTTCTTGTCTCCCTCCCAAGAAATCCTCATAGATTTTTGCAGATTTTCTGTTTCCCATTATTCACGGAACTGAAATTTGAGCCATTTTATACTGTCTTAAAGAAAAAAATAACACCTAAAAACGAGGAGAAGTCCATAGACGCAGATACATATGTTGAATTTAAGGAACTGGAGATTAAACATTGAATTTCTTAATTGGCAGCCAGAAGGGACAAAGCATTCAAAATAAAAGATTCATCATTATCTTTCTCACCAAGACACTGGTGGATCCTCAGAACCCCAAACAGCCCAGTTATACTTGACTAAGTATTGGCAACTGGCCATTTCTTACCCTCTAATTTGTTTTGACCAAATTCTATTTAAGCTTCTCTCCTTCCTGTTGTCCCCTGAGCACTGCTTGCTCCAAAACCTTAGAAAACACTAAAAAAATGGAACCTGCCCCCTATCCCACCCTTATCAGCTTCCCCTGGGAATCAGATGACCTCAGGGAGACCCTCTTGTCCAGTGTCCCCTTAAAAGATTAAGTTTGTCTCTGCTCACCCCTCCTTTACACTTTGGAAGAAAAACTTGGTGTGTTAGAATTTGAAATCCATATTTCTGAGATTGAAGAGTTTTCACAACTGCAATTGTCTTTCTTTCTAATTAAACTCTCTCTGTATCTAACTTAGGATTTGTTTATATTTGACATCATGTACTTGAAATATTCATGTTGGAGGTAACAGAAACCCAAGCCGAAAAATACTTGAAACAAAAGGTAATTTATCACTATTAAGAATTTCAGAGGTGCTTTTGACCTCAAATAGAGGGAAATATTCAAAAGATCAAATGACAACATGAAATGTGCTTTCTCCATATTCAGAATCTACATTCCTCTTTGTTTACTTTTTAGGAAAGCTCTGCCAGTTTAGTGACAGAAATGGCCACAAGCACCTTCTCAGAAGGATCCTGAAATAAAGACCTACCCCGAAAGTGGAGCAATAACAAGAAAGCTTTTATTGGCTATGTGGGAGAATAAAAATAATTTTTTCTCTACCTTTCCAGGTTCTTGGATGAGCGCCTCCTGCATATTGTATACTTAATTGGGCTTCCCTGGTGGCTCAGTGGTAACGAATCCACCTGCCAATGCAGGAGGTGTGGGTTCCATCCGTGGGTCAGGAAGATCCCCTAGAGAAGGAAATAGCAACCCACTCCAGTATTTTTGCCTGAGAAATCACGTGGACACAGGAGCCTGGTATGCTACAGTCCATGGGGTCGCGAAAGATTCGGACACAACTTAGTGACCAAACAACATACCTCCTTTATCCACGGGAGATACCCAGGAAAGCTGGGTAACTCCCCAAAATGGCCCAAGCTACTACTTCAAATAACATCTCCAGCTAAAGACAAAAGAAGATATTGGGTTGAGGGGAGGCTGGTTATAAGAGCACAATAAATAAGCAAAGCACAGTAAATAAGGATAAGGTTGTTATGCAGATTTAAGTCTTTGTCTTATTCATTGATAAGTTTCTAGACATTTAGAGTCATCCTTTTTTCCTGGTACAGAGAGGGAGATACCCTTACAAGGGGAGATTTCCCTTATAAATGTAAATACAAAAGGATAATGTCTATCTGGTTTTCAGGGCTTCTCTAATGTCTGCTGTTTTTAAAAAAATTATCAGCCTTAAAATAATCCTTGGACAGGGAGGCCTGGCGTGCTGCGATTCATGGGGTCGCAAGGAGTCAGACACGACTGAGCGACTGAACTGAACTGAACTGAACTGAAAATAATCCTTATGCCAAAGAGTTGTATTTTCAGGTAACCAAATTCTGCTCCCCATCAGCCACTAGTAGGAGAGCTGGTCTGTCTTTTGGGTTTCTGGACCCAGTTTCCAACATGTAGGGCTGTAGGAAGGTTCTCCACACCAAAAATAAGTAATTATTTAGACACCAGATGGGTGTCCTATAATTCAACTCAATTCTGACACTATCTACTTAGAGATAACATCAGATCCCAGTTTAATGTCTCCCTCTACAAATCTACAACACTGCTGTCCCCACCCCCTGCCACACACACATTTCAAAGGCCACTTGCAAGCTGATTATTACCTGTGCTTTTGACTGACTGGCTATAAATTAGAGGTTCCCATGACCCCCCTCCTTGGGTTCAATTGATTTGCTAGAGGGGCTTACAGAATTCAGAGAAACATTTTACTTACGAGGTTATCAGTTTTGTTTTGTTTTTAAATAAAAAAATACAAGTCAGGAACAGCCAGATGGAAGAGATGCCTAGGGCAAGGTATGGGGAAATGGCATGGAGATTCCATGCTCTCTCCAGTTGTGCCACTCTCCCCAAATCTCTAAGTGTTCACCAACCTAGAAGCTCTCTAAAATTCCATCCATCTTTTTGAATTTTTATGGAGACTTCATTGCATAGGCGTGATTGATTAAGTCATTGGCTGTTGGCAATTAACTCAATCTCCAGCCTGAGTTCCATCCTTCTAATCACAGTATTGGTTCCCCTGGCAACCAGCCCCTATTCTTAGGGTACCTAAGGGCTTTCCAAATATCACCTCATTAACATAACAAAAAACACCTTTGTTATTCTTATCGCAGGAAGTGTCAAAGGTTTTAGGAGTTGTGAGCCAGGAACTGTGAAGGAAGACCAAATATATATGAAAACTATGAATGAATGACCAAATATATATTTCTTATAAATCACAGTGTCTATATGAAATGAGATTGTTGTGCCTTCTGGCAGTTAGCTGAGCTTTTATGTTACAGGCACTCAGGCGGTTAAGGAGAGAGGAATACTAAAACAAAAATGTGATAGATGAGGCAAAGCAAGTGGATAGTTGTCAGTTTTCCGAAGTAGATGTTCTATGGATAAGCAATTCTGGGAAAGTAGGAAGTCCAGTTTAAATTTAGCAAGGAAAATGGACAGTTTAAGAAAACGCAGTTTCTTGTTTAGCGGGAAGGCCAATTGCTTTAGGCTAGGGGCTTGCAACTCTTGATGAAGAGGTAGCAACAACATCTTAACCCTTTATAACCTCTAGGCCTAAATGGTTTCATTAAAACAGTATGCCTCTTTCAAGGTAGCATCAGCAAAATTCTGTGGATGTTGGCTGTTGTTGGACCACTTTGGGTCAAGTGTTCATCTCTGAAACGTTTGCTGTGGACTGAGAGGTGCAGAAATTCCGCTTGACCAGACCTAGGTCTCGTGCCCATCGTTAGGGAGAGGGACTGAGTTAGTTTCACCTTGATCTCATCGAGGCAGCAATGAGTGGTGGCTTAAAGTGAGATCTTAATTCCCTGTCCAGGAATTGAACCTGGGTAGCCTGGATGAGAACCAGGAATCCCAGCCACCAGACCAGCAAGGGCTAGAGGTTAGAAGATATTTTTCCCTGGATTTTTGTCCCCAGTAAAAAATGCATTTATCAGGGAGGCAGAAACTGTAAATGCAGATATAAGGTTTATTATTAGAGGCAAAACACAACAAGTGGGAGAGCACATAGAGAAACAGTTTGTTTAGTTGAGATAGAAGCAAGGCAGAGGTGCACACCTGGAGAGAAAGGGTGTGGGCGTCCCCTCTAGTGAGGAGGAGTGCAGTAAAGAGGTGGTTAAGTCATTTATATACATCAGTGCTTCCGGTTCTTTGTCTTCCTTCAGGCCAATTATCTGGTTTCTTTTTTCTACACCTGATCTAGACCTACCCTAGGACCCTCCCTCGGATGTATACACACCCCTCAGCCAAGATGGGTCTCCAAGTGAAGGCTTTTGGGAGGCCTGGCATTATCCCTTGAATTTTGACCCACAAGGAACCTTTCTGTGCATAGTGTCTTCCTTGTCTCAAAAAGACGGGGGAGAAGAGATCCCTTAATTGTTTACTCAAACAGGGTCCTTGCCATGACTATTACCTTAAGGTGTTTACAAGAGACAAACACTGGCTCTTTACCCTGTTTCTATTACTTCTATTTCAGAGGGCAAATGGGAGGCTCAATGTAAATACCTTCACTGGAGCCCACCTATCTCTTATCTCAGAAAATGCTAACAGTTTTAAGTATCTAGTATCACTGCTTCATGCCCCAGGAAATGTAAAGAGTAGGCCAGCTGTAAATGTCTAACCTGGAGCCCATTTATGCTAACTCAATCTGAACCACACAGTCTGAGAATAAGGGAGGGATGGTTCTCTATTGGGGCTTCCCTGGTGGCTCAGATGGTAAAGAATCTGCCCACAATGTGGGAGACCTGGGTTCGATCCCTGGGTCTGAAAGATCCCCTGGAGAAGGGGATGGCAAGCCACTCCAGTATTCTTGCCTGGAGAATTCCATGGACAGAGGAGCCTGGTGGGCTACAGTCCATGGGATCGCAAAGGTTCTCTGTTAGTAACCTAAATGTTGACTGAGAAAGAATGAAGCATCCCTCACAGTTGTAATCTGGTAGGGATCTCTTGCTGAATGTGAGCAAAAAAAATCGCATAATCCAACGTCACCTGAAGTCAGCCATGATGACAGTGGACTGTGTCCATAAGAGTGCAGCAAAATCATGGTCACTCCGTAACAATTTCTGTGCTCAAACAAAAGCAAGAACACTGTGAAAACCATAAAACCGTCTGAACCTGCCCCCTCCCTGATAACAAGATGGATGCTGCATCTCTACCAATTACAGCCCTACTTTATTTCTCACACGTGCTGTGTAAAAATTACTACTATATCCAGTCACAAATTTGCCTCTGATTTCTAACAGCACCCAATCCAGATCAGATCTCTTACTTGAAAATTTGCCAAAAGCACCACAAGCTGAAATCCTAAAATAAGCTTCTCTTAATAGCCTCTTATTGACATTTTACCGTGATGTGCAAGCTTCTTTGCTGCAGCAAGTAATAAACCCTGATATCTTTCCTGGTGGTCTTTGGCTGGTAAGCATCAACACCACTAAACTCCTGCTTAGGAAATCTTGGCTCATTTTCAGTGACTACTGCTTTTGTGCATGGAAAAAAAATTAGAGAAGCATATAGTATATATTTATGCTGAACAAGAATGAGAAGCCCTTGGGTGACAGAACACAGATGGCTTCATATTCATGACAGCGTGAAGATGCTACTGATAGTCAGCTTCAGTTGGTATTTTCTTCAACATCTAATGGTATAGTTTTTAAAGCAGAGACAGGGACTTTAGTGATGAACTATTGCTTGAGGTTACATCAGAATAAGATAGAGAAAGTATTAGTAAGCAAAATTATTTCTCAACGGTTTTGGAAATTCATTTTTAAAAAAGACAATTATTGATTTGCATTTTCAAAGCCTGTGCTAGAAAAATAAATAGGTAGTTTCCCTTTAAATCATTAACATTTCTTTTACCAACTCATTTTCCCTTTGTTAGAAGGCAGCTCTACCTAGAGGCATCCTCTGTGATCCTGCTGTTTCTCAGATATTCAAGGCGTTCCACAGGTTGTACAGCACTTGTACCCATGATAATTCTTTTCATTTCTCCTTCCCCTTCCCACCCCACTTCCTTCAGGGTTCTTTGTTAGGGAGAGATGCAAATTTGAGCAAAAAGGTTAATGACTGTTAGCAGCTAAATGTGTTTCCTTTTCAGGGGTAAAATACTATTATAGAAAACAACTCTTGGCCTCTGTTGCAGATGGTCTGAGTTTTAATTCACATACATTTATCTCCAGGCTTAGCTGAGCAAGTCATTTATTCTGTCTGAACTACAATTCATTTATCTGAAAAAGTAATCTTCATTCATTTTAGCACTTCCTGAGGGCCTTTGATGTTTCTGAGTCCAAAGATAACCTCTGGGTTCACAACTATGCCCCTGAATTTGAGAATCTCACAACTCTTTTGTTCATATCACGCAAAATTGTTATGAAACTCAAATTAGACTATTTATATGAAAGCATTTGGACAATTACATGTTATCATTAGGATGGTAGCATGTGAAACACTTCCTCCATTGCATTCAACCATAGAGAAAGGTAAAAGTGGGCATTTCAGGGAAAGAAACTAGTTAAAGATAGAAAAGTCTTTTGTCAGAGATAACTTTTTAACTTCTAAATGAATTCCAAGGAAATTACTGACCAACCTGAAGGACTGCTATCTCCATAGTTATATTCATTAACAGATACCAAAAAGCCATTCCTTCCTTCATGTTCAAATTAAGTATCTTATTTTCTTCCAGCCTGCAACATCAATATGCTGTACAGAGAGACAAACAAAATAAAACATTACCTTGTATTAGTTTTCTATGCTGTATAACAAATTATCAACAATTTAGCAGCTTGAAATAACATATGCTTCAGTTCAGTTCAGTTCAATCACTCAGTGGTGTTCAACTCTTTGCGACCCCATGGACTGCAGCATGCCAGGCCTCCGTGTCCACCACCAACTCCCAGAGTTTACTCAAACTCATATCCATCGAGTCGGTGATGCCGTCCAACCATCTCATCCTCTGTCGTCCCCTTCTCCTGCCTTCAGTCTTTCCCAGCATCAGGATCTTTTCAAATGAGTCAGTTCTTCGCATCAGGTGGCCCAAGTATTGGAGTTTCAGCTTCAGCAGCAGTCCTTCCAATGAATATACAGGACTGATTTCCTTTAGGAAGGACTGGTTGGATCTCCTTGCAGTCCAAGGGACTTTCAAGAGTCTTCTCCAGCATGACAGTTTAAAAGCATCAATTCTTCGGTGCTCAGCTTTCTTTATAGTCCAGCTCTCATATCATACATGACAACTGGAAAAACTATAGCTTTGACTAGACAGACTTTTGTTGGCAAAGTAATGTCTCTGCTTTTCAATATGCTGTCTAGGTTGGTTATAGCTTTTCTTCCAAGGAACAAGTATCTTTTAATTTCATGGCTGCGGTCACCATCTGCAGTCATTTTGGAGCTCAGGAAAATAAAGTCTCTCACCGTTTTCATTGCTTCCCCATCTATTTGCCATGAAGTGATGGGACCAGATGCCATGATCTTAGTTTTCTGAATGTTGAGTTTTAAACCAACTTTTTCACTCTCCTTTTTCACTTTCATCAAGAGGCTCTTTAGTTTTTCACTTTCTGCCATAAGTGTGGTGTCATCTGCATATCTGAGGTTATTGATATTTCTCCCAGCAGTCTTGATCTTGTGTTTCATCTCCAGGCTTGTGCTTCAATCTCCCAGCTTGTGCTTCATCCTGCCCAGCATTTCTCAAGATGTTCTCTGCATATAAGTTAAATAAGCAGGGTGACGAAATACAGCCTTGACGTCCTCCTTTCCCGATTTGGAACCAGTCTGTTGTTCCATGTCCAGTTCTAACTGTTGCTTCTTGACCTGCGTACAGATTTCTCAGGAGGCAGGTCAGGTGGTCTGGAATTCCCATCTCGTTCAGAATTTTTCAGTTTGTTTTGATCCACAGAGTCAAAGGCTTTGGCATAGTCAATAAAGCAGAAATAGATGTTTTTCTGGAACTCTCTTGCTTTTTCGATGATCCAATGGATGTTGGCAATTTGATCTCTGGTTCCTCTGCCTTTTCTAAATCCAGCTTGTACATCTGGAAGTTCACGGTTCATGTACTGTTGAAGCCTGACTTGGAGAATTTTGAGCATTACTTTGCTATTATGTGAGATGAGTGCAATTGGGTGGTAGTTTGAGCGTTCTTTGGCATTGCCTTTCTTTGGGATTGGAATGAAAACTGACTTTTTCCAGTCCCGTGGCCACTGCTGAGTTTTCCAAATTTGCTGGCATATTATTATCTCACAATTTCAGTGGGTCAGGAGTCCACGTCTGGTTTAGCTGGGTACTCTGCTCAAGGTTGCTCAGTGGTTTAAAAAAAAAAAAAAACTGCCTGGCAATGCAGAAGATGCCAAGAGACATGGGTTTGATCCCTGGATTGGGGAGATCCCCTGGAGAAGGAAATAGCAACCCACTTCAGTATTCTGCCTGGAAAGTCCCATAGACAGAGAAGCCTGGCAGGCTACCATCCATGGGGTCACAAAGAGCCAGACATGACTGAGCAACTGAATACTGCTCAAGCTCTCACAACACTTCAGTCATGGGCCATGTTCTAATTTAGAGGCCAGACTGGGGAAGAATCTGATTCCAAGCTCTTTCAAGTTGTTGCCAGAATTAATTTTCTGCACCTGTGTCATTGAGGGTCCTGGCTTTCTGCTGGCTGTCAACTATAGAAGCTGCCCTTAGGTCCCAGAGGCTAATAACTACATTTCCGTGACTTGTGGGTTTCTCCAACATGGCCATTTACTTCATCAAGCCACTCTGGGTCCAGTCCATTTTTAAAGAGCATTCACCTGATTAAATCAGGCCCACCCTGGCTAATTTCCCTTTTGATTAATTCTGTATGGATTGATTTGAGATCTTAATTATATCTGCAACATCCCTTTATCTTTGCCATAACCTGTAGCTAGAAGCAAATCACAGGTCTTGTCCCCATGTATTTTACAGGACATGCAATACAAGGATGTAGGAATCAAGGAGGCTACCATAGTGTTTTAAAAGAATTAAAGAGAAAGTCTTTTTCAAAAAAAAATCTAAATTTGATTTTTTAAAAATCAGATCCACTTTCCTTAACTTCTCTCTTTCATTGTTTCTGGTTTGTAAGCTGCTTTAGGAAATAGGTCTGTATCCCTCCAGGGGAGATAAGTACATATAGGTAGTGGGTGGAGACAGTATGAGGTCTATATTGGTGATACTATCAATGATACTACTTGACAATTAACTATGTTCCATGAATTATTTCTAAGTATTCTACATGAATTGCTTACTTTAATTCTCACAACAACCCTTTGAGGTAGGTACTATTATTATATAAAGTAAAAATGTGATTATTTAGAAGATCTACATAGGAATGCCTAGTAATCTTTGCCTTTAGTGCTTTTTGTGGTCTGTATATAGTTGCTCAATCCAGATTTGTTGAACTAATAGCCTAAAATAATTATGGTTAGCATTTAGAGTCAACAGTACTTATGTAGATGTTAAACCAGAGGTTCTTGGCAAGTTGTGAACAGCATCCTGGTTGTTAGGTGCTCTGGGTTTCTAAACTCAACCTTACTTTTTCATTTATTGAGAAATTGAAGTAATCACTTTAACTTCCTAGATCTCCAAAATCTCTCCTTTAAGATAACAATTTGAAACTACATCACCTGTAACAGTCTATCTGTACTTAAGTAAAACACATTCAAAGTGCAGGAGAAATTTTAACCACAGGGTCCACCTGATAACCAAAACACATTTTTAAAGTACTTAACCACATATTTTTATGGTAGAAATAATGCTAGGTGAAAGAAGTTCACATGAAAAAAGTCGGCAAGCTTTTTGTGACAGGATAGACAGGTTTGTGTTCCAGCCCTGAAAAGTGTTAGCTGCAAGTGAGCCTCTTTGAGCAGCAGTTTCTTCTGCTGTGAAACTTGAAAGAGAACTGCCTTGCCAACCTGTTTTGGGAATCAAGATAACTTACATAAAGCAATTAGTATAATGTCTGCTCCCATGATTTGTTCATTTTCTTTTCTTCTATGGAAAAAAATGAAATATAAAAGAATCTATAAAGAACAAATGGATTTTATCTTCATACAGGCAATTCAAACTTTGAAAACATAAACTTCTTAAATTTTAATTTGGATGTTTATAAATATATAACACCACACAGTGGGGGGGGGGGAGGTGTGTGTGCTCGCATGTGTGTATAAAGCTATTGTGTGAATAAAGAAGTTCCCTTGTTAGCTGAATGAATCTTATAAGTTGGGAGACTTGAATATAAAATGTCTCCCTTGGTGGTTATAAAGGAAAGTCATGTGTACATTTCTGAATGTTCCATTACATACACTTTAATTGCAGTGGTATTTTAATTGCACCGTGATTGCAGTTTTATAAGTGAGACTTACAAAAATAGTCTATGCTATACTATATTGAATGAAGCATTTCAGCATTTAAGAAGATGATATAAATAAAAGTTGTAAAGTACATTAGCTCTTTTTATAAGGTGATTGCTCTTTAATTCCACCTTCACTGCCCATAGGCTGAAAACAGTTGGAAAATGAACATTATAATTTACTAGCATGGGAGATTTTAACACTTACTTGCAGTGTTGAGGGAAATCACTTTCTGTACATGTTCTGAACTAAGCTAAAATCTCTATCTAGAGCATTCCTATTAAGTGGCCATCTTATCAGCCTTGCCTTTATATGTTTCATTCTAATTTCATTGTGGGATGCCCCTGATCATATAATAAAAAAATAAACATGGATATGTTATGCTTTTAGGATCAAGTATGGCCTCTTTGATCATCCCTGTGTGGATGTTCCAGGTATTAAGAAAACACATGGTTGAAAAATTATATTTTTAGAAGTCCTATGCCCTCCATATCTGCTTCTGTACTTTAATACTATTTTATTATTACTTTCAATTTCCATTTTTATCCAACCATATTCAGAGAAATTGATATCACCATGAATAACATGCTGATTAATACAGATTTTTTAAAAGGAATTAAAAAGGCTAAATATCATAGCAGCTGTTTATCATCTAAGTTCCTTCTACCCCAGATCACTTTTCAAATAAGTGATTGATATTTATGAGGCTGTAGCCATCAGAATGGAGAAGGCAATGGCAACCCACTCCAGTACTCTTGCCTGGAAAATCCCACGGACGGAGGAGCCTGGTAGGCTGCAGTCCATGGGGTCACACAGAGTCGGACACGACTGAAGCAACTTAGCAGCAGCACCAGCAGCAGCCATCAGAATCTATTGGAATTGAACCAGCTTTACTGAAAGATAATACAATAAATAGTTGTTAAAATCACTTTGCTTCTGAATGAACAGACTCAAGTAATTGTGTCTCAAATGTCCTTCTTGGCATATGTGGAGCTGACCCTTAAACAATGCGGTTGTGAACTGCCCAGCTCTGCTTATAGGTAGATTATTTTCAAGAATAAGCATTACCACATAATCTGTGATTGGTGTCTGCTACTGTGGAACCAGCTATGCGGAACCACAGTTATTCAAGGATCAATGATATTAGAAAGAGTTTTGCTCCTAATTAAAAGTACTCTTTTTGCATGTTTATAATTTCCTCCTGTCCAGAACTGAAAATAGGTAAAATCTAGAACCAACAAATGTGATTCTATCAGTTTCATAACCTATGAAGTAGGGAGGTTGTGAACTAATTGGCTTTTAAGGCTTTTTTTGAGTCATGTTCTATGGTTTTAGTTTTTTAGGCTCCCATGTTTCTTGATCAGATAATTTAAAAAATTTTGATATATTTATTCCTTTTTTACTTCATATTCTAAGAGCTTGCTTGGTTATTTAAATGAGGTTAGGAGTACATATGTAAAATGGAGTCACATTCTTCCTGGAAAACAATTGAGGACAAACAACATGGGGAAAAAGAAAAAAACTCCAACCTGGTGAAAGACACCACAAAAAACACCCAAATCCCCCGTGAGTTAGAGAAAAATTGGGACCAAATCAAAATAGCAGCCCCAAAGAAATTACATGCCTTTCAGTTCTAGGGCATCTCACAGAGCTGTTCATAAGTCGGTAGTCTACTAAACTGGCCTTCCCTCCATTGAACCATGTCGTTAGCATTTTACCACAGACAAAGTAGAGAAGTGTGGCAGAATTCACATGATACCAAGAAGTTCAGGTGAAGGTGATGATTAAAGAATTAGACAGACATATCATCACTGAAGGAAGCAGATTTTAGTTAGGGCTGAGCTTAGATGACTAACATATAGTTGCTGATCTGGTTAATTGAACAGTAACGGGAGCTGCTGCTGCTGCTGCTGAGTCACTTCAGTCGTGTCCGACTCTGTGCAACCCCATAGACGGAAGCCTACCAGGCTCCCCCGTCCCTGGGATTCTCCAGGCAAGAACACTGGAGTGGGTTGCCATTTCCTTCTCCAATGCATGAAAGTGAAAAATGAAAGTGAAGTCGCTCAGTCGTGTCCAACTGTTAGCGACCCCATGGACTGCAGCCTACCAGGCTCGTCCGTCCATGGGAGGGAGCTAAATAACCATATGAAAGATTATCAAAGTGCTGGATTCACTGAGAGTTAAGGCCTTCTACCAACTGCTAGGTGGAAAGTACTCTCAGCATTGAATGTCAGGGAGAAGGAGTTTTAATTCTGTTGATCTAAATCTAAGATACTTACTCCTTAATTCATCCCCTGAGTCTTTCTACCACATGGCATTTAATGAACACTTGACTGTAGAAGATATGTTTGATTGGCACTCAATATTGTTTCAAACACATTTTAGTTTGTACTTCTGCACAGTCTGGAAAGCTGAAAACTATTTTCTAGCACCCTTGTAGCTAGGGACCTGAAACCTATGTAGATTCTGTAAGTTAGATGCATTCATACGAATTTTGAACTGAAAAAGTAGTGTTTCTCTTCATCTCTGCTGTCAAGCAAGGTCATGTTCCTCCCACTCCCACAGCATTCAGTGTTAGTTCCTAGCAACCAGGGTGTCAGGAGACAGAAATTGGGGTATCTATTTTGAGCTGATGTAAATGTATAAAGAATGATATGACTCTAAAACTAAGAACTGGAGCCACTTCATGACCACTGGATTGAAGCTGTGATGGTGTAGTTTTGAAGTCAACAGTTTCAATGACATCGTTCTAATTAACTCAGTCTTGATGTTAGAGGAGGTAGCAACTCCACTGGTGGGTCTGTTCTTTGGTGCTCATCATAGCATAATGCCTGTTATCCTGTTCCTTAAAATGTTCCAGCTTATTTACACTTATTTTTTAAAAATAACTAGAAGATATTTATGTCCTATGTAGATTCTGTATAACTGGAATCTATTTGAAACTTTGACCCAAAAAGTATTTACATATTCAAAGACGAATTTTAAGTATGATATAATCAGCAGAGGACCTATGTGAAAGTAATGCAAATAAACAAGAGAGTCGTCAAAGCATTAAAAAAGACAAAGACAATTTTAAATAAAAGTTATATATCATAACATATCTTAGAAACTTTCTACATTAAATCAAGGAAATTAATGAAAATATGCTGTCTCTTGAGAGATGTGATATAGGATTTCAAAGAAAGGAAATGAGAGTAAAAGAGAAACATAAACTAGCAAAATGAAGAGAATGAAAAGAAGAAAAGTCACTAAAAGAAAGTCAAATTTGTCTAAGCAAAATAGAAAGACTTGAAAGAGTGAGGTATCACTGAACATCTTTAACTGACATCTATCAGCTCATGTCCATTCAAATTAATATAAATTTGAATGACCCTAATATATATATATCAAAATCTATACCCTAAAATCAGAAAAAGCATCTTCATTTATACTGCCCACATAACAATTTTACAAAATCAATTGTATATTTGGTTACACAATCATTAAGAATTGCTAATAATTGTCTAAATATTAGGAATAAGCATACCATAGTGCCTTTTCATAATGTAATAAAAATTCAAATTAATAATAATAAGAGCCACACTATGAATTAGGAAATAAACACATACATGCATAACTTTTAAACACTTGTAAGTGTATAAATAAGGAAGTAAAAATTGCATCATAAATACTTATTAGATAACATAAGCAAATTCTATATGTCAGTACCAATAGGATATGGCTAATACAATGTTCAGTGCTTCTAATAACTTAAAGTATTTTAAACCTTAAAAAGTGTGGCAGATATTGTTAGTTTCCTAACCAACAGCTTCCTATCCCCTAATTACTTGCTGGCAGAAATTGCTTTCAACACTTTAGACTTAAAATAGCAAATGCTTTGTTGGATATAGTTGAATTTGCATGTGGAGCTGGGAACTGTTCTAGCTACCTATAAAACATGAGTAGTGATAACTCTGATATGGTAAGAATGGTAGAATAGAAAGATAGAAAATACAGAGCAGCCCTTAGAAATATCATTGCTCCGCTAAACCAGCTGTGGAAACACCCTGCTTGCAGACTTCTTGTTATGTAAGATAACAAATGTCCTTATTATTTAAATTACATTTAGGAAGATACTCTCTTTCAACAGAAAGTGATACTACAAGAGTAAAAATAAATGAATAAGCACTCAATTTAAAAGTTAGAAATAGACTAATAAAATAAATATGAGGGAAGGAAATGGAGAGAGCATAAAAAGAGTAACATAAAGCACTCCTTAGTACTTAGTAAGCCTTAAAATAAGTAGATAGAAAAAACGAACTGAAAATTGATTATTTGAGGGAGAATAGGGTGACCAATAATTTAATAAAAAAGCCTTCTTCAGCAATCAATACAAAGAAATAGAGGAAAACAACAGAATGGGAAAGACTAGAGATCTCTTCAAAAAAATTAGAGATACCAAGGGAACATTTCATGCAAAGATGGGCTTGATAAAGGACAGAAATGGTATGGACCTAACAGAAGCAGAAGATATTAAGAAGAGGTGGCAAGAATACATGGAAGAACTGTACAAAAAAGATCTTCATGACTCAGATAATCATGATGATGTGATCACTAATCTAGAGCCAGACACCTTGGAACGTAAAGTCAAGTGGGCCTTAGAAAGCATCACTATGAACAAAGCTAGTGGAGGTGATGGAATTTCAGTTGAGCTGTTTCAAATCCTGAAAGATGATGCTGTGAAAGTGCTGTACTCAATATGCCAGCAAATTTGGAAAACTCAGCAGTGGCCACAGGGCTGGAAAAGGTCAGTTTTCATTCCAATTCCAAAGAAAGGCAATGCCAAAGAATGCTCAAACTACCGCACAATTGCACTCATCTCACATGCTAGTAAAGTAATGCTCAAAATTCTCCAAGCCAGGCTTCATACGTGAACCATGAACTCCCTGATGTTCAAGCTGGTTTTAGAAAAGGCAGAGGAACCAGAGATCAAATTGCCAACATCCGCTGGATCATGGAAAAAGCAAGAGAGTTCCAGGAAAACATCTATTTCTGCTTTATTGACTATGCCAAAGGCTTTGACTGTGTGGATCACAATAAACTGTGGAAAATTCTGAAAGAGATGGGAATACCAGACCACCTGACCTGCTTCTTGAGAAATCTGTATGCAGGTCAAGAAGCAACAGTTAGAACTGGACATGGAACAACAGACTGGTTCCAAATAGGAAAAGGAATACGTCAAGGCTGTATATTGTCACCCTGCTTATTTAACTTCTATGCAGAGTACATCACGAGAAACGCTGGACTGGAAGAAACACAAGCTGGAATCAAGATTGCCGGGAGAAATATCAATAACCTCAGATATGCAGATGACACCACCCTTATGGCAGAAAGTGAAGAGGAGCTAAAAAGCCTCTTGATGAAAGTGAAAGAAGAGAGTGAAAAAGTTGGCTTAAAGCTCAACATTCAGAAAATGAAGATCATGGCATCTGGTCCCATCACTTCATGGCAAATAGATGGGGAAACAGTGGAAACAGTGTCAGACTTTATTTTTCTGGGCTCCAAAATCACTGCAGATGGTGATTGCAGCCATGAAATTAAAAGACGCTTACTCCTTGGAAGAAAAGTTATGACCAACCCAGATAGTATATTCAAAAGCAGAGACATTACTTTGCCGACTAAGGTCCGTCTAGTCAAGGCTATGGTTTTTCCAGTAGTCATGTATGGATGTGAGAGTTGGACTGTGAAGAAGGCTGAGTGCTGAAGAATTGATGCTTTTGAACTGTGGTGTTGGAGAAGACTCTTGAGAGTCCCTTGGGCTGCAAGGAGATCCAACCAGTCCATTCTGAAGGAGATCAACCCTGGGATTTCTTTGGAAGGAATGATGCTAAAGCTGAAGCTCCAGTACTTTGGCCACCTCATGCGAAGAGTTGACTCATTGGAAAAGACTCTGATGCTGGGAGGGATTGGGGGCAGGAGGAGAAGGGGACGACTGAGGATGAGATGGCTGGATGGCATCACGGACTCGATGGACATGAGTCTGAGTGAACTCCGGAGATAGTGATGAACAGGGAGGCCTGGCGTGCTGCGATTCATGGGGTCGCAAAGAGTCAGACACGACTAACGACTGAACTGAACTGAATTTAATAAAAATAAAGAAAGCACAAATACATACATTTCAGAATGGAAATTGGGAGAATAGCCATTGAGGAAAAAATAAGAGAATCGTGTTTTCCTCAAAGCAGAAAGCATGGATTAATTGCATGTTGATGTTAATTATAATAAACTTTATATTAGAAAAAGACAATCTAAACATTTCAATTCCATTGAGTAAATTAAGAATACCTTGAAAGAATTTGCCTCAAAAAGGCACCAAGGCTTACTAGTTTCACAGAAAATTGGTGGCAAAACTTCAGGGAATATAAACCCAATGACTTTTAAAAAAAATAAAATGTATTTATTTTTTAATTAAAGGATAATTACTTTACAGAATTTTGTTTTCTGTCAAACATCAACATGAATCAGGAATAGGTATATATATGTCCCCTCTCTTTTTTAAAAAAAATTATTTATTTTTTAATTGAAGGATAATTGCTTTCCAGAATTTTGTTCTTTTCTGTCAAACTTCAACATGAATCAGTCATAAGTATACATATGTCCCCTCTCTCTTGAACCTCCCTCCCATCACTCTACCCATCCTACCCCTCTAGGTTGATACAGAGCCTCTGTTTGAGTTCCCAGAGACATACAGCAAATTCCCATTGGTTATCTATTTCACATATGGTAATGTAAGTTTCCATGTGACTCTCTCCATACATCTCACCCTCACCTCCCCTCTCCCCATGTCCATAAGTCTGCTCTCTTTGTCTGCTTCTCCATCGCTACCCTGCAAATAAATTCTTTGGTACCATCTGTCAGGGAAGCCCTAACTATCTTTCTAGATCGCATATATATGTGTTAGTATATAATATTTCTCTTTCTCTTTCTGACATACTTCATTCTGTATAATAGGCTGTAGGTTCATCTACCTCATTAGAACTGACTCAAACGTGTTTCTTTTTATGCCTGAATAATATTCCATCATGTATATGTACCACAACATCTTCATCCATTCATCTGTTGATGGACATTTAGGTTGATTCCATGTTCTAGCTGTTGTAAATAGTACAGTGAACATTAGGGTACATGTGTCTTTTTCAATTTTGGTTTCCTTAGGGTACATACCCAGAGAAGGCAATGGCACCCCACTCCAGTAGTCTTGCCTGGAAAATCCCATGGATAGATGAGCCTGGTGGGCCGCAGTCCATGGGGTCGCGAAGAGTCAGACACGACTTCACTTTCACTTTCACTTTTCACTTTCATGCACTGGAGAAGGAAATAGCAACCCACTCCAGTGTTCTTGCCTGGAGAATCCCAGGGACAGGGGAGCCTGGTGGGCTGCCGTCTATGGGGTTGCACAGAGTTGGACACGACTGAAGTGACTTAACAGTAACAGTACATACCTAGGATTTGGATTGCTGGGTCATATGGTGGTTTTATTCTTAGTTTTTAAAAGAATCTCCATACTGTCTTCCAGAGTGGCTGTATCATTTTATATTCCCACCAACAGTGCAAGAGGGTTCCCTTTTCTCCATACCCTCTCCAGCATTTATTGTTTATAGACTTTTTAATGATGGCCATTCTGACTGGTGTGAGGTGATAACTCATTGTAGTCTTGATTTGCATTTCTCTAATAATGAGTGATGTTGAGCAAAGCCTTTGACTGTGTGTGTCACAATAAACTGTGGAAAATTCTGAAAGAGATGGGAATACCAGATCACTTGACCTGCCTTTTGAGAAACCTGTATGCAGGTCAGGAAGCAACAGTTAGAACTGGACATGGAACAACAGACTGGTTCCAAATAGGAAAAGGAGTACATCAAGGCTGTATATTGTCACCCTGCTTATTTAACTTATATGCAGAGTACATCATGAGAAACACTGGGCTGGAGGAAGCACAGGCTGGAATCAAGATTGCCTGGAGAAATATCAATAACCTCAGATATGCAGATGACACCACCCTTATGGCAGAAAGTGAAGAAGAACTAAAGAGCCTCTTGATGAAAGTCAAAGAGGAGAGTGAAAAGTTGGCTTAAAGCTCAACATTCAGAAAACTAACATCATGGCATCTGGTCCCATCACTTCATGGGAAATAGATGGGGAAACAGTGGAAACAGTAACTTACTTTATTTTTCTGGGCTCCAAAATCACTGCAGGTGGTGACTGTAGCCATGAAATTAAAAGACCCTTGCTCCTTGGAAGGAAAGTTATGACCAACCTAGATAGCATATTAAAAAGCAGAGACATTACTTTACCAACAAAGGTCCATCTAGTCAAAGCTATGGTTTTTCCAGTAGTCATGTATGGATGTGAGAGTTGGACTATAAAGAAAGCTGAGCGATGGAGAATTGATGCTTTTGAACTGTGGTGTTGGAGAAGACTCTTGTGAGTCCCTTGGACTGCAAGGAGATCCAACCAGTCCATCCTAAAGGAGATCAGTCCTGGGTGTTCATTGGAGGGACTGATGTTGAGGCTGAAACTCCTGTACTTTGGCCACCTGATGTGAAGAGCTGACTCATTTGAAAAGACCTTGATGCTGGGAAAGATTGAGGGCAGGAGGAGAAGGGAACAACAGAGGATGAGATGGTTGGATGGCATCACCAGCACAATGGACATGGGTTTGGGTGGACTCTGGGAGTTGGTGATGGACAGGGACGCCTGGTGTGCTGCGGTTCTTGGGGTCACAAAGAGTCAGACATGACTAAGCAACTGAACTGGACTGAGCTGAACTGAGCATCCTTTCATGTGTCTGTTAGCCATCTGTATGTCTTCTTTGGAAATATGTCTGTTTAGCTCTTTTTCCCACTTTCTGACTGGGTTGTTTTTCTGATACTGAGTTGTATGAGCTGCTTGTATATTTTGGAAATTAATCCTTTGTCAGTTGTTTCATTTGCTATTATTTTCTCCCATTCTGAGAGTTGTCTTTTTACCTTGTTTATAGTTTCCTTTGCTATGCAAAAGCTTTTAAGTTTAAACAGATTCCACTTGTGTCCCTTTGTTTTTATTTCCATTACTCTAGAAGGTGGGAACCCAATGACTTTTAACCGTAGAGAGAATACAGTACAGGAACAGTTATAAATTCTTTCTACCAAACTAGAATAATTTATATAGCTATTATTCTTTACTCTCACCTAATTCCACTGGTTGTTACTATTATAGCACTGTAAAATAATTAAGAAAGTTACTAATATACTTCATGATATTAATTAGTAATGGGAGAAAAATATATTCTGAGGGTATACAAATGGATTTTATACAATTCAAAACCAATCCTAATTTGGGAAAGGATAAGATACTTTTATATAATAAGAATATGGGGATATTTTAATGTGAATATAAAAAGCCAAATTTATGATTACTTGTAAAATACTACATGTAATTTAATTTAGGAACATAAAATTTTTTTATTATCAATTTTTTTATTGGAGGACGATTACTTTACTCTGTGATACATCAATGAAAATCAGTCATAATTTTATATACATATACATACACACACATATATATCCCTTCCCTCTTGAGCCTACCCCCTCCCATTCCACCTTTCTAGGTTGTCATAGAGTGCCAGGCGGGCCTCCAGTGTTATACAGCAACTTCCTGCTAGTTATTTATTTTTTACACATGTATAAAATATTGTACATATATCAATGCTGCTTTCTCAATTTATCCTACGCTTTTCTTCCCCTGCTGTGTCCACCAGACTGTTCTCTACTTCTGCATCTCCATATCTTCTTTGTAAATATGTTCATCAGTACTGTTTTTCTAGATTCCACACTTGTACTCAGTCACTTTAGTCTTATCCGAGACTCTTTGCAACCTATGGACTGTAGCCTGCCAGGCTCCTCTGTACATGTGATTTCCCAGTTAAGAATACCGGTGTAGGTTGCCATGCCCTCCTCCAGGGAATCTTGGTGACCCAGGGATTGAACCCATGTCTCCTGAGTTTCTTACATTCCAGGCGGATTCTTTACCACTGAGCCACTGGGGAAGCCCCTAGATTCCATATATATGCATTAATATACATTATTTGTTTTTCTCTTTCTTACTTACTTCAGTCTGTATAACAGGCTGTAGGTTCATCCACCTCACTACAACTGACCCAAATTCATTCCTTTTTATGGCTGAGTAATATTCCATTGTATATATGTGCCACAACTTCTTTATCCATTCATCTGTAGATGGACATCTAGGTTGCTTCCATGTCCTGGCTACTTTAATTAGTGCTGCAATGAACATTAGGGTACATGTGTCTTTTAGAGTTGTGATTTTCTCAGGGTATATGCCCAGTAGTGGGATTGCTGAGTCACATGGTAGTTTTCTTCCTAGTTTGTTAAGGGGTCTCCATAGTGTTCTCCATAGTGATTGTACCAATTTACATTCCCAACAACAGTATAAGAGGGTTTCCTTGTCTCCACATCCTTTCCATCATTTATTGTTTGTAGTTTTTTGGATGATGGCCAATCTGACTGGTGTGAGGCGATAACCTCATTGTAGTTTTGATTTGCATTTCTCTAATAATGACTGATGTTGAGCATCTTTTCATGTGTTTATTTGCCATCTGTCTCTCTTCTTTGGAGAAATGTCTGTTCAGGTCTTCTGCCCATTTTTGGACCAGGCTGTTTTTCTGATATTCAATTGTATGAGCTGCTTATATATTTTGGAGATTAATCCTTTGTCAGTTGCTTCATTTGCAATTATTTTTATTATCATCATCATTACTTTGTATTGTTGTTGTTATTCAGTTGCTAAGTTGTGTCTGACTCTTTGTGACCCCATGGACTGTAGCACGCCAGACTTCCCTGTCCTTCACTATCTCCCAGAGTTTGCTCAGACTTATGTACATGGAGTCAACGATGCCATCCAACCATCTCATCCTCTGTTGCTCCTTTCTCCTTCCCTCAATCTTTCCCAACATCAGGGTCTTTTCCAGTGAGTTAGCTCTTTGAATCATGTGGCCTGTTATTTTTATTGTAGTATTAGCCAATGGAATTCAGCATGCAAAAGAAATAAGAGATACATAAACTAACAAGAAGTAGGAAAGTTTTTGTTAAGAATCCCAGGGACAGGGGAGCCTGGTGGGCTGCCGTCTATGGGATCGCAGAGTCAGACACGACTGAAGTGACTTAGCAGCAGCAGCAGCAGCAGCAGCAATGGGTTAATATGCATGAAGATAAAAGAAAATCAGCCTAATGACTATTAGAGAAAAATAATTATTAAATGGTTATAAAATAAATGAAGGCAGGAGTCTGTAAAATTTTCTCTAAAAGACCAGATTGTAAATATTTTTGGCCATTTGGGCCATATAGTCTATTTTAGCACTCAACATTGCTTTGCACAAAAGCAGCGATAGACAGTATGTGAACAAATGTATATGGATATTTTTCAATAAAACTTTAGCTGCAAAAACAGGCAGAAAGCTGGATATTGTCTGAAAACCTTAGTTTGATGACCTCTGAATTAATGTATACCAATTAAAATCAGATTTGCATAGCATCCAGATAGAATATGTAGTGAAATAAGCAATCTTACTTGTAATAAAAAACAGAGTAAGTTACAGAGAAATGTACAAGATTTATATGAAAAAACTTTGAAATTCAATTGAAGATTATTAGAAGCCTGAGATTGCTCTTAGTTTTGAAGACTAACTCATATAAACATATTATTTCTCTTCAAGTTAATCTAGAAATTTAATATGACCTGTATTAAAATAATCAACATAATTATTTGCAGTCTATTTAAACTCATGTAAAGAAGAAAACAAGAATGCTAAATAAATTGTACATATTAAACTATATTTGTATTAAAGAATAAATGAGCAGACAGATTCAAAGAAACAAAATAGTCCAGAAGGAGATTTGCAATGAATGAAAATTTTGCATTAGTATTAGTGTTAGTTAGTATTAGTATTATTTAGTATTAGGTGTAGCATTTCCAATCAAGTAAATAACCCTCCAAAATTTTTGAGATCAACTAGATCAAAAACAAAACTTATATTTAAAATATCTGTTTTACAATTTTACACTGAGTAAGAACATTTTCAGTTCAGTTCAGTTCAGTCATTCAGTCATGTCTGACTCTTTGCGACCTCATGAATCACAGCACACCAGGCCTCCCTGTGCATCACCATCTCCCGGAGTTCACTCAGACTCACGTTCATCAAGTCAGTGATGCCATCCAGCCATCTCATCCTCGGTCGTCCCCTTTATCTCCTGCCCCCAATCCCACCCAGCATCAGAGTCTTTTCCAATGAGTCAACTCTTCGCATGAGGTGGCCAAAGTACTGGAGCTTCAGCTTTAGCATCATTCCTTCCAAAGAAATCCCAGGGCTGATCTCCTTCAGAATGGACTGGTTGGATCTCCTTGCAGTCCAAGGGACTCTCTCAAGAGTCTTCTCCAACACCACAGTTCAAAAGCATCAATTCTTCGGCGCTCAGCTTTCTTCACAGTCCAACTCTCACATCCATACACAACTACTGGAAAAACCATAGCCTTGACTAGACGGACCTTAGTCAGCAAAGTAATGTCTCTGCTTTTGAATATATTACCTAGGTTGGTCATAACTTTTCTTCCAAGGAGTAAGCGTCTTTTAATTTCATGGCTGCAATCACCATCTGCAGTGATTTTGGAGCCCCCCCCCAAATAAAGTCTGAGACTGTTTCCACTGTTTCCCCATCTATTTCCCATGAAGTGATGGGACCGGATGCCATGATCTTCATTTTCTGAATGTTGAGCTTTAAGCCAACTTTTTCACTCTCCTCTTTCACTTTCATCAAGAGGCTTTTTAGCTCCTCTTCACTTTCTGCCATAAGGGTGGTATCATCTGCATATCTGAGGTTATTGATATTTCTCCCAGCAATCTTGATTCCAGCTTGTGTTTCTTCCAGTCCAGCGTTTCTCGTGATGTACTCTGCATAGAAGTTAAATAAGCAGGCTGACAATATACAGCCTTGACGTACTCCTTTTCCTGTTTGGAACCAGTCTGTTGTTCCATGTCCAGTTCTAACTGTTGCTTCTTGACCTGCATACAGGTTTCTCAAGAGGCAGGTCAGGTGGTCTGGTATTCCCATCTCTTTCAGAATTTTCCACAGTTTATTGTGATCCACACAGTCAAAGCCTTTGGCATAGTCAATAAAGCAGAAATAGATGTTTTTCTGGAACTCTCTTGCTTTTTCCATGATCCAGCAGACATTGGCAATTTGATCTCTGGTTCCTCTGCCTTTTCTAAAACCAGCTTGAACATCAGGGAGTTCACGGTTCACGTATTGCTGAAGCCTGGCTTGGAGAATTTTGAGCATTACTTTACTAGCATGTGAGATGAGTGCAATTGTGTGGTAGTTTGAGCATTCTTTGGCATTGCCTTTCTTTGGAATTGGAATGAAAACTGACCTTTTCCAGCCCTGTGGCCACTGCTGAGTTTTCCAAATTTGCTGGCATATTGAGTACAGCACTTTCACAGCATTATCTTTCAGGATTTGAAACAGCTCAACTGAAATTCCATCACCTCCACTAGCTTTGTTCGTAGTGATGCTTTCTAAGGCCCACTTGACTTCACATTCCAAGATATCTGGCTCTAGATTAGTGATCACATCATCATGATTATCTGAGTTGTGAAGATCTTTTTTGTACAGTTCTTCCATGTATTCTTGCCACCTCTTCTTAATATCTTCTGCTTCTGTTAGGTCCATACCATTTCTGTCCTTTATCAAGCCCATCTTTGCATGAAATGTTCCCTTGGTATCTCTAATTTTTTTGAAGAGATCTCTAGTCTTTCCCATTCTGTTGTTTTCCTCTATTTCTTTGCATTGATCACTGAAGAAGGCTTTCTTATCCCTTCTTGTTATTTTTTGGAACTCTGCATTCAGATGCTTGTATCTTTCCTTTTCTCCTTTGCTTTTCGCCTCTCTTCTTTTCACAGCTATTTGTAAGGCTTCCCCAGACAGCCATTTTGCTTTTTTGCATTTCTTTTCCATGGGGATCGTCTTGATCCCTGTCTCCTGTACAATGTCACGAACTTCATTCCATAGTTCATCAGACACTCTATCTATCAGATCTAGGTCCTTAAATCTATTTCTCACTTCCACTGTATAATCATAAGGGATTTGATTTAGGTCATACCCGAATGGTCTAGCGGTTTTCCCTATTTTCTTCAATTTGAGTCTGAATTTGGTAATAAGGAGTTCATGATCTGAGCCACAGTCAGCTCCTGGTCTTGTTTTTGTTGACTGTATAGAGCTTCTCCATCTTTGGCTGCAAAGAATATAATCAATCTGATTTTGGTGTTGACCATCTGGTGATGTCCATGTGTAGAGTCTTCTCTTGTGTTGTTGGAAGAGGATGTTTGCTATGACCAGTGCATTTTCTTGGCAAAACTCTATTAGTCTTTGCCCTGCTTCATTCCACATTCCAAGGCCACATTTGCCTGTTACTCCAGGTATTTCTTGAGTTCCTTCTTTTGCATTCCAGTCCCCTATGATGAAAAGGACATCTTTTTTTAGTGTTAGTTCTAAAAGGTCTTGTAGGTCTTCATAAAACCATTCAACTTCAGTTTCTTCAGCGTTACTGGTTGGGGCATAGACTTGGATAACTGTGATATTGAATGGTTTGCCTTGGAGACGAACAGAGATCATTCTGTTGTTTTTGAGATTGCATCCAAGTACTGCATTTCGGACTCTTTTGTAGACCATGATGGCTGCTCCATTTCTTCTAAGGGATTCCTGCCCGCAGTAGTAGATATAATGGTCATCTGAGTTAAATTCACCCATTCCAGTCCATTTTAGTTCGCTGATTCCTAGAATGTCGACATTCACCCTTGCCATCTCTTGTTTGACCATTTCCAATTTGCCTTGATTCATGGACCTGACATTCCAGGTTCCTATGCAATATTGCTCTTTACAGCATTGGATCTTGCTTCTATCACCAGTCACATCCACAACTGGGTACTGTTTTTGCTTTGGCTCCATCCCTTCATTCTTTCTGGAGTTATTTCTCCACTGATCTCCAGTAGTATATTGGGCACCTAATGACCTGGGGAGTTCCTCTTTTGGTATCCTATCATTTTGCCTTTTCATACTGTTCATGGGGTTCTCAAGGCAAGAATACTGAAGTGGCTTGCCATTCCCTTCTCCAGTGGACCACATTCTGTCAGACCTCTCCACCATGACCCGCCCGTCTTGGGTTGCCCTGCAGGCATGGCTTGGTTTCATTGAGTTAGACAAGGCTGTGATCCTAGTGTGATTAGATTGACTAGTTTTCTTTGATTATGGTTTCAGTGTATCTGCCCTCTGGTGCCCTCTTGCAACACCTACCATCTTACTTGGGTTTCTCTTACCTTGGGCATGGGGTATCTCTTCATGGCTGTTCCAGGAAAGCGCAGCTGCTGCTCCTCACCTTGGACGAGGGGTACCTCCTTACTGCTGTCATTCCTGACCTTCAACGTGGGATAGCTCCTCTAGGCCCTCCTGTGCCTGCTCAGCCACCACTCCTTGGGTTGCTCCTCCTGGCCGCTGGCCCTGGCCTGGGGCATGGGTGGCTCCTCCCAGCTGCCACCCCTGGCCTTGGGCTCATGGTGGCTCCTCAGGGTCACCACCCTGGCCTCGGGTGAGAGGTGGCTTCTCCCGGCCGCCCCTGATGTCGGACGTGGGGTGTTTCCTCCCGGCCGCCACTGTCCTTGGACGCTGGGTAGCTCCTCCCGGCCGCCGCCCTGACCTCGGACGCGGGGTGTCTCCTCCCAGCCCGCCCCTGACCTAGGACGCAGGGTGGCTCCTCCCAGCCGTTCCTGTGCCGTCGCAGCCTGGCACTCTGGGCCGCTGTCCCTGACTTTGGACGTGAGGTAGCTCTCGGCCGCGCTTAGTGCGCCAGCCCACCACCGCTGCCTGCACTTAGTAAAGAACTTTTTAAGGAAGCTGAAATCCTATAAGCTCTGAAACAATGGACAAAATATTAAACAGACAAAGCAATGATGATGTTGATGATAGCTAACTGTTGCAAAGTACTTAATATGTGCTAGGCATTTTTCTAAATATTAAAGTGAATTAATGGGATTTCCCTGGTGGTCCAGTGGTTAAGACTCTGCTTCCAATGCAAGGGATGTGGGTTTGATCCCTGTCAAGGAATGAAGGTCCCATATGCCTCAGGGAGTGGCAGAAAATTTTTTAAAAAATGAATTAGCTCCTCACTTCTGACAACTATATGATACTAGGCCTACCCCCATTTGATAGATGGAATATGGAACAGAGAGATCAGCTAGTAAATAGTAAAGGGATTAAAGTTTCTTTAAGGCAAAACAGAACATGCAAAGTACCAAAATGTAAATAAAACCTGCAAAAAACATTAGATACATAGCACAGAGTTTATTTCATTGATATGAATTCTTTCATGTTTATAATAAGAAACAATATAATAGAAAATGGACAAATGTAATAATGTTCAGTTTATAGGAAACATAAATACACTGTATACTAAAAGACACTTGAAAAGATTCAAATCCTAAATAAAAGAATGTGGAATAAAAATTTGAGGCAATTTTTTGTTTATTTAACGCTGATCTGAAAGTTTGTAATTCATTGTAGTAATTCTGTTGGGAAAAGAAAAAGTGAAAGAAGGAAACAATCATTTGGAGTACAATTTGCCAATATCAATTTTTTAATGCTCATCTTTTTGATCTAGTCATTTCATTTATGTATTCTACACATATATTTACAAACATGATTGAAACATAAAATATGTAAAATTTTGTCATTTCAGGTTATTAATTAGTAAGAAAATCCTTGAGTGAACCTTATAGTCATAGTCTTGTTTAAAAAAATGTTATAATATTGTAAATTGAAACAAATGAGATTCCTGTCCTTGTATGCTGATATTGAAACATGTAAAAGCTATTCTAAGAAAATATAAAACAAACTATACACGCATGCACATATAAAGAGTATGTAGGCATGTGTACTCAGTCGTGTCCAACTCTTTCTGATCCCATGGACTGTAGCCCGCCAGGCTTATCTGTCCATGGCATTTCCTAGGCAAGAATACTGGAGTGGGTTGTAATTTTCTTCTCAAAGAGTATGTATAGTGCTCATTTAAATGAAGTATTTTAAAAGGATGGATATATGCTTGGGATAGTTCATGATGATTCACAATAATAGCTCCCTGTGAGGAAAAGGACTATAAGTTTATATATGTAGCTTCACGTATTTAGGGTTTTTTTTATCATTAGTTTTTCCAAATAATAATAACTTTAAAAGATATTAAAATAAAAGTCGCTTTTGTGAATTTATACAGTGAAAAAATCCTTTTTGAACCAAAGGAATGGTTCTAAAATATAGGTAGATATTCTTTAATACATTTTATGATTTGTTTCCTAAAGAGGTAAATCCATGGAAAATTGAAACTTTTCTTGGCAAGCAACAGTTCTGAATACACTTTACAGATTCTTTTTCTGAAGGGTTAGAATCCAATACACATACATAATTTTTCATCCACTGAAAATCTGATAAACATAGGAATATTTTCTACTTATGACAGAATCTTAAACCACTGAGCTTTTAATGAATCTGAGAATAATTATTAGCTGCAAAGGACTTTGTTGTTATTTTTTAAAATAAATTGGAAGCCATAAGATTGCCATGGTCCACTCTTCCTTCTTCTCTTACTATGTTCCTTTTCTTGCCACCAGTTAAAAATGAAACACCATATGCATGTTTAACAAGCACAAGATAAACACAAAAAAATTTTGTTTAAATGCAGGGTTGAATAATACCACTTTGTGTTGAACTTAGATTTAATAATAATAATAATTCTAGCTGTTTACTGTTTATTAACATTTCTAGCAATTACCACAGTTGGAATAGATCTAGACTTTGCCTGAGGTAATGTGTAAAATAATTTAATAGCAAGAACTTTAGTCTGATTATGTATAGAAGTTTATGGGAGTGTTTTTTCGGTTCTTTTTGGTTTGAGTGATGGCTTAATTTAAAAATAATAAGTTTTAGAGACAATGTTAACAATGAATAGAGAAAGTGATGCATTATGGTCTCTAAAATAAATGCAAGGAACATATTACCATCCCCTATTAGCTTGGGTGTTGAAGCAAGTCATTATTGTAAAAACCAAAAAGTAAGAGAGGGATCCTTTTAAACTGGTTGTTAGTATACAGATTAGGTGAAACTTACTAAATATTAATATATTCATTTCTTTGGGATGATAGTATGCATTTAATACACTCATCTTTTTATATTAAATTCTTCTACAGAGGTATAGAACTTAATTTTTCAAAAGAAAAAGGAAATGGACCTTACAGTAAAGAAATTTACAGATTACATATGATCATGCTTATAAGCTAACACTTCAGCTAATATATATCATGCAGTTTCAACCCATTGCTATAATAAAACTACTTTATGGAGGATGAAGTGTTAGGCCCTTGGTTAAAAATATTAATTCTGTGCCAAAACATAAACTAAATTTTTATCAATTAAAACAAAGAAAAGTTATTGAAAACATGTGTTATAATTTGAAACAGTCATATCTGGCTAAGCTTTACCATTAATAACTTTTGAATAAAGGACATGAGGGAATAACATTTGTAGAAAAAGAAGGAAATAGCTTGCCTTTTGTATTTGTCCTTTTCTCCCACCACTAAATATTAGATTTAATTTAAGAGAGAATGAATATATGAAGAAGCATAGGACACCCCCGTGGACAAAACTCATCAGTATTTGATAAGGTGAATGTGATTATTGGCCTCTTATCCTTAATCTGTCATAAACATGAATTCTTTATAATCTGAAAGAAGCCTAACTTTTCTTGATCTCAGTTTCTTCATTTCATGTATTAGAGGAGTCCTCTTTCTTTATATGTTTATTTGCTTATTTATTTTGGCTGTGCTGGGTCTTCATTGCTGTGTGGGCTTTTCTCTAGTTGCAGGGAGCAGGGGCTACTCTCTAGCTCCAATGTACAGGCTTCTCACTGCAGTGGCTTCTCTTGTTGTGGAGCACAGGTTCTAGGGCATGTGCAGGCTTCAGTAGTTGCAGTTCCCAGGCTCTAGAACACAGGGGCAATAGTTGTGGCATGTGGGCTCAGTTGCTCTGCAGCATGTGGGATCTTCCTGGACCAAGGATCGAACCCATGTCTTTTATATTGGCAGGTGGATTCTTCACCACTGAGCCACCAAGGAAGCCCTAGAGGAGTCCTCTTAACATTCAATTTTAAGCCTTTTCCAGGTCTAAAATTGAATAGTGCTTCTTGTAATCCTTTGTTTATACCTATAAAATCTATAAAGGTGTAACAGAAGAAAAAAAATCTATTAGAGGATCTGTTACAAAACAGAGAGAGTTGTGAATATGTCATCATGTCAACCAGAGGATGGTATCACCTTCACTTTTTCCTTATATCTTTTAGTGCATACAGGATCTACCTCAGCTGGGCCTTCCTCTCCCTTTTCTCTCTTTGGTTCCCTCTGCCCTGTCTTTCCTCTTCCATAAGGATCAAGGTCCTACTGAAATGTCATAAGGCTCCCTAAGTACTAAATTTACATGACCAACTCTTGCTAGGAAAGGAAAAATAGATTCTAACTCTATATTACTCAAGTGTTTTAGATCCTTTAAATTTTTCAAAACAGACGAATCCATCTTTCTTTGCTAATATTGACAGCTGTTCATAACATAACTGCAAAATATTATTTTATCTCTACCTTTTTGTGCTTTGTTTTTTTCTAAGCATACCAGCCCCCTCCAGAGATTAAGGAAAAGATGAAGGATAAAGGGGGTGAACTAGAAGGAAAATTTCATGCTGCAACAGAGAATATGTTGGAGGGCATATCATATTTCTTTTCTATACAACATCATTTCCAAAGACCTCTGATAGGACCAACCAAATAAATCATGAAAACAAGTGTCTAACAATATGTTAGACAATATGTGCTTTAAAGATGTTTACACTTTAATAAGAAGGCCATGATATGATGTAGGTAAAAATAATAAGATAACTAAAAATGTGTACCAAAAATAAAGGACAAAGCACCTTGAGACGTTAAGGTCAATAAGATCACAATGGTTTCATCAACATTCTTTGACTTGTATGTCAGTTTTCCAGCTTCTCAACTGGATTTCTAAAGTTTCTCAAGGGCAAAAAAATCCTTTTGATTACCTCACCTCTCAGCAGCTAGTAATGTCTTCCACATAAAAGATAAGGTGAATCTTTTGCCTATTGATTTAAACATGCAGCTATAGTACTGTATTTACTCTACTATGAAGGGTGGAAGATCAGTAACTCCTCATTTATTTTGTATTGAAAGGATACCCATGGCTCACTTAGACTCTTATTTCAAGCCACAACCACACAAATCACACTAAAATTAAAACCTCAAAATCCCCACTGAGTTAGAAATGCTTATATATAATCTTTGATAAATTTGAAGCACTTCCTTAAGATGTTTTTTCTACCTAGGGAAATATACTAATTAAAAGAATATTTTAAGATGTAACCTAATGAATAAGGGCAAATATTGATGAGAAAGTAAGTTTGTGTGGGTTTGCCAAAATTTTAAATAAAAAATCACTTAAATCAGTTCAGCAAATGTTTATTTCACATCTACTGTATAGAATGTACTAAGCTAGATACTGTGCTAAGGTAAATAAAATGTCAAAGCAATGTTGTACATACTAGTGGAAAATACTTATTAACATTTAAAATGTAACCTTATTCTATTAATGTTGCTTTGCTGCAGAATATGCTAGAGGTTTCCTCATGCCTTATTTGTGTGCTGCTGTTTTTTTTTTAAGTAGAATAACATATATGCTCTGTTATTTTTCCTTGCTATTTTTCTTTCTTACTATTTCTAAAGTAATACCTTCATAGAATTTTCCAGGAGAAATTTAGATTATAAAAAGAGAAGACACACATATGTGGTAATATTTTTTATGCACACCTCACAAATT
Source organism: Capricornis sumatraensis (assembly GCF_032405125.1). NCBI lineage: Eukaryota > Metazoa > Chordata > Mammalia > Artiodactyla > Bovidae > Capricornis > Capricornis sumatraensis. The sequence continues at coordinate 116,617,570 of NC_091092.1, forward strand.
TCAAAGCTTATTGAACTTATTTGGTTGTTGTTAAAATGCACTCCTTAGCAAACCACAGAAATTTACTTCATGACTCAATTTCTCTGTTCTTTGCAGAAGCCAGCATGGGTACCATTTCAAATTTTTGGCTCCATTTTAAAATATTTGATGTTCAAGAATGTTTCCTGCTGACCAAATAACTTTTTCACTCAAAAACATAGAAAAGAAAAAAAATGAAAAAGAGAAGCTGACAGAAAAAAAAAAATTCTTAAAATACAACGGCTGGCTGAATTAAATTGAGTCAATTACAGATTGCACTCTACATTGAAATACAATTTTCACCAAAGAGACAATAATGTGATGATTTAGTTTTTACATGAGATTCTTATTTATTGAACATGTAAAGTAGACAAATATGACATTTATCAGGAAATACATGTTAAAATTTTAGCCCTCTGTGTTGACACACTATATCACAGTGAAACTTTGCAGGAACAATAGGGCTAAAAGAAAATTTGAAAGTTATCTTTTTAATGCAGCAGTAATTAAATGGGCAGATGTCTTAATTGTGGTGCAATTGGCCTACTTTTACACAAGCTAAACTTCTTTGCCCATCTGGACATGGCCAATGACCTACTTTTCTCAATTGTACCAATATTGTATACTAACTCACAAAGGTGAAAAGTAATCTACATAGTATGAAAGGAAATAATATGGTCAAAATTATGTATGATGTTTAGCAATTACTCTTAGTTACATTTCTCTAATATATTATGGTGTAAACATACTTTCTTACAGGCAATTCTATGTAGACTCCTAAATTTAACTTTAATACATGGCAGAAAGGTAAGCCTAGTTGTGAACACACACACATACATTTTTATTTTGAGCTCACATTTTATTTTAACCTTTAGAATATACTTTTGAACTTGTCTTGCCTTAGTTGGACTTGCTAAGAAGATGGCCTAAGTTTATTGTTTCTTATACAAATTTCAGAGAGTGATCTTGAGCCTGAGTCTTGGCCACAGTTGCCTATATCTTCCTTATGTGAAATTGTTCAGTATTAGATTTTATATTGATTTTAACTATAGACTGGATATCTTTCTTGGACTCTCCACTGCTATTCTTTCTCCATGAGACATTCAATACGCATTTTTCTTTTTATTCCATCTTGATATGTATTCATGTATACATATATGGCTTTAATACATAAATTCACTAAAAATTATTTATTAAAGTACCTTTCCTGTGCTGAATACTTTGCTGTTGAGGACAAACATGACTGTTTTGTAATGGATATTCAGAAACTTAAAATGCTTTAAATCTTGAATGTTTTGTCTCCCTCTAAGTATAAAACATAATATTATGAATTAAGTACTAAAGAGTTAAATAAAAGAAACTTGTTATGGTAATTTCAGACATGGTTTGTCTCAATCAGAGTAGGCTGTTCTATAGTATCAAAAAAATCCCCAGTTCTCCAAAGATGGTGATAATGGTGAAGTTGATACCTCATTTATTCTGCATGTCTGTTATGGGTCACTGGGAAGGGATAGGGGAAGTACTTTTTGCTCATGGTAGTTGCACATGGAGTCAAGCTGACAGAACCACAACCATCTTGAATATTGCTGGTCATGAGCAAAGTGGAATGCGTGGCAGCACATCCATAATTTAATGAACCAGCTCAGTAGTGATAAACATTGCTTGTACTCACAACTGAGCAGCTAAAACCTAATCACACTACTATCCATCCACACAGAGAACAGAAATTACAGTCCCATCATTCATGTACACAAATGGGAAAATAACCAGAAAAATTTGTCAAATAGCATTAATAAAAAAGCAATAAAACCAGTAGTGTTTGACAAACAGTCCCCTCCCTCAATGAATACTATTTGGCTCACACTCATTCTTTCATATAAAATACATCTATATCTCCTTCCCAAGGAGATAAACTAAAAGCCTCCTACAGGGAAAACATCAATTTTGGTGTTCAGGATCACAGCGTTACCTCTATCAAGGAGACTGACATGTGGTTGTCTCACATAGACTTCTGTAGAGGCAAAATCTATGAACAGAAAGAACACAAGCAGGGCAGGAATAGAGACACAGATGTAGAGAATGTACATGTGGACACACCAGGGGAAGAAGTAGGTGGGACGAATTAAGAGAGAGTAGCATTGAAACATGTATATTACCATATGTAAAATAGATAGCCAGTGGAAATTCACTCTGTAACACAGGGAGCTCAACTCAGTGCTCTCTGATGACCTAGAAGGTTGAGGTTGGGTAAGGGTGAGAAGGAGGTTCAAGAGGGAGTGAACATGTGTATATTTATGACTGATTCATGTTGTTGTATGGCAGAAACCGACACAACACGGTAAAGCGGTTATCAGTTCAGTTCAGTTCAGTTCAGTTCAGTTCAGTCGCTCAGTCGTGTCCGACTCTTTGCGACCCCATGAATCGCAGCACGCCAGGCCTCCCTATCCATCACCAACTCCCGGAGTTCACTCAGACCCATGTCCATCGAGTCCGTGATGCCATCCAGCCATCTCATCCTCGGTCGTCCCCTTCTCCTCCTGCCCCCAATCCCTCCCAGCATCAGAGTTTTGTACAATGAGTCAACTCTTCTCATGAGGTGGCCAAAGTACTGGAGTTTCAGCTTTAGCATCATTCCTTCCAAAGAAATCCCAGGGTTGATTAAAAATTTTAAAAAATGGTAAAAAAAAAAAAAGAGAAGAAACACAAGATATTTCCCTACCCAGCCCATCATATACAGTGAAGGAATAAGTTCAATATTACTGCACTAAAAACTCCTAATGAGAAAATAAAAGATGGGGACTTGTAGAGTAGCAAATCTAACATGTTACTGGGCAGACATTTGAATGTGGGGGATATTCTTTGATTAGACTCCAATTTTTCTCCGTAGAAGGAGCTCCCCAGCCACTGATTTTTAAAACCTTTTCCTGTGTCCTGTGGTTCAGTTCAGTTCAGTCATTCAGGTGTCATAGTAGGTTACCTTAGCAATTAAATGCCTCAGCATGAACACATCATGCTTCTGCTCTCAATTCAGTGTTTTGATTTAGTTAGAGGTCATGTGGGTGTGCGTGTTCAGTCACTCAGTCGTGTCCAATTCTTTTATGACCCCATGGACTGTAACCTACTAGGCTCCTCTGTCCATGGAATTTTCCAGACAAGAATACTGGAGTGGGTTGCCATTTCCTCCCCTAGGGGATCTTCCTGACCCGGGGAACAAACTGCATCTCTTGTGTCTCCTGCACTGGCAGGTGGATTCTTTACCACGGCACCACTTGGGAAGCCCCGTTAGAGGTCACTAGGAAGTATATTCTTACCATGGGCTTAGAATGGGGAGGCCAGAAATGTTTGAAAAACAGCATCAATGTGACCACATTTCTGCTATAATTTTTTGTTTAGCTGCTAAGTCATGTCCGACTCTTTGTGACTCCATAAACTGCAGCATGCCAGGCTTCCCTGTCCTTCACTATCTCCCAGAGTTTGCTCAAACTCATAGCTGAGATTTAAATATTATAAAGTATTATAAAAATAATAAATTCTTTACAACATTTAAAATGATATACTTTATAATATTTAAAATAATTGTATAAAATTATTTTCTGATTTTGCATATTATGTGTAATGGAAAAATCTGAAAAGAGAATAAAAGCATGAAAGGCAAACATCACATTTATTCCTAATTCCCTTAGAAGTTTTGCCTAAGTGTTTATGCTTGTTTCTTTGCATTTGCTTTTCTCTCTGTGTGTGTGTTTGTGTGTCTGTGTGTGTGTGTAACCAAGATCATACTTCAGAAACAGATGTATATACTGCTAAATTTGACTTACTTTAATTTTACCATTTCAGCACAAATTTTTTGAAATGCTTGTTTTATTATATAGCTATACTATTTCATCACACATATATATAGACATATTTTTGTTTGCTAGATATATTGTTGTTTTTAATATTCTACTATTCTAAAACTGCTATGATATAATCTATATAAAATACATTCTGTTTTTCTACTTATTAACATGGCAGATGAAAGCTGAACAGATTGTCATGAGATTTTGGAAGCTTATATATGGTGCTTGGTTTATTAGTATTATTTCTGGATATTAACTATCATGAATAAATAAAGTTCTTGCTGCATCATACCTTAAAGCACAGCACGTAGAGTATTCTCACTTACCTGCAAAGCAGTTTCATCCTAATTCCAGAACATCACCAGCCCCAGAGATGAATTTTAAACTGTCTTTTAAATAATAAATGTTTTGCTGTTAATCTTCTTGGGGTTTCCAAGCATAACTACAAATTATTGTGGTTTTCTCTTACTTAAAAATGACACTGTGGCAGCCATGAGAATGAGCCTCTCAGATCTCTGATTGCAGGGAGCATAATTGACAGAGGACCCCAGTTACTGCCCTCTGAAATCCGTCATGGTCTTGGCCCTGAGGTCACACTTCCCATGAGCTGCTCTCAGCCAGTGACTAAGCATGGCAGGGCTACTAAGACAGACCCTTTCTGGGAAACAGAACTCCTCTCACCCTTGACCTTGGCTCAAGGACTCCCCGTCAGCTTTGCTGTAACTTTCTTAGAACTGCACTGCATTTTTTTCTGTGCTCTCTCTTCCACAGGAGTTAGACCTGCATCACAGTGTGATGACTCTTCCAGTCCTCTCTGTTTACCTCCCCATTTCTCCTTCATTGATGTTCTTCACAGTAAATCTCTTGGACATCTAATCCCATATTGGCATCTGCTTCTCAAAGGATCCGAATTAAATATACATTATTTTTTCTGTTTTCATTCTCTCTCCATTAGAGAGAACATGTTTTTTTGCTTTCTTGTTTCAGATTTTAATGGCCATTATTCTAGATATTTGCCATATCCTGTGTGATCGGTCAAGACAGAATCATAAAGAATAGATTAAGGAACATATTTTATTGGGGGAAAATGACTTGGCAAGGGTAGCAAGAGAAGACAAATATCTTGATATTCCTACCTTTTCACGAAGAGACATGCTAAGGACATGGGCCTGCCTTTGCTTTTCTTTGTTAGGGGACAAATATGAAAACACTTGGGCTTCTCAGGTAGTGCTAGTGATAAAGAATCCACCTGCTAATAAAAGAGAGGCAAGAGACCCAGGTTTGATCCCTGAGTCAGGAAGATTCCTTGGAAAAGGAAATGGCAACACATTCCAGTATTCTTGCCTGGAGAATCTCATGAACAGAGGATCCTGGTGGGTTACCGTCCATAGTTCCACAAAGAGTCAGACACAACTGAGCACACAGTACACGTGAGAACAAAACTCATCAGTGTTCAAGCAGTGTGGGGACCAGTGCACCAAGGTTGTCTGAGACAGCTAGCTGCCCTGCCTCTGGAGACACTGAGGTTCATGACAGGTGTGTTGCCTTTCTTTCAGTAGAAGAAATGTGCACTCAGTTGCTCACGTCTACAAATATATATGGAACCAGAGAACTGTCCCTTTCCAAATTAGGCTAATTATTTGATTTCTCTGAGACCTAGTTTCCTTCACTATTAAGTGGCACCAAATGACAGGCCTATCTCCCAGGTTTGTTTGAGGAAGTGAGATAGATACAATAAAAGCCCTACAGTAGCACACAGTACTATATAATCTGATACTAAAAAGAGAAGGGGAGAGATTAGAGTCTACAGCACCAAAATCACCCATTGCCATTGATGTTTCAGTTCAGTTCAGTTCAATTGCTCAGTCGTGTCTAACTCTTTGCGACCCTGTGAACCGCAGCACGCCAGGCCTCCCTGTCCATCAACAATTCCCAGAGTTTACCCAAACTCATGCCCATTGAATCGGTGATGCCATCCAAACATCTCATCCTCTGTTGTCCCCTTCTCCTCCTGATGTCAATCTTTCCCAACATCAGTCTTTTCAAATGAGTCAGCTCTTCACATCAGGTGGCCAAAATACTGGAGTTTCAGCTTCAACATCAGTCCTACCAATGAACACCCAGGACCAATATCCCTTAGGATGGACTGGTTGGATCTCCTTGCAGTCCAAGGGACTCTCAAGAGTCTTCTCCAACACTACAGTTCAAAATCATCAATTCTTCAGCACTCAGCTTTCTTTATAGTTCAACTCTCAAATCCATATGTGACCACTGAAAAAACCATAGCCTTGACTAGAAGGACCTTTGTTGACAAATTAAGCCATGATTTTTCTGCTATTTGCAAGTAACTGATCACATAAATTCCTATAGAAATGTTCATTAAAATTCCATAGGATTTCTAGTAGTACAATTATTAGTTCTTTTAAGGATAAATTTTTGGTTAATGAAATCAGCCTAAATTACTGAGGAAATCAAAGGAGAAGTTTAAAAGGTTTACTTTGTCTAAATGGTCAAATTAATTAAATTTCATTTTTTCTTATGTAAACATAGCATTGATGTATGTTAATGATGTATGTATGTATGTTAATGGTAATGATTCTTTACTTTTTTAGTGAGCAAATTGAGCCTAACAAAGGAAATTTAATTTTTTCAAGGGTGAAATTGGACAAGATCATGAATAATTTTCCCAAAACTAGAAATTAATAATTCAAACTATATCCATTTATATACCTAAGTGTAATGAATATCATGAATCTTCTTCATCTCTGTTGTCTAGAACATAGCCTGGTACATAGTAGATGCTCAAGAAATATTGGATGAATGAACTTTGTATTGGGTTGTTAAGGAGAAGGAAACCGCAAGGAGTCAATTTATTTAAATTAAGAGCAAAGCAGTGTCCTCACTATGAGCAAGTATGTTGCTGTGTGCTTACCTTGGAAGGTTTGGATAGGTATGAAATATGCATATTCTTGTATAGAAGACTTGCACCATAGCTTAACTTGGGTAAGCATGTTTCTATTTTGCATGTAAATGTAAAATACCATTGGATTCTGGGACAATTCATTTAATCAGGCTAGGCCTCAGTTTCTTCATTGATTAGATCAGGAAAGTGGGTTGGATATTCATTCTAACTCTGGCATTCTAAATTTCCATTAGATTTTGGGTTTTAGTTAAAGCAGATTTGTTTAATACCTAGGTTTTATGGCTATAAATGGGAAAACCTATACTTAGTTCACAGTATCAATCAGTTCAGTTCAGTTCAGTTCAGTCACCCAGTCGTGTCTGACTCTTTGCAACCCCATGAATCTCAGCATGCCAAGCCTCCCTGTTCATCACCAACTCCTGGAGTTCACTCAGACTCACGTCTATCAAGTCAGTGATGCCATCCAGCCATCTCATCCTCTGTCATCCCCATCTCCTCCTGCCCCCAATCCCTCCCAGCATCAGAGTCTTTTCCAATGAGTCAACCCTTCACATCAGGTGGCCAAAGTACTGGAGTTTCAGCTTTAGCGTCATTCCTTCCAAAGAAATCCCAGGGCTGATCTCCTTCAGAATGGACTGGTTGGATCTCCTTGCAGTCCAAGGGACTCTCTCAAGAGTCTTCTCCAACACCACAGTTCAAAAGCATCAATTCTTCGGCACTCAGCTTTCTTCACAGTCCAACTCTCACATCCATCATGACCACTGGAAAAACCATAGCCTTGACTAGACGGACCTTTGTTGGCAAAGTAATGTCTCTGCTTTTCAATATGCTATCTAGGTTGGTCATAACTTTCCTTCCAAGGAGTAAGCATCTTTTAATTTCATGGCTGCAGTCACCATCTGCAGTGATTTTGGAGCCCAGAAAAATAAAGTCTGACACTGTTTCCACTGTTTCCCCATCTATTTCCCATGAAGTGATGGGACCAGATGCCATGATCTTCATTTTCTGAATGTTGAGCTTTAAGCCAACTTTTTCACTCTCCTCTTTCACTGTCATCAAGAGGCTTTTTAGTTCCTCTTCACTTTCTGCCATAAGGGTGGTGTCATCTGCATATCTGAGGTTATTGATATTTCTCCCAGCAATCTTGATTCCAGCTTGTGTTTCTTCCACTCCAGCGTTTCTAATGATGTACTTACTCTGCATATAAGTTAAATGAGCAGGGTGACAATATACAGCCTTGACGTACTCCTTTTCCTATTTGGAACCAGTCTGTTGTTCCATGTCCAGTTCTAACTGCTGCTTCCTGACTTGCATATAGGCTTCTCAAGAGGCAGGTCAAGTGGTCTGGTATTCCCATCTCTTTCAGAATTTTCCACAGTTTGTGGTGATCCACACAGTCAAAGGCTTTGGCATAGTCAATAGAGCAGAAATAGATGTTTTCCTGGAACTCTCTTGCTTTTTCCATGATCCAGCGGATGTTGGCAATTTGATCTCTGGTTCCTCTGCCTTTTCTAAAACCAGCTTGAACATCTGGAAGTTCACGGTTCATGTATTGCTGAATCCTGGCTTGGAGAATTTTGAGCATTACTTTACTAGCGTGTGAGATGAGTGCAACTGTGCAGTAGTTTGAGCATTCTTTGGCATTGCCTTTCTTTGGAATTGGAATGAAAACTGACCTTTTCTGGTCCTGTGGTCCACAACTGGGTATTGTTTCTGCTTTGGCTCCATCCCTTCATTCTTTCTGGAGTTATTTCTCCACTGATCTCCAGTAGCATATTGGGCACCTACTGACCTGGGGAGTTCCTCTTTCAGTATCCTATCATTTTGCCTTTTTGTACTGTTCATGGGGTTCTCAAGGCAAGAATACTGAAGTGGTTTGCCATTCCCATCTCCAGTGGACCACATTCTGTCAGACCTCTCCACCATGACCTGCCCGTCTTGGGTAGCCCCACAGGCATGGCTTAATTTCATTGAGTTAGACCAGACTGTGGTTCTAGTGTGATTAGATTGACTAGTTTTCTGTGAGTATGGTTTCAGTGTGTCTGCCCTCTGATGCCCTCTTGCAACACCTACCGTCTTACTTGGGTCAATAGTATACAATAAAAATAATTTATTTGGTTATGTGTTTTGTAGTCTGCCTTTTTCCTCCATCTTACTTTCCAGAACTTGTGCACATTTTCTTGGTATTAATTTTATTTTTTCTTAAGACTCTACAGGCAAAAAAAGGTCAATTACTTTTTTAAAGGGTGTAAAAATGACTCCACGTAGGAGACTTGGAAATTATAACAATAAGGGGAATTTCTGTTTCTAAATTCAGCATCTGCTATGGTTCCCAAAGGATTGAGAAGTGTTTTTAAAACACTGCAAGTTCATGTTCATGACTAATTGTTATGAATATTATTTTGATCATATAGTATCAGTATGTATAATACAGAAAATCCAAATTGAAGTTTGACATTACCTATCTCTCATTTTCTTAATTGCCACAAAAACCTATTAAGTTTGCTGGAGCAGTTTTCATGGAATCGCTTTTCTGAGTTTTATCTCAAATGTTGCACAGCACCAGGGAAGAGTATTATCTACTCCTCACACAGTCAACAAATATAGTTTTGTGCTAGTTTCAAACAGTTACACACACTATGTAAGGATAATTCATAGAAACTTTAAAAAAAAGAAAGCAAACTTTTTATTTTAGTGAAAATAATAAGTGCCAATAAAATTGAGATTTTTTTCTTGCTCATCTATGCATCAGAAAAGAAAATGGGAGGAGTTGTTCTCTTTATTTAAAATGACATTTGGCAGGCATGTAAACCTTATCTGGATGTATTGTAGTTAAATTCCTTGAAATAATTCACTTTTGGGCTAAGAGCATGTAAAAAGTTTCAGCCCCCAAAAGCAATTTTTCACAATAAATAACTAAAGTGACAATTTGGAAGGAAGGTACCATCTGAACTCAAGTTATAGCACTGATAATTTCAAGTCTGAGGAAAACTGATTACAGTGTTTGCTCATCTTAGAAAACAGGGAAATCCTAGGTAACAGGGGAGAAAAAAATGTAGTTCAAAAATCTAATTGACTGTACATGCTTAAAATATATAGTACAAATAACCAAAACACAAAAGAGACTTCTTTTATTTTCACATAATTATATAGTTTAAAATCTAAGTTTGGACCCCTTGAAGGACAGAATTTACTTGAAATTTTAAGTACCTCTATCTCTACAGAAAGTCCTAGTGTATACATGGGCAGAGCCAAAAGTCCTAGTGTAAAACTACTGAGAGTGGCTAATTAAAGTGTTCTGGGACTTGACAGAGATGATAAAATATGGAGCTGCCTACCTTTAAGGAGAGAGTGGTTCGTTTTCATGTCCATTTTTAACTATGTATTAGAATAATGTATTTTTTAATAGAAATTGTGAAAGCTTTCAAAAACATAGAAAATAGAACTTTAATGCTGAGAATAAAGTTGAATGACACTTGACTACCTCCCACTTTTTTTTTCTCCATTTTAAAGATCTGGCAACTGAGGATAAATGCCTAGACCAAAGATTTCTGTTAGCTCATCTCAGGATTGGGATTTAATTTTATGACACTCTGCCATTGGTTTTCTTCTCCAACCTGATATCATCACTTGTTCTGGGATTCCCATGCCTTGGGATTCATAGCTGCCTAGTGCTGAGAAAGTTCAGGTTGGACTCTTCTGCCTGGGAATTACCTTCTGATGTTTTCATTGATGTCTTGGGCTGACTTTTCTTTTATCTGAATGCCATTTATTTATTTTTTTCAATTTTATTTAATTAATTTATTTTTCATTGATTAATTTTTGATTGCCCTGGGTCTTTGTTGCTGCGTGGGCTTTCTCTAGTTGTGGTGACCTGGGGCTACTCTTCATTGCAGTGCACAGGCTTCTCATTGTGATGGCTTCTCTTGTTGTGGAGCATGTGCTCTAGGGTGTGAGGGCTCACTAGTTGTTCCACACAGGCTTAGTTGCCCTGAGGCGTGTGGGATCTTCCCGGACTGGGAATTGAACCCATGTCCCCTGCATTGGCAGGCAGATTCTTATCCACTGTGCCAGCAGGGAAGTCCTTGGACTGACTTCAGTTCTGTTCAGTCTCTCAGTCATGTCCGACTCTTTTACAGGTTTACCTGTCCATCACCAACTCCCGGAGTTTACTCAAACTCATGTCCATCGAGTCAGTGATGCCATCCAACCATCTTATCCTCTGTCATCCCCTTCTCCTCCTGCCTTCAATCTTTCCCAGCGTCAGGGTCTTTTCCAATGAGTTAGTTCTTCACATCAGGTGGTCAAAGTACTGACTTACATATCTGATTACTTCATGCTCTAATTTTTGCCAATGAACATAAAAAAGTATTGCCGAACAAAGTGGCAATGTTGTCCAATGGTGTAGTCTGCAAGTCAGGAGATGGAATTTTGATCTTTCACCTGATTTCTGTTCCATCACTGTACGTAGTTCTGGAATAACCCATGGTTTGGAACATATTAATAGTTTAAGAGTTCAAATGCTAGATTCAAAGCTAGCAGTGTACTCTTGGGGGAATGATTTGGGAATGCTGTGCTTGTTTCCTCATCAACTAAAGGAGGTAATAATAAAATATAAATAATAGAATTATTGGGGGAAATGGCAATTTATTTGAAGAGTTTAGCATTATGCCTAACAAGGAACATCACTTGATAAAGTCTAGCTATGATTATTAGTATTACTGTGGTGACTTCCCACTATCCATTTAATAAGCAGTACTGCTCTCTACTTCCCTCCTAGAGTTTATTGAAATTTGCTGTGTGGAGAAAGGATGAGTTTTTGAATTAGACTTACTTCCATTTAAAATATCAATTATACAAACCAAAACATCAATTCTACAGGCTACTAAGTGTATAAACTCTGTATAAGTTATTCACTTTTTCACAGTCTTAGTAGTCCTCATCTGTGAAATGGGGATTGTATAAAAGAATTGTTTTTAAAAAATAAAATAAGAACTGATATTGAGAGTGCAAGAGAGAGATTTTGTTTTTGTCAAGTGGTGATGTTGGGGGAGATGGATGGGTTGGGGGAGGGACTAACTCAACTGAGAATCCTATAAAGTTTTTAAGGAAATAATTTATTTCTGAGCATATTTGTGTATTTGGTAGTACTTTGGAAGTTTTGTAGGTGTGACATAGAAAATAAATTGCCCAAATAGAAATTAAGTAAGACATTATCTCTGTTACCCTGTTTAACATGGAACAGTATTCTTGGCAGTTTGCAGCTGTTTGTGAGTATAGTATGTGTGTTAAAGAGCCCAAAGGTCTTTGGAAATTTGAATCCTCATAGCTAATAAAGAACACAAATGGAAATGATAATGTTGCAGTTTCAGTAGACTGGCTTTTGGATTATTTTATAATTATGATGTTATGGTTTTCTCTTACTAAATTACTAACAATTCACTAGGCCAGTAAAGCCTAATAAGTTGGTAGCTTGCCAACTATGATGAACACATCATTTGATTTGCTCTTATGGCTGCGGAAGAGTTTGAGTATTTCTAAAGCAGAAACAGAGAAAAGAAGTCTTATTTAAATAAAAAAGATCCAAAAGTGAAATAGGAAAGAAAGAAAACTCTCCTGGTGTTCAGGGCTCATGTGTCTCTGGTCCAAAATGCCCTCACCTAAGAAGGCCCTCTCCAGAAGTATAGCTCCCATGAGATGTTCAGAATGACATCATCAGTGATTACATTTGTCCAATGTTTGTTTTTTTCAAAATAAAATTTTTTCTCTCAAAGGTCTCTTATTTTGTTATTTATTGGGTTGATCAAAAAGTGTGAATTTTTTACAGAAAACCACGAACAAACATTTTGTCCAAATCAATAACTTATTACTAATTGATTGTTCCTCCAGGGCTAAAGAAAGGGCTGGCAGAAGAGGAGGAGAGAAGAGAAGAACCAAGAGGTATTATAGACTATATTACTGCTCAGAAATATTTACTTATTTTTGCCTCTCCTTATTTAAGTGGTAGAGTATAGTTCCCTGTCATTTGATTTTTGGATTTATGTGATTTGTATTGACCAGTAGAATGCAGTGAAATTGACAACATAACCAGCCTGAGCCTTGGTCTTAGAGGGCTTCATGGTGTTTTTGCTTATGGTCTTATGCTTCTGCCATTGCCATAGGGATATTTTTGAGCTTGCCTGTCCTTCAACAAGGAAAAAGAGTCATGAACAGAGCTGCTCCAGGCAAGTCCAGCCTAAATAGGGTGATCCCCAGCCTATCCATTTATGCATAAGAAGCAAATGCATAGTATTATATGTAACTAAGATTTAGTGTTTGTTATCCAGTGTGTCATAGCAATTGATAACTGATGCAGCAGGGCGTGCTAAAAGCCAGTTTTGCCTATTTCACAATTTTTCAAGTTCCTTTCCCTTCATGTGAGGCCTGAAGAAACTCATTTAAAGAAATATAGTATAGATGTAACTGTACTAGAGTCTTTATTCACTTTCCAGGCCCAAATAAAGCATCCATGATTAAGTGTTCTCTTGAAGTGTATCAAATTGCCTCCCTAAAGCTTCCTAGTTTTTAGCTGCATCTACTGTTTTTAATCTACATCTTTCATGAAGAATCTCTTAAATGAAACAAATGATCAGCAAAGGGTATTCTACTTGTCTCTTTTGTTCTAGTTTTCTTGAATCTTCTCATGGTGATTTGTACAAAGTGACTCTGTCTAGGATTGCCTATTCAAATCCCAGGTCTTTAGTCTTAATACTTTCTTCTTTAGCTCATTGTTACTTAATATTTTGTACTGTGTTCAGGAAAAATCACCATTATTGGAGAGTTTAAAATGTGGATGAGATGGAAACAGAGTAAATATATTTATCTTTATTTTGAGCCTTTCCGACATACCCTTTCACTATTCGTAAAACTTAGAAAATTGAACACATTGTGAGGGCGTCTCCAAACTCTGTTTAATCTCTATAAACATATGTCAGTTTCAGAGTAAACCAGTTCAGGCAGCACTATACGTTAAAACATTAGCTTACTCTTCCTCTCTTTCAGCTCAGTTCAGTCGCTCAGTCGTGTCCGACTCTGCGACCCCATGAATCACAGCACACCAGGCCTCCCTGTCCATCACCATCTCCCGGAGTTCACTCAGACTCACGTTCATCGAGTCAGTGATGCCATCCAGCCATCTCATCCTCTGTCGTCCCCTTCTTCTCCTGCCCCCAATCCCTCCTAGCATCAAAGTCTTTTCCAATGAGTCAACTCTTCACATGAGGTGGCCAAAGTACTGGAGTTTCAGCTTTAGCATCATTCCTTCCAAAGAAATCCCAGGGCTGATCTCCTTCAGAATGGACTGGTTGGATCTCCTTGCAGTCCAAGGGACTCTCAAGAGTCTTCTCCAACACCACAGTTCAAAAGCATCAATTCTTCGGCGCTCAGCCTTCTTCACAGTCCAACTCTCACATCCATACATGACTACTGAAAAAACCATAGCCTTGACTAGACGGACCTTAGTCGGCAAAGTAATGTCTCTGCTTTTGAATATGCTATCTAGGTTGGCCATAACTTTTCTTCCAAGGAGTAAGTGTCTTTTACTTTCATGGTTGCAGTCACCATCTGCAGTGATTTTGGAGCCCAAAAAATAAAGTCTGACACTATTTCCACTGTTTCCCCATCTATTTGCCATGAAGTGATGGGACCAGATGCCATGATCTTCGTTTTCTGAATGTTGAGCTTTAAGCCGACTTTTTCACTCTCCTCTTTCACTGTCATCAAGAGGCTTTTTAGTTCCTCTTCACTTTCTGCCATAAGGGTGGTGTCATCTGCATATCTGAGGTTATCGATATTTCTCCCGGCAATCTTGATTCCAGCTTGTGTTTCTTCCACTCCAGCGTTTCTAATGATGTACTCTGCATATAAGTTAAATGAGCAGGGTGACAATATACAGCCTTGACGTACTCCTTTTCCTGTTTGGAACCAGTCTGTTGTTCCATGTCCAGTTCTAACTGTTGCTTCCTGACCTGCATACAGGTTTCTCAAGAGGCAGGTCAGGTGGTTTGGTACTCCCATCTCTTTAGGAATTTTCCACAGTTTGTGGTGATCCACACAGTCAAAGGCTTTGGCATAGTCAATAAAGCAGAAATAGATGTTTTTCTGAAACTCTCTTGCTTTTTTGATGATCCAGCAGATGTTGGCAATTTGATCTCTGGTTCCTCTGCATTTTCTAAAACCAGCTTGAACAACTGGAATTTCACAGTTCACATATTACTGAAGCCTGCTTGGAGAATTTTAAGCATTACTTTACTAGCGTGTGAGATGAGTACAATTTCCCAAATACAGACTTCTGCCATGAGGTCACTGAGGAAAGCTTTGATGGTGAGCATTGACTTCAAATACATAAAGAACTAAATTCACCATGTTTTGTATGGCCAGGACCCACAGACACTGTTTGTTTCTGTCTGATTAAGCACATGTTTCAATATTAACTAACATATTAAATGTTATTACCTTTTGCTAACAAAGTTTCCAGGAGCACCTTAGCCAGCTATGTCGTTCAGGAAAACAGCTTAAAATTATGACGTTAGCTTAGTTTAAAAATATTTTGAGCAAGTCAGGTAACAGAGATTATTGTAATGCCTAAAGGAAATGAGGGGGCTTCCTAGGTGGCACTAGTGGTAAAGAACCCACTTGCCAATGCAGGAGACTTAAGAGATGTGGGTTTGATCCCTGGGTAGGGAAGATCCCCTAGAGGAGGGCATGGCAACCCACTCTAGTACTCTCGTCTGGAGAATCCCAAGGACAGAGGAGCCTGGTGGTCTATGGTCCATGGGGTTGCAAAGAGTTGGACACAGCTGAAGTGACTTAGCATACCAATGGAAATAAATATAAAAAGCATTTAAGAAAACAAAAAATTTGTAGTCTTTGTATTACTTTGTGAAGAGCTCAAAGTTTAGATTTTAACAAATAAACTGAATACTATCCTTTACAAATTTGTCACAAAACTCAGGAGGACAGATGTTTTTTACCTGATTGTTAATGCCTCTGATAACTACTATAAATGAACTTGTGATATTCTAACTTTCAAGGACTTTTATTTTGGCTAGAATCCATAATTGGAGAAAAAGGTTTTTAAAAACAAATTCAGCTTCAAAAGTTGAAGATCTACTTTGATACTAACTGGAAAGGCCTAATATAGTAGAATGCAGATATTAACCATGAGTTTATAAACTGCATAACACATTCAATAATAATTTCATCCTACAGAAACATTGTTTTTTTATTTGGTTTTGCCAAACTGCAGGCTCAATCTAAGGAATTTTCTATGGAATTTTCAACCACTTACTTGGAAATAAATACAAGGCTTCCTTCCCTGGGGTAGAAGCTTAACTGTTACATTCTCTCCGATGTTTGGTGGTTCTAAATGAGAGAGGAGTAGAGATAGAGTGAATATGGCAGGCTTAGTTCACTACATTTGGTGTGAAATGTAGGCTTAAATCCTGGGTAGTGGTTTCATGACACTGGGCAAATTATTTAATTTCTCCATGTCTCAGTTTACTTCTGAAGATGATAGTAATGATCTTCACAATAATGTGATGAGGTAACATCTAGAAGTTGTGTGTATTGTTTTAGCAGATTGAATTCCCCAGAAAGCTAACTCTGACTTGAAGGTTAAGTTCATTATGGAGTATTCTTGGGATAAACAGTGTGGAGGGAAATATGCAGAAATGGAATTGAGCAGAGGGAGAAGTTGAGCAGCAAATGGAAGCCTCAGCCAACCCGTGGAGAATTCTGTAGATATGATGGATCTTTAGGTGTCCTGAGTTTGGATGAAAGAAATGAGCCGTTTTACTCACTCATAGATCAGTCATAAGATGTGGTCATCTGGAATGGTGAAGTGACCTGGGCTGAGGCTGTTTGCTTCAGCAGAGGCAATCACTGAAGAGGGCTTGGCAGCATGAGGGCTGTCGATCAGCAGCAGTTATTTCTGGGGTAATCGATCTTTTCTTTCTGAAGGGAATCTGGGCAGCACTTCAATGTCCACTACAGTTAGTCATGGGATTCCCTTGTGGCTCAGCTGGTAAAGAAGTCATAAAGTGTTTAAGGCTAAGTTTTTAACAGTATATGTTATTGTGCAAAGGGTCATCTTTCATATTTCAAAGAGACGTTAAAAGTTCCATCCTGCCTCCTTTTATTCAGCTGCACTGCTGTTCTATTTGAATTTGCTCTTCTATATTGGGTCAGGCACCCTATGGGGTGTCTTACATGTTTTATATCAATTAATTTTCATGATAACCTGGTAAGTTTGCATCATTTTCAACAAGTTACTAGAGGAAACTGATGTCAAAATGGAGGGTATAAGCATTTTACTTTACAAATCTAATAAATAGCTAAATATGGATATAATTCCAATATTTTATCTATGAGATATTTTATTTAGGACTTTGGTGTGGTTGGACTTTGCTATAATTTATAACTTATTAGCTATTTTGGATAAATCTTTTAATGCCTATAAGGATTTTATTTTAGCATATGCTATTGACAATTATCATATTAAGATTAAATGTTAAATCTTTTGATTTTTATGTAAATTTTTAGTAGGTTAATTACATGAATTTAGTTTAATTATTAAAATTTGTGCTTAATTTGGATAGGCAGGTAGCCCTAGAATTTTCATAAATATCTGACAAATATTCTTATGTCTTATATAAAGCATTTTGCTTCCATAATTTCTTACACTCATTTTGACCTGGCAGCCCAACTGATTAAAATAAGCAGTTACCTATTAAATATCAGTGTCCAAAATAGAGGGAACTGGAAATATTACAAGATATAATATGATACACATGTAAGGTGGTCAAACAATTCACTTTGTTCTTTGAGATACAGTAGATAGAGGAGCATATACAGTACACCATGCTGCTGGTGCTTCTAAGTCGCTTCAGTTGTGTCCAACTCTGTGCGACCCCATAGATGGCAGCCCACCAGGCCCCCCCGTCCCTAGGATTCTCCAGGCAAGAACACTGGAGTGGGTTGCCATTTCCTTCTCCAATGCATGAAAGTGAAAAGTGAAAGTGAAGTCGCTCAGTCGTGTCCGACCCTCAGCGACCCCATGGACTGCAGCCTACCAGGCTCCTCCGTCCATGGGATTTTCCAGGCAAGAGTATGGGAATGGGTTGCCATGACCTTCTCTGATAAATGTCTTTACCAAGGAGTAAATTCTTTGCATCAGGTGGCCAAAGTATTGGATCTTCAACTTCAGCATGAGTCCTGCCAGTGAATATTCAGGACTGATTTCCTTTAGGATTGACTGGTTTGATCTCCTTGCAGTTCAAGGGACTCTCAAGAGTCTTCTCTAACACCACAGTTCAAAAGCACAAGTTCCTCAGTGCTCAAATTTCTTTATGATCCAACTCTCACATCCATACATGACTATTAGAAAAACCATAGCTTTGACTAGGCGGACCTTTGTCAGCAAAGTGATGTCTCTGGTTTTTAATATACTGTCTAGGTTGGTAATAGCTTTTTTCCAAGGAACAAACATCTTTTAATTTCATGGCTGCAGTCACATCAGAAGTCATTTTGGAGCCCAAGAAAATAAAGTCTGTCACTGTTTCCATTGTTTCCCCATCAATTTGCCATGAAGTGATGAGACCGGATGCCATGATCTTAGTTTTCTGGATGTTGCATTTTAAGCCAACTTTTTCACTCTCCTCTTTCACTTTCATCAAGAGGCTCTTTAGTTCCTCTTCACTTTCTGCCATAAGAGTGGTGTCATCTGCATATCTAAAGTTATTAGTATTTCTCACAGCTCTCTTGATTCCAGCTTGTGCTTCATCCAGCCTGGCATTTTGCATGATGTAATCTGCATAGAAGTTAAATAAGCAGGGTGACAAAATACAGCCTTGACATCCTCCTTTCCTGATTTGGAACTAGTCTGCTGTTCCATGTCCAGTTCTAACTGTTGCTTCTTGATCTGCATACAGATTTCTCAGAACGCAGATCCGGTGGTCTGGTATTCCCATCTCTTTAAGAATTTTCCACAGTTTGTTGTGATCCACGCAGTCAAATCTTTGGCATAGTCAATAAAGCAGAAGTAAATATTTTTCTGGAACTCTCTTACTTTTTTGATAATCCAACGGATGTTGGCAATTTGATCTCTGGTTCCTCTGCCTTTTCTAAATCCAGCTTGAACATCTGGAGGTTCACAGTTCACGTACTGTTGAGGCCTAGCTTGCAGAATTTTAAGCATTACTTTGCTAGTGTGTGAGATGAGTGCAACTGTGTGGTAGTTTGAGCATTCTTTGGCATTGCCTTTCTTGGGGATTGGAATGAAAACTGCCCTTTTCCAGTCCTGTGGCCACTGCTGAGTTTTCCAAATTTGCTGGCATATTGAATGCAGCACTTTCACAGCATCATCTTTTAGGACTTTAAATAGCTCAGCTGGAATTCCATCACCTCCACTAACTTTGTTCCTAGTGATGCTTCCCAAGGCCTACTTGACTTCACATTCCAGGATGTCTGACTCAAGGTGAGTGATCAGACCATTGTGGTTATCTGGATCATGAAGATCTTTTTTGTATAGTTCTTCTGCGTAATCTTGACATCTCTTCTTAATATCTTCTGCTTCTGTTAGGTCCATACCATTTCTGTCTTCTATTGTGCCCATCTTTGCATGAAATATTCCCTTGGTATCTCTGATTTTCTTGAAGAGATCTCTAGTCTTTCCCATTCTATTGTTTTCCTTTATTTCTTTGCACTGATCACTGAGAAAGGCTTTCTTATCTCTCCTTGCTGTTCTTTGGAACTCTGCATTCAAATGGTTATATCTTTCCTTTTCTCCTTTGCTTTTAGCTTCTCTTCTTTTCACAGCTATTTGTAAGGCCTCCTCAGACAGCCATTTAGCCTTTTTGCATTTCTTTTTCTTGGGGATGGTTTTGATCATTGCCTCCTATATAGTGTCACTAACCTCTGTCCATAATTCTTCAGGCACTCTGTTTATCAGATAATTCCTTGAATCTATTTGTCACTTCCACTGTATAATTGCAAGGGATTTGATTGAGGTTATACCTGAATGGTCTTGCAGTGTTCCCTACTTTCTTCAACTGAAGTCTCAAACTTTCAGTAAGGTGTTCATGATCTGAGCCACAGTTAGCTCCTGTTCTTGATTTTGCTGACTGTATAGAGCTTCTCCATCTTTGTCTGCAAAGAACATAATCAGTCTGATATTAGTATTGACCATCTGGTGATGCTCATGTGTGAAGTCTTCTCTTGTGTTGTTGGAAGTGGGTGTTTGCTATGACCGGTGTGTTCTCTTGGCAAAACTCTGTTATTCTTTGCCCTACTTCATTTCGTACACCAAGGCCAAACTTGCCTGTTACTCTGTGTATCTATTGACTTCCTACTTTTGCCTTTCAGTCCCCTATGATGAAAAGGACGTTTTTTGTTGTTTTTTTTGTTGTTGTTAGTTTTAGAAGGTCTTTTAGGTCATCATCAAATCATCCAACTTCAGTTTCTTTGGCATTAGTGGTTGGGGCATAGACTTGGATTACTGTGATATTGAATGGTTTGCCTTGGAAACGAACAGAGATCATTCTGTCATTTTTGAAATTGCACCCAAGTACTGCATTACAGACTCTTTTGTTGACTGTGATGGCTACTCCATTTCTTCTAAGGAATTCCTATCCACAGTCATAGATATAGTTGTCATCTGAATTAAATTCACCCATTCCAGTCCATTTTAGTTCACTGATTCCTAATAAGTTGATGTTCACTCTTGCCATCTCCTGTTTGGACCCTTCCAATTCACCTGGATTCATGGACCTAGCATTCCATGTTCCTATGCAATATTGTTCTTTATAGCATTGGACTTTACTTCCATCACCAGTCACATCCACAACTGGTGGTTGTTTTTGCTTTGGCTCAGCCCCTTCATTCTTTCTGAATCTATTTTTCCACTCTTCTCCAGTAGTATATTGGGCGCCTACCAACCTGGAGAGTTCATCTTTCAGTGTGGTATCTTTTTGCCTTTTCATACTGTGTCATACTGTACAGAGTAGGGACTGCTAAGAAACAACCCACAGTGGTAAGCAAGCTGAATGTCTTCAAGAACTGTAGACTCAGAGGTCTCCCCTACAGTTCTTAGCCCTGTGCGAGATTGTGGGGGAACCTGCAGGGCTTGGTCATTGGGAATTTGATTGTGACTGAAAAGAGGAGAGGAACTCACAACACTTAGATCTGGGCAGACAGAGTTCCTACCTACAGTACACAAGTTGTAATCCCAACCAGTGACTGTGCTCATCTACAGAACCAAAACAGTGGCACAATTTGACCAAGGAACTGAGTAGGGTGTGAATCTGCCTGACTTGGATCCTCGAAGGAAAAGCTTTGCTGGCCCTGCAGCCTGGTCTGCCCCACCCACTGCTCACCCAGGCAGAGGAGCTGCCATAGCCCCACCTCTGCTGAGTGTAGCTCCTGGCCCTGCCCCACCAGAAAGCCTATCCAGAACACATGGAAGCTCTGTATCCCAGTGACACTCAAGTGGAGAGTTTGGCAGACAGAGCCAATCTTCTGCACAGCAAAGCCAGTCTCCTAATTCAGCTAAGGAACTTGGGGCACTGGTCGGATTGAGTTAAGACTGCAAAGAACCTTGCTATCCTTGGAGTCAGTTTTACCCATACAGGGAAACTAATTTGTAGCCCTGCCTATGACTGAATACAACCTTCCACCCACCTGACTGGGTAACCTAACTAGAGTACCCAGGAAGCTGCAGACCCATTCAACAACCCTGCTTACAGTGTCACTTGAACAGAGAGAACAACCAATGGCTTTTCTTATCTGCAGAGCAGAACTGGTGTCCCCATTTGGCTGGGGAATTCAGCCTACATCCTTACTTGATTCACATCCCCAGACAGAGAGTACTGCAACTCTTGGGGCTGTTCTGCTGCCTGCCAAGGGCAGGAAAGCTAATTCATAGCCCCACCTACACAAGTATAGTACCCAGCCCTATTCTCTAGGAAGCCCAACCAAACAACCCAGACAATCGTAGAGCCTATCCTACAGCCCATCCCGCCAAGCCAGCAATTCTATCCACCTGTTCTCAGCCAGTGGCACCACTGCCATTCCATCT
Source organism: Capricornis sumatraensis (assembly GCF_032405125.1). NCBI lineage: Eukaryota > Metazoa > Chordata > Mammalia > Artiodactyla > Bovidae > Capricornis > Capricornis sumatraensis. The sequence continues at coordinate 116,639,462 of NC_091092.1, forward strand.
CAGAGCTTGGGCAATGGCCTTGCCCCAGTCAGTAAGCTCTGCGTGCCCAAGGACACTACCAGCTGACACATGCAGAAACCCAGAGTGAACTGTCTCTCTGCCAAACACATTAGGATGGTTCAACATATGCAAATCCATAAATGTGATACATCACATTGATAGAACAAAATATAAAAATCATCATATCATCATCTCAGTAGATGCAGATAAAGCATTGGACAAAATTCAATATCCTTTCATGACAAAAACTCTCAACAGATCAATTATAGAAGGAACATAATGTAATAAAAGCCATATGTGGCATATATGTGGACAAGTCCACAGCTAACATCATACTCAATGGTGAAAGGTTGAAAGCTTTCTTGCCATGATCAGGAAAGAGACATGAGTCCCCACTCTTACCACTTACTGGAAGTCCTGGCTGGAGTATTAGGCAAAAAATAATAATAATTTTAAAAGGCCACCAAATCAGAAAAGAAGAAGTAAAACTGTCTCTATCCTATAATAGAAAATCATAAAGACTCTATAAAAAAGTGTTATGTCAATAAATTCAGTAATGTATAATCTGCTAACTATAGTAACAATACTATATTAACTGCTTGGAAATTGCTAAGAGAGTATATCTTTAATATTATCACCAAAAAATGAAATGTTCATTTTGTGAGGTGATGGAGGAATTAACTTAACTCTTTGTTGTCATTGTTCAGTCGCTAAGTTGTGTCCAACTCTTTGTGACCCCATGGACTGCAGCATGGCTGGCTTCCCTGTCCTTTCCTATCTCCTGGAGTTTGCTCAAATTCATGTCCATTGAATCAGCGATCTCTGCCATCTCATCCTCTGCCGTCCCTTCTCCTTTTGCCTTCCATCTTTCCCAGCATCAGGATCTTTTCCAGTGAGTCAGCTCTTCTCATCAGGGGGACAAAGTACTAGAGCTTCAGCATCAGTTCTTCCAATAAATATTCAGGGTTGATTTCCTTTAGGATTGACTAGTTTGATCTCCTTGCCATCCAAGGGACTCTCAAGAGTCTTCTCCAGCACCACAAATCAGAAGGATCAGTTCTTTGGCACTCAGCCTTCTTTCTTAACTAACTCTACTGTGGTAATAATCACTTTTCAATATATAAGTATCAAATCATCACAGTGTACATTTTAAACTTACACCAAATTGAAACCATTAGGTGTCATTTCAGGGGCTCCAAGGAACTCCAGTACCATAGTCCTTTATGTCTCAGCACAGAAAGAATTCAGCAAGAGACTAAGTGATAGATATGGAGTGATTTATTAGAATAGGATGCTTGTGAAGTTTATGGGCAGTGGGTGAGAAACCCCATGCCCCGAGAACTTACCAGGCTATACTTTTATAGTCAAAGAAAAAATGGGGAGGGGGAGAAGACCTTCTTTGTCTTTCTTGAGTAGACATCATGTTTCCATCATCAGCTCTTCCTCTAGGTTAAGCAGGGAAGTTTTTTTGTCCCTATATTATTGGGGCCAGTGTAAGGAAGTCAGGAGAGTCTCCATCTTGAAGCCGATGATCCATCTTAAAGAAAGGATGTGAACTGGGCCTGAATCCTGCCCAAGAATGAGGGAACCATTGCTAATGAAAACCAGGTCTTCTGGAGACTTCCCTCCCAACAGATGACAAACAGAGATTGTAGTTGAGGTCAGGCTGCCCCTCTTAGATTAACCATAGCGACAGCCCTCCTTGATGTATAATCATTTTCCCCACCTTTAACTCTAATTATTTGTTCTCCTAGTGCCTACTTGTTGTAAAACTCAATCATATATAACAAAGAGGTTGCTACCAGGTAACTGTTGCAGGAAGGGGGACCCCTTCCAGGGCCCAAAACTGGGCTCTTGTCTAACACTCAGAAATGAATTGTCCGAGGAGACACATGTGCTGACAAAGCAAGCGATTTTACTGGGAAAGGGCACCCGGGTGGAGAGCAGTAGGGTAAGGGAACCCAGGAGAACAACTCTGCCACAGTCTGGGGTTTTATGGTGATGGGATTAGTTTCTGGGTTGTCTTTAGCCAATCATTCTCACTCAGAGTCCTTCCTGTTGGTGCACGCCTTGTTCAGCCAAGATGGATGCTAGAGAGAAGGAGAGGTGGTCAGACCTGTGGTGTCTCTTTTTGACCTTTCCCGAACTCTTCCGGTTGGTGGAGACTTATTAGTTCCATGTTCCTTACCAGGACCTCCTGTTGTAAAACAACTTATGCAAATAGTTACTATGGTGCCTGGCCAGGGTGGAAAGTTTCAATCAGTGTGGTTCCCCTAACATAACCAGTCACGTAGTGGGGCGTATAAAACTGGGCCTCTCAGAAACATCAGGGTCCTTGTTGGGAACCGATTTCCCTTGGACCCGCTGGTGTAATAAACTGTACTCCACTGTCTTGAGTGTCCTCCAAGGTGTGTTTTGCGACTCTGGATTCCACAACAACATAATCAAGCTAGGTTCACAAATTATTGATTTTTATGTGTGCAGAGAGCATGCCCTAGGGATCATTAACTTACTGAGCTCATTGGGTAGGATATGGGTCTCATATCACTATTGTTTTATTGTTTGGAGGCATGTTTTGTGGTCAAGCAAACCTGCTGTCTTAAGTCATCATTGACTTACATGGCTCTCCCACCTTTTTTCTACTTACAGTTCACTAGTGTGATTAATTATTTAATCACCTATTTTATTTCTTTACTCTGTGTATATAAAACTTATATGTCAATTATATCTCAAGAAAGCTGGAAAATACATAAAATTCAGTGCTTCCCAAGAGGCCAATCCTCAACTAATAAGGACTTGGGCCAGAATGAAACTTAAAACACCGCTTCCTTCTTTGAGAAAGTTGGCTGAATGAAATAGTGTGCTTGGTAATATAGCTGATTTATATTTTGGCATAAACTCCTAATCTCACTGTAGCCTGGTCATGGACAGACAGCTATGAACTTGGTGTAGCATAGTTTTACATATATCATTTAACTTAATCCTCAAATCCATGTTATGAGAAAGAATTATTAACCTCATTTTACAGGGAATTCAGATCCAGAAGGTTAGGATAATTCACTCAAATGTCTGCAATTAGCAAGTGCTGGTTAAGGATTTTCAATGCAGATTGACACCATTGTCCTCCTGTTTAATTATTGTGCTTTACTGACATTTGGAATATAAATGGGCTTTAGAAGTTTTTACACAATAATTTTTAAAATGAAACCTCATCTGTATTTCAACACATAAAATAGAGAAAAGTGGATGATTTGGTTTGATTTGGGAAAACAGAGAATTTGACTTCTTATTTACTCAGACTCCATCAGCCCCATTATTGTAGCCACACGATTCGGGAAACAAACTCACTCAGAAGGACAATGCAAATAGTGGAGTGAAGTTTTTTACACCTGTGGGCCCAAGGCAGTGTCTCCTCTTAGCCAGGGACCCTGACCAATTTTTGTGAAAATCTTATATACCTTAAGTGTATGTGCACAAAACCGCCTCCCCAAATTCCCTGAAACTAGTCTGAACAAAGGAAAAAGAAAGATAAAATCAGAGATAACCCATGATTCATATGCCTTAAGCCTAGGTAGTTAACAGTGGACAATTATGAATAGGCCTGTGGTCATACCCCAATAAGCATAATAGAAAGTAGATTCTATTCAGTTACACAGATAATTAGGGTATTCTTTTAGGCAACAGAGAGCCCTGGGGCTCTTCCTTGCGGGGGGGTGCCTGGTTTTCCAGTTGGTATGTCATTTCCATAGATACTGGGAATATAGCTCAAAGTCCACAGTCCTGCCCAAGATGGAGTCTTGCTTTCAAGATAGAGCCTGTTCTGTTTCCTCCTTCACCATCTGCCTTGTTTTGTGTCTCTAGACACAGCTTGGGAGAAGGCAATGGCACCCCACTCCAGTACTCTTGCCTGAAACTCCCATGGACGGGGGAGCCTGGTAGGCTGCAGTCCATGGGGTTGCTAGGAGTCGGACACGACTGAGCGACTTCACTTTCACTTTTATGCATTGGAGAAGGAAATGGCAACCCACTCCAGTGGGAATCCCAGGGACAGGGGAGCCTGGTGGGCTGCCGTCTGTGGGGTCACACAGAGTCGGACACGACTGAAGCGACTTAGCAGCAGCAGCAGCAGACACAGCTTGGACCCTTCTAGACTAGATTATACTCGAGACTGGAATAGTTATTAGAGCACAAACAAGTTTTATTTTGTTCACTTGATAGCATAACAAGGTATATATGTTTTTATAATCAAAGTACACAAAATACAGTTTCATTTTGGGGATCAGAACTGTAGAGAATAAAAGGAAGTTATTATTAAAAAGTCTGAGGTAACACTGATAAATCAACCGAAGATCTTCAAACTGGGAGTATCTTATTCTTGTTTTATTGGCTCTTTTAAGTCTGTCTTTACCATGCTTTTATTGATAAAAAACATTCATTTGGGAAACCCAAATATGATAAAAGAAGCAGATTTCTCAGTCTATGCAGGTACATGTTAATTATATTTTAAAATTCTTTTCAGAGAATGCTGAAAGCATGCCAATACTTCTACCACTGTGTGATGAACTCCTGTTAAGGTTAGTTGCCTCGGATTTAAAAGGTGTAAATATGTTGTTTCTTTCACTGAAATTAGCTCCTTTTAAACCCTAGAGGGATAAAGTTTGAATTGCATCTGTGACTCCTAATATTTATGTACTAAAGTTTGCATACAACTGAAGTTCTACATTGTATTAAGGGAATGATCAACAAATCTGTTAAGATTACATTGCTTCTAGGCAAAAGTTGAGGATTGAAATGTAGAGTTAATAGAGACTTTGCAATGTGAAAATGTATTATATGAAAATAACCATGTTAACATAAAATGCTTATATGTCCCAATCTTGTTTTCAGTAAAATAATTTTACACCATACATACAGCTATTCTTAAGTGACCAAGTAAAATAGCAGCCCACCAAAACTAATTATTTGACTTATCGCTCTCAAAATATTTCTTAAAGTATGCTTCCATTACTAGAATCATACTGAAAAAGCCACAAGCATCATTCAAATAAATATTCCTGATTATGCAGTTCACCACCAAGAGGAAATGTATTATTAAGTATCAGAGCATTTGCTAGTTCCACTCATTCTGCTCCGTAGTAGTTATTGCCACTTGCCACTCCATAATTTGTACTCCACTCAGACCTAATGGCTTTCAGCTTCTAAAACAAACAAAACTGTTTTTAATCTTAAGTGCCTGCTGACACAGTTCTTTTTTTAATCTGGGAACCCACTCTACTTTTAATAGAGTAGTTAATGCTCCTTGCTATAACAAAATTTCCACAATCTCATTGCTTTAACTTAAAAAATGTACTGCATTTTATCAGACCTAAGATGCCACCTTAATATAAGGTGCATTATTTTATGTAGTGCCAAGAAAAAAAAAGGAATTTGTCCAGTTAAACTATGGTACATTGATTCCTTATCACTTTAATTTTAAGAAGAATCATTATTATAGAGAAATTAAAATGTAAGGAGGAAAAAATACCAGAGAATCCATGATATCGCATTCTCCTTGTGCATAGTCTACTGAAGATCACCTAACTGGAAAGGGTTTCCCTCAGGCTGTGACTAATGTATCCTGGCTCTTTCCATCTTCAGGCTCTACTGTCCCCTGGTGACTTCTGAGTTCTCCACTGGATTCAATCCACTGAGATCAGGAAGAAGCCACAAGAGAGAGACATAGAGAATGGTAAAGGTTGTTTCAAATGTCATGTCTAGGAGTGTCTTACATCACAGTCAGTAACATTGCTTTGATAGCACCAATCACATGACACATCTAGATTTATGAGGAGGAAGAATATATTCTTCCTGTGGTCCAGGAGGAAAATGAAATGGTGTAAAAACCACATGGTATCACTACTTCAATTCAGCCCCTATCAATCACTTCCACTCATCTTTTAATACTTAGCACAAAAATCACCTTCTGTGTTCAATTTATTCTTATTCATTACTCTCCCAAGTTAAAATGACTGCTCTTTCTTTTGTGCTGTACTGATTTTCTGATGTAAAATTAATAACCCTGTATGTTTACAGTAAACAGTGTCATAGTCTGCTAGGGCTGCCATAACAAAATACCATACTATGTGGCTGAAACAATAGAACTACATTTTCTCATGGTTCTGTGGCTGGAAGTCCAAGATCAAGATGCCAGTAGTGTACCTTTCTGGTGAGACCTCTCTTCCTTGCTTGCACACAGCTGCTTTCTCACAGTTGACTCATGTGTCCTTTTCTCTTGTGTGTGCACACACCAAGAGGGAAATCTCTCTGGTGTCTATTCCTCTTCTGTAAGGATATCAGTCCTATTGGATTAGGGCCCCACCCTTATGACTTCATTTAACCTGCAGAAGATATTGAGGTGGGAAGAATACACAGAAGAACTGTACAAAAAAGATCTTCATGACACAGATAATCACAATGGTATAATCACTCACCTAGAGCCAGACATCCTGGAATGTGAAGTCAAGTGGGCCTTAGAAAGCATCACTATGAACAAAGCTAGTGGAGGTGATGGAATTCCAGTTGAGCTATTTCAAATCCTGAAAGATGATGCTGTGAAAGTACTGCACTCAATATGCCAGCAAATTTGGAAAACTCAGCAGTGGCCACAGGACTGGAAAAGGTCAGTTTTCATTCCAATCCCAAAGAAAGGCAATGCCAAAGAATGCTCAAACTACCGCACAATTGCACTCATCTCACATGCTAGTAAAGTAATGCTCAAAATTCTCCAAGCCAGACTTCAGCAATACATGAACCGTGAACTTCCAGATGTTCAAGCTGGTTTTAGAAAAGGCAGAGGAACCAGAGATCAAATTGCCAACATCCGCTGGATCATGGAAAAAGCAAGAGAGTTCCAGAAAAACATCTATTTCTGCTTTATTGACTATGCCAAAGGCTTTGACTGTGTGGATCACAATAAACTGTGGAAAATTCTGAAAGAGATGGAAATACCATACTACTTGACCTGCCTCTTGAGAAATCTGTATGCAGGTCAGGAAGCAACAGTTAGAACTGGACATGGAACAACAGATTGGTTCCAAATAGGAAAAAGAGTATGTCAAGGCTGTATATTGTCACCCTGCTTACTTAACTTCTATGCAGAGTACATCATGAGAAATGCTGGACTGGAAAAAGCACAAGCTGGAATCAAGATTGCCAGGAGAAATATCAATAACCTAAGATATGCGGATGACACCACCCTTATGGAAGAAAGTGAAGAGAAACTAAAAAGCTTCTTGATGAAAGTGAAAGAGGAGAGTGAAAAAGTTGGCTTAAAGCTCAACATTCAGGAAACGAAGATCATGGCATCTGGTCCCATCACTTCATGGGAAATAGATGGGGAAACAGTGGAAACAGTATCAGACTTTATTTTTTGGGGCTCCAAAATCACTGCAGATGGTGATTGCAGCCATGAAAGTAAAAGATGCTTACTCCTCGCAGGAAAAGTTATGACCAATGCAGATAGCATATTGAAAAGCAGAGACGTTACTTTGCCAACAAAGGTCCGTCTAGTCAAGGCTATGGTTTTTCCAGTGGTCATGTATGGATGTGAGAGTTGGACTGTGAAGAAAGCTGAGCGCCAAAGAATTGATGGATTTGAACTGTGGTGTTGGAAAAGACTCGAGAGTCCCTTGGACTGCAAGGAGATCCAACCAGTCCATTCTAAAGGAGATCAACCCTGGGATTTCTTTGGAAGGAATGATGCTAAAGCTGAAACTCCGATACTTTGGCCACCTCATGAGAAGGGTTGACTCATTGGAAAAGACTGATGCTGGGAGGGATTAGGGGCAGAAGGAGAAGGTGATGACAGAGGATGAGATGGTTGGATGGCATCACTGACTCGATGGACGTGGGTTTGGGTGAACTCCGGAGTTGGTGATGGACAGGGAGGCCTGGCGTGCTGTGATTCACGGGGTCGCAAAGAGTCAGGCACAACTGAGTGACTGAACTGAACTGAACTGAACTGACCTCCTAAAAGACCCCATTTCCAAATACAATGACATTGGGAATTAAGGATTTCAACATATGAATTTTGGAGAGGCACAATTTAATCCACAGCAGATACCAAGTGTTTTTAATCAGTGGATCCTTTATGCCTAAAATAATTTGGAAAATTAATAAATTTGTTTTAGTTTAATTGGAATTAAATTGGAAGCTGAAGAAGGGAAACTTCTGCATTATAATTCTAGAATGTATGCCATTTATCTGTGCTTTTTAACTTCTTTAGATACAAGTTTCTTCATCAAAATTTTTAGGGATTACAACAGATGGTCTTTAAGTCTTTTTGAATGCTAAAATTTTATTCTGTTTGACAGGCACAATAAAAATCAATAAAAGATTTTAATTCTCAACTAGAGCTCACAATTTTGATGTACACACATCTATTTAAAGCAACAGATCATATTCCTATACTGGGTCACGGTTAGCATTCATGCAAATTCATGATTCCTGGCTTTTTAACTATATCCTACCACATGCTAAAGACACATAACGCTATTTTAATTTCCCTTGCTATTGACCAGGTTGAAGTATATATTCTAGTAATTATCTATCATCAGGGAATTCTTTAGCAAATCTTTCCTAAGTTATTCCATTTCTGCAATACAGATGAGGAGATTTTCATATTTCAAAACACTAGTGAATAACATTCACATAAAACTGTCTTTCAAAATATAAGGAATTCATCTCATTTGAATCCATCAAGGTCACCAGTGACTCTAAATGTTACTTGAGAAAATGAGTTTAGTTTAGTTAGAATGTGTCGTCAAAGAAGCAAAAATCAGCTAGAGCACTGTGAGTGAGGTGTAATGATAATATTTCACCATATAGTTAGAAGTTATCAACAGTAGTAAGTTAATACTATCATCAACAGTTTTGAGATAAGTTATGGTTGGTATTTTTATAAAAATGCATTAAGGAAGCAGAAGAATTCTAATTTATTTTCCTAAGTAGAAAGAAGAACAAAATACAAATATTCAAAAGAAAAATGTATCACTTTAGATTTGAAAATGTTTCCATATGTATTTATTTCTCTGTAATTTAATTATATTTTGAGCCTTTAAAATGATACTTCTCTGTTGCAAGCAGGAATTAAAGAATATTTTACAAAATCAACATGTATACAGGGCAAGTGCCTGCATTCATGTTCAGTTGCTCAGTTTTGTCCTACTCTTGAGACCTCATGGACTGTAGCCCACCACAGTCCTCTGTCCATGAAATTATCCAGGCATGAATACTGGGGTGGGTTGCCATTTCCTTCTCCAGGGGACCTTCCCAACCCAGGAATCAAACCTGCATCTCCTGCTTGGCTGGTGGATTCTTTACCACTGTACCATCTTTGGTGTAGTATACATGGCAAGATTTGGGTACAAATAAAAATAAAAAGACTAACCATGTATTTAAGTATATATGTTATTAATTGCACCAATGATCAGAAGTACTTATTTAGCCTCAGTATATACCAGTCACCATTTCCAGTGATTTGCATAGAAATCATCATGCTAAACAAATGAGGTACGTGCTACTAACATCCTTCTTTGTAAGTGTGGAACTCAAACAAGGTACAGAGATTTAATGTCAAGTCTATACAGTTAGAAAATTGTGGAGCCCAGACAATTTGACTCCAGAATTTGTGTTCTTTCCACCATATTAAACTGTTTCTGATAACATTGGGTCATCAATTATGTGATTTGTATCTAGAGTAAATAGTCTTAATAAATTTCATATCTTTTTTTTGTATGCTTATAAAGTAACTTTTTATAGTATGTAATTAAGAATGATTAGAAGTAATTTTCTATTCTTGCCAAAAACATACAAATAGAATCTAATTATGAAGAAACAATAGATAAGCACTGTAAACAATGCTTGTATGTTTCAAAACTGTCAAGATCAAGAAACAGACAAAGAAATGCTGAGGAAATTTCTTAGAATGAAAGAAGACTAAGGAGACATGACAAATAAATGCAGAGATGGCTTTGGATTGGATCTTGGACTGGCAATAAAAGGGAATAGATATAAAGGAGATTATTGCAAAAACTGACTAGACCTGAATATGAGCTGATGTTTAAATAATGTCATATTAATGCTAAATTTCCTGTGTTTTGGTTAATACACACTGAAGGGTGTGTGTGTGTGGGGGGGCAGGTAGGTGGAGAGTGCATATGAAAGGAGAGACTGATAGAGCAAATGGGATAAAATGCAAATATAAACAATTAAAGAATCTGATGAAGGCCATAATGGCATTTTCTTTTTTTTTTTATTTTTTTTTAAATTTGTTTATTTGGTTGGTTCGAGTTTTAGTTGTAGCACACAGGATCTTCCTTTGTGGTACACAGACTCTAGTTGTGACATGGGTTTAGTTGTTCCACAGCATGTGGGATCTTAGTTCCCCAGCCAGGGATCGAACCTGTGAGCCCCTGCATTGCAAGGCAGATTCTTAACCCCTGGACCACCAGAGAAGTCCCCATAATGGCGTTTTCTTGGAACCTTTTTTTAGGTTTGAAATCATGGAAGACATTATACTAAGTGAAATAAATCAGACACAGAAAAATAAATGTTGCATGATGTCATTTAAATGTGTAATGTAACATATTAAGACTCAGAATCAAAAGTAGGATAGTGGTTGCCATGGGCAGGAGGGAGGGGGAAATGGGAAGATGTTGGACAAAGGGTACAAAGTTTCAGTTATGCAAGATGAATATGTACTGGAGATCAAATATACAATATACAACATGATGGCTATAGTTAGCAATGCTGTATGGCACACTCAAAATTTGCCAAGAAGGTAGATCTTAAGGGTTCTCACCACAAACAAAAAAGAAAAAAAGAAAGAACATGGTGACTATGTGAGGTTATGGATATGTTAATTAGTTTGATTGTGGTGATCATTCATAATATATACAAAGCATCAAGTTGTACACCATAAATATATACAGTTTTTATTTGATAATTATACCTCAGTAAAACAGAAAACTAGGAAAACAACACACTAAAATAGGATAGAAAGAAGTATGTTATCAATAATTTAATTTGTAAGCTTATAAAAATATAGATTAATAAGCCATCAAGCACTAAAGCAGGCACTAAGGATCAAATGAAATTGAAACTAAGTATCTTCATCAGGAATGTAATTATCTGAAAAGAAATGTTTAAAAGTAATAAAAACCTTCAGTTAAAAAGAGAAATGGGATATATTAGTTTAATTGTTTTTTAATGAAAAAACTATCAAAAGACTAAAATAACATTCCACATAATAATAATATTAAAATATGTTGGCTTCTTTCAGAGGAAATACCCATTTTAATCATAAGAATGTATTCTTTCTTGTGGCCCTGCTTTGGTAACATTTTAAAACTAATGTAAGTTAGGTACTTTCACATTTATTACTATTTTAATTCACAAAATCATTCTTTAAATTGTGTTATTGGTTCCATTTCTGTAGATGAGGAAACTGAGGCTCAGAGTAATTAAATAGCTTGTTCAAAGGCACACAGGTGTTATGCTTCTTGGATTTCATATCCCCATCAGCCTGATTTTAATCCCATATTTTGTCTACCTTAACTCTCTGGCATTTAGTGAAAGGTGATTCATTAAAATATAAAGAAAATTGAAATAGTAAAGACCACTTTCAATGAAAAATGAGATGGGATTCTTCTTAGTGGCAAAATGAAATTTGAACTTTGCTTTGTAATGAAATGCTAGCCATTTACAAATTAGAAGTTGTTGATCTTTAAACCATGGCTCATTTCAGTTTACTGAAGGGAAAAAGGAAAGACTAAAATGGAAAGAAAGAATGAAAAGAATACTGCTTTTATCAGTGTGCTAGGCGTAAAAATGACTGATTAATTGAAAATTTTCACTTTTCACGTAGTTTCTCTGATATTGAATAGTTTCAGACACATTTGGCTTAAAACCAAATGATTCCATAGAGACCTTTATTCTACCCCCAAAGCTGCAATGCACCTTAAAGACCCTCGTTGGCAGGAGTCTCAAAGCTGCTGCAGCATTTTGTTTGACAAAATATCTGACAGGAGCTCTTCTCACTGGGACAGCTGTTAGAAACCCAGGAAATATGCCAGTAGAATAAGTCATCCATCAGCCTGAGAAGATGATGTGCCTCCTTGGCTTTTTCATTTTTTAAAAACAGAATCATAAAATAAATACATGCCATTGCCATTGATATCTGAAATAATTTTTTGAAGTGTTACATAATTATTTACTAAAGTATCTAATGCAGAAAATAACTTACTGTGCTAATTAATTAGTTATTTGGTACACTGTTATTGCTCCACAACAGAGATTTTCAAAAGTGCATTAGAATCACCTGGAGGTCTTATGAAATGCAGATTGTTGAACCCCAACCTTTGCTTATCAGATTTTGGAGAAGGGCTTGATAATTTACATTTCTAACAAGTTCCTAGATGCTGCTCCTGCTGCTGATCTGGTGACCATAAGAATCACTGGTCTAGAATATATGTAAGCTTTTTAGATTTGCAAACTAAGATACTTCATTGATCATCTATAATCACTTAGAATACTTTGCATTCAAGAAAAGATTATAAATATGCAAACATAATTATCTTTATTTATTTTTTATTTATTTATATTTGGCTGTTGCTGGGTGCAGGCTTTCTCTAGTTGCAGTGAATGGTGAGGAGGGGGAATACCCTCTCGATGTGGTGTACAGGCTTCTCATTGTGGTGGCTTCTCTTGTTGCTAAGCACAAGGCTCTAGGCACATGGGCTTCAGTAGTTGCAGCACGTGGTATCAGTAGTTGTGGCTCATGGGCCATAAATATCTTTAAAAGGCTCTGTCTTTAACTGGTTTGTTAACTGACCTTTGGACCTAGAGCTTCACTGTTCAATACAGTAAACACTAGGTACCTCTGTGTGTGCTAAGTCACTTCAGTGGTGTCTGACTTGTGTGTATGCTAAGTCACTTCAGTCTTGTCTCTTTGTGACCCCATGGACTGTAGCCCTCCAGGCTCCTCTGTCCATGGACTTCTCCTGCAAGAATACTGGATTGGGTTGCCATGCCCTCCTCTAGCAGATCTTCCTGACCCAGGGATCAAACTTACATCTCTTAGGTCTTCTGCATTGGCAGGCAGGTTCTTTACCACTAGCGCCACCTAATTAAAATTAAATAAGTTCAAAAAATTCAGTTCTTTAGTCACACTAGCCACATTGAAGTGCTCAATAGCCACATGGGGCTAGTGGGTACTGGAGCAGACAAAGAACATTTCCTTCATCTTTGGAAATTTTACAGGATAGTTAATAGAGTCTTAACTTTTTTGAATAGCCCAAACTCAGGTTAGCCTTAACATAAGCAGAGCAGGCAGGTCTGGGATGTGATTTCAGGCATTTGGCTTTCCTCAACATCCCTCTCCACCTAAAGTATCTGCGTGTGCATGCATGAACACACACAAATGCAATTTTCTCATTCAGTATCTAATATCTAAAGCTAACCTTTAAGTCTGGGATCCAGTCTAAAGACATACAAACTGGGAAAGATCATCCCTTACATGTTTCAGTCACTTACAATTCATTGGATTTTAAGAGTTTCCTGAAGTTCTAATTTGAGGGCATGGATCATTGAGAAAATTAAAAGTAAAATTAAAATAATAAAGCATACTTTGATCCTGGGGTGTTGGAATGAAGGAATGTACTACTCAGGAACCATAGAAAATATTCAGTTTTACTATATTTTCTTCTAAATTGTCCGGGATAATATACTGAATCCTCTCTATGGTACCAATTTGGCTATGAGGAATAGAAAGCAGGGGAATGTGGCTTTCTATAAAGAATGTTGTACATTCATGTCCCCATTTTACTTGTCTTTGACATTGTGTGACATCATTGGCTCTCAGTGCCTTGTTTTTAAATGGAACCAACATGATTGCTGTAAAGAGGACATGAAACAAGTATATTTGAATGTACTTAGAATACTACACTCAATATGCCAGCAAATTTGGAAAACTCAGCAGTAGCCACAGGACTGGAAAAGGTCAGTTTTCATCCCAATCCCAAAGAAAGCTACTGCAAAAAAATGTTCAAACTACCGCACAATTGCAGTCATCTCACATGCTAGCAAAGTAATACTCAAAATTCTCCAAGCCAGGCTTCGACAGTACATGAACCAGGAACTTCCAGATGTTCAAGCTGGATTTAGAAAAGGCAGAGGAACCAGAGATCAAATTGCCATCATCCATTGGATCATGGAAAAAGCAAGAGAGTTCCAGAAAAGCATCTATTTCTGCTTTATTGACTATGCCAAAGCCTTTGACTGTGTGGATCACCACAAACTGTGGAAAATTCTGAAAGAGATGGGAATACCAGACCACCTGACCTGCCTTCTTAGAAATCTGTATGCAGGTCAAGAAGCACTAGTTAGAACTGGACATGGAACAGCAGACTAGTTCCAAATCGGGAAAGGAATACGTCAAGGCTGTGTATTGTCACCCTGCTTATTTAACTTCTATGAAAAGTTCATCATGCTAAATGGTGGGCAGGATGAAGCACAAGCTGATATCAAGATTGCTGGGAGAAATATTAATAACCTCAGATATGCAGATGATACCACCCTTATGGCAGAAAGTGAAGAAAGAACTAAAGAGCCTCTTGATGAAAGTGAAAGAGAAGAGTGAAAAAGTTGGCTTAAAACTCAACATTCAGAAAACTAAGATCATGGCATCTGGTCTCATCACTTCATGGCAAATAGACGGGGAAGAGTGAGAGACTTTATTTTCTTGGGTTCCAAAATGACTGTTGATGGTGACTGCAGCCATGAAATTAAAAGATGCTTGTTCCTTGGAAGAAAAGCTATTGCCAACCTAGAGAGCATATTCAAAAGCAGAGACATTACTTTGCTAACAAAGGTCTGTCTAGTCAAAGCTCTTGTTTTTCCCATAGTCATGTATGGATGTGAGGGTTGGTCTATAAAGAAAGCTGAGCACTGAAGAATTGATGCTTTTTAACTATGGTGCTGGAGAAGACCCTTGAGAGTCCCTTGGACTGCAAGGAGTTCAAACTAGTCAATCCTAAAGGAAATCAGTCCTGAATATTCATTGGAAAGACTGAGGCTGAAGCTGAAACTCTAATCCTTTGGCCACCTGATGCAAAGAACTGACTCATTTGAAAAGACCGTGACGCTGGGAAAGATTGAAGGCAGGAGAAGGGGACAACAGAGGATGAGATGGTTGGATGGCATCACTGAGTCAATGGACTTGACTTTGAGTAAGCTCCAGGAGTTGGTGATGGACAGGGAGGCCTGGCATGCTGAAGTCCATGGGGTCACAAAGAACTGGACATGACTGAGTGAATGAACTGAGTATACTGTTAAGGCTTATGCAAATTCTATGTATGGCATTTCTCTCGTGCTAAAAGTTGATATTCTGGTTGTGAAAGAAAGCTGATAAACAGCCTTATGAGACACTATGGCAGTACAGTCCCAGTAATTCTCATCTTCATATCTGTGAAGTAGGGCTGCCAACTCAGTGTACTTTACAGCACTATGCAAAGATAAACAGCAAAGTATTTCAGTCTTTTTAAGCTGAACACTTTCGACTTAGAAGTATAAGATGCTTGTGATAGGAAGGATGCTAAAGTGTCTCTCAATGTTCTTTGCCCACTCCTGTGAAATCCTCTGCCCTTGAGTGTGTGTGGAACCTGTGAATATAATGAGATAATATTGCCATGATTATGTTAAATTTCTTGACAAAAGGGATTTTGCAGTTGCCATTATGATCTCAAATTAGTTGATGTTAAAATAGGGAAATTATCTTGGGTGGTTCAGACCTAATCAGCTGAGTCCATAAAAGATCTTGAACTCTTCCTAATGCAAGAGATTGGAAGTGTGAGGAATTCAATGAGAGGGAAGTTCTCTGTTACTGACATTGAAGATGAAGGAAGCTACATGGCAAAGAATGTGGGATGCCTCTAGGAACTGAGAGTGATCCCAGATGATAGCTAGTGAGGAAATGGGGACCTGAGTCCTACAATCACAAGTCAGTAAATTCTGCTAACAACCTGAATAAACCTGGAAAAGGATCCCAAGTTCCAGACGAGAGTGCTGACATCTTGATTTCAGTCTTGTGAGATTATGAGCTGGGAATCCATTCATGCTAGCTCCAATTCTGACCTATACAGAACTGTGAGCTAATAAGCTGGTATTTTAAGCTGCCAATAGACTGGCACTTAGAAGGTTGCTTTTTAGTATCCATTATTTGAGAGTAAGAGATACCTTTCAGCATTTCTGTATGCAAAGTATTTGAAATTAAAGCATGTTATTCATATTTCAGTTCAGTTCAGTCGCTCAGTTGTGTCTGACTCTTTGTGACTCCATGAATCGCAGCACGCCATGCCTCCCTGTCCATCACCAACTCCCGGAGTTCACTCAGACTCATGTCCATCGAGTTAGTGATGCCATCCAGCCATCTCATCCTCTGTCGTCCCCTTCTCCTCCTTCCCCCAATCCCTCCCAGCATCAGAGTCTTTTCCAATGAGTCAACTCTTCGCATGAGGTGGCCAGAGTACTGGAGTTTCAGCTTTAGCATCATTCCTTCCAAAGAAATCCCAGGGCTGATCTCCTTCAGAATGGACTGGTTGGACTTAGTGTAGTTAAATTCTTCAGAAATCAGAGGACTGAAGGGGAGGAAAGTATGTGAGTAGACAATGAGTAGACAGTGATTCTTGGGCTCTAATTCAGTGTATCTGAGTGTGTGACGTGCCGTTAAAGACTACTGAGTAACATTTGTCAATGATTACTGAGAGAAAGTTAATTAAAATCAAGACCACTTGGTCCATACAATGAAGTTTATGAAATTTCATGGACGTGCCATGTGAGAATCAGGTAAGGTCCTTTTTAAAACGCTGACTTAGAGAGAAAGGCATATATATATATATTTGTGATTACCAAAGTGTTAATAATTCTAAGCCTTCTTACAGTTCCTTAATCTTTTCTTCAAAATGGTGTATGTGTGCGTGCTAAGTCGCTTAAGCCGTGTCTGACTCTTTGCAACCCCATGGACTATAGCCCTACAGGCTCCTCTGTCTATGGGATTCTCCAGGCAAGAATACTGGAGTGGGTTGCCATGCTCTCCTCCAGGGGATCTTCCCGACCCAGGAATTGAAACTTTCACTGCATCTCCTGCATTGCAGGCGAATTCTTTACCCACTTAGCTACCTGGGAAGCCCATTCAGAATGGTAATAACATACAATATTCTGGAAGAAAGAAAGTAGATAAAATCTTATCACAGAGGTATCTTTGTTGTAAAACATCTGATATTTCTAAGTGACTATGTTCCACTTTGTTTTCATCTTGGGCTGTACAGCCAATATTATTTTTATTAAGAAATATTAACTGCCTTACGGTGTATCTTTGGTATTCAACTCAATTATCTACAAAGTCAAGAAACAAAAAGAGGTCATATTGAAGACTCTGCTTATTAAAAGCCATCTGGCCTTAATATCAGAACCACAACAGTGACTGGAAAATTGAATATTTTTTATTCCTTCTCAGATAATTGCAAATTTTCTTCTAGCATTAACATTGGTGGTGGTGGTTGATTGTCTTCCTTATTGCCTGTCACATGTCTGTAATTTCTCAGCACATTCAATCACTCAACATATGTTTATTGACCATCCACTACATTTGGGGGAATAATTTGAGACTTCAAAGTTAAGAATACAAATAAAATACAGTTGGTGCTAGAGGAAGTTAACTATTTAAAATGCAAGGTCAGGAGTATGTTAGAAGCATGATATATAATATTTGCTGGGGAGCAAAAATAAATAAGGTCTTGGATTCTGCCTGGGCCCTTAGATTTTCTCTCTAAAATTACATGGTTTTAAGATCAGCATTAACTTTAGATCTTGATTGCTAATATCAAGGGTCTACTGCAATCACACTCTGCCTTTACACCAAGATGTCAATAATGAGCCAAATACAATTTTCTGTATTATAAAACATTCAGTTCAGTTGCTCAGTCATGTCCAACTCTTTGCGACCCCATGGACTGCAGCACGCCAGGCCTCCGTGTCCACCACCAACTCCCGGAGTTTACTCAAACTCATGTTCATTGAGTCTGTGATGCCATCCAACCATCTCATCCTCTGTTGTCCCCTTCTCCTCCCACCTTCAATCTTTCCCAGCATCAGGGTCTTTTCAAATAAGTCAGTTCTTCACATCAGGTGGCCAAATACTGGAGTTTCAGCTTCAGCCTCTGTCCTTCCAATGAATATTCAGGACTGATTTCCTTTAGGATGGACTGGTTGGATCTCCTTGCAGTTCAAGGGACTCTCAAGAGTCTTTTCCAGCACAGTTCAAAAGCATCAACTCTTCAGCACTCAGCTTTCTTTATAGTCCAAACCTCACATCCGTATATGAATACTGGAAAAATCATAGCCTTGATTAGACTGACCTTTGTCAGCAAAGTAATGTCTCTGCTTTTTAATATGCCATCTAGGTTGGTCATAACTTTTCTTGCAAGGAGTAAGTGTCTTTTAATTTCATGGCTGCAATCACCATCTGCAGTGATTGTGGAGCTCCCCAAAATAAAGTCTGACACTGTTTCCACTGTTTTCCCATCTATTTTTTTTTCCCATCTATTTTCCATGAAGTGATGGGACCGGATGCCATGATCTTAGTTTTCTGAGTGTTGAATTTTAAGCCAACTTTTTCACTCTCCTTTTTCACTTTCATCAAGAGGCTCTTTAGTTCCTCTTCACTTTCTGCCATAAGGGTGGTGTCATCTGCATATCTAAGGTTATTGATATTTCTCCCGGCAATCTTGATTCCAGCTTGTGCTTCTTCCAGCCCAGTGTTTCTCATGATGTACTCTGCATATAAGTTAAATAAGCAAAGTGACAATATACAGCCTTGACATACTCCTTTTCCTATTTGGAACCAGTCTGTTGTTCCATGTTCAGTTCAAACTGTTGCTTCCTGACCTGCATACAGATCTCTCCAGAGGCAGGTCAAGTGGTTTGGTATTCCCATCTCTTTAGGAATTTTCCACAGTTTGTGGTGATCCATGCAGTCAAAGGCTTTGGCATAGTCAATAAAGAAGAAATAGATGTTTTTTTCTGGAACTGTCACATTATCTATTGATATTTATATAATTTTGGTACTTGCCCTACCATTTCTCATTGATAGATCCTACTAAGCAAACACATAACTACATATTTTTGCTATTTGGTAGTGGCCATAATCTTCATCCATGATGTGAACTCACCTCGATATCCCTCAGTGTTCTGCCTATTTTATATCATCTTGACTGTGTATCTTAAAATGTAGCTCTGATCATTGGCTTATTTTCAGGGGAAGTGGGCCTTTTAATGTTGACTAAGGGAAATGGAAAAATAAATTCCCCTTTCTAATTTTTTATCCTTGTTTTTTGGTGGTTAAGTTATAGATGGAATATTATAGCATGTAATAAATACATTAAATGGACAAACTAGTAAACATACCTCTTCCCCCACCTTAACTTGTGCCTGTATGAACACAAATACACAGACACAAGAAAATACAGACTCAGTAAGTGGCCATTTATCTCACATTTCATATAAAGCAGAAAAACACTCATATTTGTTTTTTTTTTTCCTTCTACCTTGCTTTTCTAAACAATTCAGGATATATGACAATGAGATGACACAGATATATTACTCTGTGGAGATATGCACATTCACGACATTGGCAAGTGGTTTGAGATTGATGACAGATCTGCTCCAGCAGTTGATCTGGCATTGTATGCTCGTCTCCTCTAATGAAAGAAGGAGCTACACATGGATCATAATTATCAAGAACTATCTGTTACTGACAGTGACAAAAGGAAATCCCATTCAGTTTCACTGTGTGCATTAGATATTACTGCTGAAGATTAAACAAAGGTAATGCATTGCAGATACAGAAGGAATACATTAAAAATTAGCTGAGATATTTATAAGTTGCCACAATAGGAAGCAAGGGTTCATGGCATTTTCCAAGGTAATGATGGTTTTGGCACTGAATATCACTTTACATATTTATGCAATGGTAAGTGTTTTCCTGTTTCATAAGTTTTCTTTTTATAGAAAAAGGCAACAAGCTTGTAGTGACTGGTATTAAGTGCATTAGGGGAATTAATTAAGCAGATGAAATCTTTCTGAACGTTCTCCAGCATTTAAAAAATATGCTTAATCATACGGCCATATCGTTGGCCACATAAGCTATTTTTTAAAAAATCTGAATAGGAAGCACAAATATTTTTAAATGTTTTTAGGGTTAAGAAAAGCAAAAACAAATACTGTTTTTGGCAGAGAGTAGAAATGTATGTAATTTTATCTAAGATGTATAGATTATGATGACTTATGGTTTAAAATCTCTTCAAGTTCAAAATTATTTAACTTTGATATGGAAATAGTATACAGAAATACTATTTACTACCAGATATAAATTTTCAAATATTCGTAGTAATGGATGGGAACCTGGAAAATATTGGTTGCAATTAAATTTAGATTTGGAATTGTAATCAGCTATTCACATCCTCAGCATGCAGCTAACTAGTTTTTCTATTACATTTTAAAATTATCTTAGCTATACCTATGCAAATGTTAGCAGCCTTGAGTTTATGATAGCTTAACAGTTTACTGAAGAGAAAGTCACTGATCTTCTTTCACATTAATCAGTTGTTACAGCTGATGACACTGAGCAGAAAGAACCAGAATCAAGAGCTCTGAAATTCCCAGTGCCTACTGCTTGGTTTCATTGCAGCAGCTGTTCCACTTTGTGTGAATTTAGTAGCAGGGTTTGGTCTTCTTAACCACTCCTATAGTTGTGTATTCATGCTATTTTCTGAAGTCCACTTTCAGAGAATCTTCACTTGCTGGATTTTGGTTTGTTTATTTACTTACTTACTTGTGTGGCAATTAAAAATATGTTTCTTGTACATCTAGACACTAAATCCATATATACTTGGTAGTTAACCTTAAAAAGAGATGAGCCATCAATACATATTTTATAGAGGCATTTCAAAACAGGAGTGGAAGTGTCTGGTGTATTTAACACAGGGCTTAACAAGGTAGTATAATATTGAAAGACATGCTGTGTTAGGTATTTTACTATTCTCATTTTACTTTATAGTATTTTTGTTTATTTCTCCTTTTGTTATTTTTCCGGACTAAGTTGTTACATGCTTTTTCTTTTCTCTGCCACTTAGAAGGCAAGACTTAATTTTTCTATTGGTAATAGGATGACTGAAATGTTTGACATTATCAAGATATGGAATTTTAGGGCACTTACATTGCTAGTGATGATGTAAATTTGCACAGTGGTTTTGTGGGAAATATGTAAAATTATTTACTTATGCTATGCAACAACTTAATCAGCCTATTTTATTCCTGCATATATACCCAATAGAAACAAGTGTTCATGCATGTACAAGGCATATATGACAATGATCACAGAAGTTTTATTCATAATAGTTGAAAGCTGAAAACAATCTAGATGCTATCAAGTTATGTTTATATCATAAATAAATTATGATATATTTATGCAATGGAAAAGTGAAAGTCGTTCAGTCATGTCCAACTCTTTGAGACCCCATGGACTATACAGTCCATGGAATTTTCCAGGCCAGAAGGGATCTTCCTAACCCAGGGATCAAATCCAGGTCTCCCATATTGCAGATGGATTCTTTACCAGCTGAGCCACAAGGGAAGCCCAAGGATGTTGGAGTGGGTAGCCTATCCCTTCTCCAGGGGATATTCCTGACCTAGGAATTGAACCAGGGTCTCCTGCATTCTTTACCAACTGAGCTATCAGGGAAGCTTATGCAATGGAACACTACAACAAAGAAAAGGCAGACTACCAATAGGTGGAACAACATGATTAATTTCAAAGACATAACCTTGAGAGAAAGAAGTCAGGCACAAAACAGTACACACTGTATGATTCCATTCATATGAAGTTAAAAAGGCAAACATTCTGTAGTGATAGAGAATAGAATAGTATTTATCATTGTAGGGGGACAATATTGGCTAGGCAGGGGCACAAGAGAGACTTTTTGGATGCTGAAGATGTTCTCTAACTTGATGTGGATGGTGGTTACATATATAAAGGTATGAAAATCTACAGAAATTAAGATTTCATTTTGCAATTTAAGTAATTCCTCAATTAAGAAAAATACTCGTGTAGTCTTATATAACTGCCAACAAATTTTGAGTTAATATTCCTTTATTTGACAATTCTAGGAGTTAAACTGGACCTTCTGATGTTTTCCATCCCATACATGAAAAGAAATTGATCCATTGTCTGTAAATGTTGGTGGTAAAATCTAGACTTTCAGACTCAACATTTTATCCTAATTTTTAAGCATTATTTTGGTTTCTGTTTTTCTTACTAACTTAAGACCTAGAACGCTTCTGATTTCTTTTTGTAATAACATTTATGACAATTATTTAAAATTAAATTTTTTGCTAAATGGCTTTAATAATTTCTACCAGTTCATGTCTCCCTTGTTCTTGAGTTTCTTTGATTCATCTCCAGATACTCCTTCAGAGTTGAGTGACCTGTTTCCTAATTTCCTGAACATGTGACACTTCATATATGAACAAAACATCTTTGAGGGATAGGATTCATTTTCATCCCAAACTGTATATACTGTTTCTTTGATTTCTTCCCTTTAGTTTAAAATAGCAGATCAGTAAGGTTTTTTCTTTAAGTTGTTTAAAAATGTTTTCAGCTTTACTGAGGAATAATTGACAAATAGAAATTGTATACTTAAGGTTAAAACATGATGGGTTAAAACATCATAATCTTTATTTCATTCATGTATTTTTATCTCTTTTTTGACCTTTGAAGATCTTTTATGCCACAATATTTCCCATGACAAAGATTTATTTAAAGTACAGTAACTCCTCTAGTTTTTAGTTTTTTTTTTTCCTTTATGAAATTCAAGTATCATTAAAAGAAACAATTTTGGTTAAAATAGCAGTTATATGATCCCATTTTGATAAAAATCACTTTATTTTTCTACTCATCTATTCTTATAGTTGTGAAGAAAGACATCTGAAATGTTTGTATTTTTTTTACGTTATTTTCCTCTGTGGTTTATCCCAGGAGATTGGATATAGTTCCCTGTGCTGTACAGTAGGACTTTGTTGTTTATCCATTCTAAATGTAATAGTTTGCATCTATCAACCCCAAATTCCCAGCCAATCCCTCTCCCTCCCCGACCTCTTGGCAACCACAAGTCTGATCTTTATATCTGTGAATCTGTAAAATATGATGTTTTGATACATGTACACATTGCTAAATCAGCCAATCAACATATTCATCACTTCATATAGTTAACAT
This sequence comes from Capricornis sumatraensis, assembly GCF_032405125.1. NCBI lineage: Eukaryota > Metazoa > Chordata > Mammalia > Artiodactyla > Bovidae > Capricornis > Capricornis sumatraensis. Next base: position 116,662,827 of record NC_091092.1, read on the forward strand.
TTCTTTCTCTTTGTGTGTGTGTGTGGTTAGAACACTTAAGATCTACTCTCTTAGCAAATTTGAAGTATACAATACAGTATTGTTAACTACAGTAACCATGTTGTTTATTGTTTCCAGAACTTATTCATCTTGCATAACTAACACATTGTACACTTTGACCAATATTTCCCCATTTCCTCCTCCACCCTACCATGGGCAACCACCATTCTACTCTTAGCCTCAATGAATCTGACTACTTTAGATTCCACACAGAAAAGTCTATGTAGTATTAGTCCTTTTCTGTCTGGCATATTTCACTCGGCATAATGTTGTCCAGGTTCATGTATGTTGTCATAAATAACAAGATTTCCTTTTATTTTAACAGCTGAACGACATTCCATTGTGTGTAAATACATTTTCTTTATCCGTTCATATGCTGACAGGCAGTTAGGTTGTTTCCATGTTTCGGCTATTGTAAATAATGCCGCAATGAGGAGAGTAGATATCTCTTTGAGATCCAGATTTCATATCTTTTGAATGTATATCCAGAAGTGGTATTGCCAGATCAAATGGTAGTTTTATTTTTAGTGTTTTGAGAAACTTCCATACTGTTTTCTGTAGTGGCTGGACCAATTTACATTCCCACAACAGTGCCCAGAGGTTTATAGCTGTTCTCCACATCCTTGTCAGTATTTATCTCTTGTCCTTTAAAAAAATATTTTTTAATATTTATTTATTTTATTTTTTGGCTGTGGTGAGTCTTCGTTGCTGAGCATGGCTTTCTCCAGTTGCAGTGAGCCAGAGCTACTCTTCATTGAGGTGTGAGGGCTTCTCATTGTTGTAGCTTCTCTTGTTGCAGAGCACAGGCTTTCAGGCTTCAGTAGTTGTGGCTCTTGGGCTCTAGAGCACAGGCTCAATAGTTGTGGTGGCACAGGCTTAGTTTGGGCTTCCCAGGTGGTGCTAGTGGTAAAGAACCCACCTGCCAATGTAGGAGACATAAGAGTTGTGAGTTCGATCCCTGGGTTGGGAAGATCCCTTAGAGGAGGGCATGGCAACTCATTCCAGTATTCTTGCCTGAAGAATCCTCATGGACAGAGGAGCCTGGCAGGCCGCAGTCCATAAAGGCTTAGTTATTCCGCAGCACGTGGGATCTTCCTGGAGCAGGGATCAAACCTGTGTCCCTTGCATTGGCAGGCAGATTCTTAACCACTGGTCCACCTAGCTCTTGTCTTTTTGATAAGAACCATACTATTAGGTGAATCCTAATGGAAATTAACCCTGAATATTCATTGGGAGGACTGATGCTGAAGCTGAAACTCCAATACTTTGGCCACCCACGAAGAGCCGACTCATTGAAAAAGACCCTAATGCTGGGAAAGATTGAAGGCAGGAGAAGGGGACGACAGAGGATGAGATGGTTGGATGGCATCACTGACTCAATGGACAGGAGTTTGAGCAAACTCCAGGATATAGTGAAGGACAGGGAAGCCTGAGGTGCTGCAGTCCATGGGGTCACAAAGGGATGGACACAACTTAGTGACTGAACAACAATAATATCCTATTAGGTGTGATTGTTAGAAGTGATTGATTTTTCTCCCTTTCTACCTGGAGGATTGTAGATATTTCCATCATGTTGGTAAAAACTGTACATTACAAGCCTATATCTAGAGATATTTTATTTCCTCTTTCAGTAACATTATCTGGGACTGCTGATCCCTGGCTTTAGACTTGTAGTTTTGTATCATTATTTATATTCATAATTGATTTACTATCATATCCTTGTAACATTTGTCTTTTTTCTTCTGATTGCTTTATATATGTATATTTTATGTATATTGGATTTTCATTCTATGCACATTTATCATTTCTTCATTTATCTTATCATTATTTCCATGTAATTTTTTAAGAGAATCTCAGATTTGTCCTCCACATTGTTTTTCCATTATTTTAGAATCATGATTTTTTCTTTGCTGATTCTTACAGGATTTACCTTTTTCATTAAAATTATATTTTCATCACTTTCCTTATGAACTAGCTACCTAATCCTTGCATCTGCATCTTATTCAGTCTCCTTCCTGGGTAACTCCATTGTCTCACCATTTCGTTATCTATTCTTATTTTTTTTTAATCCATATATTTTTGAAATTAGTTGAGATGACATAACATATATTGATTGCTCTTTATTTTTGTATTTTTCAAGTGTTTGTTCCCTTTGGTTTTCTAATATTTTTATCATATAGAACATATTTCACAAGCTTAGATTTCTGTTTATTTGAACAATGAGTATCATAAGCAAGTGTGGTATTTATTTCTCCAGTGTGGTAAATGGGATCCTTTTGCTTTCTACTGTATTGCTATTACTAGGTTCCTATCATTTACTAAGCTCTGAAGTGGCTTGGTAACTCATTTATCCAGCAGCTGTGGGTAAGAAAGTGGCAGTGAGGTCTGTGTAGGATATCTAATCAGGGGATGTTTGTATCTGTCCTTTCTCTGTGTCAGATGTGGACACTCCACTGTGATATGACATGCTTGGGTTCTTGTCAAGTGCTGCCATCTTAATTAGGTAAGAAACATTATTTGAGGTGAATTTTCCTCACTATACCTTTGGATGATTTTCTGTTTTCTATTACATATATACTGGGCCTAACATTTATCTAATCCAAGTATTGCTTGCCTGTCTGATATAGTAAAGAGGACACCAAATGGCACCTTCTGCATCTGCCTAACAGCCTGCTCTGTCCTTCTGTCTTCCCTCAGTCTTTGCACTTCTTTTTTTAAATTTCCACAGATCCATATTTTATAAGATGAGATGCAAGTTGTTTCTCTGTCTCTCTCTAAGATTTGTTATCATCCACTCCAGTGTTCTTGCCTGGAGAATCCCAGGGACAGCAGAGCCTGGTGGGCTGCCGTCTATGGGGTCGCACAGAGTCAGACACGACTGAAGCGACTTAGCAGCAGCAGCAGCAGCAGCAGTACCATATTAGAAATAACATTCGTATTTCTGCCATGTGTATAACCCTCTCCAATAATTCACACAATTCTTGCTATCAATAAAAAAGAACAAATAAGTTTTTCAGAAGTAGCTGAAAAACACCACAGTTCTTCTCCAACACCACAGTTCAAAAGCATCAATTCTTCAGCGCTCAGCTTTCTTCACAGTCCAACTCTCACATCCATACATGACCACTGGAAAAACCATAGCCTTGACTAGATGGACCTTTGTTGACAAAGTAATGTTTCTGCTTTTGAATATGCTATCTAGGTTGGTCATAACTTTCCTTCTAAGGAGTAAGCATCTTTTAATTTCATGGCTGCAGTCACCATCTGCAGTGATTTTGGAGCCCCCAAAAATAAAGTCTGACACTGTTTCCACTGTTTCCCCATCTATTTCCCATGAAGTGATGGGACCAGGTGCCATGATCTTCGTTTTCTCAATGTTGAGCTTTAAGCCAACTTTTTCACTCTCCTCTTTCACTTTCATCAAGAGGCTTTGTAGTTCCTCTTCACTTTCTGCCATAAGAGTGGTGTCATCTCCATATCTGAGGTTATTGATATTTCTCCTGGCAATCTTGATTCCAGCTTGTGATTCTTCCAGCCCAGCATTTCTCATGATGTACTCTGCATAGAAGTTAAATAAGCAGGGTGACAATATACAGCCTTGTCGTACTCCTTTTCCTATTTGGAACCAGTCTGTTGTTCCATGTCCAGTTCTAACTGCTGCTTCCTGACCTGCATATAGGTTTCTCAAGAGGCACGTCAGGTGGTCTGGTATTCCCATCTCTTTCAGAATTTTCCACAGTTTGTGGTGATCCACACAGTCAAAGGCTTTGGCATAGTCAATAGAGCAGAATTAGATGTTTTTCTGGAACTCTCTTCCTTTTTCCATGACCCAGCGGATGTTGGCAATTTGATCTCTGGTTCCTCTGCCTTTTCTAAAACCAGCTTGAACATCTGGAAGTTCACGGTTCCCTAGTTAAACATCCTTAAATTCTTTTATCTCTTCAGCATACAGCAATCCATTTTCCATGCCCACTAATTCATGCTGCTCTTATCAGTTATCTGAAAGGTGACATATCAAATGGTTGAATTTCTATTCTCTTAATATTACTGTCAACAACATTCCACACAGTTGGCCACTTCCACATTCCTGATATTTCTTGTATATTGTTTTGCATGTCCATGAAACTATAGTGCTTGTCTTCTGCCTAGTCTACTAACTTCCCAGTCTCATTCTGCTTTGTTGTTGCTTCAGCTCTTCCTCAAGTCCCCCCCCACCCCCGCCCCCGGGCTCTCTACTTTCTTCTCCAGAGGAGCACATCTGGTTCCTGTTTTAAAATTGTCAGATGCTACCCTGTCCTAAGTCTATGTCTCCTGTCTTGTCTTCATTTCTTCTTTTTAAGTTGAAGTGTAGTTGATTTACAGTGTTATATTAGTTTCTGGTATACAACAAAATATCAATAATTCAGATATGTATATGTCTTTTTTCATATTCTTTCCATTCTGGTTTATCACAGGATATTGACTATAGTTCCCTGGACTGTGGAATAGGACCTTGCCGTTTGTCTGTTCTATACATAATAGTTTACATGTGACTATCCTCATTTCAGTGTGGCTTTTCATATTTGATGGAATTTGGTTCCTTTCTTTTCTTTTTACTACCTTTCCATGTAATCTGTCAATGAGTCCTACTAGTTTCAATTAAAAATGTATGTTAGGTGTGAACCTTCTTTCTATTTCTACTTTTCCTCATTAAGAGAAGCTTAGGTTTTTCTCTCACCTAGTCTAGTACAATAGTTTAATAACTTGTTTTCTTTATTCCTTTCTGTTAGTTTGTAACTCTTGTCTTCATAAAATGTATTCTCAAAAAAACAGCCAGAGATTTATTTGAAAATAAAACTATACCACTCCCTTGATTAAAACAAGGCTTATTATAATTACAGTATGTCTGAACTCCTTAGTATCATCTACACAGTTCTATAAAATATGTCTCTTACTTGCCCCTTTGATGTCATTGCCTACCGCTTATTCACCCTACCCTAGCCAACTCTGGTCTTCTTGGTGCTAACTGAACATTGCTCACCTCAGGGACTTTGCATTTGTTCTTATTTTCACTGGGAACTCTCTTCCCCACATTTACCCCACATCTTGGGTAGTAAATTCGTGTCAGTTAGCTCTCATTTCTAACACTACCTTTCTTAATTACTCAATTAAAATTTTCAGTTTTCCCCTCCGACTATGTTAATTTGTTTTCCCCCAAAGAAAATCTTGAGACAGGGACTTGAATGTAGGTAGAAGCTGACTCTATGAAACACAAATGAAGGAATGGTAAAAGTGAGGCAGAAGAGTGAAGAAAAATGAATAGGTTGCTGCAGCGATAAAACGGACCTAAATCCTTCTGAGATACTCTAAGAGAATGTGGAACACATGACAGAATTGTCCCATCAGAGGAGAAGGAGGCTGTGGTATTTGTATACTAACTCTCATCCCCTGCTGGTTGAGGAGTGAGCCAAACCCTGCCCCCTGCACTGCTGAGCTGTGCCTAGTCAAGCCTACTGCTGTAGTGCCGGAAAAAGCCGTCAGACAGAGAAGTAGAAATATGCAAGTGCTTGAGGTTCCAGATGGTATTCTAACATAGTTGCAGGTGAACTCAAGGCAGTCCATAGAGATACATGGCAGGGCACCAATAACATCTGTCACACACCTCTGTCCCCCAAACACACACACACTACCTATGGATATGCTGCTTGTCAACTATTAGCACATTTCTGTATCTTCTCATTTATCATGTTTACATATTTGTTTGCTTATTTATGTTTGCTTTTGCCAGAAAGCATGTGAATTTCATAAAAACAAGATTCTTGTGTTTCCTATTCACTGTGACTTTCTAAGTGCCTTGGACAGTGATTGGAATGCACACAGCAGATACATTTTAAATGAAGGGAAAAGCAATATTCTCTGCAAATTTTTACTATAAGTACTGGGATCATTTTCTAGAACACTTTAAATTAAGGTCTACCCTATCATTTTCTTACAAGTCTATGATTTTCCTTTTTTTGTTAAAGCAGGAACTGTGCTTTCTAAACCATGACTGTCTTAACATTATTTACTACTGGAAATGTCAGCATATTTTGTGCAGTTGATGATACTTCTAAAAAAAAATGCCATCTGCCAGCCATATCAATCAGCAAGTGACAAGGGATATATAGAAAAATGTCTCTAAACTCAAGTGACAAGAACATATAAGCATACACATCACTAACTGCATGCAGCTGTCCCAAGAAAGAACCTAAGTGCTGTACATAAGAATAAATGGAAAGAAAACTGAGAGAAGAGAGAGAAAATGAATCATTAAAGTGATAGGAGTGATATGTCCTAAGTAGGTTCTGGCTTAGAGGCCATAAAAAGGAGACACATTTTAAGTGAAATTTAGAAGGCATAAGGACATGGGTTTACTAAAAAAAAAAAAAAAAAAATACACCAGGGAAAGGTGAGTGAGGGTCCATTGAAGGTGAAGCAGAGATTATAATATTAATTGTGGAGAGAAGAAAGTCGGCTTTGTTTGGAGTGAAGATCAATGCTGTGAATTACACTTAATCGGCTAAGCTTTTTAGACATTAATATGGATGTTTGAAAAGGCTTACACCTGTAAAATGGCTCGGCTTTTTAAAGAACCCCAGTGATGGGGAGGATAAAAGCTGTGAGTTCAACACCTATAGCTTTTCCTTCCTAAAATCACTAACATGGTATTTTTTAATTTAAGAAGAGTTGCTATGGTGATTCATGTCTTGAGCAGTCCTAGAGAGGACTAGGGTAATGCATGATTATTATGGATTGGTGCAGTGGATTAAACAAAGGCTATTTCTGAAACCAACTAGTATCTTACTGATTAAGCACAGATTTCTATTTTTGTAGATCACTCCTTGGCTTTGTTCCTTACCTTTGTTCCTGAATCAATTTTTAACTCTAAATCTTCTCCCTTTAATGTATGAAACTATTTGAAATGTATGAAACTAACAGTCTTCAGAAAGAAGAAAAATGGCAGGTAAATTCCTTGAAATATTTTCTTGTGAAGTGAAGTGAAAGTCGCTCAGTCGTGTCCGACTCTTTGTGACCCCATGGACTATACAGTCCATGGAATTCTCTAGGACAGAATACTGGAATGGGTAGCCTTTCCCTTCTCCAGGGGATCTTCCCAACTCAGGGATCAAACCCAGGTCTCCCACATTGCAGGCAGATTCTTTACCAGAAGAGCCACCAGGGAAGCCCATATTTTCTTGTAATGTTTTATAAATCATTCAAGGTGGAGATTATTGGTAAAATGCCTATAAGTAAGATTTGAACTATTTTAAAAGAAACTAACAAGACAATATTTTTACTTCTATCCATATACATGAAGGTTCCTTTAGAGTATGAAAGTGTAAGCACTTCAAGGAAGATTAATAACCATATATCCTTTTGAATTTCACTGATGTTAGTATGTGAGTGTCTATATATGATTTCTCTTTAAATACATGTGAAGAATGAATGCACAGGGTGTGTAAACCATGACATAATGAAGTAGAAATGGCACTCAGATCGATTTTAGTATCTACCATATTATAAGTAAACTACCATATTACAGCCTCACATGATGTGACATGATTGCAGATGGAAGGGGAAACCACTATAACCTGCCTCCTGCTTGATGGACTCTTCTCATCCACGGGATCCTCTGTTTGAGAAAAGATGATATACAACTGGGATGTTAAGAGAAGAGTTAAATCACTTGCCACTTTTCCAGAGAATAATTGTAGATATGAATAGAGAGAGACCATCCAGGGCAGTCAGGGTGGAAAATCACTGGTCCTGAATTGCTCCTGTCAGAATTGCTTAGGCCACACATAGATTCTAATCACTGAGAATAGTATCAGCTTTAATAGTGGAGGCTAATAATAAGTGCATGAAATGGGATGGGCCATTGACATTCAAACTCACAGTGAAAAGGCTCTTCCAAGTGTTGGTACCACTGTATTAAGATTGTTTTTTTGCAGTTATCTGTAAAAGTAAAAATTACAACAGAATAATATAATTTTTAGAGAGGGGAAAAAAGGAATAGTGGAAAATATACACAGCAAGAGAATTAAACAAGTAAAAATTAAGAGAGAAAAGAAAGGTCAATAGCAGATTAGAAGAATGAAGAAAATGAGGGAAGAAAAGAGGGTGGAAGGAGAGAAGGAACTAGTATTCTTAGGATGATTTTGTTTTGGCCTCTTGGCAAGATATTTTACACAAAATGATATAAAATTCTATATAAAACTTTACACATAGCTTTCTAAAATATCTGGTTTTATTTATGTATTTATTTGTTTATAATTGAACTCTTCCACTAGTTATGAAAGCTCTGTGGAGGAAAGGAGTTTGTCTTACTCATCACTGTATTCCCTGTGTCTAAAAGAGTCTGATTAATTGAAGACCTCCAGGGGACATTTGCTAAATAAACAGTCCAACAAAATAGGAATCTTTTCCAGAAAAAGTCATAACTGAAGGCCAGTGGCAGGAGGAACAAGGGAAGAATTTTTCCACCAAAATACTAAAAATCTGTGTAGTTTTCTTTTATTTCTCCTTATTAGAACTGTTTTCGTATACTTGATGTCCATTGCCAAGTTCAGGGTTATATTATCCCTGAAAGAACAAGGTACATTCTTGTCTAGGCTCTAGATAAATTTAATTCTGTTATAAATTTTTAAGGTATCATTTTATTTTTTAAAATTGCAACTGACTCCCCCACTAAATGGGAAGGTATTTGAGGGCAGAATATATTCCTTCCTTCCTTTTTTCTTTTGGAAAAAACATGGTAGCTTCTTGGCTGTTATATGTACCAACTAAAATTCCATCAATAATGTGTGAGAGTTTCTTTTTGATAAGTAACTTTTACATGTTGTCAGAAAGGAGGGCAAATGAAATTATATTTAGAGAGCTGCAGCAGTTAGATTAAGGAGACAAAATTTGTGTAAACATTTGACAAACAGGAAAATCATAATGCCCTTTTTAGGGTTGGCATTTAATTTTTATGTGGGTATTATTTGACTGAAATTAATGAATTTTCATTTGAGCATGTTGGCTTTTTACTCATAAAGGAAAAGCAATTCAACCCTGAGTAGTCAAAAACAAAAACCTTTTTAAAATTTTATATTCTAAGGGATAATTCAGCCCTCTTCCTTACTTTGTCTCTTTGAACTAGGCTGCTTACATTTATCAGATTAACTAGATGCTGTACAAACCCTTAAATGTGCTGTATAAACCTGGCGGATGCCTGATGAACTATAGTCTACAATCTCCACATGAGTTATTTGTAACATGATTTGAGCTGAATTCTAATGTCCACTTCCCTATTTCTAATTTTTGATAATTATACATTGCCTATCAATAATTTTCTCATTTAAGCTCTTGCTGTAAAAGATACGTATTTATCTAGTTCTTTTGCTCTCCTATAAGCCATTGTGGCAGTTAATTCTATATCCTAAGTACCATTTTGTGAAGACATTTTGGTTGAATTGCTTATAAAATAATCCCCTTCATAAATTTGATCAATAAACCTCTTGTTTTTCTAATCAGTCATTACACTGGCTCAAACAGCTTACTAGAATCAATCTGTCCCTTTTTATTTCAAGTCTCTGTACCATCATTTCTTTAACTCTATTAGTCAACTCTGACTAATCTGTCTTTATAATTCATACCCACAATCCCGAACTATTTCTGTGCCTTCTGATCCAACCTTTCAATCTCTACTATCCTTTCTCCAGGGAGAGTCTAGAGGCAATCCTGATATTTCAAAAATCATACCACCTCCTTTTGATGAAACAGACAAAAATTTTGTCATAAAATAATCTATGTTCTTTTCCCATTTTGTCCTCAGTTTGAAAATACAATAATAATCGCTTTTTTTTGATCCATTGTTGATACACTAAAACAAAATTAAGTTATGCTTAAAAAACAGAGCTTTTATGTGATTCAACATGACATAGTTGAGATTTATTAGTAACTGATGACAAATTATCACATTAATATATTTTATTCCTTCTAAATATAATTTTATGTTATATATAGTAAAATTCACTTTGTTGTGTATAGTTTTATTAATTTTGACACATTTACAGAGTCATGTATCTATAACCAAAGTCATGATGCAAAACAGCTCCATCAAATCAAAAACTTTCTTTAGGCATTTCCTTTGTAGTCTGTTCTTTCTCCTACTCTGAACCCCTAGCAACCACTGATCTATTCGCCATTCCTATAGCTTTACCTTTTACAGAATGTCATATAAATAGAATCATTTAGTTTGTGGTCTTTTGATCTGACTTTTTTCAGTTAGCAAAAAGCATTTGAGATTTATCAATATTGTTGCATGTATCAATAGTTAGATTTTTTTTTAAGCTTTATTGCTGAAGAGTATTCCACTGTGTGGATGTACTACAGACTACAGTTTGGGTTCTTTCCAGAGTTCTGTGATGAGTAAAGCTGCTAAAAACTTCCACATACAGATTTTTGTGTGAACATAAGTTTTCTCTGTTTGGGGGAGAAGTGGGATTTCTGGGTCACATGGTATAGACTGTTTCTGTTTCTACTTTCCAAAGTAACTATATCACAATGTATGAATGTTCAAGTTTCTCTGATATTTTTTTAGCCATTCTAATAAACCTTTGGTAGTATTTCATAGTGATTTTAATTTTAATTTTCTTAATGGTCAAGGATGGTGACCATCATTTAATCTGCTTATTTGCCATCCATATACCTTCATTGATTTAGTGTGTATCCAACCGTTTTGCCCATATTTTTATTGTGTTGTTTATTTTTTCTTTGATGAGGTTTTGAAGTCCTTTGCCATATAGGTTATTTACAAATGTTTTTGCCCTGCTGTGATATCAGTCTCTTAACAGTGTATTTTGCTGTCTCAGGTCTCCTTTCAGTCTTTTGAGGGAAGGGGAAAGGAGTGAGGCCTTAAAGTAAGTTAGGTATTAAGAGCAAAGATGGGCACAATAAAGGACAGAAATGGTATGGACCTAACAGAAGCAGAAGATATTAAGAAGAGGTGGCAAGAATACACAGAACTATACAAAAACAATCTTCATGACCCAAATAATCATGATGGTGTGATCACCACTCTAGAGCCAGACATCCTAGAATGCGAAGTCAAGTGGGCCTTAGGAAGCATCACTACGAACAAAGCTAATGGATATGATGGAATTCCAGCTGAGCTATTTCAAATCCTAAAAGATGATGCTGTGAAAGTGCTGCACTCAACATGCCAGCAAATTTGGAAAACTCAGCAGTGGCCACAGGACTGGAAAAGGTCAGTTTTCATTCCAATCCCAAACAAAAGCAAAGCCAAAGAATGTTCAAACTACTGCATAATTACACTCATCTTAGACCCTAGAAAAGTAATGCTCAAAACTCTCCAAGCCAGGCTTCAACAGCACCGTGAACCGTGAAATTCCAGATGTTCAAGCTGGATTTAGAAAAGGCAGAGGAACCACAGATCAAATTGCCAACATCCGCTGGATCATCAAAAAAGCAAGAGAGTTCCAGAAAAACATCTACTTCTGTTTTATTGACTATGCCAAAGCCTTTGACTGTTCGGGCCACAACAAACTGTGGAAAATTCTGAAAGAGATGGTAACACCAGATCATCTGACCTGCCTCTTGAGAAATCTGTATGCAGGTCAGGAAGCAACAACTTGACATGGAACAACAGACTGGTTCCAAATTTTGAAAGAAGTACGTCAAGGCTGTATACTGTCACCCTGCTTATTTTACTTATATGCAGAGACCACCATGAGAAACACTGGTCTGGATGAAGCACAAGCTGGAGTCAAGATTGCTGGGAGAAATATCAATAACCTCAGATATGCAGATGACACCACCCTTATGGCAGAAAGCGAAGAAGAGCTAAAGAGCCTCTCAATGAAAGTCTCTACTTGTCCTTTACCAATTTGTTAATAATTTCAGCTGAATTCATTTTTAAATTCTTTTTCTGTTTTTCATGTGACTCTATGTTTATCTATGGGCTTTCCTAGTGGCTCAGACTGTAAACAGTCTGCCCACAGTTCAGGAGACCTGGATTTGATCCCTGGCTCGGGAAGATCCCCTGGAGAAGGAAATGGCAACCCACTTCAATATTCTTCCCTGGAAAATCCCATGGGCGAAGGAGCTTGGTGGGCTACAGTCCATGGGTTCGCACAGAGTAGGACACGACTGAGTGACTAACACTTCCACTTTTTGTTTACCTAAGTTGGGGAAATATTATTAGAAACAAAAATCTTTTGTCAACCTAGAAAATCTCTCCACAAAAGTAGAAGAGAAAGAAAATAGTTTTATTATTGAATAAGCATTAAACTGGAGTGTGATATATATCACAGGCAATCTAAAGAGAATGCGAAGACAGAAAGAAATCTAACCCTTTTATATTAATATCCAAACAGATGCAACTCTTTGTATACTTGTTCCCAAGTAGACAATAAACAATAAGAAGCCTCAGGTAAGAGGACTTGACCGCACCTTTCTCGCACAAAGTTCATCCAAAATTCACCTGGTAGATGAAGTGATCATTTGTGTTGAGTAATGGTCTTTATCCAAAAGAAAAACGAATTTCCTGTATCTTTATGACAGGAGTTAGGTTTACAACATAGAGCCAGATGCCAGCCAAACTTAGCCTCCTATCCTCCAGGGAAACTAGGAGATAGGATCACTGTTTTGCTGGATGATTACATTTTCAAATCATGACTCCCAGGTCCCTGAGGAAACATTACTGGGTTGTAAAACTAACAAGAAGCTTATTTAGCTTTTGAAAAGATTTACGTACATTTCAAAGAGGCAGAGAAAGGTTTTATAATTGCAGAAATTGTAAAGTAAATGCTTTAAGAAAAGGAAGGGGGAGGAACCTGTTTCCCTGTTTGCACCAAAAGAGAATTGATTTTTTTCTTATTTTTGATTTGTATTTTTTTTTTACATTTGTAAACATCAGGAACACAGCCCACAAAAAAGTTTGCACAATATATTTAAATGCTTGGGTTACTTGAGATTTACAACAATCCTGTGAGGTAAGTCAGAAAGTAATTATTTATATTGGTCCAATGTAGTAGATGAGGAAAATAAGACAGAGAAGTCAGTTGAATTGTCCAAATATGCTCTTCTTAGAAAAAATAAGACCAAGGCCTCTCAAATCCAGCTTTTCTGGGACGTCTCCAGTCCTGCCACTCTATGTTACCTTCTCAAAAGCTTATATATTGATAATCCTGAGTTTATGTTTAGGATCAAAGAGTAAACACACGCACACTATCCAGATCTCAACCAACTTTTAGGGTATATAATTTAGATATATTATGAATACTCTTGATTGGTTTAGTTGACAAGTAAGTTGACTGAGAGCAAAAGAGCCAACGGTAATATTTATTGATACATTTATTATGAATACACATGTCTCTATTCATTTATGCATTTAAAAATATTTATTGAATGTCTATTACATACCACACATCATTTTAGGGGCTGCAGAAGCAGTAATGAATCAAACTGATCAAATCCCTGCCCACACGATGCTTACATTCTAGTGGATGGAAAAGAGAATAATATTTTAAGATACATTATATATGTGTGTGTGTGTGTGTGTGTGTGTGTGTGCACGTGCGCGCGCATCCTAAGTCATTTTAGTTGTGTCCGACTCTGTGACTCTATGGACCATAGCCCACCAGGCTCCTCTGTCCGTGGGGTTCTCTAGGCAAGAATATTGGAGTGGGTTGCCATGCCCTCCTCCAGGGGATCTCCCAACCCAGGAACCAAACCTGTGTCTCTTAGATCTCCTGCATTGATAGGCAGGTTCTTTACTACTAGCACCACCTGGGAAGCCCCAAGAGATATATACAGTGTAGAAAACAAAAGCAAGAGAAGGTGGACAAAATGTGTTAGGAGGATATAAGGGCATTTTTTTGTTTGTTTTGTTTTTGGAGATGCCTGAGAAAGCTAAGAGTAAACTATCATAATATTTAGGGGAATAGCATATAAACAGGGGGAAAATTAATAAAATGTTATTGAGGCAGGACTGTGTTTGTATATTCAAATAAAAGCAAAGAAAATATGTGACTGGTGCTGAGTCCATGAGGAAAGAGAGGTAGAAGGGGCCTTGTTATTAATAGCCTTGTAGAAACTGGAGAGATTAAAAAGTTTGCTTAAAACTCAACATTCAGAAAACTAAGATCATGGCGTCTGGTCTCATCATTTCATGGTAAATAGATGGGGAAACATTGGAAACAGTGAGAGGCTTTATTTTGGGGGGCTCTGAAAATCACTTCAGATGGTGACTGCAGCCATGAAATTAAAAGATGCTTGTTCCTTGGAAGAAAATCTATGACCAACCTAGACAGCATATTAAAAAGCAGAGACATTGCTTTTGCCAACAAAAGTCTGTCTAGTCAAAGGTATGATTTTTCCAGTAGTCACGTATGGATGTGAGGGTTGGACTATAAAAAGCTGAGTGCCAAAGAGTTGATGCTTTCAAACTGTGGTGTTGGAGAAGACTCTTGAGAGTCCCTTGGACTGCAAGGAGATCCAACCAGTCAATCCTAAAGGAAATTAGTCCTGAATATTCATTGGAAGGACTAGTTTAAAGCTGAAACTCCAATCCTTTGGTGACCTGATGCAAAGAACTGACTCATTTGAAAAGACTCTGATGCTGGGAAAGATTAAAGGCAGGAGGAGAAGGGCACAACAGAAGATGAGATGGTTGGATGGCATCACTGACTTGATGGGTGTGAGTTTGAGTAAACTCCAGGAGTTGGTGATGGACAGGGAAGCCTGGCGTGCTGCAGTCCATGGGGTCACAAAGAGTCAGACATGACTGAGCTATTGAATTGAACTGAACTGAAGTAAGAACAGAAGCATTTGTGTTTTGGAAAAAAAATGACATTGATCAAACATTTAAAAAGTTCACTCTGGCTGAGAAGACACTACAGTGGGGCTAGGGCACCAACATTGAGACCAGATAGGAAACTACTGCAATTCAGCTAAATTCATGGTACCAAACTGAAGAAACGTCCCTGCTTTACCTTATTGTTATAGTTTTAAAATTCACTTTTTATCAATTTTTTAAAAATGTGTTACAGTGTAATAGTTAATTAGATTTATGACACCATGTAAATAGAAAATTTGAACTTTAATACATCCAAAGGGCATTTGCTTAGGAAATATTTCATTGACATTTCATGTAGAAAATAACTTCACATTTGCCTAGGATAAGCTGAGACCATGATAGAATGAGTCAGTAAGAATGCTCTGAGCTGTGTTTTTCAAATAAGAATTTACTTGATAGTTTATCAAGTAGACACTATATGTAGAGAAAGATAAACTTTGCACATCCAAACTCATTTTGTAGTAATATTTGTGATTGTGATTAAAGAGAGATGTAATGAAATAAATTCCTATCTGCCTAAGAACTGACAAAACTTGATTTACATTTGTCATTTTCTCAATATGACTGAAATATATACTGGCCCACTAATAAACATTTGCAGAATATATTCCACAAATTAAGTAACATTTTTTCTGCATGGTATCCCTATTTTTTATCTTAAATGTGGCAAATAATAGAACATATGATCCTCAACTTTAGGATGGTCTTCAGATTCCTTTGCATGTTATGTCAAAATTTATTGAAAGGGTTTTTAAACCTATTTATATTCTTACTAAGATCTGAAATGTAATTTCTAAGATCTTTCTACTTATTAATTTGAAATAAATAACTGAAGGCTTTGGAAAAAAAATCATTATCTAAAAATGTTTTCCCTTTTATTAATGTTAGAGTAAAACAAAGTAAGTGTGGCGGTCTCTTTGTCACCTTTAGAATTTTCATTACTTTCACAGCATTCCACTCTTTGCTACATCCTTAACTGAAGGACTGTTAGAAACACTCATGATCACAGATCTTAGTAAGCTCAAGTAATTAAATGACTTCTGATACTTGATACTCAAGGAAAAGTTGCTCTTTATTGTTCAGTTTGTTTTCATGTTAATGGTCATTTGAGAAGCTGTATCTATTTTTTTCTTTTCTGATAGCTTTTAACTTCTCCACTTTGGGGTATTTATTTTATTATTATTATTATTAAAAGAATCTGGACCCTATCCTTAGCTTTTAATAGATTTAGCAATCAGTTCAGTTGAATTCAGTCAAACAGTCGTATCCGACTCTTTGCGACCCCATGGACCACAGCATGCCAGGCCTCCCTGTCTATCACCAACTCCCAGAGTTTACCCAAACTCATGTCCATTGAGTCGGTGATGCCATCCAACCATTTCATCCTGTCATCCCCATCTCCTCCCACCTTCAATCTTTCCCAGCATCAGAGTCTTTTCAAATGAGTCAGTTCTTCACATCAGGTAGCCAAAGTATTGGAGTTTCAGCTTCAACAGCAGTCTTTCCAATGAATATTCAGGACTGATCTCCTTTAGGATGGACTGGTTGGATCTCCTTGCAGTCCAAGGGACTCTCAAGAGTCTTCTCCAACACCACAGTTTAAAAGCATTAATTCGTTGACACTCAACTTTCTTTATACTCCAACCCTCACATCGATACATGACTACTGGAAAAATCATAGCCTTGACTAGACAGACCTTTGTTGGCAAAATAATGTCTCTGCTTTTTAATATGCTGTCTAGGTTGGTCATAACTTTCCTTCGAAGGAGCAAGCATCTTTTAATTTCATGGCTCAGTCACCATCTGCAGTCATTTTGGAGCCCCCAAAAATAAAGTCTCTCACTGTTTTCACTGTTCCCTATCTATTTGCCATGAAGTGATGGGACAGATGCCATATTCTTAGTTTTCTGAGTGTTGAATTTTAAGCCAACTTTTTCACTGTCCTCTTTCACTTTCATCAAGATGCTCTTTAGTTCTTTGGTTTCTGCCATAATGGTGGTGTCATCTGCATATGTGAGGTTATTGATATTTCTCCCAGCAATCTTGACTCCAGCTTGTGCTTCATCCAGCCCAGTTCTCTGCATATAAGTTAAATAAGCAGAGTGACAAAATATAGCTTTGACGTACTCCTTTTCCTATTTGGAACCAGTCTGTTGTTTGATGTCCAGTTCTAACTGTTGCTTCCTGACCTGCATACAGATTTCTCAAGATGCAGGTCAGGTGGTCTGGTATTCCCATCTCTTTCAGAATTTTCCACAGTTTATTGTGATCCACACAGTCAAAGGCTTTGGCATAGTCAATAAAGCAGAAATAAATGTTTTTCTGGAGCTCTCTTGCTTTTTCTATGATCCAGCAGATGTTGGCAATTTGATCTCTGGTTCCTCTGCCTTTTCTAAAAGCAGCTTGAACATCTGGAAGTGCATGGTTCATGTATTGTTGAAGCCTGACTTGGAGAATTTTGAGCATTACTTTACTAGCATGTGAGATGAGTGCAATTGTGTGGTAGTTTGAGTATTCTTTGGCATTGCCTTTCTTTCACATTGGAATGAAAACTGCCCTTTTCCAGTCCTGTGGCCACTGCTGAGTTTTCCAAATTTGCTGGCATATGTCACTGACATCCCCATGGTCACAACATAAACTCAGTCCAAATTTAAAGCCATCATCTTATAGGCTTCCACTTTGCTGACATATAACTAAGTGATTTTCTTCCTCATTTGCATATACAAAGCCAGCCTTCTTCACTTTCATACTCAGTCCCTATTCCATAAATTTACTTATTCCACATAATTTATATGTATAGCACATAGATCAGTGGTATCAGAAAAGGCAAAGAAATAGGCATTGTATCCTAGGATCAGATATCATTTATGATGAACCTTCCAGACTATTTATACCAGCAATTTTATCTTTTTGGTAAGGAAATTCAAAGGCCTAAGAAGTTAAGAGTCATACTTCAGGATACACAACAAAGTGCAAGTACTGAATTGGAACATTGGTATCTGAACTGCCTTTTGGTGTTTCTGCTACTGCAGCACAATGATTTCACCTACGTAAGTAGTCATAGTAACAGCATAATGAAACAATATTTTGAACAGGAGCATTAAGATTATGTTGATGATAATTATATTACTAAGCACCTGTTTGGATATGCCATTCTTTCTTTCATCCAAATTGCTAAAATAGAATGCAAAGCACTTAAAAAGATACAACTACTCTATTATAATAACTTATTTGGATGAAATGACCATGGTTATAGTATAATTTCCAGAAATGTACCTAATTATGGAACATTTTCAGAAGGTAAGCATTTGCTTTATAAAAATTAAGTGGCGAAGTTTTCTTTGATTTGAAAGATAAGAAATCAAAGGAGGTTTAGGAAAAGTAGAATATTTACTTTTATTTTTGTTTTAAGGAAAGTAAAATTTTTAGATGTATGCTTCTATGTGAATTTTGTAATGTAGAACGTTATAGAAGCATACAGAGTTCTAAGAGAGAATCAAAGAAAAAGTTAATTCAACGATGAACCCTGTTTATTACATTCTTACTATGTAACAGATGTTTCTAGGCTCTGGGAAGTGAAAGAAAATAAGACCCAGTTTTGGGCCTTAGGAATCTCAAGACTAATACTGAAATGAATTTATACTATTTAGTAAACTACAGTATAGGTAAAAATACAGGTAGAAAACATGATACAGAAGAAGTACAAAAAAGAAATTGGTTTGCTCTACCCATCAATGAAAAGAAAGGCCCTGCCAAGAAAATGATGACAAATAGTGGTGTCAAAAGTTAAGAGTTCACCATGGAGACATGAGGAATATTATATCCCAGAGGGGAAGCAGTCTGTTCAATAGTGTGGGGACATCAAACCACATGACATGTTTGAGAGAGGGCCAAAAATTTTCCTTTTGGATTATGCTTAGAATGTTTCAGGAGATGGGGATGTAAAATTACATAGAGAGTAGGCCTTGAGAAGCCTTGTTCTATTACACATCAAACAATTTTTCATGAAAAGAGAAACATACACATGGATGGAGGGGAAAAAAAAAACGAGCAAATCTGGCTTTATTTTGGTGAAATCTGTTGAGGCAAAGTTTAGGATCATGATCTTATATATATTGTAGTGAAAGTAATGCTTTATGAAAGACAGAAAGTTATCCACAATTGCATCATCATTTACCTTGACTTCTTGAAAGGCAGTAGCATCATACTCCCCTCTACATATCCCTTCTCACTTGGCATTTCCTCGAACAGCCCCTCACTCCAATTCTTCTTCCTCTAAGCTCTTTGCTGCCATCATGCCCATAACTTTGTTCCTTGAGGATATAATGAGATTGTAAAAAAAATTCCTCAGGAAATAATAGTGCAGCCAAGAAAAGAGGAATGGTCAAATCAGTTAAGTCAGGGGAGAAAACAGTTTGGTTAAAGGCAATGGAAATTGAATAGGAGGCTCATGGCTAAGTTGAGAAAGAATGAGGAGAAAGAAGGCATAGTGATTTGTTTGGAGGAAACTAGAAGACTAGGGCCAAAATTAAAACCCTTAGAGCTATATTTTAGACTAAATGTGCAAAGTAATTTGAAGCAAAGCTAGTGGAGCAAAATATAATAAAGAGTCCAAATTGACTGTGCCTTTTCATAAGCAAAGGTCATGAACCAGTGGCATTTTCTTTGTAATAGGAACCCTATAGGAAACCTAAGATCAATGCTGGATGTAGATTTACTTGCATTAAACATGCTGATTCTACACTATTTTTGAAAGGTTAAGAAAAGATTTGAGGAACCCAATACAATGAAAAGTGTTTACATGATTTCTTTTTTTTTAATCTTAGTAGGTTGAAGCAAACCCTGGACTGAATCTGTAAGATGATAGTTGTAGCAGACACAGATGTATCCCATCTATATCCTCTCACCTTTACTGTCTTGGTTCATACTTGTGAAGTTCAAATTGCCAGCTCTTAAATTTAATGCATGTGTGTGGTGTTTTTTGTTTTTTTGGCTTCTGGGGCTTGTTTTGGGGCTAAGCAGCACACCAAAAGTTACAGGCAATTAATAACTCCTGGCAAAGGCTAACAGAATTTTGCCTAGAGAATGCACTGGTCATAGCAAACACCCTCTTCCAACAACACAAGAGAAGACTCTACACATGGACATCACCAGATGGTCAATACAGAAATCATATTGATTATATTCTTTGCAGCCAAAGATGAAAAAGCTCTATACAATCAGCCAAAAAAAAAAAAAAAAGACTGTTAGCTGACTGTGGCTCAGATCATGAACACCTTATTGCCAAATTAAGACTTAAGTTGAAGAAAGTAGGGAAAATCACTAGACCATTCAGATATTATCTCAATCAAATCCCTTATGATTATGCAGTGGAAGTGACAAATAGATTCAAGGGATTAGATCTGATACACAGAGTGCCTGAAGAACTATGGACAGAGGTTTGTGACATTGTATAAGAGGCAGTGATCAAGACCATCCTCAAGAAAAAGAAATGCAAAAAGGCAAAATGGTTGTGTGAGGAGGCCTTACAAATAGCTGAGAAAAGAAGTGAAAGGCAAAGGAGAAAAGGAAAGATATACCAATTTGAATGCAGCGTTCCAAAGAATAGTAAGGGGAGATAAGAAAGCCTTTCTCAGTGATCAGTGCAAAGAAATAGAAGAAAGCAATAGAATGGGAAGGACTAGAGATCTCTTCAAGAAAATTAGAGATACCAAGGGAACATTTCATGCAAAGATGGGCTCAATAAAGAACAGAAATGGTATGGACCTCACAGAAGCAGAAGATATTAAGAAGAGGTGTCAAGATTACACAGAAGAACTATACAAAAAAGATCTTCATGACCCAGATAACCATGATGGTGTGATCACTCACCTGGAGCCAGACATCCTGGAATGCGAAGTCAAGTGGGCCTTAGGAAGCATCACTATGAACAAAATTAGTGGAGGTGATGGAATTCCAGTTGAGCTACTTCAGGTCCTAAAAGATGATGCTATGAAAGTGCTGCACTCAATATGCCCGCAAATTTGGAAAACTCAGCAATGGCCGCAGGACTGGAAAAGGTCAGTTTTCATTCCAATCCCAAAGAAAGGCCATGCCAAAGAATGTTCAAACTATTGCACAGTTGCACTCATCTCACATGCTAGCAAAGTAAAGCTCAAAATTCTCCAAGTCAGGCTTCAACAATATGTGAACTGTGAACTTCCTGATGTTCAAGCTGGTTTTAGAAAATGCAGAGGAACCATAGATCAAATTGCCAACATCCGCCGGATCATGGAAAAAGCAAGAGAGTTCCAGAAAAACATCTACTTCTGCTTTGTTGACTATGCCAAAGCCTTGGACTGTGTGGATCACAACAAACTGTGGAAAATTCTGAAAGAGATGGAAATACCAGTCCACCTGACCTGCCTCTTGAGAAATCTGTATGCAGGTCAAGATGCAATAGTTAGAACTTGACATGAAACAACAGACTGGTTCCAAATTGGGAAAAGAGGACGTCAAGGCTGTATTTTGTCACCCTGCTTATTTAACTTATATGCAGAGTACATCATGAGAAACACTGGGCTGGAAGAAGCACAAGCTGGAATCAAGGTTGCCAGGAGAAATATCAATAACCTCAGATTTGCAGATGACACCACCCTTACGGCAGAAGTGAAGAAGAACTAAAGATCCTCTTGATTGAAACTAGAAGGGGAGAGTGGAAAAGTTGACTTAAAACTCAACATTCAGAAAACTAAGATCATGGTATCTGGTCCTATCACTTCATAGCAGATATAGGGAAACAGTCGAGACAGTGACAGACTTTATTTTCTTGGGCTCCAAAATGACTATAGGTGGTGACTGCAGCTATGAAATTAAAAGACGCTTGTTCCTTGGAAGAAAAGCTATGACCAACCTAGACAGCATTATAAAAAGCAGAGACATTACTTTGCTGACAAAGATCTGTCTAGTCAAAGCTATGGTTTTTCCAGTAGTCATGTACAGATGTGAGGGTTGGACTATAAAGAAAGTTGAGTGCCAAAGAATTGATGCTTTTGAACTGTGGTTTTGCAGAAGACTCTTGAGAGTCTCTTGGACTGCAAGGAGATCCAACCAGTCCATCCTAAAGGAGATCAGTCCTGAATATTCATTGGGAGGACTGGTGCTGAAGCTAAAACTCCAGTCCTTTGGCCATCTGATGCAAAGAACTGACTCATTTGAAAAGACCCTGATGCTGGGAAAGATTGAAGGCAGGAGAAGAAGGGGGCGACAGAGGATGAGATGGTTGGGGTGGCATCACGGACTCAATGGACATGAGGATGAGTAAGCTCTGGGAGTTGGGATGGACAGGGAAGCCTGGCGTGCTGCAGTCCATGGGGTCACAAAGAATCAGACACGACTGAGTGACTGAACTGAACTGACTGAACTGAATAAATCCCAGGAATATCCCACATCCAATAATTGATAGGAGTCCATGTGTAAATATCCCAGTTTCCATATCTCTCAATTGGGATTAGTCTTAGATGTGTGTCTTCAGGAGAAATAAGCTCCTTTCATCCAAAGTGATAGGTTTCTTGATAATCGCTCTTTATTAGCCGACTTTCTTGTCCTCATTTCTCACTGTTTTACTGCTATAGCCTTAGTCTCCATATTAAATTATTTTCACTCAACTCTTAGATTCAGAGACAGCTTCTGGTAGAACTCAAACTAATAAGATTTCCTTGGAATGAAGCATATCAAAGGAAGAAGACAGTACTACATTATAGATTTTCTGTAATAAACATGGAGAAATACAGTCAAGTAGTATAAAATACATGACAACTAAGAATATCCTAGGTCTATTAACTTAGTCTTATCCAACTCTTTGCAAGCCCATGGACTATACAGTCCATGAAATTCTCCAGGCCAGAATACTGGTGTGGGTAGCCTTTCCCTTCTCCAGGGAATCTTCCCAACCCAGGGATCGAACCCAGGTCTCCTGCACTGCAGGTGAATTCTTTGTTTGTTTGTTTGGTTGGTTTTTGTTGTTGTTTTTAATTGGAGGCTAATTAGTTTACAATATTGTGGTTGTTTTTGCCATACATTCACATGAATCAGCCATGGGTGTACCTGTGTTCCCTATCCTGACCCTCCCTCCCACCTCGCTCCCCATCCCATCCCTCAGGGTCATCCCAGTGCACCAGCCCTGAGCACCCTATATGGTGACCCTATATGCAGGTGAATTCTTTACGAGCTGAGCCACAAGGCAAGTCCACTTGCTATGAATCCACATGCAAATAATAAGGAAATCAAATACAGTAACAGTCATTATAATTATAACAGATTCTAAAAGCTTATTTTTCATCTTTAATTTTCATTTTTGATGAATTAGTATCTAGTCTTTTCTTTGCCTTCTGGATAAGAGAAAAACCAGTGCTGTGAGTTTTATAGACTGCTATAACTTATGTTTATTTAATTCACTGTCAAAATTTTATACGCCTTGTTTTGATTATTTATATCTGTATCCATTAGCTCTTGTTGCCTAATAAACCACTCAAACTTAGTGGCTGAAAACAAGAACCATTTACTTAGCTCACCATTCTGTATTGCCATCAGTTTAGGCTGGGCTAAGCTGGGAAGTTCTTCTGATTTAAACCCTCATGGTCTTGTGATCAACCGGCAGATTAACTGAGGGCTGGCTGGCCTGGCTAGGATGACATGTCTCTGTTCCACATTCTCCAGAAGACTAGCTCTGATTTGTTCTTGTGACTGGGCAAGGTTCCAGAGAAAAAGAACAGAGGCCCAAAAGGCTTCTCTGAGGCTCAGGGTTGGAAATAACAGTACTTCCACCATATTCCATGAGTCAGGAGTAAGTCAGGAGACCAGCCCAGATTTTAGAGTTGGGATAATAGATTGCATTTTCTAATGTGAGAAACATCGAAGTTACATTGTAAAGAATATACATTCTTGAATATTCATTCAAATAATTGAATTTATAATTTTAATCTGTTTATATAATATTAATACAAAATTAAAACTAGATGATGCTCAAATAAAAAAATGAGGGAAATGAAAGCACAACTAGACTTATATATTTGTCTGTTTTTCCATATTGTATTTTACATATATATTAGTTATGAGAAAATACTAAATATTTACCAAAGTGAATCATAAATTTGAGATATTTTTCTGTGAATACTTTTGGAATTACCTAGGGAGGGCACTGTTAGCCACAGTTAAGAAGAAAGAAAAGCTTTTAATGCAGAAGTTGATCTCACTTACCTACACGTTAAAAATGATCAATGTGGCACCAACCAAATTTGTCAAGAAGAAAATGCCATTTAAAATTGCTTTGAATATTTACCATGTGCTGAAAGATTATTTTCTTTGAATAGCTAAATGTTAACCCCTGGAAAAGAGGAAAACTGAGTGAAAATAGTGACAGGTCCTTAATTCTGGTGGAACTCCTGGGTATTCTCTAATTATAATTCCAGTTTGGCCTATTAAAGTAGGAACAAAGACATTGATTTTATTCATGTTGCTTACTCTATCTCACTTCTCTTTTAATGTGTATGAGGGATGTTTGCAGTTTTTCCACCTTCTTAAAACCGAGTCATATATTCTGGACAAAGAATGAAGGTCAGTTTAGCCTTAGCTTTCCTAAACTAACCGTATAAATCAAATTGGTACCTCAAAAATGAAGAGGTGGGAGTGATGTTTATAATAGTCATTTAAATTATAGAATAATAAAACAATATGAACTCTTCTTTAATTCCTGCTATGCTCCAGATAAATCAGTAGATGTTAGAAAATCGATCTTTGTTTAAGCCAGAGAGAGTTCCCAGTAAAAGTGAATCCCCTCCACAAACGTACACCAATTTCACATAGTAATATCTCCTTTTAGGCATTCTGTGGCATGATGATGGCCAGCAAAGCATTTTTCTAGTATGAAATTAATTTTCTCCTACATAAGTGGGGAGAAATATAGGATCGTTGGGTGGATAGAGAGCCATAATAATAATAGATGCCATTTGAGGTCCACAAAGTTTACAGAGCTTGGAAGTAGAAGAGTAGAATAGAACACAATTAATATTTTGTTTAATCTGTGTTGTCCACAGTAATCAGATGTCTTAAAGCAATCCTTCAGAATGTAGGAATTATTTATGTTGAAAAAATGGGACTATTTAGTTTGTTCAGAGATTTTGACTTCTTTTTTCACTGGGAAACAATGAATTTTATATACATGAAAATGATTACTTTTCAGCTCTTAAATGTTGTATAAAATACAAATATTTTTTTTTCTCTTTGCACTTTTGCTTTTCCTATCCTTCAAGCATCTTCATGGCCACCTGTGTTCCCTTCTTTAGAAGACAAATCAACAAACAAAATTTCCAAGATATTCAACATTCTCATTGCTTGACAAAAGCATGACTAAACACTAGTTTTGAAGAGCTATAAGAGCATATAGGACAAAATAGTGGATCAATAGGTATATAATGTCTTTTTTTTTTTTAAACATCTATCCATTATCTGTTTATTTCTGTGTATATGGGCACACTCACACACATATATTGTGTAGAGAGAGTGAGAGAGAAGGAAGGGTTTAAAATTTATTTTGCTATATTTTATTAACTGTGTAATTTATATTATTGGATATTTAATAAAAGGGCACACTAATTCCTGACATCTCTATATTGCTTGAATTTCCTCTTCTTGGGACTGAGGGCAGGAGAGGAAAGCCAAGAAAATGGACTTAGAATGAAGACATGCAATTTGCCTCTGCCAAAGAAAAATACTTTATTGTGATAGATGAAATTTTTTCTTTTTAACTGTATTTACATCAGGCATTGTAAAAATTCAGGAGCATTATATATTAGCATGAAAAAGAGTAAAATAAACATCTTGAACTTGATCCTATCAAATTGCAGACTACCAATTATATATTTATGAGGAAAAAATAGTAAAGTTACAACTCTTTCCCAGATATCTTTGCATCTGTGATTCAGAACTTTTACAACTACAAAATAATTTATTTTCTACTCTTCCATAGCAGAAATAGGAAATCTTTCTCAGCATGCTTGCAGGTTTACTATTTAAATAACAATTTTTAGCTGTTCTACAGATGACCTCATTTTCAGAACTGACTTGGATATAAAACTGTAGATACTGCAAACATCTGCAAGTATCCTAAATGATACATGCAAGTCACTGCCAAGTGGTTGAGTGAAAAGGGAAATAACACACTGTTTTTGAACATGTCTACACCATTGCACACATTGTGACCTCTATCACTTCAATGTCTCTGACTGGAAATGTAATCACTTTGGCAGTTTAAAATCAGTAAAGATACAAACATTAACAAACTTGAAGTTGCAGAAGTCATCAGTATCTTTCAGCATTGTGATGACAAGTAATCATTTGCTACTCATTTCTTTCTTACTGTAAAGCACAAGAAGATATGACCATCAGAGGATTTAGTTGTCCTGTTGCATTTCTAGGACAGCAATGGGCTTGATAAAGGAGTAAGAATTAGAACATGGTATTATATAACCATGGAACATCAAATAATTCCTCCAGGAATATGTAGACCTTCGAATGTTGATATAGTCCCTCTCTAAACCTATGTATAAAATGCATTAAGCCTATGGTTTCTTTGTTTCTTAAAACCTGATAGATTCCTCAGTCCTTATGAGGTATATAGATGTTCAAACTCTAGATATGAATGAAAGCAAATCTGAGCTTGGTTTGAATCTACACTGTTAGAAATTTTTAAATCTAGACCTGCCTCTTGTCTTTTGCCCTAGCTCAAGCTTCTTTAGCCATTTTTGCTGTTATAGTTATCTACTACTTGCACCTAGTTTTGTTCCCTAAAATTCTTCATAGGAACAGTCAAAGCCATGGGTGTGTCTATCCAGGTTTTTACTAGAAATAATAAGTTTAGATTTCCACCCACCTCAATATATGTGTATGAAAATAACCAAAGCTGTGAAACTCATGAAGCTATATTCAGTTCATATCAAGCAAGAAGCCTTACCACTACCATTCAAACTCTACAATTAATTAACGATTTCTCCTTTTACCCTTTTACCAGTGATAGACATGACCCTGGGTAACTCTACATTGAAATATTTCTTGGGAATTTTCCTTTAGTGAGCTCCAGTACAGTTCCTTTCAGGGAACAATAGATTTCCATCCCTTTTCTCCCTTTAGGAATATTTTTATGGACCACAGTGACCAAGGATACATGGCAAATAATTTCTCTGATGCTGTTACCTCTCATGGAAGGTGAAATTTGATTATGTAATGTTGGGAATTGAAAGTCATCTATTGTTTTGTGGAGATAATTTAATTTGAATTTGTATGGGATGCTCTTTTTTATTTTATTATTGAAATATAAAATTTTACAATTTTAAAATTTTACAGCTTTACAATGTTGTGTTATTTTCTGCTGTACAACGAAGTGAATCAGCTATATGTGTTCATATATCCCCTCCCTCCTGAGCCTCCATTCCACGCTCCCCATCCCACCCCTCTATGTCATCACGGAGCATCTAGCTGAGCTCCCTGTGCCATACAGCAGCTTCCCACTAGCTCTCTATCTTACACATGGTAGTGTATATATGTCAATGCTTTTCTCCCAATTCGTCCTACCCTCTCTTTCCCCTGTTGTATCCACAAGTTCATTCTCTATATCTGCATCTCTATTCCTGCCCTGCAAATAGGTTCATCTGTACATACAGACTGAAGTAAGTCAGAATGGGATGCTCTTCTGAATCCAGTTTAATATGGTTCATGATTACCTTTGAATGCCTTTTTACCCTTTGTTCACCAAATATATTTTCCCCAGAGCTCTTCAGTTCAGTTCAGTCACTCAGTCATGTCCTACTCTTTGTGACACCATGGACTGCAGCATGCCAGGCTCCCCTGTCCATCTCTTACCTTTTGTCTAAATCCTTACTACTTGAACTGTGGTCCCCACACCAGCATCATCATTTCCTGGAAGTTGTTAGAAATGTAGAATCTCAGACCTCACCCCAGACTTACTGAACCAGAATCTGTAGTTTTAAAAGACTCTCTTCCCAGGTGATTCACATGCACATTAAAGTTTGAGAAGTATGGTTCAAAAATATTTTCTGAAAGGAAAAATAACATTCCAGCTGGTTATTCTCCTTTGCATATCATCTATTCACTATTTCTTTCTCAGGACTACTCACTACTTTCTTTCATCTTTCCTTGGATTCTAAGTACTCAAGCTGTCTCAAAAATATGCTAGTTTTCCTACCCAATCAAACAATGGGCCAGAGAACTAAACAGACATTCTCCAAAGAAGACATACAGATGGTTAAAAAACACATGAAAAGATGCTCAACGTCACTCATTATCAGAGAAATGCAAATCACAACCAATATGAGGTACCATCTCACAACAGTCAGAATGGCTGCCATCAAAAAATCTACAAGCAATAAGTGTTGGAGAGGGTGTGGAGAAAAGGGAACTCTCTTACACTGTTGGTGCGAATGCAAACTAGTACAGCCACTATGGAGAACAGTGTGGAGATTCCTTAAAAGACTGGAAGTAAAACTGCCATAAGACCCAGCAATCCCACTGCTGAGCATACACACTGAGGAAACCAGAATTCAAGGAGACTCGTGTACCCCAGTGTTCATCGCAGCACTGTTTACAATAGCTAGGACATGGAAGCAACCTAGATGTCCTTTGGCAGACTGATGGATAAGAAAGTTGTGGTACACATACACAATGCAGTATTACTCAGCTATAAAAAAGAACACATTTGAGTCAGTTCTAATAGGGTGGATGAAACTGGAGCCGATTATACAGAGTGAAGTAAGTCAGAAAACACCAATACAGTATACTAACACATATATATGGAATTTAGAAAGATGATAATGATGACCCTATATACAAGACAGCAAAAGAGACACAGATGTAAAGAACAGACTTTTGGACTCTGTGGGAGAAGGCGAGGGTGAGATGATTTGAGAGAACAGCACTGAAACATGTATATTACCATATGTGAAATAGATGACCAGTTCAAGTTCAATGCATGAAACAGGGCACTCAAAGCCTGGTGCACTGGGAAAATCCAGAGGGATGGGATGGGAAGGGAGGTGGGAGGGGGGTTCAGGATGGGGGGTATACAGGTATATCCGTGGTCGATTCATGTCAATGTATGGCAAAAACCACCACAATATTGTAAAGTAATTAGCCTCCAATTAAAATAAATAAATTAATTAAATAAAATTACAGTGGAACTTTTTTCTGAGTTGGGCACATGTAATTAAGTTGAATTGTCATTATTTTAGGCAAGTGGCCCATTTAAAGGGTTTATATGATACAGTGTTCATATTAATTTTGTAATGCTCTGCACACCAACTAAAGATATCATCAATCTGTTAGCCATCTGTATGTCTTCTTTGGAGAAATGTCTGTTTAGGTCTTTTTTCCACTTTGATTGGGTTGTTTGTTTTTCTGGTATTGAGTTGTGTTGAGTTGCTTGTATATTTTGGAAATTAATCCTTTGTCAGTTGTTTCATTTGCTATTTTTTTCTCTTCATTCTGAGGGCTGTCTTTTCACCTCGCTTAGGGTTTCCTTTGCTGTGCAAAAGCTTTTAAGTTTAATCAGGTCCTACTTGTTTACTTTTGCTTTTATTTCTGTTACTCTAGGAGGTAAAGGAATGCATTTGAGTCAGTTCTAATGAGGTGGATGAACCTAGAACCTATTATACAGAATATATATGGAATCTAGAAAAAAATGGTACTGAAGAATTAATTTACAGGGCAACAATGGAGAAACAGACATAGAGAATAGACTTATGGACATGGGAAGGGGGAGGAGAGGGTGAGATGTATGGAAAGAGTAACATGGAAACTTACATTACCATATGTAAAATAGATAGCCAATGAGAATTTGCTGTATGGCTCAGGAAACTCAAACAGGGGCTCTGTATCAAGCTAGAGGGGTGGGATGGGGAGGGAGATGGGAGGGAGGTTCAAAAGCAAGGGGATATATGTGTACCTATGACTGGTTCATGTTGAGATTTGACAGAAAACAGCAAAATTCTGTAAAGCAGTTATCCTTAAATAAAAAATAAATATATTTTAAAAAAGATATCATCAATCTGAAAAATATATATATGCTAGTTTTCTTATGGACACTAGATTGAAAAGATATCATTTCCACAAAAGCACTTTTTCTGCATTTACATTTGACATGTTATTTTCTGAATCTAGAGCTGATCC
The DNA here is from genome assembly GCF_032405125.1 of Capricornis sumatraensis. Lineage (NCBI taxonomy): Eukaryota > Metazoa > Chordata > Mammalia > Artiodactyla > Bovidae > Capricornis > Capricornis sumatraensis. The sequence goes on from NC_091092.1 coordinate 116,692,963, forward strand.
TCCAATAGAGCAGGTATTAGCCACATGTGGTTATTTAGAGTAAAATTAATTAAAATGAAAATTAAGTTAAATATTTGCTTCTTCAGTCATTAAAGTCACATTTCAAGTACATATTATGCATTGGACAGTGCAGATGTTGAGCATTTACATCATTAGGGAACGTTCTATCAGACAGCAATTGTCTAGGGATGACTATATTCTAAGTTAGGCTTTGAAATTGTCAGTTTCAACAGCTTCCAGATTAGATTGGCAGCTTCAGTGAACCAGGATAACCAGCTGAAAGAGAGAGAAAAAATCTAGTTAAATCAAGGGGTTATTCCCAGTACATTTGATCTATTTCTGAAATATCAAGCTATTTCATGTAGGTTAGATGTGTGAGAGGAATGATGTTAAAAAATGCCTCCTCTTCTCAAATTTCTTTACCAATTATAAGGAGATCATAGTAACAGCATCCTACTGGAATGAGGGGACTTGGAAATGGGAGCATAGACTCTAGTTGGCAATAAATCACTGAATGTATGATACTGGGTAAATCACTTGACCTGTCTGAGTATGAGTTTATTTATCTACACAATCTGTTTGGTGGTCTTTAGGCTCTCATCTGTTTCTTTAATTGTCAGTTCCATGAATTAGACACTTGAAATCAACTCAGTGGGTATCAACCTATAGATAGCATTTGAAGAGGAATGTGCATTTGATATCTATCAAACAGAAGTGCTGGGGTTACAGATAATTTTTTAAGCATCTGCTTTCAAGGAAATAATAATCTGGAAGAGTGGCCTATAAAGTGGAGTGCTTTACCTCAGGAGAAACCAAGTTGATTCTCAAAACTGATGTGATGATAGTAAAATTTTCTCTATATATTCATTGTTTATTTAAAATCAGCCTTGGAAGAATTTGATATATGGATTATCAGTAGTAAGAATAGTTATGAGTGAAAATTTGTCAAGGAATATGTTTATCAATAAATTAAGTATATATTCAAGCATATAATCATAATGCACACATTTATTGAAAGCGCATGTTCAGATATTTTTAAAGTTTTGGAGAGGGTAATGATAGAAGTTTGGAGAGCACTTGTCTAGAGGAGAGAAAGAAAAATAATAATACAGTGTGTGTGTGAGAGAGAACTGCTTTAATGGGAATATATAGAGTTCAATAAGTGTACAAAAGAGAGCACATAACCATGAGTGGGAGTCAGGGGTGGGACAGATTTTCAGAAGACGTGCTCCTTGAATTGTCCAAGTGAGAAGCAAAGGTGGTCTGGGCAGAATGAGTGGCACATGCAATGACACATATGCACTAACGAGGGTGAAAAATGTAGGCACCATAACTGGCTCAATGTGGCTGGAAGCTACTCTATATGTCAAGGAGGGGTAAGAGACAAGGCTGGAGAGAAGGACATAAGCCGTAAACATATATGTATACACATGGTTTTCCAGAAGCAAGGAACATTTTCATTTTAAAATGTTTTCCAAAGTGTCTCAGCTGTGCCACATTTTTCTTTTTGCCAAAGTTGTTTTTTAAATATTAATTTTAAAAATTGGGATCATATATTTTTCTTTTTAATCATCTGAATCATTCCCAAATTATTATATAGGGAAAAGGGATCACTTTGATCATTTTGTAGGTTTCTTTTTTGTTTTTGAGTTGCACCAGGTCTCCCTTGCTGCTCACCGGCTTTCTCTGGTTGTGAAAAGCAGTGGTTACTCTCTGGTTGTGGTCTGCACGCTTCCCATTGCAGTGGCTTCTCTTGTTGTGGAGCACAAGCTCTAGGAGCGTGGGCTTCAGTAGTTGCAGTGTGTGGGCTCCATAGATGTGGCTCTCGGGCTTAGTTGCTCCACAGCATGTGGAATCTTCCCATACCAGGGATCGAACCTATGTCCCTGCATTGGCAGGCTGATTCTTATCCACTGTACCACCAGGGAAGTCTGGTTTTCATGTTTGATTAAGCTAGTTCAAGTTTAGTGCAAACACTGAAGAAAACTTGAGACCTCTGGGAATCTACAAGACTTTTACGAATGCTTCCAAACATTGACCTGTTCTAAGCAGTAGACATCATTGTTGATCCTTCCAATTTCCAGTGTTTAGCATTATTTTAATTTTTGCCCTTTTTATTTATTTTTCAATACTAATATTTAAAGAAAAATAAATAACTTGATATTGTGACCTTAATTTTTCTCAGGATAAAATGGTAAAAATATTATTTTTCTACAACACTTTTTCATTATATTCAGGAAAAATAATTGGTTGTTTATGATACCAACAAGTATTCCAGCATATACCAGTAAAGTATAATTTTGTTAACCTATTAATTTAGTTACTATTAAATTCACTAATTGAACAACTGTCTGATTAAACACAGATGTTATTATTTTTTGCCAGAATTTTTTGATTAAAAGATGTAGTGAAAACCAAGAAAATTTCAATAGAGATGTGTGTTTGAATGATCTCCCAGGAAATAAATATTTCCCTGGGGATATATTGCCTACTCATCTGAAATTCTTGAGTTTATTCAAGGCATAAGGGCACTAAATCGTTCCCTTTCTTCTGCCAGACCCTCAGTAGTGTAACAAACCCCATTACAGTTCTCCTTTTTTTCCCTTTCATTAGTTACAGACCTCTGGGCTTGGCAACTTGACTAGAAAGTACAGAGTAATAATAGGATTAACACTTAAATTGCCCTAAACTTTTGATTGGCTGGTCAACAACATCAATTATTTCCTGGGTTTGTATTGGAGAGGAATCCTATATACCTACAGACCCTACTAGGAAAATATCCACTACTGATTATTGCTAATTTCCAGGTATATTGAAAGTAATAATAACCAACTCTAAATAGTTTATATAATAATGAGGTTCCATGAATCTTACTTTAACTTTAAGAAAAACATTTGTATTGTAGGCTGCAAATTAAAAAGCTGTATCAATTATTAATTTGCATCTCAGCAGAAGATTCCTTTAAATAACTGTGAAGATATTTCATTTTGAATTTTATCAACTTTATTGACCATGAAAACAATATTTTGTGCTATCTTCTGTTAATTATATTAATATTTAGATACAGTAAATACAGAAAATTTTCCTTTCAGAAATTGTTAAAGAGAAGTACATTTCTAATACTTCTATTACTGATTCCAGAAATAGCAAAACTCTGAAAATGTTTTAAAAAGTGAATTCTTTATAATTTGTTTCTTAAGGCATCTTTTGTCATTTGTTGTCCATTCTACACAATTGTTTTTTAACATCAAAGCATTTTCAGTAATGCTTCCTAAGAGACTTTTCTCTCTCTGTTAACAGTAGATGGATATTTGGGAGTATAAAATTTTATTCACTTCTAAATTGATGACACATGCTTTAGATTACAAGCTAAAGAGAAGATGTGATCAGCTATGATGTACTGAAATTAACAATGTCTAAGTATACATGAGCAAAAAATATTATTTTAATTCTTGACTCACAATATCTTAGGATGTTAAAAATAAATGTATATTTAATACAAAATACTGGTTACATACCATGTGCCTGTCACTTATTAATAGAAGACCATTACTTAGAATATCTTTTTTTCCCCCACAGACCCTGTGAAAAAATTGTGTTAACTCTTTTTAGCAATTAAACAAACTGAGGTTCAGAGAAAGGAGGGGATCAGTGATCAAATACATGGTAAAACACTATGTGGATAGCTAACCCAGAGTTCCTGAGTTCTAGTATACTCAGAGCTGCCTTTGTTCTTTTCAATGATATTCAATTTTAACTCTTTTTTATTCCCAAAGTTTTAAGTTAGTCTTAATTTGTGGATGCCATATATATGCAGATATGTAGAGGAAAGTATTGGGTCAGCCAAAAAGTTTATGTTTTTCTGTAAAATGTTATGAAAAACCTCAATGAACATTTTGGCCAACCAAATTAAGTTACCCTACCTAGCAAAAATATGTTAGTCAAGGTGATAAGGTACTTGGATTAAATGAACAATGGCTAGGTTTGATCTTGATTGTCTGGTGACTTGCTATATAATCTTGTGAAAGGCTTTTTTCTTCCTCTGTGCCTCAGTTTCCTCATTTCTCCTTGTGTCCCTCAGATCTCTGCTCAATGATGCTGCAAAACAATAAACTCCAAATCTCATGGGCTTAAAGCAAAATATATATATATATATATTCTTTTTTTTTGCTGACAGGATTGCTGGTCAGTCAAAGTGGCTTTGTTTCAGGCTATGGATTGGGTTTAGGTCTGCCCCTTTCTTTCTAAGAGGAGCAGTTACTTTTGTGGTGCATGCACAAAAGGACAAGAGGCCAAGCCAGACCACACTAGCACAGTTAAAGCTTCTATTAATACTTGCTTCACATCTACTAACTATCCATTGTCAGAAGCTAGTCATATGGTGAAGCACAAAAGTTAATGAGGCAGAGATATAAAGTACACCTAATCTGTTAATAGAAGGCAATGGCAACCCACTTTAGTACTTTTGCCTGGAGAATCCCATGGATGGAGGAGCCTGGTAGGCTGCAGTCCATGGGGTCGCTAAGAGTCAGACACGACTGAACGACTTCCCTTTCACTTTTCACTTTCATGCATTGGAGAAGGAAATGGCAACCCACTCCAGTATTCTTGCCTGGAGACTCCCAGGCACGGGGAATCCTGTTGGGCTGCCGTCTATGGGGTCTCACAGAGTCGGACACAACTGACGCGACTTAGCAGCAGCAGTAGCAATCTGTTAACAGGCTCTACAGAGTTGCACAGCAAAGGGAATGTGTTCAGAATTCTGTTCGTGGGCGGGGGTGAAGAATTAGGTACAATAATTAAATCTGCTCCATTCCTCTTTAGTTATCACCTGAGTAGCTGTACTTTGTTAAACAAAACTGTTCCAACCAACTTTAAGGTGCTACATATTTTCATGTAGCTTAAGAAATGATGTGTGGATGTTAGGATACTTTAGTAGAATTATGGTATGTTGTTTATAGGCTAATGAAAAAAATCGCGTAAGGAAAAATATGTTTGCTTTTAGAAGATTAAAATTTAAATACACGCTGAGGCTCTGATAGCATTAGTTATTCACTTCTTCAACATTGTCATTTTATTGACATTATTTAAAGAAATAGAAATCTTACAGAAGCCAAGGGATTGTATGAGCAGACATATGGTTTTTAATTTAGTTTTACATATTTACTTCACTAAATAGGACATGCAGTTTACTGGACAGTGCATAAAGCAAAGCTCTCCCTATTGGTACCAACTTGGCAGGCAATTTGGTTTTAATCCTGTTTAGAGGTTGCTTGTGCATTCCTGTACATTTCAACTCTGATCCTCTAATGGTCATCTGTTATGCTGTGATTACATGGATGAACTGCAAAAAGATCATCTGAATAAATTGTCAAGTTAAGGGCACAGTATCTGTGCAAAGGAAAAATGCTACAATTAAAAATAAAATAGGCTGTGATTTATAATGAAGTTTGACAATTAAAAAAATAATACAAATACTCCACTTAATAAATTCTGCCTATGAAAATGTTCTAATGAATAATTCTCTGCATTGTTAAAATCTCAACAGAATGGCTAGTTTTAACATGAGTTTGAGGATGGAAATACCTTTCACTCCTGTAGTTAATAACCTTAAAGCTAGAAAGTGCTGAGAGTTCACATCACACCTTCTATAAGGACCGGTAGACTGGAGTTTAGTGTAGCATTTTTTTTTTTTTGTACTCTATTAGCAGAAGAAAAACTGCCTATTATAAGCTTTTCCAAAGTATATTTTATTTTTTGGCTCAAAATACCATCACGTCTTTCAATACTTCACTTTATGTAATAATAATCGAAAGCAAATTTTTACAAGACCCACTGGTTCTTCAATGATAGATACAAGAGGCTGAGCCAAAACCCAAGATGGGCAATAATCTCTCTGTTGGTATATAGGAATTCATGCCATATTCCCTTTGGTTAGCTTTAGAGAAGCATAAAGTGTCTTTTTTTTTTTTAACTTTATTTTACTTTACAATACTGTATTGGTTTTGCCATACATTGACATGAATCCACCACGGGTGTACATGCGTTCCCAAACATGAACCCCCCTCCCACCTCCCTCCCCATAATATTTCTCCGGGTCATCCCCGTGCACCAGCCCCAAGCATGCTGTGTCCTGCGTCGGACATAGACTGGCGATTCGATTCTTACATGATAGTATACATGTTTCAATGCCATCCTCCCAAATCATCCCACCCTCTCCCTCTCCCTCTGAGTCCAAAAGTCGGCTATACACATCTGTGTCTTTTTTGCTGTCTTGCATACAGGGTCATCATTGCCATCTTTCTAAATTACTCAGCCGCTAAAAAGAATACATTTGAATCAGTTTTGATGAGATGGATGAAACTGGAGCCGATTATACAGAGTGAAGTAAGCCAGAAAGTGTCTTTTTTTACTCATGCTTCATCTAGAACGTAAACAAAAGTTGCGTACTTCTAAACATCATCTTGCTTTTGATATCCTAATACTCAGTTCTCATGTATTAGACCTTGTGGACACAACCTAACACCCGAGTTCCTCTTAGAGTTTTAAGGGGAGTTAATTCCACTATGCCTTTTATCCTTTTCTCATTATTAACTAGCATTTAGTGAGAAATTTTTAGATTAGCTAAATTCTTTACATGAATCATGCTGCATGTACTATCTAGTAATTAGCTAACCTCTGCTTAATTGTCTTCATCTGAAAATTGGAAATTATCATAGTACTGATCCCCTGGGGTTGTTTTAGGAATTGAATAAAATGAGGGTGTAAACTACTTTAAAAAAAAGTGTATAGCATGTGTGAACAATAAAAAAATATGAAATATTTCCATTCATACATTCAAAAAACGTACTAAACATCTGCATTTTCACACACTGACCTAGGGACTGGGAATTCAGTTTTGAACAAGACAGACAAGGTTTCTGTTCTTGAGGAGTTCACATTTCAGTGAGAGATGACAAACAATATATAGCAAACAAGATCGATTCTAGTAATAAAATAATTTTATAAGTGAAGACATTTAATTTGAAAGAAGGCACATACTTTGCTCAAGATCATAAAGCTGAAAGGTAGTAGAACCTGGGTTAGAATCTAAGATTATGGTATTCCAAAACCAATCTTTGGTATTCCAAAGCTTTAAACCTGTTATCCTTCCCATGCTGTTATGCTCATTATAGTCTTTGAAACTTTTTCCCACTGCAACCTTCCTCTCTTGTACTCCCTACACCATTCCCTGAAATCACTATATCATGTCTTTACCTTTACTGAAACCTGATTCTCCTTGAAAGTGAGCATATAAATTATGATGGTGGTTCTCAAACTTCAGGGCCTATTGGAATCACTGGGGATCTTTAATACAATACCAATCTCTGGGTTGCCTCTAGAGATTCTGATCGAATTATTCTGGGTTGTGGATCAAGTGATTCCATTGTGCAGCCTTCCACATGATGACTACTAATAATACTCTGCCTCTATCCCAAAAGGTTATCATCAGGTTGCCTACCTTTAACTTCTTTCTTGGAACAATTTCCTGAATCCTTTGGAAATTTCTATAATTAGGGGTCACTCCCACATTTCCCTTGATCCAAGTTGATCTCTCTTTCTTCCAGATCATCACTTGCAGCTCTTTTCAAAGCCCTAGTATTGAAAGTACATTTTTGTTACTTGATGGTGTCTTCCTCCCTCTAGATGACCCTATTGCACGGTCTCTTGGCCTCTTTATTACATTAAATAAAATCCTTCTTGCATTTTCCTCCAGTGAGTATTCCACTATTCTGCCCGCATCACAGCCAAATTTCTGAGAAATGTCTTTTCACTTTGTCTCAGCTTAACTGCAGTCATCTCCATTGCTGTATTTCTACTCAGTCTATATCTGCTTTTGATACTAGAATATAGAATATACAACTCAGGGGATGTGAGCATAATACAATTTTATTTTGCCCTCACCTTGCCCATTTGTATTGTAGTGCTACCTCTGAACAGGACTCAATACGATGTCATACTGGCTCTTATCTAGTCCAATTTTGAACGTGTCATGCTTCCAAAGATTACCTGCCAATCCCAACACAGCTACCCAAATCCTGAGACAATTAGAGCTTTCTCAAGCAGGAATCAAGCACAGATTCTCCATACCTCAGAAATACAAAATTGAATGTCTATAAAGAAGTTCCCGTTACTAGACCCGTGATGAGAGGGAAGATGATGAATCACAAATCGCCAAAGAAATCTATTCCTCTTCTATTATTTGACTCACTTTTGTAATGGAGTGAGATGGAATACATTCCACATTTATAATGGCATACATTCTCACATTATTTCCTTCATTGTTTCATCTGGATCCACTAATATCAATCTTAATATCACTGTAAGTAGTATAACCAGACATCATGTGTTTCATGATGTGATGTAATGAAGTATACTTGCTTAAAAAAATTGAATCTAAATCAAATCAGCCTCTAGATTTAATTTAGAGTTTATAGGAAATACATGGCTTTAAGGAACAAGTTAAATGATACTACTAGAAAGCATGGAACTTAAAAAAAAATGCAAGTAGCTTTATAAGACAATGACCTAGTTTTCCCAGAAAATCAATTGCAAGGGGGAAAAGGAGTGGGGCTCTGCAGCTCTTACAGAATAAAAGAGATTTAAAGGACAAAAGAGCCAAACATGATCAGCAGATCTTGTTTGAAACCTAATTAAAGGAAAAAAAGCTAACTAACCGTAAATACACTCTTAGAATCAGAGCATCTGAATATTGCCTGGTTATTTGGATAGCATTAAGAAATTATTATAAATTCTGATATGTATAAAATAGGATAATAATTATGTTAAAAATAAAAATATCTATAATTTAGGGATTTTAGCAAAGTATTTATTTGTCAAATGACACAATGTCTGGAATTTATACATGTCTACTTCCTAAAGTTTTAGAGAAGACAGAAAATTGGGCAAGTACTAATTCTGGGACTGGGTTTAGTATTCTAGTTTCTCTAATTTTGTGTATCCTTGAGAATTTCTAAGTAAAATTGTAGTATTGTTTTTGCATTCTTAATTTTAGTTTAGTTGTTCTTGTTCTTACTGTTGAGTTTTGTTCTTTTAAGGATCATGGATCTGCATATTTAAAAATGTATTTAGCTCCCAGGTTAAGCCTGCCCATTGGCTAGTTGTAATTAATTACTCATTTAGGGGATGATTCCCAGGTGGATGTTCAACATCATTTCTTTACCAGGTCAGGTCTCATGTATTAATCTGAAGTTAAGTGTAAGTGTTAGTCACTCAGTCGTGCCCAACTCTTTGCGACCCTGTGGACTACAGCCCATCAGGCTTCTCTGACCATGAGCTTTTCCAGGCAGGGATACTGGAGTGGGTTGCCATTTCCTTCTCCACGGGATCTTCCCAATCCAGGGATAGAACCCGGGTCTCCTGCACTGCAGGCAGATTCTTTACTGACTGAGCTACAAGGGAAGCCCAATCTGAAGTTAGACCCCTTTAAAACTGAAGCACTGAAAGAAGATTTCTGGATGTGTGACTATGCAAATCACCGTACTTTTATTTTGAGGAGTTAGGAAAAATTGATAATTGTTGGGGTTTCTTGGCACTGTTGTTTTTAACTATTAATTGATACAGACAGTACACAAATTATATATATATATATATATATATATATATATAAAATTTTCAGTAGTGTTTAAAAATGAAATTAGGTTGGTCTTTCTCTTTAGCATAGGTTCCCTAAAAGAAATCAGTCATATTTATTATCTCAGTTCTGCAAAGACTGCTAAAGCCTAATCAGAATGTGGCATTCCACTTTCCTTATGACTGTATGCCTTAGATACTACCTCAGAAAGTCACCAGACTTTATACACGGTAGACTGTGTCCATATTCTTATGTGATAGAAGGATACTTTATTGCAAAGATAAGAGCTATTAAAAGTCCAGGATCCTAATCTATAATAGTGATTCTTCCAAAGCAGTATTTAAGAAATTTGCCTCACCGTAAGATTTACCTAGGATATTTGCTAAAGACACAAGCCCTGGATCTCCTGGAGATCCTTAAAGATCTTGACTCAGTAGGTTGTGGGTGAGCCATTTAATGTATCTTTTAAAAGCTCCTCAAGTGAAAACCCGTTTATGAAAACCCATTTGAGAAACATTGCTCCACACTAATACATTTCACTTTAATTAGGCATACCCAAATTCTTCCTGACCGCGTGTAAGAAACCACCAACTTAAGGTCTTCCATTAAAAATATGTTTTGTATTCAGTGACAACCAGGAGCCCACCCTGATATTGTGTAGCCTCATGTAGAGACAAAATGAAAAAAAAAAACATCTAATACTAAGAAATATAGTTTGCATACATTGTTTTTGCTAATTTGATTTGCTAATCCTGGATGCCCAGTAAAATTTTTATTTCCAGCTTTACCTTCATCATCCACCATGCCTTAGGAGTAAAGATGAAGTTCTTAAGAGAATAAATCCTGAGGAACTAAGGGTTTTCATCACAAGAAGAAAATATTTTTTTCTTTTCCTTTTTGCTCTTTCTTTTTATTGTATATGAGAAGATTGATGTTAAATAACCTACTGTGGTAATTTCACTATGTATGTACTTATACAGGGATGTGTGTCAATTATGTCAATAACACTAAAAGGGTGAACATATACTCTTTATGGGCCTTGTAATTAGCTGTTCTTTATGGAGATAGTACCTGGATTGTTCTGTTTAATAAATATTTATTGAATGAATGCATGCATGCATTAATTTAATACATTAAGAGTTTATCTGCTGTCTGAAGCATTCCAAGATCAAGTAATAATTGAATGTGTTTGTTTTTCTCGTACCTTTCTTTATATACTAATAACAGCATGTACCAATCCAGAGTCCCATCAGGGAAATGTTATGCTGTAAAATGACAATTTGATGTTTTGTTTATACTTTTTTTTCTTAGAAGCAGTTAACACCATCTAGAGTACCTGACTATATTTCATTAGAGTTTTGTAGCCTCCTTCAGGGAATTTACTGAACTAATATTTTAAATGCTGAATTTTGGTTTTCTTTTGTTAAAAGTCATTTATTCATGTCTTGCATGTAATTAGGAATCTCATTTTGAATAAGATTTTTTCCTTCATTTTCTTGTTTGCCTTCTACAGCATTTGTAGTTGCCACCTCAGAGCCTCCTCAGGAATCGTCCATCGAATTGATGATCTCAGTGTTCCTACCCCTGCATAAGCAGTGGGTATCATAGGTCTAATCACAAAGCCAGAGAAGGTGGTGTTGCCATTTTCTGGTGTTAAACATATGTATATTATAAAATAGCCCCAGCACATAGAAAACGTGCAAGAATTTTACAGTGAACATTTGTATGTTTGTGTGTGCTAAGTCACTTCAGTTGTGTCTGGTTCTTTGCAACCCCATGGACTGTAGTCTACCAGGCTCCTCTGTCCAAGGGATTCTACTGGACTGGGTTTCCATGCCCTCCTCCAGGGGATCTTCCTGACCCACAGATCAAACCTGTGTCTCCTGCATTACAAGAGAAGACTTTACCACTGAGCTACCAGGGAAGCCTGAACATTTGTATACCTAACACTGATATTCAACAGAACATTTTGCTCTACTTGTTTTATCACATCTTTGTCTAGCTATTCTTCTATCCCTGATATTTTTTGTAGGCATTTTATCATAAGTTGCACACATCAGTATACTTCAGTCATACATTTTAGCATGCAACTCATAAGCAAGAGGTCAGTATTTTTTACAGTTCTTTTTAAAATTTAAAGTAAAATCTACATACAATAATATGTACAAATCTTAAGCAGGCATTTTGATGAATTTTGACAAGTAACCCAAACTCCCATTACAATATAGGATATTGTCATCACCCCAGAAAAGTTTTCACATTTTCCTTTCCAGTCCATTTTTATTTCATGCCTACTTTCAGAGGTAACTACTATTCTGACTTTTTTTCAACTAAATGAATTAATTTTCTCTGCTTGTTCCAGCACTTTCTATGATTTGTTCATACACTATGTACTCTTTTGTGTAAGGCTTTTTTCACTCAGCATATTTTTGATATTCATTCATGTCATTCTCTGTGCAAGGAACTTACTACTTTCTGGTACTAAGTAGTATTTCATTATATAAATATACCACACTTTGTTTATTCTCCTCTTGATTGACACTTTAGTTGTGTTTCTAGTTTGGGGTTTTATGAATAAAGCTCTATGCACATTCTTGTACAAGGTTTTGTGTAAACATACATGTTTGCATATAACTTGGGTAAATAACTAGTAGTATATTTCCTGGTTGCAGCATGAGTGTATCTTTACATTCATGCTTTACACTCATACAGTTTTATATAAAACTGTTTGACCTTTTTTTCCAAGCTACTTGTATCATTTTACACCCCTCCCTAACAATATATATGTGAGAGCTCAAGTTGTTCCACATCCTTGACAAATCAGGTGTTATTGGTCTTAATTTATCCATTCTGGTGGATTTAGTGGTATCTCATTGTGATTTCTGGAGAAGGCAATGGCACCCCACTGCAGTACTCTTGCCTGGAGAATCCCAGGGATGGGGGAGCCTGGTGGACTGCCATCTGTGGGGTCGCACAGAGTCAGACACGACTGAAGCGACTTAGCAGCAGCAGCAGCAGCATTGTGATTTTAATTTTCATTTTCCAGATGACTAATAATTTTGAGATTTTTTTAATGTGCATTATGGCCACTCTTGGCATTAATAACATTTGTTTATTAGGTATTCTTTTTGTTTAAGAGTTAATTTCAACTTGCTAATATATTGCTAATCATTGTTATGACAGTATTCATTAGGAACATATGTTTTTTATTCCCTTTGTTAAGTTTTGATCCATGGAGATAGAGCATTAATAGCATGATTATTTCACAAGATATGAACACATAATCACCAGTTCTTGCCTCCAGGCTTAATGTATGTGACTTAAGTGTAGTATTTCTGTTTTGTCTTTGGTTCATGAAGATATTTATCCTAAGGCTATTATTTTTAGTTTCCTGTTTTCATATTATCTGTTTCTTTATGTATTTAAAGTATTGCAGATGCATAAAATATTTTCTTTCTGTGTCATCTAGACCAAAATTGACATCTTTACAATTTTGTCATGAATTTTTGGTTTGGTTTTGATTTACTTTTCCTTGGTTAGTGTTGATAACATTGATTTAAATGTATAGGACACACACAAAGATACTTGGAGGGTACCAAAAGGCAGAACTTTTTGTTACTTGCAACTCCAAATGAGAGAAGGCAGGCAGGGGTACACAGAGGGTCACACCTGGGAACAGGGCAACAGCAAACTGGACCTGTAAGGGGGCAGTTTATGTATGGCAAATGGGGTTAGGTTATCCAGATTTCTCAAATTCTCTGTTGATTGGCTGTAGTGAATAATTTCAAGGGCTTGGGGGCTTAGGAGTTGCCTCTAGTTGTCTGATGCTTGGACATAGGGTGATTAGAGCTGGTGCATAGTGACCCAATGTGTGACAGCAAAAAAGACAAGTGCTTGATTTGTGAACTTAATCACCTGCTAAAGAAGGGGAACTGATTGGCTTCTAGGCAGGGCCTCAAAACTGAATACAGACAGCATAAAAAAAAAATACTATACTAAAAAACAAATAAAATAACCCACTATGTCTAACAAGGTAGACATCCTGTATTAGTACATCATTCTTGGTTGATTTCCTTAACCTTCTCATGACATAGTTTTAGGATCAGTGGTGCAAGTCATTGAGCTTATATCTGAGATATAACATAAAAACTGACAGTACTTAAATTGGACTACATTAAAATTTAAGACTGTGCATCAAAGGACCTAATCAACAAAGTGAAAAGGAAACCTACAGAAGAGGAGAAAATATTTACAAATCATGTCTGATAAGGGGTTAATGTCTGGAATATATATATGTGTGTATATATATATATAATTGCAACTCGACAACAATCAGTATCCTGATTAAAAACTGGGAAAGGAGTTGAATAGACATTTCTCCAAGGAAGATGTTGGAGAAATGTCTATAATATCTATAAGCACATGAAAAAATGCTAAACATCACTAATCAATAGAGAAATCCAAATTAAAATCATATCAAGATGCCATTTCATACTTATTAGGATAGCTATCATGAAAGATAAAATAAAAAATTGTTGTTGAGAATTTGGGAAAATTAGAATTTAACACTGCTGATGGGAATGCAACATAGTGTATCTGCTGTAGAAAGCAGAATGGCAGTTCCTCAAAAAATTAAAAATAGAATTACTGTGTGAGCCAGCAATCCCAATACCCAAAATAATTGAAAGCATGCTCTCAAAGAGATATTTGTATACCCATGTTCATAGCAACATCAATAACTAAAAGGTGGAAGAAACTCAAGTGTCCAGCAATGGATAAATGGATCAACAAAGTGGATAAATAAAATATCCATACAATGGAATATTAAAAGTAAGGAAATTCTGAGACATGCTACAACATGGATGAAACTTGAGGACATTATGCTAAGTGAAATAAGCCAGTCCCCAAAGACAAATACTGTATGTTTCTACTTATATGAGATATTAAGTATAGTCAAATTCATAGGGAGAAAAAGTAGAATGGTTGTTTCCAGGGGTTGTGGGGAGAGGGAATTGTCCAATGGCTATAGAGTTTCACTTTTGCAGGATGAAAAGAATTTGGGAGATTGGTTGCACATCAGTGTGAATATACTTAACATTATTACTAAACTGTACTCTTGAACACATGAATTTTCTAAAACATTGATAGTTACACTAAATATTTGCGCTACAATTATTTGGATGTTATTTAAGGAAAAATCTGAGTTAAGCGTTAAGTAGTTTAAAACTCAAACAGCATATTTAAGAGCAGAGACATCACTTTTCCAACAAAGGTCCATATAGTCAAAGATATGTTTTTTCCCAGTAGTCATGAGAGTTGGTCCATAAAGAAGTCTGAGCGCTAAAGAACTGATGCTTTTGAATTGTGGCGCTGGAGAAGACTCAAGAGTCTCTTGGACTGCAAGGAGATAAAAGCAGCCAATCCTAAAGGAAGTCAACCTTAAATATTCATTGAAAGAACTGAAACTGAAGCTCCAGTACTTAGGCCATCTGATGCATAGAGCTGACTCATTAGAAAAGACCCTGATGCTGGGAAAGACTGAAAGCAAAAGGAGAAGGAAGTGGCAGATGAGATGGTTAGATAGCATCACAGACTCAATGGACATGAATCTGAGCACACTCAGGGAGATAGTGGGGAACAGAGGAGCCTGGCGTGCTGCAGTCCATAGGGTCACGAAGGATTAGACACGACTTAGTGACTGAACAACAACGACAACAGCAACAACAATTTTAAAGCATAGTATAAAGATAAAATTATCTGTTCCTTTAAGTAAGCTTTCTCTGATGCTGCTGCTGCTGCTGCTGCTAAGTTGCTTCAGTCATGTCCGACTCTATGCGGCAGCCCACCAGGCTCCCCCGTTCTCTGATGCCAGATATTCTGAAAAAATGTTTGCGAAAAATTATCTGATGAAACAGCTCTGAAGACTATTGCCAATTAAATGCTAAGCATCTTACTGAATTTATCTTACTTAGAATTGGGATAATCTTTGTGGGGGGGGACGGAAGATATTTATTATTTTTAGAAAATTCTGATGGCAAAATGGAGTCTGATTATCTTGCAGAAGAAAGCTATATTCTCTGGTAAAAAGCTTGTTTGTACCCAAAGTCTCTGTCACCATGAAGAAATGACACTACATATATGGGAAATTAAAGGAAAGCTGAAGAAAAATGTTAAGGTGATATTCATAAATTCCAGTCTTAGAAACCCCCAACATTTCTAAAAGACTAAATAAGTTTCAAAACCATGTTGAAATTAGTAAATTTGGAATGGTTTCTGGTCTACAGTACTATAGTGATGGTCATGTATATAACAGCACACACTGCTGTTACCTGGGTGCTACTGTGTTTGCTCATACCTTCCTCTCTAGGAATTTTGGTTAAACTTGGTATTCATGGAATTTTTACTTATATTTTTGCTAAATTTGTATAAAGGACTATTATTTAAATAGACAATCAAAAACATTTTTAAAATATCAATATTATAAAATCTATTAAATAACAAAGTTTGACTTGATTTACTGAAACAAAACACAGTCATATGAATATATTTACCAATACAATTCTAGAACAGTGGTTTCCACCTGTGATCAATTTTGCTGCCAGGGGACATTTGGAAGTATCTGGAGACACTTTCGGTTGTCAGAACTGAGATGTTATTACTGGCATCTACTAGGCAGAGCTCAGAACCTTGCTAAATGTCTTTCAGTGCACAAGACAGTTTCCCAACAGCAAATAATTATTCAGCCCAAAATGTTAGCAGTGCCAAGGTTCAAAAACCTTACTCTAGAGAAACTTCCTATTCCAATGTGTAAAGGCCAACGTATATAGTTCACAGTAAAGCTACTATCACATAGCTTTGAAACCATACCTAGAGACTATCGTGTTGCTTGTGGATGAATTCAAACTATGGAATCAAGATATAGTATACAATTTGCTTGACTGGCCCAGTCACAAGGAGGCCTGGTTTGTGATCCTGACTTTGGCCAACACTAATGAATCTGCCAACACAGATCATTATGAACCAATGTCTTGCTGGCTATGTCTTCCAAAGATGTCCTTCCAGTGTTATACTTAACAGCCAGTTACAATATATTTTAGTGTCCTGATTCAAGTATTTAAAAGCATTTGAGGATGGTGCCATCTGCTCGGTCACCAGGAAGGTCGTAGTTCTCTCTGGGGATCTATGATGGCTATCTGGACATTTATAGGCATGCCACGAAGATCTGTGAGTTCTCTCACCAGAAGCCTAGGTCCCCTGACCTAGTCACTGTAGCCAAGTTAATGGAAGTTGTGAATGAGATATTTTCATCTTTATTCGTCACTGCCATAAAAAATGTCTTGGTTCTGGAACAGGGCTTTCCTGGAGCTCTCATCACAGTGGTCTGTAGATCAGGACTGGAGGGAGCCACATTTTAACAGATATGCAGTCAACATGTGGCTCTGTGCAGAAATGGAGTGACGGCTGTACGCTGCCATGTACAGGGCAGGGCTATGTGCTCATACCTGGACTTCTGTCACCTCCTCCTTGTGAAGCCCAGCAGGAACAACCTACTTCTTTGTGCGCAGTTCTACATCAGCCAGGATGGTGTGCCCTGTGCACTGAAAGGAGAGTGAGGGTTTTCAACAAGGAAAGACTGTGACCTGCTATTTTTAGTGAGTTTTCTTTCCTTTTATTAAGCATATGGAATTATCATCGCAAGATATATTGAACAGAAATGAGTGTGTCGTGTAGTTTGAATTTTCCATTAAGTAACATGCATTTTCCAGAAAACACAGTTAAATAGTTACCTCTCTATGATAACATGCACTTTGGAGGGGTGTAGTTAATCCTGCAGCCATCTCCTAAATATGAAATTTTTCGCCCTCACAACATCCATTTGTTCACCGAAGACCTATATTTTTAAACATCAATGAGTACCGTGATCTTGGGAAAGTCAATCAACTTTCTGGGTTTCAGTTATGACATTTCTAAAATGGGAAAAAGGAAGGAACCTAAAAATACTGGAATCATATTATATTAATTTTTTTCACTTGTGTGTGTGTGTGTGTGCTCAGTCGTGCCCAACT
This sequence comes from Capricornis sumatraensis, assembly GCF_032405125.1. Classification (NCBI taxonomy): domain Eukaryota; kingdom Metazoa; phylum Chordata; class Mammalia; order Artiodactyla; family Bovidae; genus Capricornis; species Capricornis sumatraensis. The sequence continues at coordinate 116,710,663 of NC_091092.1, forward strand.
CTTTATGACCCCATGTACTATAGCCCACCAGGCTCCTCTGTCCATGGAATTTCCCAGGCAAAAATACTGAAATGGGTTGCCATTTCCTACTCCAGGGGATCTTCCCGACCCAGGGATGGAGCCTGCCTCTCTTACCTCACTCTAATTCATACTGCAGATGATAGTGATTTTTAAGCATATCTTTGCAGTCATGAAATTAAAAGACGCTTACTCCTTGGAAGGAAAGTTATGACCAACCTAGATAGCATATTAAAAAGCAGAGACATTACTTTGCCAACTAAGGTCCGTCTAGTCAAGGCTATGGTTTTTCCAGTGGTCATGTATGGATGTGAGAGTTGGACTGTGAATAGTTGAGCGCTGAAGAATTGATGCTTTTGAACTATGCTGTTGGAGAAGACTCTTGAGAGTCCCTTGGACTGCAAGGAGATCCAGCCAGTCCATTCTAAAGGAGATCAGTCCTGGGTGTTCATTGGAAGGAATGATGCTAAAGCTGAAACTCTAATACTTTGGCCACCTCATGCGAAGAGTTGACTCATTGGAAAAGACCCTGATGCTGGGAGGGATTGGGGGCAGGAGGAGAAGGGAACGACAGAGGATGAGATGGCTGGATGGCATCCCTGACTTGATGGACATGAGTCTGAGTGAACTCTGGGAGTTGGTGATGGACAGGGAGGCCTGGCGTGCTGCGATTCATGGGGTCGCAAAGAGTCAGACACAACTGAGCGACTGAACTGAACTGAACTGAATACCTAGATTATAAACCCCCAAAGAACTGGAATTATTAATAACATCTTATTAGTTTTGCCTCGACATCTGTCACACTGTTTGGCACAAATATGGTGAAGGCAAGTAAACAGCAACAATAGCAATAACAAATCACCTTACAATGAGACGACCAGGATATTGGCATAATTTTGAAAAGTGTACATACATAAGGGAGTATAACAATGAATTAAATTCAAGATGGAAGTGAGAAAGTAAAGAGAAATGAAATGAAAAGTAGACCTTTCGTCTGCGTCAGACAAATTTTGGATTAGAGGTACCCAGAGCACAATGTGGTGGAGCTAGCCTGGACTGACCTACACATTTCCACAAATGTTTGGTTTCCTTATTTCAATGATTTGCTGCCTTGGACCTGTAGTATTTGTTCCCATTCTTCACCCATTATTTTTTCCAATTCTGGATATATCTGTTAAACTTTGAAAATTTGTAATGGTCTGCCCTTCATCCATTGCTCTACATGTGAGATTTCAGTCGTTGTCATTGTTTCATCCTTCCCATTATGCTGTCCAGATCTCTCCTGGAGCTACACGCTAAATCCAGCTGACTGTGTGCACCTTAAATATAGCTTATAAGAATGCTGCATTGTTCTTCCCTCAACCAAATTTTTGTTTCCTTCTAGATTATTTAATGTCGTATTTAGTTATACTACTATCCACCGAACTATTCCAGCTAGGTACCTGAGGTTCATCTTTAAATGTCTTTTTCTCTCAACCCTGACATCAAATCTGTTATAGTGTTTTGTCAGTTTTACCCTCTAAATATTTTTAATAAGCTCCCTTCTATTCATTCTCATAACAACATTCATATTTCAAGTTTAAATCTAACATCTCATAATACAACTTCCTAAATCTTCTTGTTGGGTGAGTAATCAATATTCAATGGCCCCCACTAAAACTGTGGAAACCCTCCTGTAAAAAACTACCAGCGTTATTTTAAAAGCAGTATTTCAGGGGCTTCCCTGGTGGCTTAGTGGTGAAGAATCTGCCTGCAGGAGACACGGGTTGAGATCCACGATCCAGGAAGATTTCACATACTGTGGAACAACTAAACCTGTGCGCCACAGCTCTTGAGCCTGTGCCCTAGAGCCCAGGAGCCTCAGCTACTGAAGCCCATGCGTTCTAGAGCCTGTACTCTGCAGCAAGAGAAGCCACCACAACCAGAAGCTCACCTACCACAGCAAACAGTAGCTCCCACTTGCCACAACTAGAGAAAAGCCTGCGAGGCAACGAAGATGCAGTACAGCAAAAATAAATAAATAAAATTATTTTAAAAAACAATATTTCAAATAATAGGCTGCTTAAAATGCTTCCATGGATCCTAGTTACTTGTAGAACAAATTCCAAAATTTCTGAAAGATTTATACAAGATTGTCTATGACCTGACCCTGTTTCTTACCACTGACCATTTCCCTGCCTCAAATTTCAGACTTCAATAATCCAGAATGGTACTTGTTTCCTTCATCCACTATGTAGTTTTATTTTTCAAAGACTTTGCTTATAACACACTAATTGCCAAGAATAGCTTCTTCCCAATCTTTACCTCACCTTTTTACTTTCCCTCTTCCCACAGCCAATTCATACTCATACCAATGACTCAATATTTATACACATACCAATGACTCGATATTCAGGTTATTTCTTTCCTCAGTTCCTCAGCTTAATGCCATTATGTTCTTCCTCTAGGTGTCCAGTAATACCATGTGCACATTTCTATTAATCAGTTTACTATATTGCTTTATTATTTATCATCTTATCTTCAGTGTTTATCAAAATAAGTTCTAATTGCCACTCAGTGCTTGTTGATTGCTTAAAACACTGATAAATGGAAAAAAAGGAAGAGACAGAGAAAGAAAAAAGAAAGAAAACAAAAGTCAGTTCTTTTATAGGCCATTATTGACATTTCATTCTCTTTTTCTTCATTTGTAAGATCTCTTTTTCATTCTTGATTTCTACCATTTGGAGGAGGATGGAAGATACTCCAACAGTGGATTTATATTTTGCTTTTTGTCCTGCAAATACCTCATGCCCAGATATGCCACATTTCCTCATCCATCAAACCAGATAGTTGATACAAGCATTATGTATGGCAGTTCTCTCTCCAGTGTTAATAATTTTCCCATCTATTACTTTTCTCTGATCTCTTCATTGAAAAGCAGTAATGGTTTTTGTGGCAGGTGGATTTGCTTCTTAAATTTATTGTCCAGCTATATTACACTTTAACTTCCAAATTGGGCACCATGGTTGCAAACAGAGATTTTTCTAGTCCTCACAGCTCCACAGCCAGGTGTTTTTTTATTCCAGTAGGTAATGCCGCAGTCCCCTGCGGCCAGAGAGAGGGAAAGTTTAACGCTCAGGGTGTCTGTTTCATGTCCCAATCTTCCACTGTTACAAAATATGTAGTCTCATAGCTCATTTATTGCTAACCACATCTTTTATTATGCATTTTTCTATATTCATAGACAAGTATAAATATAAATAAAACAGCAGATAAAAGGAATGTAAAGCCTCATGACAGAGATAATTTACATGGAAAAAAATGAAATAAGGAATTTTGAAAGTAGAAATGAGACATAAATATCACTTCTATATTTGGAAGAATCCAATTATACATTCTATTTTTATACTAAGTATATTATAATACACAATTATAAACCCACTTTAAATCTACAAAAGCAATACAATTTAAAAATCAGCATTTGCCAGTACCTTTATATATGTCCTCAAGACTGCTTCATAGATGACCAAAAAAATATATTTCTATCAATCTGGTGTTCAGTAACTTCTCTGGAGATTCTATAGTCCAGCATCTGCTTGAGAAATCTAAGAAATCAAGTTTCACTAACTGAAGAAATTATATTCTTTCTCCTTATCTGGATTTCTGCTGTGTAATTTCTATTAAACTTTTTATTCAAGCCAGCTCTCATTTATCCATATTTCAAAGGACTGTAATATAATTCTGATGATTAAAAACCCTAAATATTGTAAGTTCTTCTACATTAAGCATTTTCTTTTTTGAAACAGTTATTTACTTATTTTTATTGAAGTATAGTTGATTTACAATGTTATGTTAATTTCAGGTGTACAGCAAAGTGATTCATATATATTTATTTTTTCAGATTATTTTCCCTTATAGGTTATTACAAAATATTGAGTATTGTTCCTGTGCTATACAGTAGGTCCTTGTTGATTATCTGTTTTACATATAGTAGTGTACATATAGTGGTGACCCAAGGACGAAAGAGCAGATAAAACCAAGGTGGGTCTTGGAATGCAGGAAGAGAAAAACCAGACCCTTATCGTCCTTCCCTCCCCCATGTTGTAACTGTTAATGGATTTCAGGTCCTTCTGAGCAGTATAACCTGTCTCCCCTCCTACCCCATAGGGAGAAGGTATTTGCCTTATTCTTCCCCTGCCCCACACCCAGTATGTGTGCCTCATCCAATCAGCAAATGACCCGCAAGACCCCTATCCCACTCCTTGTTCTCTGGGTATAAAAGTGGGCTAAGGATCCCTGTTCAACATTGCTTCTCCCTTGAGCTGGCCTGCTGTTCTAATAGTGTTCCCCACTGTAATAAACTTTATTTTCCTCTCATTGTCTCATGTCTGGAAATTCTTTTCCAACCCGTGCCCAGACCATGACACATATGTTAATTCCAAACTCCTAATTTATAATTTAAGCATTTTATAGCAATCTTTAGAAAGAAATTCATTGACTCTTTATTTTCAGTTTTGAATAGTTAAAAGTTCCACAGTGAAAGTAGAAGTAGCAATAAAATTACCTCAAGATAAATAATATAATGGGGTATGAAAATTTCTTAAATTAGGTAATAGTGAACTCTACCACACTTAATATTCTTACTGAGCATCCAATATCTGAAAATTGGAGGCAATCAGAAATTAGTAAACTCTTATTTGAAATTATATGTTTTTTACATCTAAGAAGTAAATCTTTTCGTGTACTTGACCACCTTGTCCCAATATTTATTGTTTCTACGAAGAGATACATTTTTCTTTCTCTTTAACCATAATAAAACCCACTCATACTCCAGAAATCAGTTTAGATTTGAACAGCCTGAATGTAGTGGTCTCCTCTTACATAAAGCCTGCATCTCTCTGTCATTTGCCATCCATCATCTACTAATGTAATTAAGATATGAGCATATATTCAGCACCTGCTATATAGCAGGCAATGGATAGGAGACAGCAAACTTTTGTTGCAAAGGGCTAGATAGTAAATATTTTAAGCTCTGCAAGCCATATGATCTTTCTTACACCTCTTCAACTTTGTTCTTGTCTTATAAAATCAGCCAAAGGTAACATGCAAATGAATGGATATGGCTGTGTTCCAATAAAATTTTATTAATGAAAACAGGTGGTGGGTTGGATTTGTCCAATGTGACGCAGTTTACTGATCCTTAGAAAACACACTCAACACTTAATGGTATATAGTAAGCAAATATAATCATAAGAATAAAAATTATAATAAGGAAATTTTTTAAGATGAGAAAAATACAAAGCTTTTAGAAGTTGGTTGGAAGTCCTAGACATCTGGTTAAGGGAAACATCTGGAAAATAGGGAGGGGGGAGGAGAAATAGTTGATCAGTTTATAAGAATTTCATGGTTTTCTTCAAAATTTAAAATCAATATATCAGTATTATATACTTTATGTTTTAAGAATAAAGTATTAAACATTCATTTTTGTTTTATAAAAAATTAACACCAACATATAATGCAATATGTTCTATATCAGAAATATTAAATGAAAAGTCAGACTTTTCAGAACAAAAATTTATTTATATATATAAAACTTGGAGAAGTAGTTGGCCATCTAAAATAGTTAAAAAATGATATTTCTGTGAAGTGAAATTTATATCAACTTACTTTATTGTGGTAGCCATTCCACAATATATAAATCTATCAAATCATCTCATTGTGCACCTTAAACTTACACAATGCTATCTGTCAGTTATATCTCAATAAAGCTGGGGCAATATTTTCTGTATGAGAAATAGGTTATTCTTAAATTGCTTTTTTCTACAAGGCATTTCAGGAATAATTTTTTAGGTCAAAATTCTCTGATAGTGTACTAGAAAATTAAATACATAAAGTTTAATTGAAAATGTTCTTTCCCAAAAATTCAACTATCTCCAAAACATTTACTAAGACAAATAACCCAGGATTATAAGATTTGATGCAGATTTGAACACTGTGATAATGTAATATTGTTGCAGGGAGGAAGGCAATTCTGACTCCATGTTGGAAACTATTCTTTGACTTGCTTTTATTATCATAATCATACTCAATGGCTTGCCTGGAGGATCCTGCCCCTCTGCTTGACTGTAAACTAAAGTGCCTTTGTTCAGCCCCTGTAGAGATTGTTTGTCCCTGTCCACCTGTGAATAGAAGAGATTGGCAACCCTTTCTGAAGGCTGGACATTCCCTTGGAGATGTTTTGCAAGACTGAAGACCCTTTCACTTTACTTCCCCACAGCATCTCCCTCTCTGCTCTGCCTTTTGACCTGAGTTCCGCATTGCTTCTTTCTCTCTAATCTGTAAAAGAACCTGGCAACCTGACACCAAGAAGATGGTTATTTTGAGGCTCTAGCCTGCCATCTTCTCAGTCTGCCAGCTCCCTGATTAAAGTCTCTTCCTTGTCTCAACACTTCATCTCTCGGATTCATTGGCCTATTGTGCAGTGAGCAGAGCGAGCTTGGACTCTGTAACAATATGCCCAGTGGGAAGAGAAGAGAGCAAGGGTAAAATATCATTCATTCTTTATATCATCATTTTTACTAAACCCTTCTGAGCAAATGTTGATTGGCAGTGAACTGTATAAAAATGTAAAGTGATGTGAAGCATCACATAGTGTTGAGTTTCCAAAGAGCAGCTCTTATGTGTGTTAAAATGAATTATAATCAGTCTGATGAAGCTTATTAAGTACATGAAGAATCTCAGGTGGGAAAATCATCTAATTCAAACTTAAATACTGGAGTTAGATTTTAGGGATAAGAAGCAAAGAATTTATCACACAATGCCAATGCATTGAAAATAATCATTTAATATCTACTCTTGGCCGTGCCCTAAGCTGGAAGCTAGAGACACAGGGGTGAAGAAGTAAGCTATGAGTATCCGTGCTCTTGTGAAATTCACAAGCCATTAGGACACATAATTTTTAAAATAAGTGATTATGCAAATAATTCTTTGCAATTGTGGTAAATGCTTTCTAATGCAACATTATGGACAAATGAGACCGAGAGACTTGCCTTATTCTAGAGATGAAGGGGAAGTTAAAACCTGTACTGTTTGAAGTAAGAGAAGGGTAACATAAATAGACATATGAGGTTAAAATAAAAATATTGCTCAGAAATCAGGAGACTTTGCATGTCTGTCCCATGCAAATTCTCTAATGAATGTGGCCAGGGCTTATCTCTCCTACTCTGTGAACTTATGAAATGGAGACTTTGTCCTCAAATCTGATTCACTATAGTATGTGCTTAGAAGATACTCTTAGAAAATCTGAAAATGAATGACTTTTTTGTTTTAATTCTGTTCAGGTTGTTAACCAAAATTTCAGAAATAGAGAACTGATTGGAATTTTTAAAACGTGTTTATTTGGAGCTTATTAAGACTGCAGTCTGGGAGACACAGATTGAAGATGCACTTGAATTCTGTTCTGCTAGACTATAACATGGGGGAGGCTTATAAAGGCAAAATCCACAAGGTTACAGTTATTTACATAAGTTGCTTATCAAGAATTATAATTAGAGCTGGCAAGAAGTAAGAGTGCTTGTTAAGTAATGGTTGGTTGGGGGTCTGAAGTGGTTGCTTAGTTACAAGCAGAGACCTTGAGACCACAAGGCTACAGCTGCCTGGTGATATCCTTGGTTCTGGTACAGTTCAAAGAAAATTCAAGTTCTCACTGTGCAGAGACATGTCTGAAACAAGATCCTTAATGGCTACCCAACTCCAGTTTTGAATGCCTTAGCTGTGATTAACTCCATTATAATTTGTCACCAAGTTGATAATTAGGTACAGTTGCCCTTACTACTTCAGACTCTTCATTAATCACTATTGGTTCTCTTGAAGCTGCTTACCTGAAAACAAAATAACACTAAATAACACTATCTTAGGCCTCACTTACGGTGATAAAATGTGTAATTGGATTGTATGAGGGGGACATGATATTGCTTACTGGAAGATTGCATTTTCTGACCTGAATTCAAATCAGTAATCATTCTTCCCAGCAACTTGGGGTTAAAATGTCACAGTTCACTGTGCACTGACAAAGACAGCCTCTTGACTAAATGTAGAACATTTGCTTAAGAAAACTGGCAATTGTAATTTTTTTCTCTGTCTCTTTGAAATGTAAGTGTTCTACAACCTAGGAATGTCTTTTTCAACCCACAGAGATGTTATGGGGAGGGAGGTGGGAGGGGGGTTCATGTTTGGGAACACATGTAAGAATTAAAGATTTTAAAATTAAAAAAAAAAATAAAATAAATAAATAAATTAAAAAAAAAAAAAAAAAAAACAAAGACCTGGGAGCTTTTGAAATGTAATTATCAGAAATGTTTCCCAAGTTCTGTGATAGCTGAAGACTAGCTAAAATAAGCACCAGTTAGCAAAGGTGCATGCCTGCTTCATTCAGTCCTGTCTGACTCTGTGCGACCCCGTGGACTGTAGCCCACCAGACTCTTCTGTCCATGGGATTTTTCTGGTCAAGAATACTGGAGTGGGTAACCATTTCCTCCTTAGGGGGATCTTCTCAACCCACGGATTGAACCTGAATCTACTGCGTCTCCTGCACTGGCAGGAGGGTTCTTTACCACTGTGCCACCTGGGAAGCCCCACACAGATATACTAATCACACTGACACACCTCCCTCCTACATCCACCAGTATTTTTCCATTAGCTCACCCCAACCTGTAAAATCTTTCTGCTTTTTTCTTCAGTGAAGCTGATTTACATCTCTCTCTTCTATTGCAATTTGTTGCTGTTCAGGCGCTAAGTCGTGTCCGACTCTTTGCGACCCTATTGCAATTGTCTTGAATATATTCTCCTTCAGCTGTTTACTGATCTGGTGCAATTTTTCTTTTACAGCATAGAGAAGGCTGTTTCCTTCCAATTTTATGTGGAATAAGATCAAATATTACAGCTATACTAAGGACCACAATCTGGGTTAAAACAAACATATGAGAGGAATGCAGTAATTTTTTTTTTTTAGAGAGAAATTACATGGACTTTATGATTACAGTCTATTCTTAGTAAACTCAGTTTTTACACACACACACACACACACACACACACACACATATATATATATATATATATATATATCCCAGTGCAAATAGTATGATGTGGGCCCAAGACAGATTTGACACAGAAGAAGAAAACTACTGCTTAACTATTATCCTAATTCATTGTTTGAGAAAGAAATGGAAATTGATGTTTAAAATTCATGGTAGATCTTTTATGGGCTGTTGAGCACATATGTACAAGCACGCTGGAGCGTGTCTTGTGCAAAGATGATGTTTAGCAGCATCCCTGGCCTTTATTCCCTAGATGACAGAAGCGCCTATACTCTAGTTATGACACCAAAAATGTCTTCAGTCATTGCTAGATGTCCTCTGGGGCTTTAAAGAACATCCACCTAAGCACTACTTTTATTATCCCTTGTAGAACTCTGTCTCCAAGACCACCTGGCTCAATTAAGGAGGCTCACTGACATGTCCCCTGGACTGGATATCTGAATATTTGTCTGTGAAGTAAGAGGAGGAGAGAAAACAGTACAGGGGGAAAAAAGGGAAAAGGAGAACTAATGCCATTACTGATACAAGAATAGATTAATTTTAAAATTAGATACCTTGAGTTCTTGCACTTTTAACTTTCCAAAATGACCTCGTCTATATTTAGTAATGTGTTTGATTACTTAGAATTGCCACCCATTTAAAGAGTTTCTAACTTCATATTATTTTGGCACATTTAAGAAGTATTTAAATAGCATTCTTAAATCTCACCCCTACAAAACAAGAATAGAAATAAAAATACGCTCTAAATCTGTCAAGGATCAGAGTCACATTTCCTACCTCAAATGGAAGCAAATTAGCTCAGTACAGGTGATGAAGGCATGCATATGACAGCAGCTAGGGATGGGGAGGAAGCCAGCATCTCTGGATACAGATATTCTAGAAGTAGCAGTCATAAAGAAACAATCTTAGAAAGAAATGTCTCTGGACTCAGAAGATATGAATTCTAGTTCCTGATCTGGCATATTCAAACAGTGTGACCTTGGGCAATTACACTCCTTCATCCTGAATGTTCTCATTTAATTGTACAAAGACATACCCTGTTTCTAAGTACTTCATCTTTGATTTGGCACTGAGAATGAAATGAAATGCTGTGAATGTTTTGTTTGTAGCATTTTTGTGAACACAGCTAAATGGGTCTCTCTTTACAAAACTTGAGGATGTAGTCTGGGCTTCAATAACTTATATTCATAGTGAAGGCCTACAGCAATATAGTAACTACCTGTACTTTTCCAGAATACGTACTACATACTCATTTTCAGTAAACTATTTCTCATTTTTTCAGAAAATTTCTATCCCAGTATACCAAATCAGAAGTGATTGCACAAACTGCCATTTATCAGTGCACTAGTTTCTTTATTTTTATTTTTTAGCTACAGTATAAAATATCTCTTGTAGCTTTGTTTGTCTGTTTTGGGCCCTGCTGCAAGACATGTGAGATCATAGTTCCCTGACCACCCTCCTGCACTGGGAGTGCAGAGTCTTAACCACAGACCACCGGGAAGTCCCTGGTAGTTTTTTTAATAAAACATCTGAAGCCTTTTTGGAAACAAATCAGCATGTGTTTACTAATAACCTGAGCAAACATTTCATTGTGTTTATTCCTACTGAGTGTACCAAGATGCCTCTATGTTTTACTGATACTCATCTTAGATATAGATCTACATATGATAATGAGAATATAATTCAGTTTAGCAATTGCCAAATGCCTCTGATTTGTAAGTGATTTTTAATAAAACAATATAAAGCCTGCCAAAATTTTATTTAAAAGATTTTATAATTCTTGATACAGATTTATAAATATGTCTTAGATTTAAAATTAGTCATTCTTCTATTTCCAGAACAAAATATGTGGTAGGAAAATACTCATAACTAAAGCCAAAAGGAGATTTTCACTCTGTGGCAAGTTGAGAAATACCGTTTTGAAAATTGTGATGCTTTTAAATAAAAGCAAGAATATTGAATGTGTTAACTAACTTGACTAGAGTAATCATTTCACTATGTACATGTATGTCAAACATTGTACACCTTAAATATATGAAATTTCTATTAAAAAACAAGAATTCTGTTTTTGAAGAGAGAGTAGGGGTTATACAAATGTGATAATTTTAAATAAAATCAAGAACTCAGGTTTTGGAGGAGTAGGCAAGTAGATCAAATTGTTACTCACAATAGTAAAACATGCTATTGAAATAAAGTATATGTCTTGAATCTTCAAAATGTAAGTAACTTTTTTAAAAATGTGGAAAAATAAGTTTTTGTAACTTCCATTTCAAAAATCACACCGTTTTTTCATTGTTAATGTTGTCATCATATATAAGGTGATGCTCTACATGAATGATTTTTTGAAAGGAGTGGAGATCGACTAGGCAAAATAGTTGGCCTAATTATTTTCTTCATTTATTTGGATAAAAAAAAGTTTGACTTGATTAAATGTACTACTCTATTGAACACACAAACTGAGAATTTTAATAAACCGTGTTAAAAAATGAAAAATTTCCCATAGTGTCAATATTTCTTAGTGTTATAAGAATTTAGAAGTCCTAATATATAAATATTTTGATAATTAGATAATTTAAATTTAACAAACCACATCTATAATGAGATATTTTTTGAGATTTGGGGGATTGACATAATTAAGAATAGTTTTATTTCAATGCTATTGGAAGACAATAAATATTTGGATCAATAAATGTTTATCAGCCTCAGGAAGTTCTTTCATATGTTGTGAGGACAGAAAAGAGCCCTAGAATATGAAGTTACTTGATTGTGGCAGTTTTACAGAAGAGCTGTTAATAATAATTGTAAGGGGACTTTCTAGAGATGTAGGAGGGATCAGTTGGGAGTATGTACTTTGCTGTGAATAGAAGTTCAAAAGAAATCTACAGATTTCAACCAAGTAACACAAATTCTATTTCTTCCCCCAGGCATGGGTAAAGGAGGAAATGCGTGATGGTGATTTAGTCACCAAGTCATATCAGACTCTTTTGTGACCCCATGGGGGAGTTCCTGCCAGGCTGAGGAACTATAAGATAAATAACTGAAACTTAACTGAGTAGCAAGAATACTGAAGTGGTTTGCCATTCTCTTCTCCAATGGACCATGTTTTGTCAGAAATCTCCACCATGACACGTCCAATAGCACTCACTTCACACTGTAGCAAAGTAATGCTCAAAATTCTCCAAGCTAGGCTTCAACAGTATACGAACTGAGAACTTGCAGATGTTCAAGCTGGATTTAGAAAAGGCAGAGGAACCAGAGATCAAATTGCCAACATCCACTGGATCATAGAAAAAGAAAGAGAATTCCAGAAAAACATTGACTTCTGCTTCATTGACTATGCTAAATCCTTGGACTGTGTGGATTACAACAAACTGTGGAAAATTCTTTAAGAAATGGGAATACCAGACCACCTGACCTGCCTCCTGAGAAACCTGTATGCAAGTCAAGAAGCAACAGTGAGAACCAGACATGGAACAACAGACGGATTCCAAATTTTGAAAGGAGTATCTCAAGGCTGTATATTGTCACCCTGTTTATTTAACTTGTATGCAGAGTACATCATGCAAAATGCTGGGCTGAATGATGCACAAGCTGGAATCAAGATTGCTGGGAGAAATGGAGAAACTAAAGAGCCTCTTGATGAAAGTGAAAGAGGAGAGTGAAAAAGCTGGCTTAAAACTCAACATTCAAAAAATGAAGATCATTGCATCCGGTGAATCACTTCATGGCAAATAGATGAGGAAACAGTGGAAACACTGACAGACTTTATTTTCTTGGGCTCCAAAATCACTGCAGTTGGTGATTGCAGCCATGAAACTAAGATGCTTGCTCCTGGGAAGAAAAGCTATGACCAACCTAGACAGTGTATTAAAAAACAGAGACATTACTTTGCCGACAAAGGTCCATCTAGTCAAAGCTTTGGTTTTTCCAATAGTCATGTATGGATGTGAGAGTTGGGCCATGAAGAAACCTGAGCACTGAAGAACTGATGCTTTTGAACTATGGTGTTGGAGAAGACTCTTGGGTGTCCCTTGGACTGCGAGGAGATCCATTCTGTCAATTCTAAAGGAAACCAGTCCTCAATATTCATTGAAAGGACTGATGCTGAAGCTGAAGCACCAATACTTTGGCCATCTGATGTGAAGAATTGACTCATTGGAGAAGACCCTGATGCTGAGAAAGATTGAAGGTAGGAGGAGAAGGGGACGACAGAGGATGGGATGGTTGGATGGCATCACCAACTCGATGGACCTGAATTTTAGCAAGCTCCAAGAATTGGTGTTGGACAGGGAAGCCTGGCATGCTGCAGTCCATGGAGTTGCAAACAGTCGGACAAGACTGAGCAACTGAACTGATACTGAACTGAATAGCCACTTTCTGTGAAAGGCTTCAGAGGTAATTTACACACATTGACTTATTTAAAATTTAAGTGTTGCTTAAATTGCTTTTTGAACTTGTAATCAAATCAAATGTTTGCATTCTCAAATGATTGTATCAGCGGAAACCCAATTTCTGTTTCTTGAGTTGAATAGCCCTTCTGTTAATAAAGAGTTGAGATCTTCAACTGCTTTGCTCCCTCTTACACAGCACATATGACCTTGTGCTTGGTGGCCTTTCATGTTAGCAGATTTGTCTAGAATCATCACAAAACATCAGTGAGTTTTTAATAAAGTTTGACCTCCAAAGGGATGTTGCAAGAATTTCAGTCCTTTCCTCCTATGTGACTCATTGGCTCTCAGGCACATTTATCCATCTCCTCTCAGGAAACATGATCTGCAACCAAGGGATATTAAGAGGGGCCTTTGATGCTAGGGTAATTATACTACATCTTCCAAGGCTACAGGTGCCTCCTTTCTTCATATTTGCATAATTATGGGACATGAAGAAAAAAAGGAAGGTAAAGAATGGGACAACAGAGGTCCATCTAGTCAAGACTATGGTTTTTCCAGTGGTCATGTATGGATGAGAGTTGGACTGTGAAGAAGGCTGAGCACTGAAGAATTGATGCTTTTGAACTGTGATGTTGGAGAAGACTCTTGTGAGTCCCTTGGACTGCAAGGAGATCCAACCAGTCCATTCTAAAGGAGATCAGGGTCCTGGGTGTTCTTTGGAAGGACTGATGCTAAAGCTGAAACTCCAATACTTTGGTCACTTCATGCAAAGAGCTGACTCATTGGAAAAGACTCTGATGCTGAGAGGGATTGGGGGCAGGAGGAGAAGGGGATGACAGAGGATAAGATGGCTGGATGGCATCACTGACCCGATGGACATGAGTTTGGGTGAGCTCCGGGAGTTGGTGATGGACAGGGAGGCCTGGAGTGCTGCAATTCATGAGGTCACAAAGAGTCGGATACAACTGAGTGACTGAACTGAACTGAACTAAAAGAATGGGAAGGTGAAGGAAAGAGATGAAGAAGAAGGAAAAGAAGGACAAAGAACTCAAAGATGAATTGCTATATAGAAGAATTTTGCAGTTTTTTTCTTTAAAAATACTCAGGTACACTTTAAATGTAACACAGCCCAGCAGGGTGGATCAAGTTCTGTCAGTTTCCAATATTCTTAAGGCTACATATAAGGGTATACAGTGAAGAAAAGTATTATGTTCCCTGACATTAGGCACTATGCACTTTTAGTAACAATAAAAGTGATATTTAGTGAATTCTTCTCAGAATCACTCAAATCACTACTCAGAATCACAATTTTCTCTACCTCTAAAAGATATGCTATTTTTTGTTTATATGCTGTTGATTTAAAAATAGATGGCATGTGATGAACAAGAGAAAGATAAAGGAAATGGAAAATTATTTTTTTCTGTATCAATGGAAATACACGGAACCTATAAACATTTAAAAGGCAAAGATAAATGCTACAAGGAAACATGTATCAGTAATGATCACAAAACCAAAATACCTTCTATTCAAGTGAAAGTGAAAGTTGCCCAGTCGTGTTCGACTCTTTTTGACACCATGGACTATACAGTCAATGGAATTCTCCAGGCCAGAATACTGGAGTAGGTAGCCTTTCCCTTCTCCAGGGGATCTTCCCAACCCAGGGATCGAACCCACATCCCCCACATTGCAGGCAGATTCTTTACCAGCTGAGCCACAAGGGAAGGCCTATTCAAGAGATAGAGGCTAATACAACCAATTGGAATGACTGATACAGTAAAGATGAAGAGGCAAAAATTTAGAATTACTACCGCTGGAGTATAAATTGCAGAGAACACAGTCACTTATGCTATGCTCAATTGATTGATTTCAAGAGAATAGTCAAATGATTGGGACTATTTGACATGTCTGAGTGAACTCCGGGAGTTGGTGATGGACAGAGAGGCCTGGCGTGCTGCAATTCATGGGGTTGCAAAGAGTCAGACACAACTAAGCGACTGAACTGAACTGAACTGACATCTGCAAAATCTCTTCACTCCAACACCTAGATTAGTATTTTATTGAGAAACTTGGAGAAAGTGTGAATATGCCAGGGGATGAGAACCATGGAAAGATATCTTAGTATTCTATCACAACACCTTTAGTCTATAGGTCAATAATTTTTCTCCTGGAGGAACTCTTACAAATATTCCAAAAAACCCATGTAGAAAATGTTCATAAAATGGACAAAATGGAAACCTTACTGTATATAATTATTAACAAGGTAATGGGTATAAGGAATGTGTTATTTTCATAAAATGTAAAAGGTAGAATTAAGCCAAATACTGAATCTCAGAAATATATTGAAGAAATTTGCCAGTTATAGCAGAATTTATGAAGTAGGATATCATGTACAACAGATACTGCATGCAAAACATATATATGTTAGGAGTATCAAAGCAAGTAACTCTTACAAACAGTTAACAAAAACCTAATACAAGTAAGGACACAGGCAGGAATTTCACAGAATAGGAAACTTGAATTTAATATAAAAATATATTCTTACTAGAAATTTGGAAAACACAAATTGATATAATTAGATACCATTTCACTCCCCTCTGAAGGCCCAAGATTATAAAGTGTGGAAGGCCTAGTATTGGTTGAGAACATTAATGGACATGCATATTGATGCAACTACTTTGGTTCAACAGTTGAAAAATGAATGTAATCCATAGTTCAACAGGTTAAAGAGTAAATATCATATCATGATATCAGTCGACACCTAAGGCATGTGACAAAATCCAACATCTATTCATGATGAAAAGTTTCAGCAGACTGAGAATAGAGTGGAACTTCTTCAATTAAAGAACATCTACAAAAAATCTAAGCTAAAATCACCTTTAATGGTGATAGACAGTATTTCCCCCTAATATGAAGAACCAGACAAGGATGCCCACTCTTACCATTCTTAATTGACATAGACCTGGGTGTTCTGACCACTGAAACAAGGCATCATAATGATGATGATAAGTAAGTAATAAATAAAAGGCATATAGATTGGTTGGAAAGGAAGAAATAAAGTTTTCACTATTTGAAGATGACATTCTTGTCCATATGGCAAATACCAATGGATCTACAAGGAAATAAAAACCTAGAACTAATGAGTGAGATTAGCAATCTTGTAGAATACAAAATTAAAGCATGAAAATCAATTGCATATGTATATATTAGCTATCAACATGTAGAAAATTAAAATTTAAAAACAGTATCATTTACAGTTACAAAGTAAATGAAGTATTTAGATATAAATCTAGCAAATCACATACAGAATATGTATGCTGAAAATTTCTGTGAGAAGTCTACATCTAACCTGATCAATAGCCCCAGAATGCCTGGGCAGATAAAATGCCAGTCTTATTGTTACCGCTGTGATTCCTCCTTGTTAGGGTCTCCTTTGCTGAGTGAATGGAAGAGTATTTGTGTGTTTCATAATAGCCATGATCCCCTTGATAGGTGTTTGCATATTTCTTAGTGTAGCACGTGTGTGTGTGTGTGTATGAAGCTTAATGAAACATGTTATCTTTTTGAAGCTTAGCAGCAGCCAACTATAGGTGCTGCTTCAGTTTTTATTTAGCGTGGTGATTGCAGAGTGACCAGCATACCAGACATTAAGGTTGTTTAGATGAGACAGAGTGGAGAAATGCTCAATGTCTTCACAAAATAGTTACAATATCTTACTAATAAAATAAACCAAAGAAGACTTAAATAAATGGAGATACATACTGTCTTCAAGGATTAGAGGACTCAAATAGTGAAGATGTCAGTTCTCCCCAAATTGATCTACGTGTTTAGTGTATTTTTTGTAGATATAGAAAAGCTTATGTTAAAATTTATGTGGAAAGGCATAAGCCTTTGAATAAGTAGAATAATTAAAAAGAATAAAATGAGATAAATCTTTCTACCCCAAATTTGTGCCTATCATATAACTACAGTAATCAAGACAGTGTTGTATTATCAGAGGGATAGAATAGAGAACCCAGGGGTAGTTCACATAATATACCCAACCAATTATTTTTTCAAAGGTGCAAAATCAATTTCATGGAGGAAATATAACCTTTTCAACAAACAGTGCTGTAGTAGATGGACATCCCAGGGCAAAAAAAATAACAACAAAGTATCTTGACGTAAACCTCACACCTTACATAAAATTTAACTTAAAACACTGATACTGAAATGTTAAAGGAAAACTATAAAACTTTTTTAAATAGGGGAAAAAATCTTCAGAATCTAAGGCTATATAAGTGTTAGTTTAGACCAAAACCATGTTCCATAAAAGAAGACTGATCAATTGGATCTCATCAAAATTAAAAACTTTTGCTCTGTGAAAGATCCTATTCAGAGGATGAAAACACAAGCTATCCAACAAAGGACTAATATCTAGGATACTATACATACTATATAAAGAGCTCACAAAACTCAAGAGCAAAGAATCAGCAGATCCAATCAGAAAATGGGCGAAAAGATAACAAGTGATGTTTCACTGAGGAGGATATATGGATGGCACATAGTTACATGAAAAAATGTTCACCTCATTAACCATTAGGGGAATGCAAATCAAAACCACAATGAGCTATCACTACACAACTGTCAGAATGGCTAAAATAAAAAATAATGACAATATCAAATGCTGGTGAGGTTGTGGAGAAGCTACTGCTACTGCTAAGTCACTTCACTCGTGTCCGACTCTGTGCGACTCCATAGACGGCAGCCCACCAGGCTCCCCCGTCCCTGGGATTCTCCAGGCAAGAACACTGGAGTGGGTTGCCATTTCCTTCTCCAAAGTGAAAGGGAAGTCGCTCAGTTGTATCTGACTCTTAGCAACCCCATGGACTGCAGCCTACCAGGCTCCTTCGTTCATAGGATTTTCCAGGCAAGAGTACTGGAGTGGAGTGCCATTGCCTTCTCCATGTGGAGAAGCTAGATCACTCATAAATTGTTGGGTGGGGATGTGAAATTGGTACAGCCATTTTGAAAAACAGTTTGATAGTTCCTTACAAAATTAAACATGTGATTACTGTACAACCCAGCAGTATATCTCCCAGAGCAGTGAAAACATGTTTACATGAAAACCTGTGCACTGATTGACTGTCCATAGCAGCTTTATTTGTGATCGCCAAAAGTAGAAACAACCCAGATGTCCCTCTATGTTAAACAAACTGTGGTAATCCATATCATGGAACACTGCTACTGCTGCTGCTGCTAAGTCACCTCAGTCGTGTCCAACTCTGTGTGACCCCAGAGATGGCAGCCCACCAAGCTCTCCTGTCCCTGGGATTCTCCAGGCAAGAACACTGGAGTGGGTTGCCATTTCCTTCTCCAATGCATGAAAGTGAAAAATGAAAGTGAAAAGTGAAAGTGAAGTCGTTCAGTCGTGTCTGACTCTTAGCGACCCCATGGACTGTGGCCCACCAGGCTCCTCCATCCATGGGATTTTCCAGGCAAGAGTACTGGAGTGGGGTGCCACTGCCTTCTCTGAGTGAAAAATAATGAAATATTGATATACAAAACAACTCCAGAGAATTATGCTGATTAACAAAAATCAATCCCCTAAAGATTACAAACTGTTTTATTCCATTTATGTAACATTCTGGAAATTGCAAAGTTATAGAAATGAGGATGAGACTGGACAGGCAGGTGGTAGCTATAAAAGTCATCATGAGGGATCCTATGGTGATAAAATTATTCTTGACTTTATTAATTTCAGTATTTTGTTTGATAGAGCAGCAATGTTTCACAAGTTTTATCATTGAGGAAAACTGGGTAAAAAGTACATAGGATCTCTCTGTATTGTTTCTTATAGCTACAGATGAACCTATAATTATCTCAAAATAAAAATTTTAATGTAAAAAATAAGTGTAATTAATGGTTAAAGTTTCATGCTCTAGATGCAGACTTATCTGGTTCAAATCTGGAAACTACATCCTGTCATCTTGGGTAAGTTCATGTATCCTCTCTGTGTCTTAATTTTCTCATGTTTAAAATAGAAATAATGGTGGTGAACTAGTTGAAGGGGATTAAGAAATATCAACTTCCAGTTATAAAATAAGTCATGAGAATGTAATGTACAGTATAGGGAATATAGTCAGTAACATGATATTTTGTGTGGTGACAGATAGGAACTAGGCTCACAGTAGTGAACATTTTTTGGGGTGGTGAACATTTTGTAATGCATTAAAATATCAAATCACTATCTTGTACACCTGAAACTAACATAATACTGTAAGTTAATTATACTTCATTGAATAAATAAAATAGGAAAAAAAAATTCTTTTTGATGGAGCAAAGGTGTTTTATTCGACATTGTGTAGGTATTTATATTGTCTTACAAGATAGCTATTTTCAGCAGAGATAAAATCAAAACTTACAATTATCAAGGAAACATGAGGTCATCCATGTGAAAGAGAGAGGGTTTTAAATAATCACGTTTACCATATGGTTCATAAAAAGGAAGAGGGTACTTATCACAGTATAGATAAACTAATGAAGGAAATGCCTGGATTCTTCAGCCCCCAGGAGAGGCTTGGCTCAGGAATTAATAAGGAACAGAGAATTCCTGACAGATACAAAATAGCACACAGGAAGCCTCCTGTTAAATGCTTCCTGACAATTCCCCCTATTTTATTATATTTGTAAAAACAGGTTCTGACCAAATGAGTCTGGTTAGTATTAACCAACCTTACAGAAAGGGGATGGTATACAACACATATGTATGTATGTTCATGCTTATGAAAAATTTAAAAACTTGCATGGCTATTAAAAACAGCACTGTGATGAACATTGGGGTACATGTGTCTCTTTCTATTCTGGTTTCCTCGATGTGTATGCCCAGCAGTGGGATTGCTGGGTCTTAAGGCAGTTCTATTCGCAATTTTTTAAGGAATCTCCACACTGTTCTCCATAGTGGCTGTACTAGTTTGCACTGTTTATAATAGCCAGGACATGGAAACAACCTAGATGTCCATCAGCAGATGAATGGATAAGAAAGCTGTGGTACATATACACAATGGAGTATTACTCAGCCATTAAAAAGAACACATTTGAATCAGTTCTAATGAGATGGATGAAACTGGAGCCGATTATACAGAGTGAAGTAAGCCAGAAAGAAAAACACCAATACAGTATACTAACACATATATATGGAATTTAGAAAGATGGTAATGATGACCCTGTATGTGAGACAGCAAAAGAGACACAGATGTGTAGAGTGGACTTTTGGACTCTGAGGGAGAGGGAGAGGGAGAGGGTGGGATGATTTGGGAGCATGGCATTGAAACATGTATACTATGATGTAAGAATTGAATCGCCAGTCTATGTTTGATGCAGGATTCAGGATGCTTGGGGCTGGTGCATGGGGGTGATCCAGAGAGATGATATGGGGTGGGAGGTGGGAGGGGGGTTCATGTTTGGGAACTCATGTACACCCATGGCGGATTCATGTCAATGTATGGCAAAACCAATACAGTATTGTAAAGTAAAATAAAGTAAAAAAAAAAAAAAAAAACTTGCATGGGATGGAAACATACCAACTACAATATGAGGGCTCCTGTTGGAGGTAAAAACGGTAAGGAGATGAAAGGTGAAACTTTAGTTGTGCATATTTTATGTCTTTAGAAAATAAAGCAGGTAAATATATTTTATCTTTGTCATATGTTTTATACCTATTTTAAACTATTCTATATTATACTTGTTTTAGAAGTACATTCTATTGTATAATTTAGAAATAACACATTTGGTGAGTTCATTACATAATTAAGTCTGCAACATTTTCTAGAAATAAACTCTTTTCAGTGCATTCTCTTGATTTTAAATTACTTTATAACAGGGTATACTAAACTAATTTTGCTTTTTATTAATGACTGAAGAAAATATTATGAAATTGATTTATTTTATTGTGCTAAAAGTTAATAATATTCCCTGGTATTATTAAATTTTTCAGAGTTTAAATTATTCTCTGAATTCTCCCAATTGTAATGTTTTGACACAGTTGTTGATATTTCTGGTTTCTTTATTCTTGTCAACTGTCACTCTCGATATGAGTCTTCTCTCATTTCCCTTTCATCTACACATATAATGTTCTCACTATCAGAGCAAGATATTAAAGTTGATAGGAAATGAGCAGATCAACAATCCTACTTAAGATTTTAAACATCATTCTAAGTTAATAACCTCATTACAACTGCATATATCTTTCATTTGCCCACCTTCACACCCCAGCGAAAAGTGTTGCATAGGATGAGTTACACTTACTCTCTCACTTCTTAGACACTGATGTCACTAACTACTATGTTTGTGACTCTAATCAATATTATTAAAATTTGTTCCAAGTCTAGCTAAGTTACAGTGTACCATTTATTAAAATATGTTTTAGTCTTTAATGTTTGTTTTTTCAGATAATTGGATAAGAACTCAGGCCTTAAATAAATGATAATCTAGTCATATTAGCCCATATATAATGTGCTAATATATTAATGATATTATTGTCCTTTTTGACCCAATTCACTCTTGCATAAATGATATTTATGGAGCTTCTGATATAGGCTAGGCATTATCTAGTTACTGAATGTGCAAAAATGATTGACATAATCCCTGATATTCAGATGTTTCCCATTTTGGACATTAAGTATTATAAACTTTTTATTTTAAACTGATAATTTAAAAATGGAAAATTACAATTATGTTTATTGTTTGACTTAAAATGCTGAAATTGGTACAACATATCTCATAAGGACGTAAATCTTAGATGACAAATTCTGATTAACTCAGAATACTGTAAAAGAAAGGACTATGTAAGAAAAATCTATTTAAGATCAAGCTATGCCTAATCTATTGTCTGAGGTACAAGAACCTCTCCTTATGCATAATAAGTAGTAAAAAGAAGAAAGATTTATAAATATAACAGCTTATCCATGCAATCTTGTAAGTCATGTTGGTTACAGGAAATATTATTTACTTATTAAATATTTCTTTGAGAAATGTAAATTCATCCCTTAGGACTGACCTTATATTAATTTGATCCGCCACTGTTTCTATTTAAATTTGTCTATTCTCTCTCTGTCTCTCATATAGCTCCTTCTAGAAAACCTCAGTATCCTGAGTCTCTTTGTTCCATTTGCAGACTTGCAAACCATAAGTAAATAAAGCATGCAACCAATAAACTTCTGCTCAAAACCAGTGTGAAGATGTGTTCTTCCACACTGTCTTATTCAGTTTGTTCTGCTGTAACAAAAAATACCTTAAATTGGGTGTCTTAAACAACACACATTTCTTTCTTAAACTCTTGGAGGATGGAAGTCTGAAATCATGGTACTAGTATGGTTGGGTTCTGGGGAGCCTGACTTCCTTTTTTCTCACATGGTGGAAAGAGAGCTTAAAGAGTTCACTGGACTCTCCATTATAAGTACACTAATCTCACTCATGAGAGATCCACTCTCAAAACCTAGTTACCTCCCAGAGGTCCCACAACGTAACACCATTACCTTGGGGGTTAGGACTTCAGCATATGAATTTTAGGAAGACACAGACATTCAGTTCACTGCACATGTATACTAGTAGAAGAAACAGAAGAGGCTTGAAAAATTTTATTATAATGTGGTAAGTGCTATGCTAGAGGGATTTTTGTGTTTGAAATAGTCCTATGGAGGCTCAGATGGTAAAGAATCTGCTTGCAGTGCAAGAGACATGGGTTCAATCGCTGAGTTGGGAAGATCCCCTGGAGAAGAGAATGGCTACCCTCTCCAGAATTCTTGCATGGAGAATTCCATGGACAGAGGAGCCTGGTGGGCTACAGTCCATGGGGTCACAAAGAGTTAGACACGACTGAGCAATAAAAAAGTTAGGTTAACAAAAGGAGTGTATTTAATCAGACCTCCAGGAGTCTTAGAAGTTTATCTGGAAGAAATGATTTTTGAGTTGAGTCTCAAAAGTTGTTATAATGAATTAGTCAGGAAAAAGATTATAGAAGGTTTATAAGAAGAGGAAACATAGGAGAAATGACAGAGTTATGTAGCTGCTGCATATCAAGATCTAAAGCAGTCCAGTATTTATTTCTGTTGTACAAACTGAGTTCTGAGAAATAGTGAGAAATAAAACTGGAGAGGTTACCTAAGACTTTTAGGTTACCTAAGACTTTTTAACATCTTGGCAAATGCTTTAATATCAATGAAGAAGAACCACTGGAGATTTTTAAGCATAAATGTGGATTGGCTAAGTTGAATTCTCTGTAAGTCACTTAGAAAATGGAATGGGAAATGGATTTGAAAAGTATCAAGCTAGAAGAAGAGATCATTTTGTGAGCTAAATCCAATCTAGAGTTAATGAAGGTCTGACTAAGACAATAGCATTTGAAGATGAGAGGGTGGATTCAAAATATTTTTGCAATGATATTGACAGAATTTGACAATTAGTAAGAAATAAGAGGGTACTTTCCAGGTGGTACAAGTGGTAAAGAACCTGCCAGCCTTTGCAAGAGAGATGCAAGAGATCCGGTTCAATCCCTGGGTCAGGAAGATCCCCTGGAGAAAGGCATGGCAACCCACTCCAGTATGCTTGCCTGAATCCCATGGACAGAGGATCCTGGTGGGCTATGGTTCATAGGATTGCAAAGGGTCAGACACAACTAAAGTGAGCTAGCATGCATGCACTCACTCATGGAGTAAGAGAGACAGAAGAGTTGTATTGGTTATTCATTGCCACACAACAAATTACACCCAAACCTAGCAGCTAGAAAGAATAATAACATTTATTATTTCACATAGTTCCTGTGGGTGAGGATTCTGGAGCTGCTTTACCTACATGGTTCTGGCTTGGGTCTTCTCATGTGGTTACCATCATGATGTCAGCTAGTGCTGCGAATCAGCTCGCCTGTCCAAGATATCTCACTCAGATGTTGATGGCAGGAAGCCTGTGCCTTGCTGGCTCCTGGCAGGAGGACTAATTTCTTTGCCAATGAACATCTCCATAGGGTTACCTGAGTATCCTCATGAAATGGCAGTTGGCTTTCCCTAAGAGCCAGTTATCCAAGAAAAGGGAAAATATATAAGCTGAAAACCTTGTGTTTGAAGTCAAACACAGTCATTTGTGCAATATCCTTTTGGTTGCATAGGTGCAAAATGACTACACATGGGCATGAATAACATGAGGCAAGACTCATTGTAGACACAGCGGTCAATTATAGACCCCACATTTTTGTCTTCCATGTTTAGTTGGATTATAGTGACATCTACAAGAAAAGCAATAGAAGAGGAGCAGAGTTATTGTGGTTGGTTGTTTTGTTTGGTGTGTGTGTGTATGTGTGTGTTTCCAGAGAGTTAAAAGGTAACAGGTTCATTTTTGGAAATTATCAGTAATGCTAGATAATATGCTTCTGAAGTACATTAATATGCTACTGATGGAGAAATAGATTTGAGAACCATCATCATTTATTTTTTTAAACTTTTTTTTAATATTGGAGTATACCCAATTAACAATGTTTTGGTAGTTTCAGGTGGACAGCAAAAGGACTCAGCCATAAATATACATGTATCCATTCTCCTGCAAACTACCCTCCCATCCAAGCTGCCACATAACATTGAACAAAGTTCCCTGTGCTATACAAGAGGTTCTTGTTGGTTATCGATTTTAAATATAGCAATGTGTACATGTCCATCCCAAACTCCCTAACTATCTCTTCCCTCCGTTCTGTCCTCCCTGCACCCATAAGTTCGGAGAACAATCAGCATTTAAATGGCACTTTATATTTTGAGATTATGAAAGTTCGTCCAAGCAGAGGATAAAAATGAGATGAAAGGAAATAACTTCATTTTTAAATGAGCAAAGGAGTAGAAGGTCATGAAAGGGATTAAACAAGGTGATCAGAGAGGTAGAAATAATAAAGATTCACACTGTAGAAATAAAGGAAACAAATAGTTTAAGAAAGTGAATCGTCAGAAATGTCAAACAAAGCAGAAATATCCAGTGAACTAAAATATGCCCATTGTATTTAACAACATTTTTGCCACTCATTATGTTGCCAGAGCAATTTCCTGTGGGAGCATGGAAGCAGAAAACATGTAACAGAGGGTTGTGCTGTGCTTAGTCACTCAGTAGTGTGTGACTCTTTGTAACCCCATAGACTGTAGCCCGCCAAACTCCTCTGTCCATGGGGATTCTCCAGGCAAGAATATTGGAGTGGGTTGCCATGCCCTTCTCCAGGAGATTTTCCCAACCCTGGGATTGAACCCAGATCTCCCACATTGCAGGTGATTCTTTACCGCTGAGCCACTGGGGAAGCTCATAACAGTGGGTTAAGCACAGGTAAATTAAATTCTCTTTAATTATGTACAAGTTATATTCCATTCTGGTGGCTCAGAGGTTAAAGCGTCTGCCTGCAATGGGGGAGACCTGGGTTTGATCCCTGGGTCGGAAAGATCCCCTGGAGAAGGAAATGGCAACCCACTCCAGTATTCTTGCCTGGAGAATCCCATGGACGGAGGAGCCTGGTGGGCTACAGTCTTTGGGGTCGCAAAGAGTCGGACATGACTGAGCGACTTCACTTTCATTTTCACTTATATTCCATTCTGGAAACAGAAACCCTTCAAAATATTTAAGACAGAGGGAATTTAATATTGGAAGAGATTATGTAAGTGATGGAATCGCTGAAAAATCTAACAAGAGATGATGAGGCAACTCAGAGATTAGCAGTCTCAAAAGTTGTGGCAATGCCTTTGCTGAAGGAACAAAGGGAGGAGAAGCCTGAAACCAGGGGCTCCTGGTGAAAGTTGTAAACAATTCTTGTAAGAATGGGAGTCACAGAGAAGGAGCAGCTGAGGCCAAAAATGCCCCATTGGCAGGCAGAGAGAGTGAGAAATATCCTTTTTTCTCCCTCCTTCTGATAATGCCTCCCATTGGCAGAGTACAGGTAATGTTAGCTGACCCAGGAAACTAGGAGAAATATTTTTTCTGGGGTTAGTTCAAATGATATAAAATGAAAAAAGGGAGAGGAATGTATTTAGGAACAAACAGAGGAAAAACTGACATTAAGAAAAACCTGCCAGCCTCATAAAGATAAATCAAATTTAAAGCTCCACCTAAGAAACTTTGTAGAACTTTAACGCGTGCTTAAAAATGAACTTCACTTAAAATGTTTCGAAGACTGAGACCCATGCTATAAGTAAAATAGCCATGAATTGAAGAACCTTTGTCTCAGCACTTTTCATGTAGAAAGATTTAACCTGATCTGAAATAATGGCGCTTGATATTATCTCTCATAATTCAGGAAATCATCAAGAACTCCCTGCACAGAATACAATCATGAAAGATTCAGAATACATTTTATTTCTATTTAAATATTTCCTTTTTTGAGGCAGTGAGCTTTTCAGTTCTTAAAAAATGTGAAATAGTAATAGAATGAGATATGTTTAGAAACACCACTGCCATAAGACAAAATAACAAGTAAAACAATTTGATCATGCTATAGATACTCATCCATTAAAATGTTAAATATGATTGATCTGGTAAAAATGCAGTAGTATACAGTTGTAGTGGGCATTGCTGAAACCTCCGCAACACACCTTACCTTCTTTTATGAATCCTAACAGTATCTTGATGTAGGTCAAACATTTAGTACTATCATTTCATGTACCTCAGAGGAATCTGACCCCACAAATCTCGTTGGTATGAGAGTCTGTTTGGCTTAAGCTAATTAGCACATCCTACCTCCTAGAAACTGGAAAGAAGTGGGCAAATTACATAAATGGGTAGTGAGGGAGTGATAAAAACATCTCTTGGAGTGCTGAAACACCAGAATTCTTTCTTCTTAAATTTTATTTGTGTTTAGCTGCACTGGCTGTTCATTGCTACGCACAGGCTTTCTCTAGTTGCAGTGAGCAGGAGCTCCTCTTCACTACGGTGCAGGCTTCTCATTGCCGTGGCTTCTCTGGTTGCAGAGCGTGGGCTCTAGGGTGCACAGGCTTCAGTAGTTGTGGCACACAGGCTCGGTTGCCCTGCAGCACGTAGGATCTTCCTGGACCAGGGATCAAACCCACTTCCACTGCATTGGCATGTGGATTCTTAACCACTCGACCACTAGGGAAGGTCCCCAGAGTTCTTTCTTATCCTCTGCAAATTGTTATATGCTGTCGTGGAGCCCAGAACTGCTATAGCTAACTTGTTAACAGACTAAAGAGGGAGAAGGGGGTTGGCTAGTGTCAAGATTATTTCAAGAAAATGAAGCAAAAGGTATTGGCATAAGCCAAACCTAAGCCTGACTTACAGTTTCACTGCCAGTTATACGGGCAAATAAAAGTCTTTATTATTTAGGTCAGTTTAAATTGTGTTTTCTTTCAGTGGCTGCCAGAAACATCTTAAATCAATGTACAAAGCATTGAGTGTATGTAAATATGCATACATACATATATATAGAGAGAGTAAGTTCCTAACTTTACTATATTTATACTTCATTCTTATATATATATTCTGTTCACTTATACATAATTTTAAACTTTTGAAATACTAATAAAAAATCCTCACATAATAATCTGTATGCTATGTCTATTTATCAGCTCAAGTAAAAATAATATCTGATGTTATTATTTTTTGAAATTAATAATTTTAACTCAATAAGAGTATTTGCCTTCTTTCACTTAATATTTTAATATCAAAAATCAAATGTTTCTTTACGCTTAACCCTTCTGCCTCTTTATCAATTGTCTTAACTATATACAAATGTCAACTTCTGCTTACAGAGCCATTAACAAAGTAAAATTAATACATTTTAGAGTTTAACTTAAAATTCCAGTAGTATGAAAGCTACTAGAAAAGAAGTTCTCAACTATCTTGGAATCACTGACTCTTTTTAAAAAATAATGAAAGGCACTGAATTCCTCCCATGGAGGAACACTGTATAGTACATCAATATCTACAAAAACTTGCATACACTCTCCTGGATTCTCCAACTGAATGATATCCATTCCTGCAATAGGGTATCATTTATTTAATAGCAAGATACAGTTTAAGGGGAAAAAAAACCACTAGTGTTAATAAGGAAAACAATACTAGTGTTAATGCACATGATTTACAAATTTTTAAGTAGGTCTAACAGATATCCTTACTTCAGTGAGGGAGAATCTCTTTTCAGGTTCATGGTTTGAAAAATGTGATATACACATAAAATGTTATATTATTCAGGGTTTTTCGAAGATTTCTTTATTTATTTTCCTTTTTGTCTCTGGTGTCTCCTTGTTGCTATGCATGGGCTTCCTCTAGTTGTGGCAAGTGGGGGCTACTCTCTGCGGTGGTGTTCGGGCTTCTCATTGTGGTTTCCTCTCGTTGCAGAGCATGGGCTCTATGTGCGCAAGCTTCAGTAATGCACTGTGTGGGCTCAGTATTTGTGGCTCCTGGGCTCTAGAGCAGAGGCTTAATTGTCGTGGCACACAGGCTTAGTTGCTCTGCAGCAGATGGGATCTTCCCAGGCCAGGGATCAACTGTATGTCCACTGCATTGGGAGGTGGATTCTTTACCACTGAGCCACCAGGGAAGCCCCTATTCGGGTTTTCAAAAGAAGGAAATTCTACCATTTGTGACAACATGGATGGATCTGGGGGACATTATGCTAAGTTAAATAAGCCAGATATAGAAGACAAATACTACATGATACTGCTTATAAGAGGAATCTAATATAGTCAAACTCACTGCTGCTGCTGCTGCTAAGTCACTTCAGTTGTGTCCGACTCTGTGCGACCCCATAGACGGTGGCCCACCAGGCTCCCCGGTCCCTGGGATTCTCCAGGCAAGAACACTGGAGTGGGTTGCCATTTCCTTCTCCAATGCATGAAAGCGAAAAGTGAAAGTGAAGTCGCTCAGTCGTGTCCGACTCTTAGCGACCCCATGGACTGCAGCCTACCAGGCTCCTCTGTCCATGGGATTTTTCAGGCGAGAGTACTGGAATGGGGTGCCATTGTCTTCTCTGAGTCAAACTCACAGAAACAGAGAAAAGAATGATGGCTGCCAGGGCCTGGAGGGAGAAGGAAACTGGGAGCTATTAGTCAGAGGGCACAAAGTTTTCTTTATATAAGATGAAAAGGACCTAGAGATCTGCTGTAAAGCATAGTTAAAAATATTGTATACTTGTAAATTTGCTAAAGGGTAAATCTTATGTTAACTGTTTTATCACAATAATTATTATAAATAAAAGGGCAGTAGGAAGCTTTTGGAGGTGATGGATAGCTTTATGGCATAAATTATGGTAATGGTTTCATGGATATATGCTTATCTCTACACTTATTAAGCTTCCCTGGTAGCTCAGATGGTAAAGAATCCACCTGCAATGCGGGAGACCTGGGGTCAATCCCTGGGTTGGGAAGATCCCCTGGAGAAAGGAACAGCCACCCACTCCAGTATTCTGGCCTGGAGAATTATACCCTTATTAAGTTGTATATATGAAGCATACACAGGTTTTTGTATGTCAGCCATACCACAATAAAATGCTTTAAAAAATTCCAGTTCTTGATTTGAAACATAGGCTTGGAGAAATGAAATATTGAATCAGAGCTGAATATAAGTTCATTTATTCTACTTATCTTTGATAATGTGACTTGAATGTGTTTTGTTACTGGTGTTAATAACCATGAGTTGGACTATAAAGAAAGCCGAGTGCCAAAGAATTGATGCTTTTGAACTGTGGTGTTGGAGAAGATTCTTGAGAGTCCCTTGGACTGCCAGGAGATCCAACCAGTCGATCCTAAAGGAAATCAATCCTGAATATTCATTGGAAGGACTGATGCTAAAGCTGAAACTCCAATACTTTGGCTACCTGATGCGAAGAACTGATTCATTGGAAAAGACCCTGGTGCTGGGAAAGATTGAAGGCAGGAGGAGAAGGGGACGACAGAGGATGAGATGGTTGGATGGCATCACC
Organism: Capricornis sumatraensis; assembly: GCF_032405125.1. NCBI lineage: Eukaryota > Metazoa > Chordata > Mammalia > Artiodactyla > Bovidae > Capricornis > Capricornis sumatraensis. Next base: position 116,741,073 of record NC_091092.1, read on the forward strand.
AGCATGATAGACATGAGTTTGAGTAAACACCAGGAGTTGGTGATGGACAGGGAAGCCTGGTGTGCTGCAGTCCGTGGGGTCGCAAAGAGTCAGACATGACTGAGCGACTGAACTGAACTCAACTGAACTGGTCTTAATGCTGGATTTATTTGGGGGATTTTCTTGGCAGGCCAGTGGTTAAGATTCTGTATTCCCACTGCAGGGGGCATGAATTTGGCATCTGGTCAGGAAATTAAGATCCCACATGCTACATGTGGTATGGCCAAAAAAAAATATTTTGCTTTTGTTTATTTGAGGTTAGAACTTTTTAAGACTTTTGTTTGTATATTTTAATATGTAATTTATATAAAAGAACATGCATTTAGATACTGAGAGGGAGGGGAGAATGAATTTCTATTCATCATACCTACAATAAATAGTTTGGGTTACTTTTGGAAATAAGATATCATATATTTGTTTGTTTGATAATAAACCAACATATGGCATTCAACTGCCTCTTCAGAGGGAATGGAAAAGGGAGAATTTAACTCTTCCTGGGAAAGGCTGTATGAATAAAGATGTCAGTATTTTTTAGCACATGGAAACATTTAAAGGTGAATATGTACTTTAAAGAAGAACACATCAATTTTGCTATACATATTAAAATTCCTTATAGTATTGCTGTTTATAATATAGTTAAACATATGCATCATATTGTCTCTTGATGGATAGAGCAAGATTAATCTCTAACTTTTAATAAATCTAAGTCATGAAGATAAATCTAAAAGCATGAATTTTCTATATTTCCATGTTATATTAAAAATTAATTCTTATTTATATAAAGGGATTAAATGTCAGATGAGAGTTTAAGTCTGTAATTTTTTTTTGGAAAGAATCACTGTGGAGTATTAAGAAGATGTGTTTTGAAAGAGCTTAGTAACTCTGCTTCCATGGGCCTCCATTTTTAAAGGCTATTTTTCACAGATACTGTTTTACCATCTGACACTTTTTTGACATTCATGTAGCAAATATTTCAAATGGGAAATTAAATCTTGAGAGGATAGATAGCTTAAAAAAGAGTATGCAATCCTCTTCTCTTCTTTTCACAATAATCACAACTTGGCCTTTGATCTGACTTGAGACTCTTTATCCTTCTCTACAACACGGTGGGTGGAGGCTTATTCTGCTGGAATTAAGTAGGGCAAGATGCTGTGTGATAGTAATAACTACTTCTATCTCTCCTAATGTGAAGTTTTAAGATACCAACTATTTGGTGTAGACAGATGTGTAGTACATTTTCTGGATTTTATCTCCATTTCTTTTTCCTGCCAGTTAACATACTATTTTTTTTCTTTAAAAGCTCTAAAAGTTTCATGTTAGTGAACAGAAACAGAATATTTTACAGAAAATTTTCAAAGAGTTTTTTTTTTTTTTTTTGTAAAGACGCTCCCCTAGTGATGAAGTGTTTGCACTGGGAAAGATAAGGGTAGTTTCCCTATTGTTCACACTGCAGGCTGTCATCTTTTTCTTCTTAATAGGGAAAGGTCTTATCCTCAGCAATGCTGCCTGAGTTTTTCAGTTACTTGGCAACAGTAATAAAAAAAGACACAAGCGATAAAGGACCCGTCATCAATATCATGACAAATAGTAGTTCCTCAGTTGGTTTTAATGGCCATATAGAGACATTAAATTTCTTGCTTTTAAGAATTAAGCCCAGTGCAGAAGATCAGGTTGAGTCCTGATATGTGCAGCAGCGGAAAATATTTTAACTGTTGTATGTGAATTAGTATGTGGAAGAAAATGAATAAATATGAGGCGTTTACCTGAATAAACCAAGTATCCCTGGAATGCACAAGACAAAGAGATTTTTCTAATTTAAATATTGGAATGAATATTTTTAGCACATCCTTATGACCATGACCAGCTGAAATGGATATTATGAAGCCATTGACTGTATGTGTGATTATGTCTTTTGGTAAAGAATTAATAAATAGCAATAAATGCTTGGTTAAGAAATGCTGCCATTAATAAATGGATATTTAAAACCCATCAGGATGTGGGGGAAACCCAACATGAGATACAAACACTAACAAATGAAACTACCTATGATAAAAATCAAAAACACAACTATACAGAAGGTAAGGGGAAAAGAACGAACCCAGGTAACTTTAGAAAACAGCAACTTGACTGAATGCTAAAAGGATAAAAACAAAAAGAACTGTGCACAAATGTTATATAGTTAGTAAATGTGTTTCTCATAGAGGCGTTGATAAGACATTCTGCAACTAATTTGTGTGAATAATAGACTTGAACAGATAAATAAGTTGTTAAAGATAAAACTAAGATTTATTACAATTGGAGAAAGAAATTATAGTTAAACTGGGGAGATTAAAATGATTCCTATGGTATTAAATTGGAATTTAAAGTATTAGTATAAACTCATTAAATAGACACAGGTATAGAGATAGATATGTATATATACATGAGTTAATACACAAATATTCCCCAGTCATGGCTGCTGAGAAGACCTACAAACAATGGCATTCCAGTAGTAATTAGCATACTTAGTGACAAGATTTTTTTTTTTTTTAAGCATCATTCTTCTATAAAAGGAACTAAGGATCCTTGGAGAGGTAGTTCTTTCAGGGCTGAGATGGAAAAAATCAAAATTAGCTTGGAATACCTTGTGGAAACAGGAAAACAAAGAAAATGTTCTCAAAAGATATGAGGAAAGAGTGAACTATTAGGAAAAGGACCTCTTAATGCCCAAATCTTTGAGCAATAAAATAAATAATTATAGTACTGGATTATAACCCAAAGAAAAGAAAAAAATCCTGAGTCCATAATGATATAAATAATTAAACAGATAAGTGGAAGAAACATGACTGCTCCTCCTCATAGTAGAGTTGCAATTAATAAGCATTTAAAGAAGGGAATGGAAGACACTATTAGCCATATATCACAGTTTCGATTATTTCATACTTAATCCCATGAACAGAGGTGTGGGCTACAGTCCATGGGGTCACAAGAGTCAGATAGGACTTAGTGACTAAACAACAACAATAAATCTACTAACAGGTGCTAGAATCAGTCCGTTTGAGAAGAGAACCTATTTGCACTGTCTCAAAGCATCTCCCTCCAACATATTTGTTGACTACAGGAGATATCATAGTAACTTTACAGTGGAAATGCCCAGCAAAGACCACCTTGACCAAGTGATCAAGGTCAGTGTCACCAGTAATAATATGTATTGAAATCAGGAACCCTGTGATACGGTGTATTGTTGAAAGTAACAGCAGCATTTCTGTGGTTCTCTTTCCAAGGAATTATGACCTCAGTCTAGTAATCAGAAGATACCAAATAGGCCTAAAGTGATGGACATTCCATAAAATACTCTTCAGGGCTGACAGTGTCATGAAAAACTAGGAAAGACTGAAGAACTACTGTAGATTGTAGCAGTTGAGGGAGAAATAACAACTAAATGCAATATGGAACACTGATTAGGATTTTTAAAAGGATAATAGTGGAAAAAATTATGAAGTTTAAACGGGGTAGTTAATTTGGTTAATGCTGTTAACACAATGTTAATTTTCTTGTTCTAGCACATGTATGATGTTCAGTTCAGTTCAGTTCAGTCGCTCAGTGGTGTCCGACTCTTTGCGACCCCATGAATGGCAGCACGCCAGGCCTCCCTGTCCATCACCAACTCCCGGAGTTCACTCGGACTCACGACCATAGAGTCAGTGATGCCATCCAGCCATAGAGTCAGTGATGCCATCCAGCCATCTCATCCTCTGTCGTCCCCTTCTCCTCCTGCCCCCAATCCCTCCCAGCATCAGGGTCTTTTCCAGTGAGTCAACTCTTCACATGAGGTGGCCAAAGTACTGGAGTTTCAGCTTTGGCATCATTCCTTCCAAGGAAATCCCAGGGCTGATCTCCTCAGAATGGACTGGTTGGATCTCCTTGCAGTCCAAGGGACTCTCAAGAGTCTTCTCCAACACCACAGTTCAAAAGCATCAATTCTTCAGCGCTCAGCCTTCTTCACAGTCCAACTCTCACATCCATACATGACCACTGGAAAAACCATAGCCTTGACTAGATGGACCTTAGTCAGCAAAGTAATGTCTCTGCTTTTGAATATACTATCTAGGTTGGTCATAACTTTTCTTCCAAGGAGTAAGCGTCTTTTAATTTTATGTCTGCAATCACTATCTGCGGTGATTTTGGAGCCCAAAGAAATAAAGTCTGACACTGTTTCCACTGTTTCCCCATCTATTTCCCATGGAGTGATGGGACCGGATGCCATGATCTTCGTTTTCTGAATGTTGAGCTTTAAGCCAACTTTTTCACTCTCCACTTTCACTTTCATTAAGAGGCTTTTTAGCTCTTCTTCACTTTCTGCCATAAGGGTGGTGTCATCTGCATATCTGAGGTTATTGATATTTCTCCCAGCAATCTTGATTCCAGCTTGTGTTTCTTCCAGTCCAGCGTTTCTCATGTTACCTAAGATGTTAACATTGGATGAGCCTGGTTGAGGGATATAATGAAACTCTCTGTACTATTTTGGCAACTTTTCTGTAAGTCTCAAAGTTCAGTTCAGTCACTCAATCATGTCCGACTCTTTGTGATCCCATGGGCTGCAGCACACCAGGCTTCCCTGTCCATCACCAACTCCTGGAGCTTACTCAAACTCATTTCCATCACGTAGGTGATGCCATCCAACCATCTCATCCTCTGTCGTCCCCTTCTCCTCCTGCCTTCAATCTTTCCCAGCACCAGGGTCTTTTCCAATGAGTCAGCTCTTTGCATCAGGTGGCCAAAGTATTGGAGTTTCAGCTTCAGCATCAGTCCTTTCCAATGAATATTCAGGACTGATTTCCTTTAGGATGGACTGGTTGGATCTCCTTGCAGTCCAAGGGACTCTCTCAAGAATCTTCTCCAACACCACAGTTCAAAAGCATCAATTCTACAGCACTCAGCTTTCTTTATAGTTCAACTCTCACATCCATACATGACTACTGGAAAAACCATAGCTTTGACAAGATGGACCTTGTTGGCAAAGTAATATCTCTGCTTTTTAATATGCTGTCTAGGTTGTTCATAGCTTTTCTCCAAGGAGCAAGTGTCACTTAAAGCCGTGGTGACATGGCTGCAGTCACCATCTGCAGTGATTTTGGAGCCGAAGAAAGTAAAATCTCTCACTGTTTCCATTGTTTCCCCATCTATTTGCTGTGAAGTGATGGGACTGGATGCCATGATGTTAGTTTTCTGAATGTTGAGGGTTTTTTTTTTTTAAATTCCAATTTATTTATTTTAATTGGAGGCTAATTAATTACTTTACAATACTGTATTGGTTTAAGCCAACTTTTTCACTCTTTTTCACTTTCATCAAGAGGCTCTTTTAAAACATTTTTCAAAGTTGCCATTATAAAAACATTCAGGAGGACTTCCACATTAGTTGCTATAAACAACTTTTAAAATAGGCAGAATATATGAGGTAACTGTAAAACAGCACAGGATTATGATCCCCAAAAGTAGGAAAACAGAAGAGAAAGGCTCTCCAAATGACCTTGTATTTCTACCTAGAGGCAGTGTCTAGACTGTAATACGAAGAGGATAAGCCACAACAGAGCACAGTGGACTGAACTAAGGACAGAGTGAGCAGAGTTTGGAAACAGGAAAACCGCTGAAATTTGCAGGGCAAGTTGTTGGAGAGAGAGAGTTGGGTGGAGTTAATGCTCCAGAAATCTGTAGAAGGTCCCCTTGGGTCTTTCACTGAACATTAATCTGCTCATGAAAACGGAAGTACTCCATGTGGCTGGTCAAAGTGCAACTACCAGGGGAGTTAAAAAAAAAATCCTGGAAAGCAGTGAGCTGAACAACTACTGGAAGGCAAACATGGCTGGGAGACTCTTAAATCTTGAATAGCCAGAAGGGACAGTCCTCTCTGAACACACAAAGTGATTCAGTAGGGTTTCAGACAGGTCTAAGCTGTAGGAAGTGCATGAATGTAGTCCCATAATAATGGCTACCATATAACATTCTAACTGCCATCAAATCACGGACTGGATTTCTGAGGAAAGCTTAAGTTGGAACAAGAGGCCCCTTGTCTAAAATATTTACAGGCACTGTAGACAAGTTAAATACAGTTTGTGTCATGAAATCCTGGCCTCTTTGAACTTCATATTCCCTCTCATGGACTCTGATCACTGTTCTTTCTCTGGTTCTTTCTAATGTTACTTACTAGCTGGAAGTGTTCTGTCCGAACTCATTCCCTGACACCTGGTCATTCCGATCCAATCCTTCTTTCTCAAAGTGAAGAGAAAAACTGTATTGACATTTCAGAATTCTAAAGCGTGCCCAGAGGAATTCTGGTAGTCAAGGCATCACTGAAGAAATCCCAGTTTCTATGGATGAGAGATTAAGTTAATTTTCTGCTCAACCTACTTAGAAAACAGGGAAATTAAAATAACTGTGAGACAATATATTTTCACCCAAAAGTTTGACCAAAATTTAAAGGTTGATAAAATAAAATTCCCATGAGAGTGCACACTGCATACATTAATATGTGAGAATATGAATCAGTATAGCTCTATTTGAACAGAGTATCAGGAATATTAATAAAAATTTACAATCATCGTCTTCCTTCCAATTCAGTCTAGCTTGCACTTGGCTATGTATTTTCTATAAAAGAACATACATATTTGCCCAAGAATTCATGCAAGTTTTTTTGATCATAGCAACAAATGGGAAACGATTTTTGTGTCCATCAGGAGGAGAATGTCTAATGGCACATACACACTTAAGAATACTTGTGAGGAGTTAATAGGGTGAGATGGATCTGTATGTGCTCTCAGGGATAGATCCCACATTCATTTTAGTAAGTGACAAGGGCAAGAGGCAGAACAATATGTACACTATTATCCATGTACATCATATAACTCACAGTGTATTTTCATAACACATATGTAAGAAAAAGTCCAGTCAATTTTGAAATAACACAAAATGTTTATTGTAGTTGCTTCTGAGGATAGGGGTGAATTTTAGAGGCATGTGATAAGGAAGGGGAATTGTGACTTATCCATACTTTTAGAATTTGGGGGCAATAAGAGCATTTGCACTATTACTTAAAACCAGAGTTTTCCTCTGGGCCAAGCAGAGACAAGAGGCAGTGCAAGAATATTTTCTTATCAAAGATGGCACCTCTGCCACAGAAGAATTTTCTACCTCCTAGAAGGACACCTGAGTTTTTAACAATTCTATGTAAATATTTATTTACACCGTGATCATTGTCATCTTTTCTCATCTGCTTCTTATGGAGGAAGGTTTGGTTTTGACCACCAAGGTAAACTTACTTATTGGTGTGTGTGGTCAGCGGCCAACTTCAAATAATTCAGCCCATTAAAATTCTCCTGAAAATGCCAGGGTGGTTTCGAAAATCTCCTCTCTAACCTCAGGGTTATTACGCTAACGACCAGTAGCCTGCCTGACTGTTCAGTTGCTACAGTACTGTCCGACTCTTTGCGACCCAGTGGACCGTAGCCCACCAGGCTCCTCTGTCCATGGGATTCTCCAGGCAAGAATACTGGAGTGGGTTGCCATGCCCTCCTCCAGGGGATCTTCCGGACCCGGGGATAGAACCTCGTGTTTCCCACATTGCAGGCGGATTCTTTACTGCTGAGCCACCAAGGAAGCCCAACGACCAATAGTTTCTGTGCCAAATCAGACTCTAGTCACCAGCAGATTTGAAAACACTGAGAACGTGGTGGGGGCAGCCAGTGGGGATGAGGAGGTGTCCGAACCTCCCTGCCGGAAGTGACCCCTCATGGAGAAAGGGTAGCTGCGGTCCTGGTGTCTCGGGTGAGGAACCTGCAGAAAGTCGGGATGCTCTGAGTCAGGCAGGGCGGGGCATCTGACTGGTCCGTTCCTCTGCAAGCAGAGCCCAGCGTTCAGAGGAGGATGCAGAGAACAGCTGGCCGGAAGTCAGGTTCCAGTCTAGAGACAAGGGCACAGGGCTCGCTGGAGAAGACCCAGGGAAGGGCGCTGTCACTGGGAAAGTTCTGGGACCGGACACCCATTCTGGGACCCAGGCAGTCAGCTCTCTAGGAACTCTGGGGCGAGGGGTGGGAAGAGTCCAGGGAAACAAGCCCCTAGACAACCCCTAAATTGGGTTTCATTCTCATTTTCACCTTCTTTCTTCAGACTGCTTTTAGTACTTTGGCCACAGGGTCATTCTTTTCACTGCCAGAAAGATATTATGGAGCAATGCGAAAAGGAATGAGTTAATAGACACAAGGTCAGCCTCAGACTGGGAGGAGTGGAACAATGTGAGCTCTGGAGGAATTCAGACCAGAGCTCCGGTTTCGCCCTGTCACTAGCAATGTGAACTAAATACATTACCAAATTCTGTGAGCCTCAGATTCTTCAGTGAAGTGCGTTTGATAAGCTCTGTCTTTTAGGACTGTTGGAATGACTATAATGTATATAAAACACCTGGCATAGTGACTAGTGTGCATTGGAACTGTAAAGAGTGACAATTTTTGCCATGATTTTTTTTGAGCCCAGATAATACCAACCCTCCTGCTGAGATTTTCGTTTTGTTTTGCTGTTGTTTTAATCCAGGAGATGTCTGAAAATATGCAGTACTATGGGATGCTGAACATGTCAGTCAATAATTCTGCTTAATAAGAGAACATACCTTAGTAGATCATGCCTCATAGAGGTTCTATTATTTAATTTGGCTATTGGGGACTCTTCCCTATCTGGATGCAACTCAAAGCTCCTAAAATGTGTGTCAAGAACTAACTCTTTCTCTCCCTCCGATTGCCTTAGATCCAGATCACCCCATTTTCATTCATCTGCTGCTGCTGCTGCTAAGTCGCTTCAGTTGTGTCCGACTCTGTGGGACCCCATAGACGGCAGCCCACCAGGCTCCCCCGTCCCTGGGATTTTCCAGGCAAGAACACTGGAGTGGGTTGCCATTTCCTTCTCCAATGCATGAAAGTGAAATGTGAAAAGTGAAAGTGAAGTCGCTCAGTCATGCCCAGCTCATAGAGACCCCATGGACTACAGCCCACCAGGCTCCTCCGTCCATGGGATTTTCCAGGCAAGAGTACTGGAGTGGGTTGCCATTGCCTTCTCCATTCATTCATCTAACCCCTACCAAAATCAAGCCTTGCTATGTACTAAATCGTGTCCTACTCTGCGACCCTATGGTCGCACCACCAGGCTCCTCTGTCCATGGGGATTCTCCAGGCAAGAATACTGGAATGGGTTGCCATTTTCTACTCCAGGGGATCTTTCTGACTCAGAGATTGAACCCGAATTTCTTACATCTCCTGCATTGGCAGGCGGGTTCTTTACCAGTAGTGCTACCTGGGAAACCCTCCCTTAGGGCTTGCCAAATTTTACTCAAATTAACCCAGTCAAAATACCTTATTAATGAGGCAGGCTCTGTTTCTTCCAGTCCAGGGCAGAGAGTGTAACATGGGCAGAGTGACTTCTTGGCATCCTACCTCAAGGAAGAATCACCCTGATTTATCAGAAACTCCTTGGTGATGGTGTGGCTAAAACACCTAGTTTGTGCACTGTATTCTCCAGCACTGGAACAGGAGCACAGGATACCTTCCATTCCCTCCCTAGGTGGAGATTTCTCTCTAGTTAATCCATGATCCCAAAGTAACTGCTGAAAGCAGTTCTTTGGAGGCTTAATTGCTCAACTCTGAAACACATGATCCAAGGGTCTGGCCTTTGCTCACCACCCTCACACACCCCCTCTGGCCCACCTCCACTTAAAATCACCTCCCACTGAAGAACTTGAGGTTTTTCCAAGGCTCCAGGTTGTATTGTCTCAGGACATTTACCCTTGAGTGCTCTCATCTGGCCCTCCCCTCAAACCCCAGTCATCCTTCTTTTCACTTGTTTTTTTTTTTTTTTTTTTGTCTTAGAGGCATCCCACCTCACGGTCTTTCTTATATGATAGCTGCTGCTAGACTCTAATCAAATGGGAAAAGGCTCAGCCTTCTTTTTCTTAACCCCCTCCCTCCATACATACTAACATGGAGCCTTCCAAAGAGCAACTGCTCAATTAATGTTTAAAGGGAAAAAACAGTGAACAATTTAGTATGATTTTATTTATCTTACATTACTGAATAAACAAAGCAAGTTCAGGTATATAACTTTTATTTTACAGAACAAGAAAATATAAGGAATAAGGGAAAACAAGAATTCACCATCTTTTACTTGTTTCTCTCTTTTTTTTTTTTGTTTTTTGATCCCAACTCTATTTTACCTCTAATTTCTTTTACATTTCTAAGGAAATGCCTATTCCAATGCTATCTTTTCTTATTCCACATCACTAAAAAAGATGGAAGGTTGTTTGTTTGTTTAACAAAATAGCAAAACTATTACTCTTAAATTTCATAAACATTAAGTATGTAACCAATATCATTCATACATTTAGATTCTGAACTAAAGTTTTTTTTTTTTTTAAACAACATTTGAAACATTTTTAAGCAACATTTAAAAACTTTCAACAACAAAACATAAACCTGTAAGTTATTCAAATATGCTATGCAGTGTGATCCCTTTAAGTGCCCACACTACTTAAGGACAATGCTTCAGATTTCACTACAGGTGAGGGAAGCTGCCTTGGCCACTGGCCCCAGAATGCACACTGGCCAGGGCACTGGTGCGAAGCATGGCTTCAAATCTGGCTCGGGCTCTCTCTTCTTCATCCCTCAAAGCCTCTTCATACCAGGATGGGAAGGCACTGGGGACCGTATCATGAATGTTGGCCAAGAATTCAAGAACTTTCATTTTGCTGGTTTCAGCATGGGCTCTCGGGCCCCACAGGAACTCATAGCGTGGAGGATCACTGTTGGGCACCTGGCGGTATTCCAGATACCTTTCCTGCACCAGATCTTCGGTGATGAGCTTCTTGGGCTCCCCATGGATGAAGTGCTTCCTTCCAGCATATATCCCCATCACATTGAGCACCTCCCAGACATCCTCCTCGGTGGCGCAGTTGCCCTTCATGAAGATCACACAGAGGATGGTCATAAGGAGGCCGGTCTTGGGCATGATCTCCTCACCCCGCAGTCTGCCATCACTGGTGCACTGAAATTTGCTGACAAGGGCATAGCAATGAGTGGTGGGGTTAACTTCCTTCACCTCAATGCCAAAGGCCAGCACCATCAGCTCAGAAGCTTTCTTGAGGATCACAGTGAAGTGCTTCTTGTACTTTTTGATGACATGCTTAATCATATCTTCTTTGGTAATGGACTCTCTCAGATTATACTTGCGCAGCAGAAATTGCACCAACAGAATTGCCTTCTCGTCTAGAGGCGTTCTACAGGAAAACTCAGTGCTGGGTAATGCCTGGGAGGTGCTTGGTTTTTCATCTTGGCTCTTAGCACCATCATCAGATCTGGTACATGAAGCACCTGCAGAAGTAGTGGAAGGGGCTCTCCCAGACCCCTGGGATTTTCTATCTGACCCAGAAGCAGGGGAGCTCTGGACATTACCACCAAGCAGAGGGGTAGGGGAAAAGGGGAACTCTTCTTCCTCTACTGCAGAGGCCTGAGCATCTTGGAGATGCTGAGCCTCACTCCGGGCCTGTTGGCGTTTCTCACGGGCACGGAGCTTACTCTTTTGCCCCCGAGGCATGATGACACAGATCAGGGACAGCAGGCAGGAGTGTGGGCAGGAAGACAGACAATGAGGGCACCTGGAGGAGGGAGGAGATGCTGTGAGCGCCTTCAACAGGGAGATTCCTCCCTGGCTTTAACCAAGATCACCTTTGCAAGTTTGTGTGAGGTTACTGCTCTAGAACCACAAGGCTCCCTGATCAGCTTGCCCCCGAGACTCCTAAAGATAAGTCAGTGTGGCAGGCTGGCAGGTCTAGGCTCTGTGAGGTACGGTCTAAAATCTTCTCAGTTCACATTTAGAATCATCCTGTCAACTGTTGCAGGGCCCGGCCATCCTCCCCTCTGCTGCTCTGAAGCTAAACTGCTTTCAAAAAGGCCCTTCCGTCCCTGAGACCCTCCCGTCCCTGAGGAGGAAATGTAGGAAAGCCTTAGTTGGCGACCCCTGCTGGGGCCTGCCAGAACTGACGACAGGAGCAGGGTTTGATGGGACCCCCTTTGTCTTGGACTATTAGGGTCTTCAGTTGTCACTCATGTCTCCTCCCCCCGCCCCCCAACACACACACAGCACCCCCACCCCGCCCCTCCCCTCCACCAGACCGAGATCCGTCCCTCCCATAGTTTGACAGCCCGACCCGGGGCCTCCCAGGGGAGACCGCAGGGACAGTGAGTGTGTGTGCCCGGTTTAGCGTACCCTTGCTCAGGCTGCTCTCCTTAACTCCAAATAAAGGCCGAGATGTTTTCCGCTTTTGATCTGAGACCATTAGCCTCAGATCAAAGGCTTCGTTTCCTGAGACCTCAACGTAGAATTGAGGGGCTGTTGGGCCTAACGGCTATGCCATGGGCCTCTTAGCGCGCGGCAGATCAGAGCAGAGTTCTGTGATGTCACCTCTGTTCTAGGGAAGTGTATTCCCACAGTTCTAAGCCTCGCCTCTCCCCTCCAGAGACCTAAGACCCTGGAGGTGGAAGTCAGCCCATACCTCCTGCTGACAGCTCTGCCCTGGGCTTCCCAGGAATGAAAGCAAGGATGAGGCTGTGTGCGGGTCCCTCTATATGTGCGGGGAGATTGTTGCATCATTCCTCAAGGTGGAGGCAGGGAGTAGGGTGTCCTCTTAGCTGCTTCTTCAAAGGCTTCCTGGGTAATACTCTCTGAAAACTCTGAGCTGTTTCCCTACTGCAAACTTTACAGAAAATAAATAAGTCCTAAACTAGATACCCTGGTGGTTCAGATGGTAAGGCGTCTGCCCGCAATGCGGGAGACCTGGGTTTGATCCCTGGGTTGGGAAGATCTCCTGGAGAAGAAAATGGCAACCCACTCCAGTATTCTTGCCTGGAGAATCCCACGGACAGAGGAGCCTGGTAGGCTACAGTCCATGGGGGCGCAAAGAGTCGGACTGAGCGACTTCAGTTTCAATTTCACTTTCACTTTCAGGCTAGATACCAGACAGGAAAGTTGCAGTGCAAGGCAGGCTCCCAGGAAGAACGGCAGGCTGTAAAAGAAAAAGCACATTGGCCCACAGCCATTTGTTCACCAGCCATACGTAGACTTTGGGGAAACTTCTACTTGAAAAGTTCTACTTTCTAAGGAGAAAAGGCTAAGTTACAGAATTTTGTGAGACTCAGATCTTTTGTATTACTAACATTGCACAGTCCAGTGTGGCCACTTTATTTTTTGACTTTCATTCATACTAAGAAATATATTTACATCGCTAACAAGTGGGTGTGTGTATGCATTTTTTTCATGAAAGAATACCTATCCTTGTTAAGTGTGATTCATTCTTTCCATTCTTTATATTGATCATAATAGTAACTTGAAAAAAAAATATCAGTCCTCATCCTCTAAAGAGGTTTCAGGTGGTTACTGCACAGCCTCTGGACTCATACCGTTAAAAACAATACTAAACTTTGGTTGCCATCCAGTCAGGTGGGCTCTGAGGAGATGCCTCAGGTTCCTTCAGTGAAGCAGTAGAAATCCATGGTCCCAAGTCACAGTGAAAGAAACCTCAGGCTGAACCTTAAAATCTTTCCTCCAACCAATCCTGTTGTCTGCCTCTCTTGCAGGCTACAGACCTGTCTCAACTTCAGGGCATGCTCCCGCCTGCCCACACTCAGGTTCTAGTTCAACACAGACTTAGTCTCTCCCAGGGGGTTCTCATTTATGTTGTTTTGTTGCTGGTATCGTTCTTTTCATTCTGGTTTTTATAGTTTCTCCAGGATTGAGTTTAGGAAACAGCAGCCCAAGTCTGCTTGCCATCTTGGCAGCTACATATGAGGCAGTGTATTAACATGCATAGGCTGCTGTAACAAAATACCACGGACTGAGTGTCTTAACAACATAAATTTATTTTCTCACAGTTCTGGAGGCTAGTAATTCCAGTAAGAGGTGCTGGCAGACTCAGTTTCTGTTAAGAGCTCTCCTCTCGACTTTTTGCTGTTCTCACAGGTTGGATGGCATCACCAACTCAATGGACATGAGTTTGTGTAAACTCCAGGAGTTGGTGATGGATAGGGAGGCCCATGGGGTCGCAAGAGTCGGACACGACTGAGTGACTGAACTGAACTGGAACTGAACACAGGGACTCTTCTCTGTAAATACACAGAGGAAGAGTGATATCTAGTATCACTTCCTCTTCCTTTAAGAACAGCAGCCTAATTGGATTATTGCCCCATTGTTATGACCTCATTTAACCTTAATAATCTCCTTAAAGACCTTGTTTTCAAATACAATCACAAGGGTGGGTTAGGGCTTCCGCATATGAATTAGGGGTAGGGATGGGGGTGGGTCACAATTCAGTTCAGAGCAAGTAGTAAATCTGTAGTTTAAGGAGAATTGGCATATTTACAGTATTCTTTCCCCTATGAATAAACCTAGTGTTCTTCTTTATTTATTTGGGATTTCTTTCTCTATCAGTACATTTTTATAGTTGCCTCCAAAAAGACTGTGTACATTTTTGTTAAATTTCTTTTTAGGTAAGTTTTGGATATTGCTGCTGTTATGGATAATGCTGCTGTTAAATTTTCTATTTAATTATTCTAATTAGCTATTGATTTTGTGTGGCCAGGCTCCTGATTTTGGTATAGTAATCTTATATACAACAGCTTTTGGAGTCTCTTACTCACTTGAGTATTTTGTGCACTGGTTCCTTTGGATTTTCTAATTAAAGGCTCATATTGTTGCCGTTTATTATCTCTGTCTTTTCAACACTGAGTGGCCGGTTAGCTCCCCATATGGTCCACAGAACGAACTCTGTTTTGGGGGATTTCCTGGTGGCTCAGACGGTAAAGAGTCTGCCTGCAATGTGGGACACCTGGGTTCGATACATGGGTCAGGAAGATCCACTGGAGAAGTAAATGGCAACCCACTTCAGTATTCTTACCTGGAAAACCACATGGATGGAGGAGCCTGGCAAGCTAAATACTGTGGGGTTGCAAAGAATAGACACAACTGAGTGACTTCATTTTTTTGAATATTCCTTCCTCTTATTTATTTTCATATTCTTATTCCTCTAGTTATATATTCCAGGCCACTTTTAGGCAGTAGAAATAGTACCATAACATCTGTGTCTTTGTTCTGACTTTGATGCTTCTAACATTTCACATTTATCTAAGTTTGCTGTAGATTTTAGGAAATGAAAATTCTCTTCAAATGTTATTTTACTAAAGGTTTTTTTTTTACTGTGGTGTTAAGTATTTTTCAAAGCTTTTTCTACACCCCTGGACATGATCCAATGCATTTTATCCTCTAATCTGTTAATGTCAAGAAATTCCAGTTGACAATTTTTTGTAATGTTATAATAGCTTTGCATTTCTTGAACTCAGCCTCTCTATTCACTTCTATATTAGATATGCCATGAATTTATTTACTGTAGTCGATGCCTCTATGTAACTGAGATTAGCTCAAGTGAATTTTTTTCCCTTGGGATGTCATTATCTGGTCTCTGTATCAAGGTCAGCACACCTGTTAAAATGAGTTTAGTAATTTCTCATCAACAGATTACTGGAGAAAGAAAATGTGGTATAAAGATATGATATTTAGAATGAACATTTTTGCCAGAGAAATTATTAATGGTATATAACCACACAGAGAAGAGTAAAATGGACCCAATATACCTGACACTCATAATCAACAATCATCAATAGTTAGAAGGTAAACACAATAGTTTAGTGGTAACTGTTGATCCAGTTAACATTTGTTAGGTTTTTACTTTACAGAATTTGAAATTTCCAGATAAGGAATTTAAATAACTTTGAATACTATTCTATTTAAAATAAAATCACATAAAATGCTCAGTTAATACCAGAGAAAACACACACACACACACACACACACACACAAAGGATATAGAAAATAGCAAATGCAACAAATAGAAAACAGTTACACAAATAGTAGGTTTTAGTAAAAGTATATCAATAATCACTTTAAATGTGAATACTCTAAATACACCAGTTAAAAGGCAGAAATTGTCAGATCAGATAAAAAAGACTCAACTGTATGCTGTCTCCAAGAAACTCATTTGTATATCAAGACTCTGATTGATAGGAAAAAGCAAAGAATGAGGGATGTTAGGATAGTGAAACTCTTCTGTATGATACTGTAATGGTGGATACATATCATTGGTATCTGTCAAAATCTTTAAGGCCTATACAATATAGAGAGTGAATCCTAATGTAAACTATTGACTTTAGTTAATAATATTATATTATTATTAGTTTATTAATTATAATATAGATACAGATGGACAGATATATAAATAATTATAGCTATATGTGCATACATGGGCTAGTATTGCAGACATTTTCTAAGCTGTATCTTCTGAGGGCTTAGAAGCAAAAAGACTAATAGCAATGGAACAACATGAGCAGGAAAACAAACCTAATATTGGATTATAACCCAAAATATAAAATAAATATCCATGAGTTTATATTGCCATAAATAAGTGACTGAATAAATAAATCAGAGAGAATAGAAACATCTTATGTAGAGAATAATACCAAACAATTTTTATGGCTATTCCACTCTCAAGGAGAGGGGCATAACTCCCCACCCCTTAAGTGTCGGCTGAACATAGTGATTTCTTTTCAAAGAGTACTGTATGGAAAGGAGAGTGGAACAATAATTATACAGTAGAGAAATTTGACAAACACTACCTTACGTAGGTGAACAAGGTGAGATCATCAGTTGTTAAGTCATGTTGATAATGTACCCTTGGTATGATGAAAATGACAGTTTAGTCCTGAGGCCTTCCTCATCAGGACCCATAATGCCAGTCTAATCATGAGAAAAATATCAAAGACATACCAAAAGTAGGACCTTCTTAAAAATACTTGACAAATACTCCTCCAAACTGTCAAGGTCAAAAATAAGGAAAATATGATAAACTGTCATGTCTAGAGGAGCCTAGGAGAAGTGATGTCTAAATGCAATGTACTATTGTTGATGGGATGTTGGGCCAGAAAAAGGACATTAGGGGAAAAAATGAAGGAAAACTGAATGGTATGGACTTTTGCTACTAATAAAGTATCAATAGGTTCAGTGGGCTTCCCAGGTGTGTGTGTGTGCATGCCCCTGTCCATGTGCTCAGTTGTCTTCGACTCTTCGCAACCCCATGGACTGTAGTCCACCAGGCTCCTCTGTCCATGGAATTTTCCAGGCAAGAATACTGGAGTGAGTTGCCATTTCCTGCTCTAGGGGATCTTCCCGACCCAGGGATCAAACTTGAGTCTCTTGCTACTCCTGTACTGGCAGGCCAGTTCTTTACCACTGAGCTACCTGGGAATCTGTCTGCCAATGCAGGAGATGCAGGTTCGATACCTGGGTTAGGAAGACCCCCTGGAGAAGGAAATGGCTACTTACTCCAGTATTTTTGCCTGCAAAATCCCATGGACAGAGGAGCCTGGTGGGCTACTGTCCATAGGGTCTCAAAGAATCAAACATGACTGAGCATGCACAGACATGTCAATCCCAAAGTCTCAATCTGCATTATTTGCAGTGATTCTCTCTACCCAATCTGTAAAATGTTTACACACCAAGGGCCATATGTCTACCCCAGAGAGTATCTGGTGGCAACAGACCACCAGATATCTGCCTTATGGCTGCAAAGAACTCAGGAACTCAGGGAAGCAGTCTAAGGTAGGGATAAGTAAGTAGGTAAGTGTTAGTCACTGAAATGTGTCCGACTCTTTGTGACCCTCCGTGGACTGCAGCCTGCCAGGTTTCTCTCTCAATGGAATTCTCTGGAGTGGGTAGCCATTCCCTTCTCCAGGGGATGTTCCAAACCCAGCGATTGAACTTGAGTCTCCCACATTGCAGGCAGCTTTTTTACTGTCTGAACCACCAGGGAAGCCCAAGGTGGGGATAGCATCTAGATTAGTTTTTAATGTTCTAGCTCTAGCTTCAGTGCTGGAAGTGCTCTGTACACAGAGAAAATGGCTTTTGTCCTCAGGCATGAAGACAGCTATCAGTTCTGGTACACTGGCCAGGATGCACAGGACCACCAGAGGAGTGATAAGGGGTAGGTCTCTAAGTATCTCTCAATATTCATTACTGTTATCACTGAATGACACAGGGGAGCTAGCTGTACTCTGCCTGACAGTGAGCAAGGAGGATTCTAAGGTAGGGAGGGGTATCAGGCATATCTCTGGTCCTTTCAACCAGCAGATCTACCCACTCAGATTGCTCTGCAACTTTAAGCTGATAATGATTCATAGATTTTCCAAGCCTTTTCGCGGAAGTTGTCCACGACCCTCCAAGGTTCCACATATTCTCTCCTTTTGTTCCCTTTACCACTATGTGCTGAAGTCCAAATTTAGAACTCTTGACTGCCAGCCTGCCCTGGGCTATCAGGACTTGTTTTAGTATGTCGCCCTCCTCATGAACTCTGGAAATTTCTTTACCCACTATGCCTCCTTGTCATTACTAGTTGAAGATATCCTGTCTAGACTCTTCTCAGGGATCTAGTCATTCTAACCAAATCCTTGCTTCTTAAAGTAATTGGAAAGAATCTTACTGACAGAGAATTTAAAAACACGCACCCAGAGATATCCCAGTACTCAATATACTTTGCAAAAATCCTGCTTTGTATGGATGAGGAATTTATTAATGAGTGATAGTTTTCAATAAAATAATTAGAAAATGGAAATACAAAATAACATTGAGGATATATATATATTCACATAAAAGATTGATCTATGCTTAAAACTGATTGAATAAAACGCCTGAGTTTATGATACTCACATACATTAATATGTGAGAGTATAAATTGGTACATATTATTTAAACAGAATAGCAGTGATATTCATAAAAACTTACAATCAACACAGTATTTCTGCTTCAATCCAATGTTTATTTCTATGTCTTTCCTATAAGAAAATAGCCACATTTGCCCAATAACATGTTTAATGATGTTGGTATCAGTTCTATTAGTTATAGCAATAAATGGAAAACAACATACGTGCCCATCAGAAGGAGAATGGTTAATTGTGGCACATACACACTTTAGAATTTCTGGAAGTAGAAGAGTGAGATAGATCTATACCTGCTTTCATGGAAAGATCCTGCACTCATTTCATTAAGTGACAAGGACAAGTAGCAAAATAATACATACATTATTATCCATGCATGTTAAAACCTCACATTGAATATTCCTACTTTATATTATGTAAGAAAAAAGCCCAGAATATATTTTAATGTAAATATAACATTTAAAAATTAGGGTTACTTCTGCATAAGACTGAATTTTAGAGATTGAAATAAGGAATGAGATTCGGATTTATCCATATTTTTCAAAAATTTTTAACATCAAGAACATATGCACTATTTCTATTGTAATCAGTATATTTAAATAAGACGGGCAACACAAATAGAGTGTATGTTATTCATGTGGTATCTGCTAGCAGGAATGTAGGAAGAAGCCTGAAACCTGAATGACACTACAAAAGTTTCTCTGTCCTATACATAAAGCTTGCCTTGAGTTAGCCAGTGTCTCTGCTGTCAGGTAACCCAAGGATCTAGGCTGCTTCCACCATGAGGATCCATATCTCAACACAGACTTTGCACATTTGCTGCTGAATTGAACAGAAAGCATCGAGGTAGCACACTGTCAAATGCCTTGATCTGAAAAGAACAAACATCTTTCTGTTCATATTTCAGTGGCAAGGGTAATCACAAAATCCTTTCTAACACAAGTGGACTGGACAATTCAGTGTCCCCACGTGTCCAGGGAGCAGAGCAAGACAAATGTGATGAGCACGTGTAGTCTCTTCAAACAGAGCAGGAGATTATCAGTAAAGTGCACTTACAATGTGTATATAAAAGCCCTCTTCATTCTTGGAGAAGTTTCTGAGAAAGCAAAAATTACCTTGAAACACTCCAACTTTTTCTAGTGCCCACTATGTGACAGGTGTTTTCAGAGACAGTTCAGTTCAGTTCAGTCTCTCAGTCATGTCTGACTCTTTATGACCCCATGGACTGCAGCACTCCAGGCTTCCCTGTCCATCACTACTTCCCGGAGTTTATGCAAACTCATGTCCATCGAGTCGATGATGCCATCCAACCATCTCATCCTCTGTCATCCCCTTCTCCCAATTTTCTAAATGACACTGTAAATCTTAGCAGGGAAGGGTCATCTTTGGTCACTAAATAGTACCATTCTGCACTTACCTTTAGAGTAGCCTCAATCCACCAAGACTTTTCTTCTTCCTTTGGTACATGGTCAAAAATCACAACTAGTGAGCCTCTGCTGCCCATCACTTGATGAACATGCCTGAACGCTTGTACAGGTGTCTTTAGGCACAGTGGAAAACCAGTGTTTTCCTCTGAGGCAGATACAGACAAAAGTCAGGAAAATGATGGTATTTTTTTTTTTCTTTTTTCTTCTGAAAGATGGCATGTCTCCCGGGGAGACATTTTCGGTAGACTGAATAATTGCTCCATGAAGATGCCCATACCCTTATCCCTGAAACCTGTGAATATGTTATGCTACATGGCCAAAGGCACTTTGCAGATTTAGTAAGGTTATGCAACCAACTTTCAAATAAAGATACTGGATTACCTGGATAGACCAAATCTAATAACATGACACCTAACAAGCAAAGAACTTTCTCTGGCTTGCTGCAGAAGAGAGATGCAGCAGACAGGAAAGTTAGAGAAATGCCAAGCATGAGAAGGATTCAGTTTAACTGCTGACTCAAAATATATGGGCCCACATGTGAGGACTGGGGAGAGGCCTGGAGAAACTATGGCAGGTCCAGCTAACAGTCAGCAAGGAAATAGGGCCTTGGTATTATTATCACAAAGAACTAGATTCTGCCAAAACTTGAATAGTTTTGGAAGGAAATTCTTCCCAGAACACTTAAGGAGAGGTCTGGCAGCTGAAAGCTTAACTTGGGCCTTGTGAAACCCAGAACAGAGAAACCAGCAGAAGCAACTTGGATTTCTCACTCACAGACATGTGAGATCATAAATGTGTCTTGTTGTTGACTGCTAAATCTGTGGCGATTTGTGGAATACTAGCATAACCTCCTGGAAGGGCTACAGGGTCTGTTAGAATCCAGTCTCTGCAGATGGTTGTGACACAGTGACTTCCTTGGTCCTTCATCCACCACTTATAAAGGAGGCTTTGGTTCTTGGTCACTTAAACTTACTCTTCAGTGTGCAGATTCAGTGGCCAGTCTCAAATGAGTCAGTTGATTAAATTCTTTTTTTTTTTTCCTAACCTCATCTGTCTTCTAAAACCTTATTTTTGTTGTTTAGTCTAAGTTGTGTCTGACTCTTTGCAACCCCATGGACTGCAGTGCACCAGGCTTTTGTCCTTCACTGTCTCTGGAAGAACCAGTAGATTCTGTGCCTAATCTACTAGTAAGCCAATTTAGAGAAAAAACTTTTGAGTATGGTGGAAGCACCCAGAGCAGATGAGCAGACTTCTAAACTTCACCTCCACGCTTAACAATAGTGCTTGGGGCTGCTGCTTTCGGAGAGATTCCATGCTGAGGATGAGACAGATAGGGGATGTCTGCAGGGAGTTGGAATGCTCTAAATCAGGGGAAAGGTGGGTGATTCTGGGCTTTCTCTTCTACTGGGAGCAGAGTACAGCCTTACAAAAGGAAGCAGGGGAGAGCTAGACAGTAGGTTAGGATCCAGATATGGACATATGGGTACACTGAGGAAAACTCAGGGGAAGCGCCATGTCATTTGGAAAGGGCTGGATCTGGTACCATGTACCAGCGCTGGGTAGAGTCAGCTCTAAAAGAACCCTGTGGATAGGGGCAGGAGAACCTTAGGCAAATATAGGCCATAGAGAGTCCCCACTCAGTGTTTAGTTCTCATTTTCACCTTGTTAATAAACCTGGGTTTAGTCCACTGGCTGCAGATGCCTTCTTTTTGTATTTCCCAGGAGATACCATACAGTAATGAGGAGACATGAATTAAAAGATAGAAAGTTGGCCTCAAGTTGTGAGTGGTGGAACAGTGTAGGCTGTAGAGGAATTCAGATCAGGGTGCTAGTCCCAGTTCTGTCACTTACATGCCAGGTGAACTGAAGAAAATAGCAGAATTCTGTGAGCCTCAGATTCTTCATCTGTGAAATGGATTTGATAAGTAGTCTTCTTGCTCTTGGTTCACATATATTCACGTAAATAGGAATATTGGAATGTGACTTATATAAGACACTGCCACAGTATCTGGCATGCATTGATTGGATATTGCTAAATTTTAGTTATTATTATAATTATTTCCCCCCTAAAACCTACAGACCTCCCGTTTTTTTTCTTAAATCCAGGAAATAGCATAGAATTTGTAGCTCTCTAGGATATGGCACAAGAAATCAGCCAATATGTTGTCTAGCATGTTAAACTAAGTTACTTCCTATATAATTTTTTTAGGATATTTATTTCTGGTGTGGGTGATTCTACCCAGTTTGATGTAACTCAAAACTCCTGGAATTTGTGTCAGAGTTTTTTCCATCCCTCCCTTATATCTTCCCTTCCATCCCAGATGCTTGTGTTTGCAATTATTTTACCTCCCTCACAAATCTAGTTCTTAAGGGTTTACCAAATTACATTCCAGAGAACCTAATTAAAATGTCCATTTATTGGATGGACTGTGTCTCTCCCAGCCCAGGGCAATGACTGCCAGCACAGTGGCTTCAGAGCATCCCACCTCATATAAAACCACTAAACCCACTATGCATGCCTGCTCAGTCACTAAGTCATATCTGACTCTTTGTGACCCCAGGGACTATAGCCCACCAGGCTCCTCTGTCCATGGGATTCTCCAAGCAAGGATACTGGAGCGGGTAGCCATGCCCTTCTCCAGGGAATCTTCCTCACCCAGGGATCGAACCCCAGTCTCCTGCATTGCAGGCAGATTCTTTACCATCTGAGTCAACAGGGAAGCCCCACCTCATATAAGGAACACCCTTATTTCTCAGACACTCCCTTGTTATAATAAACACAAATCACCTATTTTGTGGACTGTGTTCTCCTACACTGGAAAAAGAGCACAGGACCTCTTCCATTCCTACCCCAGGTGAAGATTGCTCTGCTTTGTACATGATCTTGAAGTAAGTGCTAAAAGCAGCTTTCTATTCCAGGCTTTAGTCTCTTACTCTGAGACAGAGCATCTGAGATTTTAGTCTCTGCCTACCACTTGAACTCACGTGACCTACCACCCAACTTAATTAAAATTACCTCCCACTTAAGGACTTGCAATTTCCCAAGGTCTCAAACCCCTTTGCCACAGGGTATTTAGACTACTCATGATTAAATACCCCAAGTTCTCACACCATCTTTTGACTTGTCCTTTTAGTTGTAGGGGATATCTTACAATATTCCTTACATCATAGCTGCTCCAACACTTTAAAATTCTATAAGAAGGAATGGTTCTTGTTCACTTTAGTATTCCCCATACTAACAGGTAGCTTTGCAAAGATTAGATGTCTAATTATTGTTGGAGAAAAAAATGGGCCACTGAAAAAGAAGTCTAATTTATGACAATATTATTTCTCCTATATTCTTGAATAAGCTAAATATATCCAGATTTATTTCTCTATGTGTGTGTGTGTGTATATATATATAATCTTATGAAACAACAGACTAAAAGTAATAAATGGAACCAAGAATTTTTATTTTTAATTTATCTATTTCTTGACCACAACTATTACAATGCTGAGTTTTTCACATTTCCAAAGTAATGCTTCATCCATTGCCATGTTATCTTATTCCAAATTACTAAGTAAGGTGGAACTTTTCCAGTTATACAAAATAATAAAACTCTTACTCTTGGATCTCACCCATAGCATCAGTGTTTGAACAATATCACTCAGAAATCTGGATTACAAAGCTACTTAAATCTTCTATTAAAAGGAACAATATTTTTAAAATTTTCCAAGATATTGCATAGAACACAAAAACACAAATATGTCATGCACAGTATTGTCTGCAGCCCCGCCCCAACCTTCTACTACTTAGAACGTGAACTTCTTTTTAACAACAAAGTAAGGAATCTGCCTCAGACTCTTTCGGAGTGGGAGGAACTGCTGGCTATGGCACTGGAGCGGGCCTTGGCCAGGGCTGCAGTACGAGCCTTGGCTGAAGCTCTAGCTTGGGCTCTCTCTTCCTCATCTCTCAAAGCCTCCTCATACAAGGATGGGAAGGCAGTGGGGACCATATTATGGATCTTAGCCATAAACTCTAGCACTTTCATCTTGGTGGTTTCGGCGTGGGCTCTTAAGCCCCACAGGAACTCATAGCACGGAGGATCACTATTGGCCACCTGGCGGTACTCTAGGTACTTCTGCTGCACTAAATCTTTGGTAATGAGCTTCTTAGGCTCCCCAAAAATGAAGTGCTTCCTCCCGTTAAATAACCCCATCACATTCAGGGTTTGCCAGACTCGCTCCTCACTAGCACAATTGCCCTGCATGAAGATTACACCCAGAATAGCCATCAGCAGGCCTGTCTTGGGAATCTCGATCCGATTTATCAGCCTTGCATCGCAGCTTACTTCCATTTTGTTGACAAGGATATAGATGTGCCGGTAGGGATCCACTTCCTTTAGGTCAAGGCCAAAGATCATCTCCATGTGCTCAGCAGCTCTCTGGAGTATCTCAAGGTAGTGACTCCTATATATCTGGATTACTTCTCTCAGCATTTCCACCTTGCTAATAGGCTCTTTCAAGTTATACTTATACAGCAGGTAATACACCATTGTAACCACCTTCTCATCTATATGGCCTCTTTGGATGGACTCAGTATTTGTGGCTCTCTGAAGACCCTGTGGATTGCAATATGACCAAGCAATAAGTGAGCTTTAGGAAATAGCTTTGCAAGAGGAGAAAGAGGAAGGGAACTCTTCTCCCACTCCCACAATGGCCTGAGCACCTACCGGATTCTGGGGCTCAACTTGGGCCTGATGGCGTCTCTCACGGGCACGAAGCTTACTCTTCTGACCCCGAGGCATGATGACTTCCAACAAAGGCAGCAGGCAAGTGGGCAGGTGACTGAGTGACCTAAAGGAAAGAAGATGAGATTGTTGGGCCATGTCAACAGGTAGATAAATACCGCCTAGGCCTCTACTGAAGGCCGGGTCTACAGGTTTCCTTGAGGGCAATGTCCTGCGAGCCCTTATTCTCTGATTTGCCTCTGCCCTGAGGACTCTGTGGAAATAACCAGGGTGTGCTTTAGCTCCTACTTCCCAGATCTGCCTGGGGCTCACTGGGGCTTAGAACAGTGGCTCTGTTCTAAGTTAGGGAACAGAAGGTCATCACTTCACTTTTGGCAAGACCTGGTGTTCCTGTGCTCTACTGGTGTGATGCTGTCCCCTTATTTCAAAGTCCTTACCACTCTGAGACCCCAGAAGTGGAAATGAGCAGAACTTCATCAGACTACACTTGCCTGGGGATGCACAAGGAAGAAAGCGCCTGCAGAGCTTTGTGGGACCCTCTCCATCTTTGGGTGATTAGGGGTCTCAGTCACAGCTCAGTGCCCTCACTTTGGATTCTGGCAGGGCCTGAGACTCCTCCCTCTGCTGACATGAGACCAATACTCTCAGAGGCAAACCCTCAAATCCCTGAAAGGCCTGAGGAGGAGGTTAGGGATGCCCCAGTCTAACCCATCTGCCCCAGGTACCGTCGGGGATAATGGCCTGGATAGGATTCTCCGTGACCCCCACTGTTAAGAGGCAGGTGGTTCCTTCAGTCCTAACTCGGGGCCCTCACAGAGACTGTTGGAAAAGCTTGGATTGCCTCCCTTGAAAGGAAAACATGGCTGCCATCTTAGACCAGGCTCTGCCTTGCAGAGACCGCCCGAAGAGCACGTCAGGGTATGCCTCGGCCTCACCCTCCTTACCCGAGGTGGCCCCGGGCTGACAGCAGTAGAAGGGCTTGGTGAGGCCCCCTTCGTCGTGGGGCAGGTGTTCCGGAGACCTCACCCGGCGCCTGCACTGTAAAATGCCGAAGGGCCTGGAAGTTCCTCCCTTTCCTGCCCCAGGTACCGTTGGAGATAATGGCCTGGATAGGATTCTCCATGACCCCCACTGTTAAGAGGCAGGTGGTTCCTTCAGTCCTAACTCGGGGCCCTCACGGAGACTGTTGGAAAAGCTTGGATTGCCTCCCTTGAAAGGAAAACATGGCTGCCATCTTAGACCAGGCTCTGCCTTGCAGAGACTGCCCGAGAAGCACGTCAGGGTATGCCTCGGCCTCACCCTCCTTACCCGAGGTGGCCCTGGGCCGACAGCAGTAGAGGGGCTTGATGAGGCTCGCTTCGTCGTGGGGCAGGTGTTCCGGAGACCTCACCCGGCGCCTGCACTGTAAAATGCCGAAGGGCCTGGAAGTCCCTCCCTTTCCTGCCTCGTGACTGCCTTCCTTCCTTTCTTACGAATTCACTTCCCCCGGACACCGGAAACACGCAGCCCGGCACCTCATAACCGGAAGCCGCAGTCTCTCAGGCCTAAAGTGCCAGAGAGGCGCAGGCTCTAGTAGGACGCCTACTGTGGTCTGGCGGGTAGTTCCCTCAGACCTCGCTCAGTTTTGGCGCCATTACCCCCTGACCCTCCCACCTCCCCGCCCACCTCCTCCATCCCCACCTTCCCTTACCCCCACCTCCCCGCCCGCCCACTTCCCCCCACCCCCCACCCCCCACCCCACCTCCTTAGTTAGGGCCTGGGACTGGTCTGGCTGTTGTTTCTGAACCAAAGCCAAAACCTTGCTCAGTGCCTTCGTCCCCCACTGCCCCCTTGGGAAATTTCAAAGCTATTCAGAGGTCCCTCTGCCAGATGATTCCTGTCCCATGTTCTCCCAGGGTGGGCCGAGAACAGGGCAGAACTCTTTGAAAACACGTTTAACTTAGACTGATCGGTCCCCTCACTCCCAACGGCTTTACCGTAATCCCCGGCAGAGCCTGGAGCTTCTCCCTGGACTCTTAAACGAATAGGCCCCTCAGACGACAGGGGCAGAAGTGGTCCTGGGTCAAATCGTTGCCCCACCTGGGCTCCCACCAGCCACCGACAGAAGGGGCCGGGCTCTGTGAGGTCCCCTAAGTTCCGGACTGGTGGTTCCCTCAGACCTTGCCCAGGGTCCTCGCCTTTACTTTCCAGTCCCTCTGCTGGTTTGAGTAGATACCCTGGTCCCACCGCCCTCACCCACCTCAGTCCCCTCAGAGGGAATTTTAAGGTTCTTGGAGGTTGCTGCATTAGATGATTCCTGCTTGAATCCTTTCAGGGCTGATGGCAGGAGTGGGGCTCTCCAGGAGCCTCTCCAGTCTGTGATGGGTGATACCCTCACATCTAACTCAGGATCTTTGCTGTAATTCCAGGCAGAGCCCAGGGTGCCTCCTTCAGTGTTCAAGAGACTGCTCCCCTCAGATCAATGCCTTCATTTCGCTGAAACCCCCAGGGAAGATATAGGAGTGTACCACTTTCGGCCAGATTTGCCTGGGGTCTCCCAGGACTGATGGGGGGAAGGGGTAGGAGGAGGGGAGTTCTATGAGGTGGATCCGTAGAGGCTTCTTCATCTTTTTTTTTTTTTTAAACTACTGTCTGATACTGTGTATCCTTCCTCTGGTTCAGTTCAGTTCAGTTCAGTTCAGTCACTCAGTCGTGTCCGACTCTTTGCGACCCCAAGAATCGCAGCACGCCAGGCCTCCCTGTGCATCACCAACTCCTGGAGTTCACTCACACTCATGTCCACCGAGTCGGTGATGCCATCCAGCCATCTCATCCTCTGTCGTCCCCTTCTCCTCCTGCCCCCAATCCCTCCCAGCATCGGAGTCTTTTTCCAGTGAGTCAACTCTTCGAATGAGGTAGCCAAAGTACTGGAGTTTCAGCTTTAGCATCATTCCTTCCAAAGAAATCCCAGGGCTGATCTCCTTCAGAATGGACTGGTTGGATCTCCTTGCACGCCAAGGGACTCTCAAGAGTCTTCTCCAACACCACAGTTCAAATGCATCGATTCTTCAGCGCTCAGCCTTCTTCACAGTCCAACTTTCACATCCATACATGACCACAGGAAAAACCATAGCCTTGACTAGACGGACCTTAGTTGGCAAAGTAATGTCTCTGCTTTTGAATATACTATCTAGGTTGGTCATAACTTTTCTTCCAAGGAGTAAGCGTCTTTTAATTTCATGGCTGCAGTCACCATCTGCAGTGATTTTGAAGCCCCCCAAAATAAGTCTGACACTGTTTCCACTGTTTCCCCATCTATTTCCCATGAAGTGATAGGACCAGATGCCATAATCTTCGTTGTTACTTAACCTTAAACCATGACCACCCACACATGGCTCTTTAGATTTCAAAGGGTGAAATGAAGGGACTTCTGAGCCTCATAGCCATACTGGAGCCTTCCAGAGCTGACAGCAGGAGCAGACTGCTGTGCTGCCCACATGTTCTGGGGTCCCCCCAGAAATCAAACAAAATTATCATCTTTACTTATGTTGGTGCCTGGGACCTGCTCTCCCTTTCCCTGAGCTGCCCAGGTGCAATTCCCTCAACCTTCTGAGTCCCCAGAGAGGAAACTCAGAAGGGACTACTTTAGGAAATCCCTGCACAGAAGTTGCCAGGAAAGAAAGCAGGGGCGAGGCTCCGGGGTCCACTCTCTTCTGGGATGTGGGGTCCCCTCAGACTCTATCAGAGGCCTTTCCTAAACTCCAAGCAGATGCGGGAACTCTTCCCTTTGCTGACCTGATGCTGCCCACTTCAGATAAAAATGTTCACATCCCTTAAACACCAGAGACAGAATGCAAGGGAAGCCATTTCCAGTCACCCTTTCTGGAGATCCCCAAATCTGACAACAGAGATGGGCCTCTGTATGGTGGCACCTCCTGTTCTGAAATGGCTGGTCCCTTTCACCTCATTCAGAGCCCTCACCTTTAACTTTGTTAGAACCTGGGATTCCTCCATCTGCCAGCCTGAAACTGACAGGCTGGTCACTGTTCTCACTGCAAAGTTTGATTTTACTATATTTACTGCAGATCATGTGATGATTTCAGGAATGGCTGGCTTAGAATCTTTTTATTATTATTTTAATTCTGTTAGATTGGGATTATTACCATGAGAGAGCTATAGCTTTGGACTCCACATATATCTGTCATCCCCAGTGCATTTAACAAGAAACTACATCAACTACAATGGTTATCCATCTGTCTTCTAAGTGTTTGCACTGTGGACCAGCCCCCTACTCCAGTCAGTAGCTGGTAGCTACACAGACCACCAAACACAGCCAGAGTGCTTCTGCCCTCTGGTGTGCAAAGAAATCAGGAACTGTGGAGGCAGATTGAGCTGGAAATAACACCAAAGTTGTTTTTCAAGGCATGTCTACACTCAGTCTTAATTCCCAGTCACTGAGGTAATTATCTTTAAGGAATTCCTTCTCCATTTTCCCCCTTCCTTGTAGCTGCATACCCTTTTTCACTATGCATTGGTAATACTTGCCCTATTTTAACTGATCTGGATCACCAGCAAATCCCATCCACTGCACAGCCTCACCCTCAGCAGCAGGAGGGCCACGTACACAGGGGAGAAATAGCTCTCTGTGTCAGGCATCAAGACAGCTCTCAGCCTGGGACACTGGCAAGACTGCACAGAACCACCAGGGTAGTGAAGAGATGTACTTTCCCACATTCTGTCAATAACATCACTTGGTGAGTGATACAGGAGAGCTAGCTATACTCTGCTTAATAGTGGGTAGGGGCATTCTAAGGGAGGGTGAGGTATCAGGCATGCCTGCCTCCTGAGAAACCTGTATGCAGGTCAAGAAGCAACAGTTAAAACTGCACATGGAACAATGGACTGGTTCCAAATTGGGAAAGGAGTACCTCAAGGCTGTATATTGACACCCTGCTTATTTAACTTATATGCAGAGTACATCATGTGAAATGCCAGGCTGAATGACGCACAAGCTGGAATCAAGATTACCAGGAGAAATATCAATAACCTCAGGCATGCAGATGACACCACCCTTATGGCAGAAAGAAAAGAGAAACTAAAGAGCCTCTTGATGAAAGTGAAAGAGGAGAGTGAAAAAGCTGGCTTAAAACTCAACATTCAAAAAACCAAAGATCTTGGCATCCAGTCCCATCACTTCATGGCAAATAGAAGGGGAAACAATGGAAACCATGACAGACTTTATTTTCTTGGGCTCCAAAATCATGGCAGATGGTGAGTGCAGCCATGAAATTTAAAGATGCTTGCTCCTTGGAAGAAAAGTTATAACCAACCTAGACAGTATATTAAAAAACAGAGACATTACTTTGCTGACAAAGGTCAGTCTAGTCAAACTATGGTTTTTCCAGTGGTCATGTATGGATGTGAGAGTTGGACCATAAAGAAAACTGAGTGTCAAAGAATTGATGGTTTTGAACTGTGGTGTTGGAGGAGACTCTTGAGAGTCCCTTGGACTGTAAGGAGATCCAACCACTCAATTCTAAAGGAAATCAGTCCTGAATATTCATTGGAAGGACTGATGCTGAAGCTGAAGCTCCAATACTTTGGCCACCTAATGGGAAGAACTGACTGAATTGAAAAGACCCTGATACTGGGAAAGATTGAAGGCAGGAGGAGAAGGGGACAACAGAGGATGAGATGGTTGGATGGCATCACTGACTCAAAGGACATGAATTTGAGCAAGCTCTGGGAGATGGTGAAGGGCAGGGAAGCCTGGTGTGCAGCGGTCCATGGGGTCACAAAGAGGCGGACGTGACTGAGCAACTGAACAACTGGTCCTTTAATCCAGTAGATCTACCCACTCAGAACACTCTACAACTTCAAGGTGACAATGATGATGGAGAGATTCCCTAGCCTTTCCATGTAAACTGTCCAGTACCTTCCACCAGATTCTCTACCTTCTCTCCTTCTTATATGTTTTCTACCTTTTGATGACAGCTCCCTGACTGTATACAGCTCTCTAACTTTCAGCTGCCCTAGGCTCTCTGGACTTGTTTCAATACTTGATCTCTCTCAGACTCTGGAAATTACTCCTCTGATCCCACCATCACCTGTCCCAGCATCCTGATGTCCTTCACTCATTTAGTGATTTTTTTTTTTTCTGTCCAGGCTCATTTCCTGGTACATGGTCATTCTGATAAATCCTTACTTCTCAAAGTAAAGGGAATATTTACTTGGTATATCAGAGTTTGTAAAGCATGCACCTAGGGGAATCCTGGTACTTAAGGTATCACTGAAGAAATCTTGCTTTATATGGGTGTGTGAAGAAAAAAAAAATAATTTCTGCTCAACCTATTTAGAAAAAAACTATTTAGAAAAATATACAAATTACAGTAATGTGAGATGATGTATTTTCAATCAAAAGTTTGCCCCAAGTTTAAAAGCTTGATGAAATAAAATTCCATTGAGTGCTTAATTTGTTCACATACATAAATATGTGAGAAGATAATTTGGTATAGCATTATTGGAACAGAATATCAGCAATATTCATAAAAATTTACTATCATCACACTCGAAGGAAGCACTTTGATCTAATTGTGCTTTTGTACCTCTTTCATATGGCAAATCATGCACATTTACCCAAGAATTGATGTCCAATGATGTTGATATCAGTTCTATTAATCAAAACAGCAAATGAGAGACAACTTGTGTGTATATCAGGAAGAAGATGATTAGATTAATCATGACACATGCATACTTTGTAATTCCAGGGAGTAGGTAAAGAGTAACGTGATCTATATATACTCTCACAGAAAGATCCCACCTTCATTTTATTCAGTGACAAGGACAAGTCAGAACCATAGTGAGATATTTATGATAATACTATCTATGATAGTGTTACATATGTATTTTTAAAACCCACAGTGTGTATTTCTAGCACAGGTATGTAAGACTGGCCTGGAATAAATGTTAAAGTACTACACAGAATTTTTATTGCAATTACCTCTGGCCAGGGATGAATCTTTGAGGAATGTGGTAAGGAAGAGTAATTGTGATTTCTTCCTATTGTTAGAATGTTTTGGAAGCAAGATATATGTCCTATTTCCTTTGCAGTTAAGATATTTAAATAAACATAACAGAAATAGTAGGTGTGTATTACTCAGATAAAGTTTTTATGAGATATGATAAGAGAAGTGATTTCTGAATGGCTTAACATAAAATTTTTATTTCTTGTGCACATAAAATCTGCTGGGTACTGGCAGTGGAGGAGAGGGTCTATGTTGTCAGGTAATTCAGGGATCCGAGCTACTTCCATCATGAGCTACAACATCTCAACACAGGCTCTCCACATTTGTGGCTGAATGAAGTAAGAAGCATGGAGTTGTCCTGTGTGTGTGTGTGTGTGTGTGTGTGTGTGTGTGTGTGTATTAATTGCTCAGTCATGTCTGACTCTTTGTGACCCCATGGACTGTAGCCTGCCAGGCTCCTCTCCTCTGTCCATGGAATTCTCCAAGCAAGAATACTGGAGTGGGTTGCCATGCCCTTCTCCAGGGGATCTTCCCAACCCAGGGATCGGACCCAGGTCTCCTGCATTGCAGGCAGATTCTTTACCGTCTGAGCCACCAAGTCCTGGAGTTGGCCTCCTGGTTCTCAAATACCTGGGTCTGAAGGTGACAAGTATGTTTCCACTCATGTGTGTCAAGGATAGTCACATGACCATTCTTAACTATAAGTGATTGAGCATGTAGTCTTCATATGAACCAAGGATGGAGAGCAGGACACGAAGTGAATGAGCACTTGCAGATGTTCCCATTAACTGTTACACAGTAGCTGCTCAAAAAAGAGCCACTATTAAAATTTGTTATGACCGTAGCCCTCGTCATTCCTGGAGGATTTTCTGAGATCAAATTCCCTTGCAATTCAATAACTTTTTCTAGTGCCAATATGTGACTGATGTTCTCAAATATAGGTTCACAGCTGCTTTCAAAAGGATCTTGTAAATCTCAGCAGGGAGGTGCACCCTTCTTCATTCTTAGCACCTTTCTGCACTGACCTTTTCAGTAATCTCTGTAATCTCAATACACTATTTTTCTTCTTCCTTCTGCTGCACGAAAAAAATAATACTTGAGTCCCTGCTATTCACCACCTGTTGAACATGCCTGGATCGTGTACAGGTGTCTTTGACACACTGGAAAATCAGAGTTTCCCTCTGGGGCAGCTACGGACAAGAGGTAGAAGAATGATGGTCATTTTTTTTTTTCTTATTAAAGCTGGCATCTCCACCAAGAAGACATTTTCTACCTCTGTGTTAGACTCAATAGTTGTTCCACATAATGCCCATAACCTTACCCTGAGATTTGTGAATATGTCATGTTACATAGCCAAAGGTAGCTAGTGTGTGTAATAAAAATTATCGAATGAACCTTAAAAATGGGAGGTTATATTGAATTATCTGGGTGGGCCCAATTCAACTACATGAGCCACAAGAGACAGATTCAATGTGCTGTTTCAGAAGCAGGGGCCCATTTGCAAGGAACGAAGAAAGGCCTAGAGGAACTATGGCATCTCCAACTGATAGTCTGCAAGGAGACAGCCTCGTTCTTATAACTACAAATAAGTGAATTCTTCTTAGAACTGGATTCTGAGAGCAACCTGAGTCAGTGTGGAATGTGATTCTTCTCAGCACCTCCCAGTGAGAACCCATACTCTGACAGCTTGATTTGGGCTTGCATAACCCTGAACAGTGACAACAGCACAGCCAACCCATATTTCTCATCTATAGAAATGTGGGATAAATGTGTGTTGTTGTAAGTTCCTTAACTTTTGGCAATCTGTTGGCAATAGAAACATGCTAAATGTTCCTAAAAATCTGAGTTTGGGGTAATGCAGTTCCTACAGGTGGTTGCTACACAGTGATTTCCTTGGTCCTTCCTCATCTTGCCACTTAGGAAAGAAGCTTTGGTTCTTGGCCACTTAGTTAAGCTCACTCTTCAGTGTAAGGATTCAGTGGTCAGTCTCAAATAAATCCAAGGTTAAATTCTCCTTTCTTACTAACCTCATCCACTCTCTAAAATCTCTTCCCTAACTTTAGGGTTATCTTTCAGTAACCTGTAGATCCTGTGTCAAACCAGACTCTACTCACAAGTCAATCTGGAAAAAAAAAAAAAAAAAACTTTTAGTGAAAGTGCCTAAAGCAGATGGGTGTGTGTGTGTTAGTCGCTCAGTTGCGTCCGACTCTTTGTGAGTCCATGGATTCTAGCCCACTGGATTCTTCTGTGCATGTGATTCTCCAGGCAAGAATACTGGAGTGGGCAGCCAGTTCCTTCTCCAGCGGATCTTCCTGACCCAGGGAGTGAACCTGGGTCTCACACATTGTAGGCAGATTCTTTACCGTCTGAGCCACCAGGAAAACCCACGTCTAAACCTCACTGGCGAAGTAGCCACATGAACGGGGCTATTGTTATCAGAGAGGTTCATAGTCAGGGATGGGACAGACAGGGGACATCTAAATCAGGGAAAAAGCAAGTGATTCTGGGCTTTTTGTTCCACTGGGAGCAGAGACCAGCCTGATGAAAGGATACTAGACAGCAGGTCAGGATCCAGACTGTGACAGGAGAAAGATGCAGGGCAAGAGTGATGTTATTTCTGAAAGTGCTTGATTAGGGCAGAGTCAGCTCCCAAGGAATTCTGGGGGAAGGGGCAGGAGAAGCTTAGGTGAGTTAAGTTCACAGCCTAGACTGTATTAATTCTCATTTTCATTTATTATACGTGGGGTAGTACATTGGCAATAGGGTCCTTCATTTCATCGCCTGAGAGACACTGTGGAGTGTTGAGACTAGAAATGAACTAAGAGACAGAACAAGGAGTGGAACAGTGAGGGCCCTAAATGAATTCAGACCAGAGATGTAGTCCCAGTTCTGACACTCATGAGCCATGTGAAGTCAGGAAAATTGCGAAGTTCTGTGAGGCTTTTCTATGAAGTGAGTTTGATAGGCCTTGCTGTGTAGGATTCCTGGGATATATGTAATACATGAAAGCACCAGGCATGGTGTCTGGCAAGTATTGGGTCTTTTGCAGTTATTGCTATTATTATTTTGATCCCAGATCCTACCAAAATCTGCTCTATGGTCTATTTAATCCACGAAATGACCGAGAATATGCAGCACCCTATGATATGGCACAATAAATCAGCTAATATGAGGCTTAACAAGTTGGTTATTTATTGTGTGTGTACGGGAGTTTTCCAGGCTTCCCAGGCAGCGCAGTGGTAAAGAATCTGCCAGCCAATGCAGGAGGCACAAGAGATGTGGGTTTGATGCCTGGGTGGGGAAGATGCCCTGAAACAGCAAATGGCAACCTGCTCCAGCATTCTTGCCTGGAGAATTCCATGGACAGAGGAGCCCAGTGGGCCTACAGTTCATGAGGTCTCAGAGTTGGAAATGACTGAGCATACACACTCGAGCCCACATGTGCATGTGCGTGCACACACACACACACACACACACACGGGAGTCTTCTCCAGTTAGATGAAACTTAAGGATTCCAGAATTTGTGTCAAGTACCAATTCCTTCCATCCCTTCCAACCCTCTTTCCATTCGAACCACCTCTATTTTCATTTATTTCAATCCCATTAAAAATCTAGCCCTAACCTGCAGTTTGCCAAATTGCATACAAGACAGCCTAATGAAATGAACTTCAAATGTAGTGGACTCTATCTCCCAAGCCAGAGCAAAGATGGCTAGCACAGTGGCTTCTGACCACATGCATGTCATATAGAGTATCACCCGTTTCTCAAATTCCCTGGGTATGATGGGCATAAAACACATAGTTCATGTGCTGTGCTCAACTGCTCTGACAAAAGGACACTGGAAAGCATGCAGGTCACCTTCCATTCTTATTCCAGGTGGAGAATTCTCTCCGGTTTATCCATGACTCAAATGTAACTGCAAGGAGTTTTCCATTTCAGGCTTTAGTCTCTCAACTCTGGACACACTTTCTGAAGGTCTGACCCTTGCCCACCACTCTCACACCCTCATTTGATCCACCTCCTAGCTTACCACAGCCTGACTCCCATTGAAGGATTTGCCATTTCTCAAACTCACTTGCCTCAGAGCATTTACACTTGACTGCACAATTCTGGATCCTCCAATGTTCTCTCTTCCTTTTGATCCGTCCTTAGGTCTGAGTTTCTCACCATCTTTAATTTACAGCTGTTGCCAGACTCAAAAATTCTATGGGCATGCTTGTTTATCCTGATGTTCCCAGTAGTAGCCTAGAGCCTGTCAAAGAGCAAGCTCATGGAATGTTTGAGAAATAGATGAGACAGTGTGAAAGAGATCTTATTTATTATGATGTAATTATAGTAAACACATTCAAGTATATATCTCTTAATTTTACAGAACAGACTAAATGTGATAAGGCACGTAAAACTTTATCACCTTTTACTTTTTTTTTCTATTTTTTGATCTGAGCCATTTTACTGCTGATTTCTTTTCACATTTCCTTGGAAATGCCTAATCCAGTAACATGTTACCTTGTTCTGAATAAGTAAATAGGACTTAAAGTTTCCCAATTTGTTCTATAAAATAGTAAAACTCTTACTTTTAAACCTCATAAACATCAATACATGTCTGATTTATATTATTCATAAATGCAGATTCTGAAGCTAGTTAAACTTTCTACTAAAAGGAGCAATATTCATGCAAATTAATCTACACAGAACAGGAACACAAACATGTTATATACTCTGTTTTCTCCAGCCCTGCCCCAACCTTCCACTAGTGAGAACATTAGCTGTTCTCTTCAAATTTTCCTCAGCCTTCATTTGGTGCAGGAAAAGCCGCGGGCTGTGGCCCAGGAGTGGGCACTGGCCAAAGCAGCAGTATGAGCCCTGGCTGAAGCTCTAGCTTGGGCTCTCTCTTCCTCATCTCTCAAAGCCTCCTTATACAAGGATGGGAAGGCAGCGGGGACCGTATTATGGATCTTAGCTACAAACTCCAGCACTTTCATCTTGGTGGTTTCAGTGTAGGCTCTCGGGCCCCACAGAAACTCATAGCGTGGAGGATCACTATTGGCCACCTGGCGGTACTCCAGATACTTTTCCTGCACTAAATCTTTGGTGATGAGCTGCTTCACATCCCCATAGATGGTGTCCTTCTTCTCCTCATATAACTCCATCATATTCAGCACTTTCCACACTTGCTCCTCAGTGGCGCAGTTGCCCTTCGTGAGGATCACACCCAGGACAATCATCAGCAGACCAGTCTTGGGAATCTCTCTGTCATCACCCAGCTTTTCGTCAGAGCCCAGTTCCATTTTATTGACAAGGACATAAGTACCCTTGTTGGGATCCGTTTCTTTCACGTCGAGGCCAAACAGCAGCTCCAGATGCTCAGAGGCTTTCCTGAGGATCTCACTGAAGTGATTCTTGTACTTGTGGATTACATTTCTCAGCATCTCTCTCTTGGTCACAGGCTCTTTCATTTGATACTTGACCAGAAGGTAATTCACCAACAAAGCAACCTTCTTGTCTACGGGATCTTTGGGACAGCGCTTAGTGGTATCTTGACTCTGAGGGACTTTTGGCTTTTCCTCTCCTTGATCAGTGGCACCTTCACTAAATTTTGCATCTGAAACAGAGGCAGCAACAGTGGTGGAGCAGATTTTGCCAGGCACTTGAAGACTGCTGGATGTTCCAGTGGCAGCTGAGCTCTGGGGAACATCTTCAAAAGAAGGAGATGGGGAAGAAGGGAATTCTTCTTTCTCTGGTTCAGTGGGCTGAGCTTCCACCCGATCACTGGACTCTTGTCGAGCCTGGCGGCGTTTTTCACGGGCACGAAGCTTACTCTTCTGACCCCGAGGCATGATGACTGACAGTACGTGATAAAGAAGGTAAATGACTCTATCACCTGGAGGAAAGAGGACGAAATGGTGTGAGTCTTCAGTGGGGATGACAGCCCCCTCTGCAAGTTTCCTTGCAGGCACTGCTCTAGAAACCCATAAGGCTCCTCTTCCCTCATCAGCCTTTCCCCTGAAGACTCTGTAGAAGTAACTAGAGTTCTTCTAGAAGAACCTAGAAGTAAACTTTAGGCTGCAGCTCTCCACCCCTATCTGGGTCCTACTGGAGCAGATATAGAGTCTGTCCAGTCTGGGCCCTCTGGAGCCTCCCCTGTTCTGGAGTAGCAGGTGTTTCTGTCAGTTCACACTCAGGGCCATTACCTTGACTTCTGGCAGGACCCGAGGTCCTGTGCTTAACTGCTCTCACGCTGACTCATCACTCCAAAGCCCTCACATCCCTGACATCATGGAGGAGGAACTGAAAGGGGACATCACTCGGATGGCAGCAGTGACAGAGCTCTCTGGGACCGTCTCCACCCTAGGAGAATCAGGATTCTCACCCTTCACTCAGAGGCCTTACCTTGGTTTCTTGCAGGACCTAAGACTTCTCCCTTGGCTGACCTTAGACCTACCCCTTTGGAGCAAGGCCTTCACATCTCTAAAAGTCCTAGGAGGAGTTTAGGGAGGTCTCACTTTAACATACCTTCACCAGGAACCCTTGCCAGGGATGACATCACATGTAGGGCTCTGTGAAACACCCTCTGTTCTGTGATGAGCTGTCCCCTCAACCTTCAGGTTCCTGATAGTAATTCCTCCCCTTGACTAACTGGTGTCTTTCCTTCTTCAGATCTGAGGCCTATAATAATCAAACCAAGGCCCTCATCTCCTGGTATCTTGGAATATGCAGTGGGGGTGGGGGGCAGACTCAGTATGACAGATCTCTGAAGGGCTTCCCAGGGCTGGTCACAGAGGAAGGGCCTGACTTGGTGCACTACCCTTCAGTCCTCACTATGACTTCCAGAAGGGCCTGGCTGGATCAATTCCTTGTAATAGGACCCTCTTCTCTCTGTGACCACTGAGGATAAAGTGAGAGATGTCTTAGCTTGACAGCCTTGCTTAGCTTGACACCAGGGCTTATAACAGGGTGGCGCTCTGTGGGGCCCCTCTTTGTCTTAAAGGAGGAGTTCCTACAGTCCTTGCTCAAGGTTCTGAACTTAAAGCCACTCCAAGGACTCCTCCCTCTGCTAACCTGAATTATCTAGCATTAGACCAAGGCTCTTATACATCTCCCTTCCTCCTCCCTCTGCTCCCCACTTCTTCACCCCCGCCCACTCCCCAAACACCCCGCCCCCGCCTCTTCACACCCCCGCCCCTCTTGAAACACCCCCTTCACCCAGCCCCCCTTGTCCCCTCCCCCAACACCCCCATCCCTACCCCCCCTCCCCCCCCCCCCCCCGCATATCCCCACTAACTTCCCCCCCGACACTCCCCTCCCCATGGGAA
The DNA here is from genome assembly GCF_032405125.1 of Capricornis sumatraensis. Classification (NCBI taxonomy): domain Eukaryota; kingdom Metazoa; phylum Chordata; class Mammalia; order Artiodactyla; family Bovidae; genus Capricornis; species Capricornis sumatraensis. The sequence goes on from NC_091092.1 coordinate 116,780,413, forward strand.
GGTGAGGCGAGGGGACATGTGGACCTTATGGCCCTGCCAGGAACCCCCAGAGCTGACCACATGAGCGGGGCTCTGTAGGCTCGGCTCTGGGGAGGCCATTTCCCCTAGAATGCAAACAGGGGCATTTATTGACTCTGGCCAGGCCTGGTATTCCATCCTCTATTGGCTTGAGACAGACATCCCCCTGGTCAAGTAGCTCAACCTCCTGGAGGGGCCAGACGGGACATTAGGTGTGCCCAGTCCAGTCACCCATGCGTGGGGTCTGACGGGGCCAACTGCCGCGACAGGGAGCCCAGGGGACGCCTCTATTATGGGAAAGGGGACGTTCCGCCGAACTCACAAAGGGTTCTTCGTTGATCCCGAGAGGCCCTGCATTCCGCTGCTGGCTTGACGCCAACGCCCTGGTCCAATGTTACTATTTTCCTAAGTTCCTAGAATATGTCGGCAATATGTCGGACAATCCCTAACCAGAATCTTCCAGGACCCAAGATGGGGCAGAACTATAGTGCATACTGTCTTTTGAGTTAGAGGGTCCCTCAAACCTTACCTTACCCCTGGTAAAACTCGGATGCCTCTCTCGGCCGACTGGACGCCATGCTTTTTCAACCACACAGTCTCACCACCTAACCTCTGGAGACGGAAGTCAGAGTGCCGCACATCCGGGGACCTCTACCCATGCACCCTGTGCTCTCCACGCCCACCGCCCTGCCTCCCAGGCTAGACAGCAGAGATGGGGCTTGAGTCTGCAGTGCCTGCTCTCTTCCGTTATGCTGCTGCTGTTGCTAAGTCACTTCAGTCGTGTCCGACTCTGTGCGACCGCATAGACGGCAGCCCACCAGGCTCCTCCATCTCCGGGATTCTCCAGGCAAGAACACTGGAGTGGGTTGCCATTTCCTTCTCCAATGCATGAAAATGAAAAGTGAAAGGGAAGTCGCTCAGTCATGTCTGACTCTTAGCGACCCCATGGACCGCAGCCTACCGGGCTCCTCCGTCCATGGGATTTTCCAGGCAAGAGTACTGGAGTGGGGTGCCATTGCCTTCCATTATGGGTGGTACCCAAAGCCCTCTCTGCGAAGTTAGGGCCTCATTTTGGCTCCTGATGGATTGATTAAAGGCTCCTTGGGAAATGCCACCTCCGTGTAAGCTCCGGAAAGTTTCTCAAACTCTTGCAGACAGTGGGTACAAGTGCCAAGGTGATGTGAGATGAAGATGCTGCCACGCGCATGAGGTAGGGGGACTAGAACGGGTTCTGGGCTGTTAAGAGAAAATGCATAGCAATGATGGATCTCGTCACTTGTAAATATACTCTCGTGAGTTTTTCTGTTAGAAAAATTCTACTTTCTACAGGGAAGAGTCAGATCTGCATAATTTTAGGAACCCAGATCTTTTTATCTTACCTAACTAACATTGCACAGGATAGTGAAATTGATTGCAATTTTAACTCATTTATGACGAATATATTATATATCTATTCTAATAATTGGTGCTTTGTACACAAGGCTCTTTGTTTTGCTACAATTGTCTGTACACCAGGTTTTTGAAGTCACTTATTCATTTGAATTATCCATGGCCTTTTCCTTTCTATTTCTGTAAACTGATAATCAGATTTACAATGAATAATTTCTGTTTCTTTTTAGTAGTTCTAGCATTTATTTATTTTTGTATTCTTATTCTTTGGTTATGCATTCCAGTCCAATTTTAAACAGTAGAGTTGGTAGCGTGTTGCTTGCTGTGTCTTGTTCCTTACCTTAACAGTAATGCTGACATTTTGCACTTAACATTTCCTTTACTATAGATTTTAGGAAATGCAAATTCCCTTCTAATGTTAGTTTGCTACATAGTATTATTATGAATTAATGTTTAATTCTTTTCAAAAGCTTTTTCTGCATTTCAGTACATGGTCAAATTAATTTTAAAATTTTATCTGTTAATGTGGTAATGTTTTAGGCAGTTTTTTCCTAATGTTATATCATCATTACATTTATTGGATTCAGCTTCATTTTTTTTTCCATTTAATTCGCTGCTGTATTGAAACTTCTATGCATTTATTTAGGATCACTTCCTGAGTGGGGGTAAGTTTGGCTCAAATATTGTTTTCAGGGTGTCCTCAGCTGGTTTTCTTATCAAGGGGAGCTAGCCAGGGAAAATGAGTTAAAAGATTTCCCTTTTTTTTTTTTAATGCTTTTGATGTGTTTACATAAGATGGTGGTTAATTTTTTGCTTATTATATAATTTGATAGACCTCCCTTGTCCTGAAACACTTGAAAGTGTTGAGGAGAGTTTCAGTTTGTATTTCTCAACTAGAGTTTTCTATTTCTGTTTGGACCACTTAGATAAGCAATATTTTTTTTCTAAATACTGGTCTGTTTTCACTGGGGTTTCAAATTTAATGGCAACATGTATGTTCTTTTTATTGGAGAAATTCTCAAACATACACAACGGTAGAGAAACTAGTGTAGTAAAATTAATACACCCGATGTCAGAATCAACAATCATCAATACATACTCAATCTCATTCCCATTTATACCCATACGTACCCCAATCTCTGCCATTGAAATAATGAGAAACAAATCCTAGATATTATAATATCATTGCATCTTTAAATATGTCAATACCTGTTTCCAAAAGATAGATATTCTTTATGAAGCACAAACCAATTACACATACCCTACCTTAAAAACTATAATATCAACAAATGTCCAATTATTTTTCACATTTACCTGATATTTTTTAAGTGTTTTGCCCTTGAATTAGGGTCAAATGAAGTCTATTGAATGTCAATGCTTTTTATGTCATTATGCTTTCTTTTATGCTTTATATTTTTATGCTTTTAACTTACAGATCTTATCCTCCCCTCCCCCCATAGATACATTACTTCTTTTCTTTGTCATTTATTTGGTGGTTGTTGTGGAGGGGAGCAGGAAACTCATCATATGTTCAGTCCAGTTTCCTATGGCTTGGATTTTGCTGATTCCAACATTGATGTCCTTCTCCTCCTGTATTTCTCTAAATCAGTTGAAGTTGGATCAGATTAAGGTTTAAGTTTTTTATCTCTATTTTTTTTTTTCCTATGGAAAGACCACTGCATGGGTGGTACTGTGAACTTTCATTACTAGGAACCGAATGTATGTCTCTGTTTGTATTGATGTTTGCAGTCTTTGAAGAGTAGCATTTTGTTCATTTGATAAGTCCTGCCTGACTCTTTGCAATCCCGTGGACTGCAGCACACCAAGCTTCCCTATCCTTCACTATCTCCCAGAGTTTGCTCAAATTCATGTTCATTGAGTCAGTGATTCTATCTAATCATCTCATCCTCTGCCTCCCTCTTCTTTTGCCTTCAATCTTTTCCAGCATCAGGGTCTTTTCCAATGCTGTGGCTCTTTGCATCAGGTGGCCAAAGTATTGGAGTTTCAGCTTCAGCATCAGTCCTTCCAATGAATATTCAGGGTTGATTTCCTTTAGGATTCACTGATTTGATCTCCTTGCAGTCCAATGGACTCTCAAGAGTCTTCTCCAGCACCACAATTCAAATGCATTAGTCCTTTGTTGCTCAGCCTTCTTTATGGTCCAAATTTCACAGACACATATATGACTACTGGAAAAACCATAGCTTTGACTATATGGACCTTTGTCAATAAAGTAATATCTCTGCTTTTTAATATGCTGTCTAGGTTTGTCTGGGCTTCCACTGGGGCTTTCCTGGTGGCTCAGTGGTAAAGAATCTACCTGCCAATGCAGGAGACAAGAGACATGGGTTCGATCCTGAGTCAGGAAGATTCCCTGGAGGAGGGCATGGCAACTCACTCCAGCTTTCTTTCCTGGAGAATCCCATGGACAAAGGAGCCTGGAGGGCTACGGTTCATAGAGTCGCAGAGTCAGACATGACTGAAGTGACTGAACACTAGGTGTGTCATAGCTTACCTTCCAAGGAGCAAGCGTCTTTTAATTTCATGCTGCACTCACCATCTGCAGTGATTTTGGAGCCCAAGAAAATAAAATCTGTCACTGCTTCTACTTTTTTCCTTTCTATTTGCCATGAGGTGATGGGACTGGATGCCATGATATTAGATTTCTGACTGTTGATTTTTAAGCCAGCCTTTTCACTCTCCTCTTTCACTCTCATCAAGAGGTTCTTAGTTCCTCTTCACTTTATGCCATTAGAGTGGTATCTGCATGTTTGAGGTTGTGATATTTCTCCCGATAATCTTTATTCAGGGTTGTGATACATCCATCCTGGCATTTTGCATGATGTTCTCTGCATTTACGTTAAATAAAAGGGTGACAATATACAGTGTTGTCGTACTCCTTTCTCAGTTTTGAACCAGTCTGTTGCCCCATGTCTGGTTCTAACTGTTGCTTCTTGAACTGCATACAGGTTTTTCAGCAGTCAGGGAAGATGATCTGTTATTCCCATCTCTTTAAGAATTTTCCACAGTTTGTTGTGATCCACACAGTCAAAGGCTTTAGCATAGTCAATGAAACAGAAGCAGACGTTTTTCTGAAATTCCCGTGCTTTTTCTATGATCCAACAGATGTTGGCAATTTGATCTGTGGTTCCTCTGCCTTTTCTAAACCCAGCTTGAATGTCTGGAAGTTCTCCGTTCACATACTGTTAAAGCCTAGCTTGAAGGACTTTGAGCATTACCTTGCTAGCATGTGAAAAGAGCACAATTGTTCAGTAGTTTGAACATTCTTTGACACTGCCCTTCTTTGGGGTTGAAATGAAAACTGACCTTTTCCAGTCCTTGTGGCTACTGCTGAGTTTTCCACATTTGCTAACATATTGAGTGCAGCACTTTCACAGCATCATCTTTTAGGATTTGAAATGGCTTAGCTGGAATTCCATCACCTCCACTAGCTTTGTTCGTAGTGATGCTTCCTAAGGCCCACTTGACTTCACATTGCAGGATGTCTGGCTTTAGGTGAGTGATCACACCATCATAGTTATCTGGGTCACGAAGATCGTTTTTGTATAGTTTTGTGTATTCTTGCCAGCTCTTTGTAATCTCTTCTGCCTTCATTTCTGTCCTTTATCATGCCCATCCTTGCATGAAATATTCCCTTAATACCTTCAATTTTCTTGAACAGGTCTCTAGTCATTCCCATTCTATAGTTTTCCTTTATTTCTTTGCATTGTTCATTTTGAAAGACTGCCTCTCTCCTTGCTATTCTTTGGAACTCTGCATTCAGATGGGTATATCTTTCCTTTTCTCCCTTGCTTTTCATTTCTCTTCTTTCCTCAGCGATTTGTAAAGCCTCCTCAGACAACTACTTTGGTTCTTGCATTTCTTTTTCATTGGGATGATTTTGGTCACTACCTCCTGTACAATGTTATGAACCTCTGTCATAGTTCTTCAGGCACTCTGACTACCACATCTAATACCTTGAATCTATTCATCACCTCCACTGTAGAATCGTCAGGGCTTTGATTTACATCATACCTGAATTGCCTAGTGATTTTCCCTGTTGTTTTCAACTTAAGCCTGAATTTTGCAATAAGGAGCTCATGATCTGAGCCACAGTCAGCTCTGAGTGAGTGAAGTCGCTCAGTTGTGTCCGACTCTTTGCGACCCCATGGACTGTAGTCTATCAGGCTCCTCCGTCCACAGGATTTTCCAGGCAATAGTACTGGAGTGGGTTGCCATCTCCTTCTCCAGGGTATCTTCCTGACCCAGGGATCGAACCTGGATCTCCCTTATAGTAGACAAACGCTTTACCGTCTAAGCCACCAGGGAAGTCCTACAGTCAGCTCTAGGTCTTGTTTTTGCTGACTGTAGAGCTTCTCCATCTTAGGATGTGGAGAATATAATAATTTTGATTTCAGTATTTACCATCTGGTGATGTCCATGTGTAGAGCTGTCTCTTGTGTTGTTGGAAAAGGGTCTTTGGTATCACCAGTGTGTTCTCTTGGCAACACTCTATTAACTTTTGCCCTCCTTCATTTTGTACTCCAAGGCCAGACTTGCCTGTTACTCCAGTTATCTCCTGACTTACTACTTTTGTTTTCCAATCCCCTATGATGAAAAGGACATATTGTTTTTTTGTTAATTCTAGAAGGTCTTGTAGGTCTTCATAGAACCAGTCAACTTCAGCTTCTTTAGCACCAGTGGTTGGGGCATAGACTTGGATTATGGTTATGTTGAGTGGTTTGCCTTGGAAACGAACCAAGATCATTCTGTTGTTTTGGAGGTTGCACCCAAGTACTGCATTTGACTATGAGGGCTACTCCATCTCTTCTAAGGGATTCTTGCCCACAGTGGTAGACATAATGGTCATCTGAATTAAATTTGCCATTTCCGTGCATTCTTGTTCACTGATTCCTAAGATGTCGATGGTCATTCTTGCCATCTCCTTCTTGACCATGTCCAATTTGCCTTGATTCATGGACCTAACAGTCCAGGTTCCTATGCAATATTGAGCTATTAGTAATTGCCCTCTGCTCTTCCCCAGTAGCATTTTGGACACCTTCCGACCTGGGAGGGCTCATCTTCTGGTGTCATATCTTTTTGCTTTTTCATACTGTTCATGGGATTTTCATGGCAGTAATACTGGAGTGGTTTGCCATTCCCTCCTCCAGTGGATCATGTTTTGTTAGAACTGTCCATTATGACCCATCTGTCTTGGGTAGCCCTGCACAACATGGCTCATAGCTTCATTGAGTTATGCAAGCTCCTTTGCCATGACAAAGCTGTGATCCATGAAGGGGGAAGATTAGCATATTTATCCATAAATTAATTGAGAGTTGCATAATATTAATTTTCTCTATTATTTCTTCTAAGTTTGCTAGATGACATATCTATCTATGTAGAAACCTATCCTTGTCCTCCATTTGGTAATGATATTTATACTATTCTCTTAGAATATTTAAGTTCTTTTTGCATCTATGTTTTGTACAGTATTATTTAATTAATATAACTTCTGTTTCTTTCCTTTTTAATTGATGATAACTATAAAACTGTCAGTTGTATCAATCTTTTCAAATAATAGGCTTTTGTTAGTTGACTTCATTATCTTTTAATTAATCATTGCTGCATTTTTATTCATTATTTCCTGCATTTTATTTTGAGAGGTTGAATATGATGCTCTGTCTCTAGTTTCTTGAATTTTTTTGCATGTTTTAAATATTTCTAATTTTTTACCATTATGATTTTAGTTTCCAATAACTGTATTTTTATTTCCAGATATTGTTTTACTTCTTTTTCAAATTAGCCTGTTCTCTTCCCTAATTTCTTATTCTTATGGTCTCTATGCTTTCTATTGTCTTTAATGGATTTTATTTTTATATATTAGTTTCAGGTGTACAACATAATTCAATTTTTATATATTGTGAAACAATCACCACATTAATTCTAGCTTATACCCATCACCACATATAATTACATTTTTTCCCATGTGGTGAGAACTTTTAAGTTCTACTCTCTTAGAATCTTTCAGATATACACATACAGTATTATCAACCATGTTGCCATGCTGTACATTATATTCCCAGGACTTATTTATTTTATAACTGCTAGTTTATACCTTTGGACCACCTTTACCCATTTCATCTTCTCTCCACCCTCCAGTAATGGCAACAGCTAGTAGGTTCTCTGTATCATTGTTTCTCTGTCAGACTTTTTTCATTTAGCATAATTCTTTCAAGATCTATCCTTGTTGTTGCAAATGGCAAGATTTCCTTCTTTTTATGACTGAAAACATTACATTATATATATATAGATATGTATATATATAGATATGTATAGATATGTAATATTTGCTTTATCCATTCATCAGTTGGTAGACACCTAGGTGGTTTCCATATCTTGGCTATGTGAAAATGGGGTTGCATATCTTTTCAAGTTAGGATTTTCATTTTCTTCCAAGAAATATCCAGAAGTGAATTGCCTGGATCTTATGGTAGTTATATTTCTGGTTTCTTGAGGAACTTCTATACTGTTTCCATAGTGGCTGCACTATCTATAAATTTATTTAAGGCTATAAATATCCATCTGAGTACCACTTGGGCTGTTTCCTGAAAGTAATGCTAATAGAACGTAACGTGTTCAGTTCAATTCGGTCACTCAGTCATGCCCAACACTTTGTGACCCCATGGACTGTAGCATGCCAGGCTTCCATGTCCATTACCAACTCCCAGAGCTTGCTCAAACTCATGTCCATCAAGTTAGTGATGCCATCCAACCATCTCATCCTCTGTCATCCCCTTCTCCTCCTGCCTTCAATTTTCCCCAGCATCAGGGTCTTTTCCAGTGAGTCAGTTCTTCTCATCAGGTGGCCAAAGTATCAGAGTTTCAGCTTCAGCATCTGTCCTTCCAAAGAACACCCAGGACTGATTTCCTTTAGGATTGTCTGGTTGGATCTCCTTGCAGTCCAAAGGACGCTCGAGAGTCTTCTCCAACACCACAGTTCAAAAGCATCAATTCTTCAACGCTCAGTTTTCTATATGGTCCAATTCTCACATTCATACATGACTACTGGAAAAAACAGAGCTTTGACTAGGTGGACTTTTGTCAGCAAAGTAATGTTTCTGCTTTATAATATCCTGTCTAGGTTGATCATAGCTTTTCTTCCAAGGAGGAGGCATCCTTTAATTTATGGCTGCAGTCACCATCTGCAGTGATTTTGGAGCCCAGGAAAATAAAGTCTGTCATGGTTTCCATTGTTTCCCCATCTATTTGCCATGAAGTGATGGGACCAGATACCATGATCTTAATTTTTTGAATATTGAGTTTTAAGCCGACTTTTTCACTCTCCTCTTTCACTTTCATCAAGAGGCTCTTTAGATCTTCTTTGCTTTCTGCCATAAGGGTGGTGTCATCTGCATATCTGAGGTTATTGATATTTCTCCTGGCAATCTTGATTCCAGCTTGTGCTTCATTCAGCCTGGCATTTCACATGATGTACTCTGCATGTAAGTTAAATAAGCAGGGTGACAGTATACAGCCTTGATGTACTCCTTTTCTAATTTGGAACCAGTCCATTGTTCCATGTCCAGTTCTAACTGTTGCTTCTTGAGTTGCATACAGATTTCTCAGGAGGCAGGTAAGGGGGTCTGGTATTCTCATCCCTTTAAGAGTATCCAGTTTGTTGTGATCAAAGCCTTCGGAGTAATCAATAAAGGAAAAGTAATTTTTTTTTAAATCTCTCTTCCTTTTTCTATGATTGAACAGGTCTTAGCAATTTGATCTCACTTTCCTCTGCCTTTTCTAAATCCAGCTTGAACATCTGGAAGTTTTTGGCTCATGTACTGTTGAAGCTTAGCTTGGAAAATTTTGAGCATCACTTTTCTAGTGTGTGAGATGAGTGCAATTGTGCAGTAGTTTGAACATTCTTTGGCATTGCCTTTCTTTGGGATTGAAATGAAAAGTGACCTTTTCAAGTCCTGTGGCCACTGCTGAGTTAGTTTTCCAAATTTGCTGGTGTATTGAGTGCAGCACTTTTACAACATCATCTTTTAGGACTTGAAGTAGCTCAACTGGAATTCTGTCACGTCCACTAGCTTTGTTCATAGTGATGCTTCCTAAGGCCCATTTGACTTCGCATTCCGAGATGCTTGGCTCTAGGTGAGTGATCACACCATCATGGTTATCTGGGTCATGAAGATCTTTTTGTATAGTTCTTCTGTGTATATTTGCCACCACTTCTTAATATCTTCTGCTTCTGTTAGGTCTATACCATTTCTGTCCTTTATTGTGCCTATCTTTGCATGAAGTGTTCCCTTGGTATCTCTAATTTTCAAGATATCTCTAGTCTTTCTCATTCTATTGTTTTCCTTCATTTCTTTACATTGACCATTTAAGAAGGCTTTGTTCTTATCTCTCCTTGCTATTCTTTGGAACTCTGCATTCAGGTGGATATATCTTTCCTTTTCTCCTTTGCCTTTCACTTATCTTCTTTTCTCAGCTATTTGTAAAGCCTCCTCAGACAACCATTTTGCCCTTTTGCATTTATTTTTCTTGGGGATGGTTTTGATCACTGCCTCCTGTACAGTGTCACAAACCACTGTCCATAGTTCTTCAAGCACTCTGTCTATCAGATCTAATCCCTTGAATCTATTTGTCACTTCCACTGTATAATTTTAAAGGATTTGATTTAGGTCATATCTGAATGGTCTAGTGGTTTTCCCTACTTTATTCACTTAAACCTGAATTTTGCAGTAATGAGTTCATGATCTGAGCCAGTCAGCTCCTGGTCTCATTTCTTCTGACTGTATAAAGCTTTTCCATCATCAGCTGCAAAGAATATAATCAATCTGATATCAGTATTGACCATCTGGTGATGTCCATGTGTAGAGTCATCTCTTCTGTTGTTGGAAGAGGGTGTTTGCTATGACCAGTGCATTCCCTTGGAAAAAGCCTGTTAGCTGTTGTCCTGCTTCATTTTGTACTCCAAGGCCAACTTTGCCTGTTACTCCAGGTGTTTCTTGACTTCCTATTTTTGCATTCCAGTCCCCTATGATGAAAAGGACATTTTTTTTTTTTTTGGTGTTAGTTCTAGAAGGTTTTGTAACTCATCATTGAATCATTCAACTTCAGCTTCTTCAGCATTAGTGGTTGGGGCATAGACTTGGATTACTGTGATATTAAATGGTTTGCCTTGAAAACAAACAGAGATCTTTCTGTCATTTTTGAGATTGCACCCATTACTGCATTTCAGACTCTTGTTGATTATGAGGGCTACTCCATTTCTACAAAGGAATTCTTGCCCACAGTAGTAGATATAATGGTCATCTGAATTAAATTCTTCCATTCTAGTCCATTTTAGTTCACTGATGCCTAAAATGTCAGTGTTTACCTTTACCATCTCCTGTTTGATCACTTCCAATTTGCCTTGATTCATGGACCTAACATTCCAGGTTCCAATGCAATATTGTTCTTTACTACATCGGACTTTACTTCCATCACCAGTCACATCCACAACTGGGTGTTGTTTTCACTTTGTTGACTTATATGGGTTTCTAGGGTTCGTTCCTAAGCATGGCATCATGCTGATACTATCTCTGAAGAAGATTCAATAGTATTCAGAGTCTACTGAGCTAGTAAAGTTTCTTGAAGTGAAGTGAAGTGAAGTGAAGTCTCTCAGTCATATCTGACTCTTTGCAACCCCGTGGACTGTAGCCCACCAGGCTCCTCGGTCCATGGGATTCTCTAGGCAAGAATACTGGAGTGGGTTGCCATTTTCTTCTCCAGGGGATCTTCCCGACCCAGGGATCAAACCCAGGTCTCCCACATTGCAGGCAGACGCTTTAACCTCTGAGCCACTAGGGAAAGTTTCTTAAGGGATCAAAAATGTCCCCTAATTCTAGCTTCCAAATTTCCCATAATGACGTCAAGTGCAACTGCTAAAAATTATTGACTAAAACTAGGCCTCTTCTTTAGAGTAGTCTTTGTTGGTCAGTGATAGAAACACCTTTGTGATGTTGTCCAAATCTCTAACGCCACCAGCACCAGTATCCTGGTTCAACACTGGGGCTAGGAAATTAATCCTGAAGCTGATGAAATCCAGGGAGAAGATATCTAAACTACTGATTACTGTAGCCAATATCATAGTAGTATAGATAACTATGACATGGAATTAGTAGCATTGCTGCCCACATGAATACAGAACTCAATGATGATACCTGCTGCATCACACCTGGGTATAAAACTACATTCCCCCCTCCTCCATAAATACATTTGAAATTGTGCAGTACTTTAAGAAAGAACATGAGGAAGGGGATAAGACAAGAGCCTATGACAGAAAGTCATGTAGTTTTTCAGTAAATACCTTTGTTACCCCATATTCTTGCACATAATACTATAAAAACATTGTGTACAGCTATCTAGATAATTATATAAGATAATTGATGCAAGTTATGGGTAGAATGAATTTGTTGCCTACAATTTTAAATTGTTTATTCTGCTTCAATACAGAAGAAATTCAGATTTAGGCACATAATTAGCAAAGGAGCTTATAGTGATGTAGCTTAAATATTCACATATATTCCTCAAATGTGGGTGAATAAAAATATATAAATTTATATATACCATAAATATATAAATAATATACCTTTAGATAAATATAAATAATATATATAAATTTAGATCCAAAGGCTACATAAATATGTAATATATACACATACATATTCTTACAGTTCTGACAACATTTAAAGTTAAAAAATATGGACATAAATAAAAATAATGTATATGTAAGAATAGAGGTTCATTTTTATCATTATTTAACCTCAATGAATTTGTTGTTCTGTTAAAAACAAACAAAAAACTACTTGTGCTATAAGTAGACAAGTTAAAATGGTTGTAGAATTGCTTTGATAAATGACTGGTATGAAAAGTATATTACTTGCTGTACACTTTTACACTTCACCATGTTACATATCTCACTTTTTAATGATATATTTGAAGCTAGTTAAATGATTTGAAAATGTTCAAACTTATGATACATATTAAAACAAAAATAGAAGCAAAATGAAAAATTTAAATGGTATTTTAAAGGCTGATTTTGTTTGTTTGTTGTTTGCAAACAAAAAAAATAGAGATATATGGTTGCTGTCAAGAACTGTGAAGAGGATAAAATTTTTATTTTTCTTACAATATAACAAGTTAGCCTGTCACAGTTTCATGGATGCTGGCAGAAAACACAAGACTCTTGCGTAAGAGACAAAGAACATTATTACTCATAGCAGTGGTAGTGGCTAGAGTATTGGCATTTTCTTACACTGGTTACCTAAGTCCTAGTAACCAGAGTGACACGAAGAGGTCTAGGTGACACCAGAACGTACAGCGAGGTGCATTGCAGGAGAGGATCTCTGTGCTTAGGAAACCTGAATCTTGAATAATGGGCAGAAATCATGTCTTCTCCGTGCTCTGGAGATACTATTTATTATCTTCCAAGGCTGTTTGGCACACAGACTTTGTTGAAAAATCATCTGGAACAAAAGGCAACCAATGTCTCACAGGATACGCAGAAATGCAAGCGACCCATAGAGGATTGTCCCTAATCGTTCCATGTTTTATTTAATAGTCATTTGAATAGTTGAGTCTCTCCTTAGACCTAAACTTTTGATGAAGTAATATGAATGGATTATTTGCAGAAAAATAACCTTTGCAAAAATGTATTGTCTTAATCCTTTTTCTTAACAACCATCTTAACAACCTCAAACCAATTGGTTTCAGGAATTATATGTTTAAGTCAATACTCACAAAATGCACTCACTATTGAAATGCTTACTCCAGGTGTTTCTTCAATTGGAAGTTAAAGGTTAAGCAAAATGAAAAAAAGATCCTTTGTTTTTCCATTTTGTGTATCAAAATAAGCTGTCATGAAAACATCTGCTGCTGCTGCTAAGTCGCTTCAGTCGTGTCCGACTCTATGCGACCCCATAGACGGCAGCCCACCAGGCTCCACCGTCCCTGGGATTCTCCAGGCAAGAGTACTGGAGTGGGGTGCCATTGCCTTCTCCAGTGCGTGAAAGTGAAAAGTGAAAGTGAAGTCGCTCAGTCCTGTCCAACTCGTAGTGACCCCATGGACTGCAGCCCACCAGGCTCCTCCGTCCATGGGATTTTCCAGGCAAGAGTACTGGAGTGGAGTGCCATTGCCTTCTCCCATGAAAACATCTATGTTCCCGTAAATGGAATTAATCAAAGATATAAAGGTCAGATAGGTGAATATAATGAAAGCTGTATGGTTAGGAAAAACCTTTTTTTTGTATTTTGCACACACTGACCATTAGTATGTGACAGGTAGATGTTCTTGATTGCTCTGACCGCAAACTTCTAAACTTTTCAATGGCGCAATAATAAGCATTCATTTCCTTCTCTAATGAGACATCATATGTTCTCTAATAACCTGTAAATAAGGAATCAGTGAGATATAATAACACATTAATCCTTACCAGTGTTTTAATGGGAGTAGCCTTTGGCTATAGGGAGATTTTTATAATATTAAATGTAAAATTAAATTTCAAAATTTAACATTTAGCATTCTAAGCACTATGATCTACAACAACCTAGGGAGTGATCGTCATTACCTTGGAATTCAAAAGAAAATGCCTCTACTTGCATTTTTGAAACCACTAGTATATTAACTGATGAAATTTCTTGTCAAGGAGGATGGGGGTACTTTTGGATCAAATAGTCAAATCAGCTCAAATCACAGATACATACAAAACTGCTAAAAATCTCCTGGTTATTATATCACTTATCAGAATGTGTTGAAGCTGTGTTTCAAAACCAAATATAGTCAATTAAAACTGCCTATAAAATAGTCCAAAACATACCAGCTCTCCCTCTAAAAATTCATGGGGTGTAAAAATAAAAACACTGAATATGCCGTGTTAAACTGAAGATCCCTTGTGATTAATCTCTATTTTTTGCTATAAGTTTATAAATATGCCAATAATTCCTGCACTACATTAAAAAATCTTGCTTATGAACTGACCATGGCAACAAAGATACAAAAGTCCACATTTTAAAAATATGAATTTAAATTTCTCCTTAACACTGACATAAAAACAGGCAGTGACTAGAGTTGCATCAATCCTTCCCAACTGTCTCAAAAAATATGTGCACTGTTACAATAAAAACAGTTCACCAGCTGTTTATGTAAAAATTATTTGACAAAAAACAAGCATGGCCATATGGCACTTTAGCTCTGCTGTGGGATCATGAAGAATAATTTCGTAGGCTGTAGTACATAATGGTCATGCTAAGTAGGGTGTCAACTATTGCAGACACATTACGTTAATAGTTAATCTGCCCTTTTATCCTCTAAGTACTTACATTTCTTAACAGCTTGTAGTTTAGAAACAAGTTTAACAACTCACTTATTAAGAATTAAAATTTTGGAAATGATAAAATATTTGATGCAATTTGAACATACATAACATTCATTTACTAATTGGATGATAAGAATGTGATAGAGGAGCTGGTTTTTCATTTCTAGCCAGAGGTTCCAGAATATGAATGCATTACACCACTGATTTAGAAGAAGAAAAAATTAGAAGAGGTACTTCATTTAAGAACCATATCAACATACTCACTTGCATTCTTAAAGAGTGTAAGAATTGTACCTTACTCACCTTTATGTTCTTTGCAACATCGATTGCCGTGTCTTGCACATTGTAAGCTGTAGTAAATATTGGCTGAATAGAACACTCAAAGAAATGAATTATAAATGCCACTGGCAGACCCTCAAATCTTTAGTTTATTTCGAATTTCTGAAATGCTTCAGGGAATAATCCTCATCCATTATGTAGACTGCATAATAGAATGATGTTTAATAGCTTATGAAATTCTAGTATTTTACTCTCACATTAACTCTCCTTATTGAGTTGCTTACATATTGGGGGCTAGAGACTACTGAAAAACAAAAGTGAATGGCCTGAATCTTATTAGCAAATTAGACTGATTAATTTAAGACCCTGGAAAAGAAGGTGGAAATCAAAATGGAGAAGAAAAAAGCCAGGGTAGAGTCCAGTCATTCACATTTGTATGTTTTAGTCGATACCCCGACAAAAAGACGTTTGTTGACATGTGGCTCTGTCATTAATAACTTTAAAATGTCAACTGAGTGTCATGGTGACATTAATAACTGAGAAAGAAACCACAGCAGATATAGTTCTTTAAGAAAAATGTTGCAGATGTGCCATCTATTTCTAAAATGCTTATCCTCTGTGGTTTTCGTGGTTCATTTGATACACGAATGCCTAGTTTAAACTTGTAATCTATGTGGTTCCCCCCCATATGAATTCCAAGACAAAGATGTTAATATTTTATTTCAGAGACTTAGAACTCCACACTGAAGCATTTCAGATTGTTCATGATTGCCTTGTTTATAAATGGTAAACCCGCTGGTGTGTAGGTGATTATATCTCACGGGACATTGAAAGGAGGCTATAGACTCTGGTATGGATAGCTGGTATTGGTTCATGGAATATTCATGGAATATAACAATCATAACTATCAAGGATATATTATGAAAGTAATTAGAAAGATATTCAAGGGAACAAAGTTTTTCAGTTGTTATAGACACAAATACTGAGACCTTATAACTTGATATTTGAACGATGGGACTAGAATCACAGAAGTTTCATGACTTCAGTCAATGACTGTTGCAATGGAGCAAAGCTCACAAAATTGAAAGAGACTCTAATATATAACATTATTATCCCTCTATGATATTCATGTTTAAGAAAGATTAAACTTTTTAGTGAATTTGTTTCACATGCTACACAAAAATCTATCAAAAAGACTGTTTTCTAGGAGTGTATACCTTTTCATTGATTTTTATTATGGCATGTAATTAAAGTAACTGACTTTTATTACTTTAAAATACCTTTTTACCCAGAGAATCTGCTGCTCATTTGTTCACTATGAGAAGTGTTTTTAGTAAAATATTAGATACATACATATTTAAGATTTTAAGGATATACACAATATTTGAGAAGGCAGCAGTATGGATATTGAGAGATATGCTTACCAAGAATTAATATGGGTCATATGAAGTAATGGGTGATGATAATTGGTGAACTAAAATATTATAATAATTTGTGAAGTAAAAATCAACTTGTATTAGGAAATAAGAATACATGCAAGGGGAGTTCAGATTTCTTTATGGATAAATATTATATATTTTAAAAAATTCATAATAAGATATTAAAATTAAGCATGCTTACTTTTAAAAGTAAGGGATTATCCAAAGAAGAGATAGAAATTACCCATAATTTCATATCCAGATATAGCCTATAAAGATACATTTTAAAGTTTATTCACAGTATTTTAAATTTTCTGTACTATTTGTGGCAAACACTTTCTGCATCTTTATTTTTGCTTTGTTCATTTAGTTTGCATACAGAATTTTAATTCTTTGTAGTTAAAGCTATCATATTTATCATTTATATAAGATTTCTGAATTTGAAGTCATATTATAAGGATTGTTTTCTCTCCTAAATGCTCTTTAAATTTTTCTACTCTTTTTAACCCTTAAATTTGTAATATATTTATTTACCAGGCAAAATCATAAACAGCTGATGTACCATTTTTCTTGTTTTTTTAAAAAAATCTTGCAGTGAAGCTTCTGTTGTTGCTGTTGCTTTAGTTTGTGAATGTGTATATTTAGAACTTTTATCGGAATTTACTGTACATAAAAACAAGTGAACTAATCATAGATACAGCTCAGTATATTTTCAAAAACTGAACACATCCATGTAACTGTTGTCCAGATCAAGAAAAAGAACCACGACAGACAGTACTGTGAAAAAAAATTACTGCAGACATACCATCTGTTCCTAAAATTCAGAAGCCCCCAACATCCTTCCAGTTGCTACTCCTTCCAAAAGATGACTACTATCATAACTTTTTAAAGTTCTAAGAGATGAATTTGTCAGTTTTTGAACTTTATATAAATTGAAAAAAATAATATAACTGCTTTTCATATAACTATTGACCATTTGGATATTCTCTTTTATTAAGTGCTTATTCAGGTCCTTGTCTATTTTTCAATCAAGTTGTCTCCCTTTTTCTTATTGTCTTATAGTTCTCTCTGCATTTTGAATGTAAAGACTGTTAGAAGTTTGTAGGGAATTTATCTTTTCCCATTTTAGGGCTTGCTTTTTCATTCTCCTGTGTATGTTGATCCCCAAAGTTTGGCAATCTTAATATATCCTACTTTATCACTTCTAAAATTTTTTAAAAATTTCATTTATTCCTTTATTTTTTGGCTGTGTTGTGTCTTCACTGCTGCATGGGCATTTTCCCTAGTTGCAGCCAGCAGGGGCTACTCTTCTTTGCCACCTGCAGACTTCTCACTGCAGTGGCTTCTCTTGTTGCAGAACACGGGCTCTAGGATGCACAGGCTTCAGTAATTGCAGCACATGGGCTCAGTAGTTGTGGCTCCCAGGTTCTAGAGCACAGCCTCAGTAGTTGTGGCACACAGACTTAGTTGCTCAGCGGCCTGTGGGATCTTCCCCAGTCGAGGATGGAACCTGTGTCCCCTGCATGGGCAGGCGGATTATTTACCACTGAGCCTCCAGGGAAGCCCTAAAATTTTTGATTATTATTTTTCTATCCTAGTTAAGAAATTGTTGTCTGTTTCATAGGGCTTCCCTGGTGGCTCAGAGGTTATGGTTATGAAAATGTTCTAACACATATTCTTCTAAGCACTATATATGTATTTTTCATTGAAGTATAATTGATGTATTGTTTTAACTCTCACAGATATGGAATTCATCTACAACTGAGTTTTTTATTTGTTAGTTTTATTGTGAGATAGAAATCAAGTCTTCCCCCCCCACCCATAAATATTCTGTTGATCCAGTACCTTTTACAAATAGGCACTTCTTTTTTCAGTGCATTCAGTTGTCATATATCAAGTGCTTGTGTATATGTGGGTCTATTTCAGAACTCTCTGGTCTTCTCTGTTGGCCTGTTTTACTCTTCTTTTGTAAGTACCATATTGTCTTAATTACTGTAGTTTTTAAAATCATTTTTGATGTCTGGTAGAGTAAGTAACAAATTTTTGCTCTTCTTCAAGATTGCCTTGGCTATGCTTGGCTCTTCATATTTCTATACACATTTAGAGTCAATTTCCCAATTTCCATTTTTAAAAAACTGCATAAATTTTGACTGGGAGTGCATTGATAATAGGAGACTTGACATCTCTAAAACATTCAGTTCACCAATCAATGAATAATTATTTAGATCTTTAATTTTTCTCAGCTATATTTTGTAAAGACATCTTTGCTCACATTTGCTAAATTTACTTCTGGGTATTTTATTTCTTTAGACGACTTAGTAAATGTTTTCATTAATCACATTTTTGTTTATTTAAATAACAATAATATAAGAATACAGGTAATTTCTTTATATTCAACTGTGTCCAAATCTTGATGATTTTATCAGTTGTAAATATTTTGTCTAGAGAGTCCTAAAATTTTTATGGAAAACTTTTTATGGTTATTAATTGCAATTAATGACCATTTAATTTTTTTTGCATCCTTATGTCTTTTTTTATTGAAGTATAGTTGATTGATGATATTGTGTTAGTTTCAGGTGTACAGCAAAGTGATTTGGTTATATATATATTTTTTCAGATAATTTTCCATTGCAGATCATAAGATATTGAATATAGTTCCCTGTATTATATAGTAACTCCTTTTTGCCCATCTGTTTTGTAAATAGTAGTTTATATCTGTTAATTCCATATTCCTAATTTATCCCTCCCCCATGTCTTTCCTCTTTGGTAACTGTGAGTTTATTTTCTGTCTGTGAGTCTGTTTCCATTTTGTATATAGATTCATATGGATTATTTTTTAGATTCCACATATATGTGACATCCCATATTGTTTGTGTTTCTGTCTGACTTATTTCACTTAGTGTGGTATCCTCTAAGTCCATCCATGTTGCTGCAAATGGAAAGATTTCATTCTCTTTTATGGCCGAGTAATATTCCATTGTATATGTATACCACATCTTCTTAAACCAATCATCTGTTGATGGACACTTGAGTTATTTTCATGTCTTGACTGTTGTAAATAGTGCTGCTGTGAATATTGGGATACATGTATTTTTTCCCATTATGGTTTTCTCTGGATATATGCTCAGGAGAAGGATTGCTCAATCATATGGTAGCATTAATTTTAGTTTTTTAAAGAGCCTCTATACCATTCTCCATAGTGGTTACACCAACTGACATTCCCATTAACAGTGTAGGAAAGTTCCCTTTTCTCCAGACCCTCTCCATCATTTATGATTTGTAGACATTTTGGTGACAGCCATTCTGATTAGTGTGAGGTGATACCTTATTGAAGTTTTGATTTGTACTTTTCTAATGATTAGTGATCCCTGGAGAAGGAAATGACTAGTGATGTTGAGCATCTTTTCATATGCTTGTTAGCCATCTGTATGTCTTCTTTGCAAACATGTCTATTCAGATCTTCTGCTCATTTTCTAATTCTTGTAATCCTAGTTATCAAGGGAATGTGGAATAAAATGGTGGCAACTGGGCTAGATTTGAAGAGTTTTGTGCACCATCATATGGAGTACTGAAGTTACTCCATACGGACAAATACTTTTACATATAGTTACAACAAAGTAGACTTAAGAAGACTGAAAGGAGGACCTAAAGCCATTAAGCAGGCATTCCTTAGTAATAGCATGCATAGAGCCCATTTTGATTCTCAAATATCTCACTGTAACACACACTTGGTGGCTGGCAACACCTCTAACATAGCTGGGGTGTGATGGATATTTCCTTTGCACATTGCCAACATCTCTTTACTTACTTGACCTCAGAGGATTCTCCAAAACTGGAAATGCTTTTTCTGGGATTTCCCTATTTTCTGTTTCACTGACCCTATTCTTTCACACTTACTTTTGAGGACCCACATTCTTGCTTTTAATTTCTTGTCTTAGATTCTGTTCTTGATTCCACTTAAGAAATTATCCTTCTCCTTTTCTTTGAAAAAAGTAGGGGTAAATGGTCTTTGATTTATTTGTAAGCTACCTGTTCTTCTTAATGAAGTTTGAGTGTTCCCTAGAAGCAGAGTTCAGTGCAACTAGACCAAAAGTCTTTAGTAGTCCTTGTACAAGGTAACCTGAAAGGATCCCACAGTTTATAGTTCATATGTGAAAGAAACTTGATAGGGTCTTCCTAACCTTGCCAATAATTCTTTTGAATCTTTATGTCTTAATGTATGTGTATATGTATGTATCCTTATGCTTTTTGTTTTGTTTTTATCTTGTTTTTAAATGGTATTCTTTCTGCCCCATGATTTTTTAAAAATTGAATTATATTTGATTGACAATATTGTGTTAGCTTCAAGTGTACAGAAAAGTGATTCAGTTATATGTATTTTTTCAGATTATTTTCCTTTGTAGATCATTATAAGATATTGAATACAGTTACCTGTGCTATATAGTAACTCCTTGTTATTTCTCTATTTTATGTATAGTAGTTTGTATTTGTTAATCCCATACTCCTAGTTAACTCTTATATACTACTTTAATGGGCTTTCCAGGTGGCACTAGTGGTCAAGAGCCCTCCTGCCAACGCAGGAGACATAAGAGATGTGGGTTCGATCCCTGGGTCAGGAAGATCCCCTGGAGAAAGGAAAGGTTACTCACTCCAGTATTCTTGCCTGGAGAATCCCATGAACAGAGGAGCTTGGTAGGCTATAGTCCATAGGGTCATAAACAGTCAGACATAACTGAAGCGACTTAGCATGCATGCATGCAAGCATACTACTCTAATATATAATACTCCATCAGGCTTCTTTCCCTATCTCCCTGGAAGTTTTGATTTATTTATTCATTATTGATATTTTTATTTAATTACATTGTGATTGAGCGTGTGTATTAGTTGCTCAGTCATGTCCAACTCTTTGCAACCCCATGGATTGGGGCCTGCCAGGCTCCTCTGTCCATGAAATTTCCCAGATAAGAGTACTGGAGTGGGTTGCCATTCCCTTCTCCAGGGGATCTTCCCAATGCAGGGATCAAACCAGGGTCTCTTGCATTGCAGGCAAACTCTTTACCCTCTGAGCCACTAGGGAAGACATTGTGATTATATTACATTATTTAAATTCTTTGGAGTTCCCTTAAAGTTGCTTTATGGTCTAGTATATGGTCAATGATTTTAGACGTTCCCTGTGTGCCTGAAAAAAATGTGTGTTATGAATTAACTGGATGAAATGTTCTGTATATATTCTGTACATTAAATTTAAAACTGTTGAAATGTCCTGTATTTTATACATGTTTTACTTGCTTGATCTATCAATTCAGAGAAGCATACTAAATATAAATATTATATATTAGAGATTTCTATGTATAGTATCATGTCACTATCAAACAGTTTCAGTTTTACTTCTTTCCTTTCAATTTGGATGCCTTTTGTTTCTTTATCTTTGCTGATTTACTGTGGCTAAGACTTCCAATACATTGAATAGTGGTAGCAAATGTGAACATTCTTTTCTCATTCCAGATCCTAGAGAAAAAACTTTCAGTTACAACTGACTGTGATGTTAGCTTTGGGTTTGTCATAAATGGCCTTTATTATGTTCCTGCTATACCCACTTTTTGAGTGTTTTTAATCATAAATGGATGTTGAATTTTGTCAAATGCTTTTTGGCCGTCTATTGAGATGATCATGTGATTCTTATACTTTGTTTTGTTAATGTGGCATATCATGTAGATTGATTTGCAAATATTGAACCCTGAACTAAATCCCACTTTATCATGATGTATGCTCTTTTTTATGTATTATTAAATTCATTTTTAAGTATTTTTGGATCTTTGTTCACCAGAGATATTGGCCTGCAATTTTCTTTTTCGTGTGGTGTCTTTGTCTGGTTTTGGTATCAAGGGAATGTTGGCCTTATAGAATGAGTTTGAAAGTGTTCCTTTCTTTGATTTTTTGGAAAGCTTGAGAAGGATAGGTGTTGACTCTTCTTTAAATGTTTGGTAGAATTTCCCTGTAAAGCTGTCTGGTCCTGGACTTTTGTTTGTTGAGAGTCTTTTGATTAATGATTCAATTTCAATACCAGTAAATGGTCTGTTCAGAATTTCTGTTTCCTTCTGATTCAGTCTTGGAAGATTGTATGTTTCTAAGAATTTGTCCATTTTTTCTAGGTTGTCCTATTTGTTGGTACATAATTATTCATAGTATTCTCTTATGATGTTTTGTATTTCTGTAATACCAGTTGTAACTTCTTTTTCATTTATTTGCTCTTTTTTGCTTAATGAGTTTGGCTAAAGGTTTATCAATTTTGTTTATCTCCTCAAAAAGTCAACTCTTGGTTTCACTGATCTTACCTGTTGTTTTTTTGTCTCTATTTTACTTATTTCCTCTCTGACCTTTATTATTTCCCTCCTTCTGCTGACTTTTAGGCTTTGTTCCTTATGTAATCCTTCTAGATGGAAGTTATGTTGTTTATGTGACTTTTTTTTTTAATTGTTTCTTGAAATAGACTTGTATTGCTATACACTTTACTCTTAAAACTGACTGTCTCTGTACGAAATTAGGTGAAACGTTTATCTAATTGTCTTGATATAGTATCCTTGTGTGGAAGCATCCCTGTGTAGTCTTGGTGTCTGCAGTAGATTTGGTGGGAGAGCTGAATATGAAGTCAGCACTGGTCACATCTTCTCCTGGTATGTGCTGGCAGCTGCCACCTTGATGGGTGGGTTGTAAGACTGGAGTTGGAGGGGCCAGAGCCTGGGCCAGATGTGAGTGGTTCTTTCTCCCAGGCTCAATGGCAGGTACCAACCTAATGAAGCTGGGGCCAGGACCCAAGGGACTAGAGCTTCAAATCTGAGCTAGCTCCCTGGTTCAGTGGTGGTCTCTGCCTTGGTTGGAGTTAGAGCTGGACCCTAGGAGCTGGAGCCACCAGTCTAAACTAGCTCCATTTCTCCCCTGCACAGATGGCAGTCTCTGACTTGGTCAGGAGGAGTGCTGGAGCAGGATGGTCTGGAGCGGGAGCTTGGTGCAGGCTAGGGGGCATTCAGAGGTGGTGCAGGTAGGCCAACGGGTGCATTAGGCAGTTTTCAATCTGCTGTTTCCACGCTGGGACTGAGAGAAAGCATGTCTGTGCACATGCAGAATCTCAATTTCCTATAGTCCTCCAGTAAGCTCTACTGGTTTTCAAACCAGCCAAGGGGCTTATCTTCCCAGTTTTGAACCCCAGGGCTGGGTTGCCCCATACAGAGCTCAAATCCCTCACTCTTTAAGAAGGATTTCGCCTGTGACATCCTCCTCCTCTTCTGATTCAACTGCCAGAGATATGGATCCCGATTAGATCTTTCTTCTCTCCTCCTTCCAGACTCTTTGTGGTGCTTTCTTTATAACCTTGGTTGTAAAGAGCCATTCTTCTAGTCCTCAGGCTGTTTTTGGTTGCTCTATAGGTACCTGTAGTTTTGATATGTTGGTGGACGGAAATGAGTTTGGTATCTTCCTACTTTGCCATTTTGATCCTGCCTCTCCTGGAATTCATCTTTTGATCACTTAGCCTCTGAGCCTGTCATAGGCATTATTGGCCTTCCGGCTGCCAATGAGATAGCATGTAGTATTACAAGTACTGCTTTCACTTATTTAGATTTCTGTCTTCTCCATGATATTGACTCTCTATTTCCTCATTATTTTGTTAGCCTTCTGATTGTATTTTTTTTTGTCGTCCATATCTTTTAGTTATACTTATTGGACTAAGTAATGTTCTGGATTATGCAACTTACTATTACAGTCAATTTTAGGGGATTAAAAAAATAAATTTATTTATTTTAATTGGAGGCTAATTACTTTACAATATTGTAGTGGTTTTGCCATACATGGACATGAATCCACCACGGGTGTACGTGTATTTCCCATCCTGAACCCCCCTCCCAGCTCCCTCCCCATCCCATCCCTCTGGGTCATCCGAGTACACCAGCCCCGAGCACCCTGTCTCATACATCGAACCTGGACTGGTGAGCCATTTCACATGTAATATTATAACAGGTTTCAATGCCATTCTCCCAAATCATCCCACCCTCGCCCTTTCCCACAGAGTCCAAAAGACTGTTCTATACATCTGTGTCTCTTTTGCTGTCCCACATATAGGGTTATCATTACCATCTTTCTAAATTCTATATATATATGTGTTATTATACTGTATTGGTGTTTTTCTTTCTGGCTTACTTCACTCTGTATAATTGGCTCCAGTTTCATCCACCTCAGTAGAACTGATTCAAATGTTTTCTTTTTAATGGCTGAGTAATATTCCATTGTGTATTCCAAAGCTGTGTACCACAGCTTTCTTATCCATTCATCTGCTGATGGACATCTAAGTTGCTTCCATACCCTGGTTATTATAAACAGTGCTGTGATGAACATTGGGGTACACGTGTCTCTTTCAATTCTGGTTTCCTTGGTGTGTATGCCCAGCAGTGGGATTGCTTGGTCATATGGCAGTTCAATTTCCAGTTTTTTAAGGAATCACCACACTATTCTCCATAGTGGCTGGACTAGTTTGCATTCCCACCAACAGTGTAAGAGGGTTCCCTTTTCTCCACACCCTCTCCAAATTTATTGTTTGTACACTTTTGGATAGCAGCCATTCTGACTGGTGTGAGATGGTACCTCATTGTGGTTTTAATTTGCATTTCTCTGATAATGAGTGATGTTGAGCATCTTTTCATGTGTTTGTTAGCCATCTGTATATCTTCTTTGGAGAAATGTCTGTTTAGTTCTTTGGCCCATTTTTTGATTGGGTCATTTGTTTTTCTGGAATTGAGCTGCATAAGTTGCTTGTATGTTTTTGAGATTAATTCTTTATCAGGTGCTTCGTTTGCTATTATTTTCTCCCCTTCTGAAGGCTGTCTTTTCACCTTGCTTATAGTTTCCTTCATTGTCCAAATGTTTTTAAGTTTAATTACGTCCCATTTGTTTATTTTTGCTTTATTTCCATTACTCTAGGAGGTGGGTCATAGAGGATCCTGCTGTGATTTATGTCGGAGAGTGTTTTGCCTATGTTTTCCTCTAGGAGTTTTCTAGTTTCCGGTCTCACGTTTAGACCTTTAATCCATTTTGAGTTTATTTTTGTGTATGGTGTTAGAAAGTGTTCTAGTTTCATTTTTTTACAAGTGATTGACCAGTTTTCCCAGCACCACTTGTTAAAGAGATTGTCTTTTCTCCATTGTATATTCTTGCCTCTTTGTCAAAGATAAGGTGTCCATAGGTGCATGGATTTATCTCTGGGCTTTTAATTTTGTTCCATTGATCTATATTTCTGTCTGTGTGCCAGTACCATACTGTCTTGATGACTGTAGCTTTGTAGTAGAGCCTGAAGTCAGGCAGGTTGATTCCTCCAGTTCCATTCTTTTTTCTCAAGATTGCTTTGGCTATTTGAAGTTTTTCGTATTTCCATACAAATTGTGAAATTATTTGTTCTAGTTCGGTGAAAACTACCGTTGGTGGCTTGACAGGGATTGCATTGAATCTATAGATTGCTTTGGGTAGTATACTCATTTTCACTATATTGATTCTTCTGATCCATGAACATGGTATATTTCTCCATCTATTAGTGTCCTCTTTGATTTCTTCCATCAGTGTTTTATAGTTTTCTATATATAGGTCTTTTGTTTCTTTAGGTATATATATTCCTAAATATTTTATTCTTTTCATTGCAATGGTGAATGGAATTGTTTCCTTAATTTCTCTTTTTGTTTTCTCATTATTAGTGTATAGGAATGCAAGGGATTTCTGTGTGTTGATTTTATATCCTACAAGTTTACTATATTCATTGATTAGCTCTAGTAATTTTCTGGTGGAGTCTTTAGGGTTTTCTATGTAGAGGATCATGTCATCTGCAAACAGTGAAAGTTTTACTTCTTTTCCAATCTGGATTCCTTTTATTTCTTTTTCTGCTCTGACTGCTGTGGCTAAAACTTCCAAAACTATGTTGAATGGTAGTGGTGAGAATGGGCACCCTTTTCTTGTTCCTGAGTTTAGGGGAAATGCTTTCAATTTTTCCCCATTGAGGATAATGTTTGCTGTGGGTTTGTCATATATAGCTTTTATTATGTTGAGGTATGTTCCTTCTATTCCTGCTTTCTGGAGGGTTTTTATCATAAATGGATGTTGAATTTTGTCAAATTCTTTCTTTGCATCTATTGAGATAATCATATGGTTTTTATCTTTCAATTTGTTAATGTGGTGTATCACACTGATTGATTTGCAGATGTTGAAGAATCCTTGCATCCCTAGGATAAAGCCCACTTGGTCATGGTTTATGATCTTTTTAATGTGTTGTTGGATTCTGTTTGCTAGAATTTTGTTAAGGATTTTTGCATCTATGTTCATCAGTGATATTGGCCTATAGTTTTGTTTTTTTGTGTGACATCTTTGTCTGGTTTTGGGATTAGGGTTATGGTAGCCTCACAGAATGAGTTTGTAAGTTTACCTTCCTTTGCAATTTTCTGGAGGAGTTTGAGTAGGATAGGTGTTAACTCTTCTCTAAATTTTTGGTAGAATTCAGCTATGAAGCCGTCTGGTCCTGGGAATTCTGGTCCCAAGGAAAAATGACATCATTCCTAGGTTTCCCTCCACTACTGCACACTTTATTTTTGAATAGAATCCCTAAATGATTTCAATAAAAGTCAAGGGCATAAATGACATGTATAAATGTTAAAAAGAGGTGAAAGTAAACAAATATATATTTTTTGAAAAACTATCAAAAAGAATAATGCATCAAGGAGATGAAGCTATTGTTTCTTTTCTGTGATGATCTTAAAATTTTCAAAGTAACTATCATATACATTTATAAAACAATTCAAATTTTATTTCTTTTTATCCATTATGAAAACTTACATGCTGATTTCATTTAAAAATTTACTGACAATTGTAATCCTTGATATTGAGTTTATTATTATAATATACAATATCATGAATTCAAATTCTCTCAAAATTGAACTTTCTTGTAAAAGTGAGTTTTTTAAAAAAATAAACTAACTAATGGCATTACTGCAACTTAGAGGTTTTATAAAGTAAGTTGTTAGAATACCTTTAATTAATTTTAATGAGATTTAGTCCTAGACAAGATGGATATATTAGCAAAAGTCTTTGATTATTTAGATAAAGATAAAAGCCTAACATTTTAAGGAAAGTAGAGATTCAAAACAAATCTAGTTCAACAAATAAAGGGATATGAAACCAAATTATTTGTAATCTTTCACTGAAACAGAAACAAGAAAAGTAATAAAATGAGTTCACTTAGATCAATGCTGATACTCCAACTCGTTATGTATTCTAACATATTAATTTCCTTTCATTCTTCTGAAAATATTAGCAAATGAATCTCATTGTAAAATATGCTTGCCTTTGTTAATTTCAGTCTGCCTTCTCAATAGAATATGAAAATGAGCTTGAAAGAATTAATCTAAGACAAGTATTTTAAACATGTAAATTCATATATTAAAAAGTACAAAAAAATGTGGTTGAGAAATACTTTATTTTCATCATATCATGCTTCTGTGTTTCCTTATATATCCTGAGGACTTTTGATGAAAATATACTTTTAAAGTGGGAAAGCTTTTCTAGTTATCATAACCTCATTAAATTTTTCTTCTGTGACCACTAATTATAGATTGTTTATCAAAAATAAACGAAGCTCAATGATTTTCTGGTATATATGATGCAATCCACTTTATACATCTAGGCTGAGATTTAAGGTACACGAATCTATATATGAACTTGTGAATCTCCCTTTTTATAAAGTTATTTCATTTACTAGATATTAAAGTGCTTTTTTTAGTTGGAAGATGGAATTACTAGATATAAAAATTATCAAAAGGAAATGTTAATGTCTTTATTTTCAACTTACATTTTAATTGTTTCTTATAATGATGACTTTGAATGATTTCTGCTCCATCTCCTGTGTAGCTAATTATTAAGTAACAATTTTAATTTAAAAAACGTGTATGTATCAGTTAGGGACCAGGCATAGAGAGAATTTAAGCTATGGAGTTCAGTAGAGGAAATTTAATATTGGGAATATAATGTTCAGAATATGCTAGAACTGAAAGGGAGAACAAGGGACTGTGAGGCAATTTGGCTATTAGCTGAGGATTACTATCACTGTTCAGTTTACCATTACTAAACCTAGTGCTAGAGGGGCAAGGATAGGAAACAGTGGCACAAAGGAACAGGAGTTAAGAGCCTTCTAATAGGAACTGGAACTTAGCAAGGAGGAGAGTTGCTGGAAGTTACAACAAGGAGATGCAGACATAGCAAGATGGCAATCTGAGAGGTGGGAGAAATACCCTAGAATCTGGCTTCCACTCTCCACTTACCCTCAAATATTCTGCTTCTGGCTCCCACTGACAGAACTCAGTTAGTCACTAATTGGTAAGGGAGCATGGTCTATGTAGTTGTGGGACTCAGTCTCCTGAGACACAGAGTACAGCAGGAGAAAAGTAAGACGTGACCCTTAGAGCATAGTAGTAGTAGTAGTAGTGTTAATTCTTCAGTTGTGTCTGACTCTTTGGGATCCCATGGACTGTATAGCTCGCCAGGCTTCTCTGTCCATGGAATTCTACAGGCAATATTACTGAAGTGAGTAGCCATTCCTTTTTCCAGGGGATCTTCCCAACCCAGGGATTGAACCCAGGTTTCCCACACTGCAGGCAGATTCTTTACCTTCTGAGCCACAAGGGAAGCTTCCTTTCGAGCATATTGGCCAATAAACAGATCAATATATTATAAATAGTTAGTAGCCCTAATGTTATTTTTTTTTGAGCATAACATCACATTCTAAAATTTGTAGAAGGTTGGAAAATAATCAGACTATAGTTGACAAACTCAATATGCATAGTGGTTCAAGGTAGTGGGGGAAGTCTTGAAAATATAAAAACAAAAAAAAAATGCACCAAAAAGGCATTTGCAAAGGAAATATTTACTTAAAAATGAATGAATGGAAAATATAATGATCCTTGCTTAACACAGCAATGAATATCTTCATATCATCTGTATTACAAAACAGTGAATGTGCATCTGTGAAATTTGACAAAAGTGATGTTACTACCATGTTTCTTGGAATTGCTCTGCCAGGCTTGGTATATTGAATAATGTGGGGAAACAGAATGAGATATAGCAATTGGAAAGTAACAAAAAAAAATTACCATTATTTGTAAGGGATACTATCTGTATAAAAACTCAGAAAATTGTTTGAAACAATTATCAGCTTAAAATGCGTTTTATTGTTGAGAGTAAAAATAAGTAAATATTATGAAAAATTCTATGTATTTTCAAAAGTAACTAGAAAGATAATGAAAAATATCCTCTATTCATAAGAATAACCAAAAGGTAATATTTTTGTATAAAAATTGGATATGAACTTCATGAAAACTTCTATACAGCTTTATACTCTATGAGACTCATATCAGGCTTGTGTTGGTTAACTTTTAACTGGTCAACTTGACTGGCCACAGGGTGCCCAGATTACGTATAATTCCTGGAATGTCTGTGACACTGCTTTTGAATGAAATTAACATTTGAATTGGAAGAGTCACTAAAGTCATTGCTCTGTCCAATGTGAATGGGCATCATCCAATCTGATGAGGGCCTCACTAGAACATAAAAGGTAGAGGAAGGAGGAATTAAGCTGTTACATTTTTCCCCATCACATTACCTTAATGCTTGAACTTGGACATCTCATCTCATCTTCTCTGGCTCTTGTATTGGGATTTATACCATCTGCTCCCCTGGTTCTGAGACTGAAAACTCAGACTGAATTATACTTCGTTTCCCCAAGTCTTCACTTTGTACATGGGAGATCATGGAAGTTCTCAAACTCCAGAATCATATGAGCCAATTCCTCATAATAAATTTTTTTTCTCTCTCTCTTTCTGTCTATATACAAACATATAAGATTATTTTTTACATATTATATATTGTTTGAAAGTGAAAGTGAAGTCACTCAGTCATGTCCAACTCCTTGTGACCCCATGGACTATAGCCTACCAGGCTCCACCGTCCATGGGATTTTCCAGGCAAGAGTACTGAAGTGGGTTGCCATTTCC
Source organism: Capricornis sumatraensis (assembly GCF_032405125.1). NCBI lineage: Eukaryota > Metazoa > Chordata > Mammalia > Artiodactyla > Bovidae > Capricornis > Capricornis sumatraensis. Next base: position 116,810,953 of record NC_091092.1, read on the forward strand.
TTCTCTAGGGGATCTTCCCAACCCAGGGATCAAACCCAGGTCTCCCACATTGTAGGTGGGTGCTTTACCATCTGAGCCACCAGGGAAGTCATATATTATTTATAAATTTATATATTTTATCTATAAACCATAACAAAATCATCAGTTAAGAAAATATCCTAGTTTTAGATGCGAGTTATTGGTAGATAGAAAGCTGATGGTTCCTATTAAAAAACAGATTCAGGAGCACTGAAACTAACACCAGAAGTAAGCAGATCTTCTCAAGGAAAACAGCACGAGGATTAAACTGAGAGGCCACAAATATCAAAGCCAGATTGAGCTCTGGGTCAATTATCAAGATAATTATTTTAAAGAACTTTATTGAGAACACCTGGAATATGTGCTTTTCTGTCTACAAGCTCATGAACACAACATCTGGCAGTTAGTAGTTTTGTTCTCAGAATGAAGTTCAAGAAGTTTTTCTGGATAAAATGGTCTTTTCTAGGACAAGGATACTATTAGGTTGGTACAAAAGTAATTGCAGTTTTGCATTGATAAACTTTGCCATTTGATATTGGAATGCTTTCTTAAACAACTGTGGTTACATTATATATGATTTTAATGCACAATTTTTGCTTTTTTTTTTGCTAATGACATATTCAGTTCAATTCAGTTCAGTCACTCAGTTGTGTCTGACTCCTTGCGATGCCATGGACTGCAGCACACCAGGCCTCTCTGTTTATCACCAACTCCCAGAGTTTACTCAAACTCATGTCCATTGAGTCGGTGATGCCATACAGAATGGTAAATATTGTTAATGTATTTTAAAAAATAAGTAAAATAGCAAATATAGACACAGAAAATATATTTTTATCAAAATGACTAAAGGATGCTATCTTTATTAAAGAATACTTATAAAACAACAGAAACTTGGTTTCATATAAATAATTGGGACATGAACTGACAGTTTATAAAAGAATATGGATGAGCAGTAAATATATGAAAAAAAATTCAATCTCAGTAATCTTCACATATTTTTTAAAATTCTATTTAGGATCACTGGATTGAAAAGTTTTCTTTTCACTTTTTTGTAGGGGTATATATAAGCATAGGACTTCCCAGGTGGTGTAGTGGTAAAGAATCTGCCCAGAAGGGTGATGACAGAGGATGAGATAGCTGGATGGCATCACCGATTTGATGGATGTGAGTTTAAGTGGACTCCAGGAGTTGGTGATGGACAGGGAGGCCTGGTGTGCTGCAATTCATGGGGTCGCAGAGTCGGGCATGACTGAGCAACTGAACTGAACTGAACTGAACCAATGCAGAGATGCAAGAGACGTGGGTTTGATACCTGGGTCAGGAAGATCCCCTTGAGTAGGAAACCGCAACCCGCTCCAGTATTCTTGCCTGGAAAATTCCATGGACAGAGGAGCCTGGTGGGCTACAGTCCATGGGGTCACAAAGAGTCAGCCACAACTGAACGTGCACACATACACACACACACAAGCATAACCTTTCTGAAAATCCATTTTAAATGAATTTTTAAGAGCTTTAACAAACACATGTCTCATCAATCCTGTGAAATACTTAGAAATGAAGTCAAAGACATGCACAAAATGACCATTATACTATTTATAATAGCAAGATAGTGGAAATCGCTTCTCTAAGAAATAAAAATGTTTAAAGAAACTAAGGAAAATCTGTTTTCTTAAGAGAGTGAAAACTGAAGCAAGGATTAAGTTGTTTAAATTTCACTGAGGAAGTGTCAGCCCAGTGTAGTGCGGGTGAAGGAAAAAAAGAATTGAGTTGAAATCCAAAGCAATGTCAAGTAATGCATTGCTGTGTTTGCTACTGCTTCAAATAAGCCACAAAGAGACACGAGATATCTTCTGGAGGCATGCTTACTTAGCATGTAAGACCCTTCTGAAAGGGCAGCGATCCTGGTAGTGGTCCACAGAAGAAAGAAAGGTGGGATACTTATCTATCCTGCTCTCTTCTGTTTCTTATATCTTACTAACTAAAGTCCACGTCAGGGTGGATAATCCCCCTCCAATTTGGCGAGTACCCTTGAAGCTGGATTCTGCTTTTACAATGAATTATTTCATCCATGTTCAAAAAGCAAGTGAATGATCTGGAGTGGCCTGGCCACCAGCCCAGAGAGTGAAAGAAGGAGATGGTCAAGGAAATATGGAAAGGCACACAAGGTTGGAGTCCCAGTAAAATCTAGATGGATCACAATCATGGAATCCTTACAAGGAAGTTTTCTAAAAATAAACAGTGTCACAGAAATGTTCATAGAATTATGTTAAATTATAGAAAAGTGAGAAAAAAAGTCTATAAGTATGTTAGGAACCCAAGATCATGAGATAGCTATTTATATGAATAAATAGGGAGATAGACTGATAGATCAATAATTTAGAATCAAATTTACTAACAATATGTAGCTTCCTGTGTCAAGTGATTTTCAGCTTGGGGTTATTTTTTCCACATAGTGTCTTCAGTGTTCAAAAACATTACCATGTTTTCACATTACTTTTATAATTAGAGTTAACCAGAAGCATATATTACAAAACACAACTAAAGTAGTTACAACGGTATCTGATTTTACTAAGTTTGAATAAATTATATTTCAATATACATATTAAATTTCAGGAAACTTCAGACACCAGCATGAAGATTCCATGGGGATGCATAAAATACAGAGTTTAAAAGACCAGTTGATGTGACAGATGTTCCTTTTCCATTGTGTCAGATGAAAATAACATTATATCTTTTTTAGGAGGCTTTTTTTTGAGTAAAGTTCTCTAAATAAATCATCTATGTTTGTTTGGCATTTTATGAGATAAAATAAGAAATTATTTCACATTTGTGGTGAAATAATTCACACTGTGGTTCAAGAACCATTAAAAACACAAAGGAGAATCATTTATCAGTTGTAGTTCTGCTTTTAGTAAAAAAAAATAGTTAATTAAACTTAGATTATGTAAAAGAGCTGGATAAGATTCAAGGGCATTGAATCAAGGTGTATCATGACATAATATACTTTTAGATTATGAATGGAAAAGGAGACAAAACATTTTAGTATTTTTATAGTTTAGCCAAATCTATATTCTTTCACCTTTGTTTTGATGAGATTTACACAAAATTAAGGTTTTAAAACAAAACAAAAGATAGTCTTTTGCTTAGAGACTTTTTGAATTAGAATAATTTTTGAATGTCAGTAAAATTTTTTAAAGGCTGGTTACAGGTGTTTGTTTTGTTTTGGTTTCAATTTGTTTGATTTGTTTTCTCAAAGTTCACCAGCATACCAGGAGCCCTAGATAATTCTTCCAAAGCATGAGAAAATGAATGGGTAACAAAAAGAGAGATTATAATAATAATAGCAAATATGTGAAGAACGAATGAAGCAGGGCAAAGGCTAATAGAGTTTTGCAGGAGAACACACTGGTTATAGCAAACACCCTCTTTCAACAAAGCAAGAAATGATTCTACACATGGACATCACAAGATGGTCAACACTGAAATCAGATTGATTATATTCTTGCAGCCAAAGATGGAGAAGCTCTCTACAGTCAGCAAAAACAGGACCGGGAGCTGACTGGCTCAGATCATGAACTCCTTATTGCCAAATTCAGACTTAAATTGAAAAAAGTAGGGAAAGCCACTTGACCATTCAGGTATGACCAAAATCAAATCTCTTATGCTTATACGGTGGAAATGAGAAATATTTTTAAGGGACTAGATCTGATAGACAGAGTGCCTGATGAACTATGGACGGAGGTTCGTGACATTGTATAGGAAACAGGGATCAAGACCATCCTCAAGAAAAAGAAATGCAAAATGCCAAATGGCTGTCTGAGCAGGCCTTACAAATAGCTGTGAAAAGAAGAGAAGACAAAAGCAAAGGAGAAAAGGAAAGCTATACCCATTTGGATGCAAATTTCCAAAGAATAGCAAGGAGAGATAAGAAAGCCTTCCTCAGTGATCAGTGCAAAGAAATAGAGGGAAACAATAGAATGGGAAAGACTAGATATCTCTTCAAGAAAATTAAAGATACCAAGAGAACATCTTATGCAAAGATGGGCTGAATAAGGGACAGAAATGGTATGGACCTAACTGAAGCAGAAGATATTAAGAAGAGGTGGCAAGAATATACAGAAGAACTGTTCAAAAAAGATCTTCATGACCCAGATAATCACAATGGTGTGATCACTCACCTAGAGTTAGACATCCTGGAATGTGAAGTCAAGTGGGTCTTAGGAAGCATCACTATGAACAAAGCTAGTGGAGGTGATGGAATTCCAGCTGAGCTATTTCAAATCCTAAAAGATGATGCTGTGAAAGTGCTGTATTCAATATGCTAGCAAATTTGGAAAACTCAGCAGTGGCCACAGGACTGGGAAAGGTCAGTTTTCATTCCAGTCCCCAAGAAAGGCAATGCCAAAGAATGCTCAAACTACTGCACAATTGCACTCATCTCACATGCTAGCAAAGTAATGCTCAAAATTCTCCAAGCCAGGCTTCAGCAATTTGTAAACTGTGAACTTCCAGATGTTCAAGCTGGTTTTAGAAAAGGCAGAGGAACCACAGATCAATTTTTCAACATCCACTGGATCATCAAAAATGTAGGAGAGTTCCAGAAAAACATCTATTTCTGCTTTATTGACTAAGCCAAAGCCTTTGACTGTGTGGATCACAATAAACTGTGGAAAATTCTTCAAGAGATGGGAATACCAGACCACCTGACCTGCCTCCTGAGAAACCTGTATGCAGGTCAGGAAGCAATGTTAGAACTGGACATGGAACAACAGAGTGGTTCCAAATTTTGAAAGGAATACTTCAAGTCTGTGTATTGTTACCCTGCTTATTTAACTTCTATGCAGAGTACATCATGAGAAATGCTGGGCTGGAGGAAGCACAAGCTGGATTCAAGATTGCCGGGAGAAATATCAATAACCTCAGATATGCAGATGATACCTCTCTTATGGCAGAAAGTGAAGAACAACTAAAGAGCTTCTTGATGAAAGTGAAAGAGGAGAGTGAAAATGTTGGCTTAAAACTCAACATTCAGAAAACCAGGATCATGGGATCTGGTCTCATCACTTCATGGCAAATAGATGGGGAAACATTGGCAGACTTTATTTTTCTGGTCTCCAAAATCACTGCAGATGGTGACTGCAGCCATGAAATTAAAAGACGCTTACTCCTTGGAAGGAAAGTTATGACCAGCCTAGATAGCATATTAAAAAGCAGAGACATTACTTTGCCAACAAAGGTCTATCTAGTCAAGGCTATGGTTTTTCCAGTAGTCATGTATGAATGTGAGAGTTGGACTATAAAGAAAGCTGAGTGCCGAATAATTGATGCATTTGAACTGTGATGTTGGAGAAGACTCTTGAGAATCCCTTGGACTGCAAGGAGATCCAACTAGTCCATCCTAAAGGAAATCGGTCCTGAATATTCATTGGAAGGACTGATGTTGAAGCTGAAACTCCAATACTTTGGCCACCTGATGCGAAGAGCTGACTCATTTGAAAGAGCCTGATGCTGGCAAATATCGAAGGCAGGAGGAGAATTGGACGACAGATATTAGATATTTAGATGGCATCATCGACTCAATGGACATGAGTTTGAGTAAATTTCAGGAGTTGGTAATGGACAGGGAGGCGTGGCGTACTGCAGTCTATGAAGTCGCAAAGAGTCAGACACGACTGAGTGACTGGACTGATACTGATACTGATATGAAGAACACTTCATAATTGTCAGCTATAGTTCTGGGTGCTTTCACACACATTAGTGACTCATGTAAGGTTGAGAAAATTCTATGAAGCTAATATTATTATTATCATTCCTGTTTTACAGATAAACAGATAGTGAGTGGGAGATACACAATTTAATCTTAAAAGATAGGCTCCAAAGGCTACTCTATTAACCATTATAACACATACTACGTTTCATTTTGGTTTAGGCAGTTGCTGGAAAATCAAAATTATACATTTCATGGAAAATACAATGCCATGAAGAATCTCTTCCACTTCTCTCTCATGAAGAGGCCTAATTGTAGCTGACTGTTTATGTTACAGTTATCCACAGACCTGAGATCTTGCATCTGCTTTATGGTCCTTCTTTCTATGAAGTACTGCCCATATCATGAAACAGATGTAATGATGTCAATTTGGATCATTGCTCTGTTTTATTTCTTATTACACTTTTCATAGGAATGCTCAACTAGCTTTATAACCTTTTAGTCTTTTATTTTACCATTCCAAGATTTAATACCAGAACATAAGGCATTGATGTAGGCAAATTTGGCAATAACAAGTTTACAATTTACACAGAGATTGAATTTTCAGTTTACTATTCATTTTAGAGAAAAGAAAAGATAATTTATCATATTTTTTCTTGTCATACATTTTACTACCAAGAACATGCAAACCATCTAAAAAAGTATGTAACTTTTATTTATGCAGTAAATAAAATTATAAATTTATAATCTGATATATCATGAAATTATAAATTTATCAGTGATTAAGTGTAGTGATAATTTCAGAAACTAATGTTTGGCCATTCCTTTTAATTTAAATACAGAGAAGAAGATAAAATAAGATTGAAATTAAGTGACAGAAGTAAAACAATTGTTCCATAGTCTGGTGTGGCACTCATATCTTCAATATAATCTGACTGGATAACTGAGAAAAAGATTAGGTACTATCAAATAAAACTGGTAACAAGTGTAGAGGGAAAGACAGAACCAATAGTACATTTTGTTTTTACAGAAACAGGAAGTCCTTACTCAGCTTTCTAAGTTTTAAAGTAAAATGAAATACATGTAGACAAAAAATAATACAAGAAGTACCCCCAAAGACCCCAAGTAAAGTAAATCAATGAATAGTGTTTGTATTTCTAAAATTAAGAATAATAACAATATCATTGGAAAAAGCAAATGTTGGATTTGTCAAATTAAAAGACAAACTTCAAGAATCACACTTGACAGCTTGGTATACCAGAATGGAAAAACACACACACACACATTTAAAGAAAGTTTCATTCTTTCATTTTATATTTAGCTTGTTGAATATTATTAAATGTTCACTATCACAGTACTACTTCTTTATAAGAAATAGTACAAGATATTGATTATTGCCTCAGTGTCGGTATTTACATTTTTTTCAAATTTTATTATACTAGAATAAGCTTCTTTGAACATAGATCTTTCTCCATATCTCAGATCATTTCCTTAGGACACAGTCCAAGAGGTTAACTGATATACTTAATATAGATGATATAAAAGTGATTTCCAGTGGCCAGTTAGAGGAGTAAGTTGTGACATATTTATAGTTTTTTGAACAACACAACTTAATTGTGCAAAAAAAGTTTATCTGATATTCTGATTGTCTCTCCAGTTGAGTCATTTAACTTGGAAAACCTCTGCATAGTTGAATTTGCAGTTTCCATTAGAAATGTCTTCATAAACACCATGCAGCAGTGACTACACTGACTTGAAAGTTTCTTTTTTTAAAAAAAAGTTTTGAAAGGGTTTTTAATTACATTTTTTTATAGAATGTGTCTGTCACCTGTCAGGCAATGTGATTAAAAGCAGGAAAAATTGCTTATTTGCTTGATATATAGCACAGCGTATTCCAAGCTAAAAACATGTTTGTGACCAAATTCATGTGCTATAAACTGCTAGCCTTAAGAATAAAATTATAAACTCTACTTTTATTTTATCCTATTTTGATTAAATTTAGGATGCAAATGAGACCTGGTTATACTTCAATATGTATGCCTTGAAATTAAGCTGTCAGTCCTAAAAGTAGTGACACTGCACTGTTTACAAAAAAACTTGATACTCTGGTTAAAAGAAACAAAGCTAAACAATAGAAACAGAAAGAAAAACTCTCAAAGGCCATCAAATTGTTGAAAATAAAATCCCAAGCTCTTATCCATCCTATAACACTGCCCCTGGTTGCATGAGCTGGCTCCTGGACCTCTCCAGTCTGTCTCTGTCACTCTTGCCTGTGCTCCATCTTCCCAGTACCTTTATCTTCTTCATCATCCCTTCATCACTTGTTCCCTCTAGCAGGGTACTTCCCCCAGACAGTCACATGACCTACTCCTTTAAGTTTTTTCAAAGCTCCTGAAAATAGGCTTTCCCTAACTACCCCCTTCATTTTTTTTTTTCCTATAGCATTCCCCTGTAGCTGACATTATATAAAATGCATACTTATTTATTGTTTTCCTTTCCAGTGAAATCTAAGCTTTATTAGGAGAGAGAATTTTTATTTGCAAACCACCGCACTCCCATCACCTGGAACATTGTGTGTCATGGGATAGATTCTCAGTATATACCAAAGGAGTAATATGATACATTCACTGCTGGGGGCCAAAAGTGGTGCAGTAGGATCTTTATAGTCTCCATTTGAAGTTACTTAATACTCAAACTTTGATTGTGATACAGAAAAAAATCAGTAAGGTATTGAATACATGAATGTATGTAATCAAGTGATAAAAATTAAAAAAATCAATGGCATTTATTGCATCTTTTGTATGTTGGAATAGATAGTTAGGTTATTTATTAAAATTTAACTAATTATTTCCCTGATAATTATACTCTACTTCCCATACCACTCTCTCCCCCTACTTACCACACTCAAATCCCTAAGTTCATGGTTTCAAGGGAGTGAGACAGCAGAAAAGAGAATTCAAGTTTATTCTGGATGAAGACACCTCACATCTAAAGCCCTTAGGTAGAGGACATGTTAAGCATTGATGAAAATGGGGGAAAAAATCATAAGAATGAAGAACATTTCTTCGTTTTCTTGATTTTCCCTGTACTAAATATCTGAAAAGTTTAGTAGGTGTGGGAAGAAAATGGTAGAGTGATTCTCACAATACAGGATAACCAGTACAAATCTGCTGTTGACCTGTCAAGCACATGTGTTGGGTCTTCAGTGGCCATACCACAGTTCAGTTCATTTCAGTCGCTCAGTCGTGTCCGACTCTTTGCAACCCCATGAATCGCAGCACGCCAGGCCTCCCTGTCCATCACCATCTCTCGGAGTTCACTCAGACTCACGTCCATCGAGTCCGTGATGCCATCCAGCCATCTCATTCTCTGTCATCCCCTTCTCCTCCTGCCCTCAATCCCCCCCAGCATCAGAGTCTTTTCCAATGAGTCAACTCTTCGCATGAGGTGGCCAAAGTGGCCATACCACAAGTCTGTTCTAATTCCTGTGCATCTTTAAGTCCTTGGGAACTTCAATCAAATCTCTAAGAAAAGAGATAAATAAATCCCCAAGTGACTGATAATAAGTTTCTACTGTTCCAGTAAAATGAGTATCTTAAATGAAAATTAAGTGGGTAAGAGAAAAAAATTAAAATAATTGTATTTTTTTGCACAACTAAGCTCTATACACTGCCTACCCACACTATATATACCCAATGACAGGTCTTCTATGAAAGTAATATGGAGCTTATGCTTCAGGGTCTCTTGCACAAGTCCCTGGTTTCTAGAAGTGCATGCAGGTGTGGTATTTTCTGTAAACCAGTTTGTACAGATAGCATTTATCTGTAAGTATTTCTATAAAATTGTCTAAAGAGACCTCAAAGGAAATAAATCTGAATTTTTAAGGATCCAGCTACTTGTTGCACGTTCTCTTTTTACTAATATATATATATATATATACTTTTGAACATAATTATAATTACATAATTTTGTTTTCTTTTTGTAAAATAATGCCATCATGTTGGATAAACTTTAGGATCTACCCAACCTGGGCCCACACTTGTTTGTGCTTGTATATACGTATGAAAGAGAGAAACTGTTAGTCGCTCAGTCATGTCTGACTCTTTGCAACCCATGGACTGTAGCCCACCATGCTCCTTTGTCCATGGAATTCTCCAGGCAAGAATATTGGAGTGGGTAACCGTTCCCTTCTCCAGGGGATCTTCCTATTTTCTTCCTGTATGCAGTATAGTCATTATTTGAATGGCTTGCCATACTAATTTTCCCAGGGAAAATTTTTAAATGCAAAATCTACTACTGAAATCCCATTTTCATTTATTATGTGGGAAAAGCAACTACTCATAATTAGGCCAGGTTTCCCAGGTGGTGCAGTGGTAAAGAATCTGCCTGCCAGTGGAGGAGTCACAGGAGACATTGGATTCAATCCCTAGGTCTAGAAGATCCCCTGGAGGAGGAAGTAGCTACCCACTCCAGTATTGTTGCCTGGAAAATCCCATGGGGTTGTAAAGAATTGGACACAACTGAGCATGAGCACGAATAATTAGGCCAGAGGAAATATTTTAAGTGATATTGTGATATTTTTATTTATCATAAAATAACTCAAAGAAATAGTAATTATCTGGGATGATGCAGATTTCCTTTAAATAAGTTTTTATAAATCTTATGTTTTTTTTCACAAATTTTAAAAGTAATGACGTTTTGTGAATGATACCTCTGAAAGTGATTAAGTTTATTATCTTCAGTATTGCTCCAAGAAATCAAGTAAGAAAACTTAGAGGTGCAGCATGACCTGGGATTTCCTTTTTCTTCTGTGTAATGAAAGTATGGCTGGACAGTTATTCCAAAGGACCATTATTTGTAGACACCAACCATCCTTCTTCCATATGATCTTCTGAAGTTCTTCAGGAAAATCCTATCAGCCTCAAAAACAGAGGATGCAGCCTTATCCAACAGTTATAAGACTCAGCAGGCTTCCTAACATTTAAATAGTGTGATTCCCTAAGAATTTCAGTCCTAAGTTATCTTCTCCCTTTTCAGACATCTTCTTGAGATCTTTAAAGATGATGCCTCAGGGTGAATCGCCGTTAAGTTCAGCACGTCATGCTTTCGTTGTAGCTGTCTAATCTAGAGGATCAAAATCCCCCAGAACTTTTCAAACATGAGATGCGCAGCCTCAGCCACTTTAGGTGATTATTTTGGGAGCCCCAAACACATTTAACACTCTTTCTGACATTTTTCTTGTTTACACTGATGAAACAGAGATACATCCCTCTCTCTCTCTCTCTCTCTCTTTTTTTTTTTTTAACCTACTCTCACCTGCTTTTCTCTTCTGATGTTATACTTACAAGGTAATTTTCACTTAGTCCTTTTCAGGTTTAAGATCTACATTTGGCTACCTTTAAAAAATATTTTTAAGCCTGTTTGTTTGTTTGTTTGTTTGGATGGTGATGTCAGTTATATAAAAGATGATTACAAACTGAGAAAATACAAACAAATGAAGGTCCTCATTTAGTTGTTTCATAGGCACTAAGTCTAATCTGTTACGGGCACGCTGAAGCCAGATGATCAATACAGAGCACATGTTCACCTTTATTCTTATCCCAGCTCTCTCAGTTGTAGTTTTCCACTTAACAATAATAGTAGGAAAGGATTATGCCTATCTTTTTTGAGTCATGACCATAATATACCTTGGGTTTATAAATATTTTCTTTGTGGAAAAATCATAATAGGAAAAACGTTATGAATGTGTTTTTCATAAGTTAAAAAAATATAGAAATCGAGAGAATCGTTTGTATATCTTGGTCTGTTTTGATGAAAGGTTGGTGGAATTTCAGTTTCTTGAAGAGTACTTGGAGGAGGGCAGTGACAAGAAAAATGTAGAATTTCACAATTTAAAGTGATAGTGCTGCCAATTATGAAATTTTTAAAACTCCCCAAAGAGATAAAAATATGAATGGTTACTCCACGAAAAAGAAGTTTTCAGCTTGTCATGCTAATTATTCTATTTAATAGAGGAAAATATTTGCAATTATGGTGTAGCAAACTAGAGAACTGTTAAAATATCAGTCTAGAGGTTACTGGTAAAATGCTATGTATAAGAAAACAATGTACAAAAACTACCCCCCAAAATCTGCAATTTTGCTGGAAAACATGTGGAGTACTCACAATGGAACAGAGTCTGTAAAAGAATACTGAAAGATATAAGGCAAACTAGATCACACGTACAAGCATACTTTATTTTCTTGTCTTTGCGGATATTGTGATTTTTACAAATTGAAGTTTTATAGCAACCTTGTGTTGAGCCTCTATAGGTGCCATTTTCCCAACAGCATTTGCTCATTTCATGTCTCTGAGTTACGTTTTGGTATTTTTCAGAATTTTCAAACCTTTTCATTACTCTTATTATATTTGTTAAGGTGGTCTGTTATCACTGATCTTTGATGTTACCATTGTAGTTGTATTGGGGTGCCACAAATTGCACCTATATAAGATGGCAAACTAATAAATGTGTGTGTTCTAACTTCTCTACCTACCAGTCCCGAGTCTCTCTCCTCAGGCCTCCCTATTCCCTAAGACACACTATTAATGAAATTAGGTCAATTAATAACCCTACAATGACCTCTAAATGTTCAAATGAAGAGTCGCACATCTCTGACTTTAAATGAAAAGCTAAAAGTGATTGATTTTAGTGAGAAAGGCAGGTCAAAAGCTGAGATAGGCTGAAAGCTAGACTTCTTGCACCAAATAGTTAGCTGAGGAAAGTTTCCTGAAGTAAATTAAAAGCACTGCCCTAACATCCTGCTTGCTAATGGAAAAAGTCTGAGTGGTCTGGATAGAAGAGAAAACCAGCCACAACATTCCCTTAAGGCAAAGCCTAAATCCAGGTCAGAGCCTTAACTCTCTTCAACTCTATAAAGGCTGAGAGAGGTGATGAAGTTTCAGAAGAAAAGTTTAGAACTAGCAGAGATTGGTTCATGAGGCTTAAGAAAAGTTGTCTCCACTCACAGACTTAGAAAACGAACTTATGGTTGTCAGAGTAGTGGAGAAGGATGAGGCAGGTGAGGGACAGTTAGGGAGTTTGGAATGGACAGGTACACACGGCTATATTTAAAATGAATAACCAACAAGAACCTGCTGTATAGCACAGGGAACTTTGCTCAATGCGGCAGCCTGGATGTGGGGAGAGAATAGATACATGTATATGTATGGCTGAACCCCTTTTCTGTCCACCTGGAAATATCACAATATTGTTAATTGGCTATACTGCAATATAAAATACAACATTCAAACGTTAATATATATATATATATATATATATATATATATAATTTTTAAAAGTAAAGAAAAAAGTCATCTCCATAACATAAAAGTTCAGGTAAAGCAGCAAGTATGAATGTAGAAACTGCAGCATGTTATCCAGAAATTCTAGCTAAGATAAGCACTGAAGGTAGCTGTACTAAACAGCAGATTTTCAGTATAAATGAACAGCTTTGTACTGGAAGAAAATGCCATCTGGGAGAGGAGAAGTCAGTGCCTGGCTTCAAAGCTTATAAGGCCAATCTGTCTCTCTTATGAGGGGCTAATACACCTGGTCACCCAAGAGCTCTGATGAAGATGTACAATGAGGTTAATGTTGTCATGCCTGTTAATACAACATCCATTCTGCAGCCAGTGTGATATGATAGCACACAATCTGATCATCTCATTAATAAGTGATTAGAATATGAGCATTTAACAAAATGACTATTTACAAAAAGCTCATATGTAATTCCTGCACTAAAGAAATGATACTTTATTGTCTTTGCTCTAGTATAGCAACTGCCCTAAAGTGGCTTCTCATTTCAGTGGACAATATTAGTCTTTTTTCAGGAGGATGGACAAGAAGTCTTTCTTTCTTTTTTTTCTTCATTCATTCATTTAAATTTTTTTTGAGGAATAATTGAAAATGTAATTATATATATTTTAAATGTACATATATACATTACATATATTCCTTCTCTACCCACTACAGAGAGCAGATAGAGTGAGTTTGCCAAAGAAACTCAAAACTTTAACACTTTCCTTCATGGCATGCAAAATTCTGTTCCCATTCAACTGGTGATTTGATGAGAGTCTTTGACCCTGACCTACTTTAGTGCTCCTGCAAAGCAGAACATTTATCCCAAGGCCAGGCTATACATCAGGCAAAAAACCTCACTTTTTACTCTCTGTGTGCTGGAGTTGGGGGTGAGAAAGAGAGATTGTTGAAGTTGGGGAAGTCCTTGAGCACCTCCTAACAGTTGGCTGTGTGATTCACCCTGCTCTCAACCTGTGCTCTTTCTTCTGTGAATACACAGGGTTACAAAAACAGCCCTTTGGTGAGCCTATGGGGTATGCAATCCCTTGGGGAAGGAGATGAGCAGCCATCAGAAAATTCTCACCTGCGCCTTGGTGAAAGTGATTCTCCAAAAGTTCCAAAAGCCTCTGTTAGAATATCTGGGAGACACAGAATATAGTCACCATGCTGTACTTTAAGATCCTCTGAACTTATAATTGAAAGTTTTTACCATGTGACCTACATCTTCCCAATTCCCCACTCCTAGCCCCTGGCAACCACCAGTATAGACAATGGAATATTATTCAGCCATGAAAAAGATGGAAATTCTGCCATTTGTGACAACATGGATGAACCTGCAGGGCATTGTGCTAAGTGAAATAAGCATGACAGAAAAGGACAAATACTGTTGCCACCACTTATATGTGGAATCTAAAAATATTTAAATCTGATTTCATAGAGACAATTTCAGCCTTTAATGATCCCACTAGACCTCACTCTGTACTTTAAAACACATTTTTACTCACTTAGAAGTTGAGGCAACTGTTTTGCTAATATTTATTTCTTTATACACCGTCCCAGACTGTGTTGGAATGGTTCTTTTCTCATGTTAGGGCATCTAATACTCATTACAGAGGTTTCTCAGGTAATAAAAGAGTATAAGAGCATGACTTTCCACTGTGGTACTCTGCAGGAGACTCCTTCCTTGATCATTCTAGGAAGAGCCTAGATTTGTGTAGCACTGAAGTTGTAAGCACTTTATGTACATGTGTAAGTATAATCAACAGAAAGTTTTATAAGTATTTTGATATGAAGTGCAGATTTCAGATTGGATCTTAAATGAGTTTGACTTGGAACTGTGCAGAAATCATGGATGCCATGATCATGGCTGTTATCTAAATCATATAGAGGCACCTCTTTTGTCTCCAGTGGAGTGAGGTTTTGCTGCACATTGGTTTTTATCCATTTACATACTTCATTTGAATTTCCAGTAGCGTATCACTCCAGTGTTAGCCAAGGCAAATCTCTTGAGTTATTGTTTTATTCTAAAAGCTCTAAACTCCTTGCAAAACTTCTATTTCCCTAGAATGTTTTTTTTTTTCCTACTTTCTGAGAAAATTAAGCCCAATTGTCTTCTCTCTTCTCAAAACTGCAAAATTCCCTCCTCCAGGGGTCTAAATTGATGGCTTCAGTTCATACTTTACAGGACAGAAAGCTGAAACCATCACATCAAACTTCTCACACCACCCATTTTTACACCACCAAACCCGTTAGTTTGCTTGACTGAATTCATACCATCTTTGTCTGATCCTCAGAAAGGGCATTCCTCTACTGGTTTCGAGGTCACGTCTCCTTAAGGGCTTGAATCATAGAGATTTCCACCACAATTCACTACATCGTTTCTTTCTCACCCGTAGACGTTTACTGTCAGTATGAATTTTTCTAATATTCTTAACTTTAAAAATAAAGTATAACAATTCCTTAATTGTATACTTTCTTCCAGCTATCACTCCATTTCTTTAACTCTTCATAGCAAAACTGGAAAGACTTGCCTACGCTCACTCACCACTTGACTTGTTTTCCTCCTATATACCCCTCAAGCAGTGCAAATATGACTTACACTCTACCTGTGTTCTAAAGATGTCATTAAAATTTTACTTACTGCAGGGATAAGTTTCCTGTTAAACAATCAGTGGCTTAAAGAAAGCAGCTATGCATGAATAATTTGTACAGTTCTTAAATACTAAGCACTTTACAATTTAGTTTGGTAAAATGTCTCCCAGTAAGAAGTTTATTTCTTTTAAAAATTTACTAAATGTTGTCCTTTAAAATTTCATCTTTATTTCAATTTACACTTTTTATTGCACTTTTATTAGAAGCAGCTTACCAGGAGCACAGCATTGAACAAAACAGTCGAAGAAATGATGAAAGAAAGAACATTTTCTAAAGATCACAAATAATGAAAGTTACTCAGCATGAATCACAAAATAAGTAGAGACTCAAAAAACCAAGGGAACTGGATTATTTCTACTGATACAATTAATGTTACCAGAATTATTATGGCTACTAAAGTTAGAGATTTTATCCTGGATTTTTAATTAAAAAAAACTTAGTTTTTTTTTTTTTTTAATAATTTTGGATTTATAGAAAAGTTCCGAAGATAATACAGAGAGTTTCCACCTACCCCTCACTGTTTCCCCTGATGTTAACATCTTATATTACCTCGGTATTATTTGTTAAAACTAGGAAACCAACATTGATTTTTACTATTAACTAACCTGGCTCAGACGGTAAAGAATCTGCCTGCAATGCAGGAGATCCAGGTTCTATCCCTGGGTCAGGAAGATCCCCTGGAGAAGGGAATGGCTACCCACTGCTGTACTCTTGCCTGGAGAATCCCATGGACAGGGGAGCCTGGTGGGCTACAGTCCATGGAGTCACAACAAGTTGGACATGACTGAGCAACTAATACTTCAGCAACCTGTAGACTTTATTCAGATTTTACCACTTTGTCCACTAATATCCTTTTTCTGTTCCAGGATCTTATCCGGGAGACCAAATTGCACTTAATCACTGTATTTCCTTAGGCACCTCTGGTCTGTGACAGTTTCTCAACCTTTCCTCGTTTCCTATGACCTTAAAAGCTTTAAAGAGTACTGGCTAGGTGTTTTGTGGAGTGCTCCTCAATTTGGGGTTGTCTAATATTTCCCTCATGGTTATGGGTTTTTCTTGTAGCATACTGGAGGCACATGCTATCAGTGTGGCTTTATCACTGATGATATGAACTACCAACATTTGATTAAGTGGTATAGGATTTCTTTACTATAAAGTTTCTATTTTACCTCTTCTCATATTCTGTCTTTTGAACACAAGACACTAAATTCATCCATATTCACAGCGGGAAGGTAATCAAGCTCCATCTCTTAATGAAAAGGAATATTTATTTATGCTATTTGGAATTATTCTGTAGGGAGATATATCTCTTACCCCATGGACTCAATCTTTATCTAAGACTTTAGGCTGTAATATCATACCACATTATTTGGGGGTGCTTTGTGGGGGGTCAATTTGTTTCAGCGTTGGCCATTGGGCACTCTGAGTTGTTTCACATGGCACTTTGATATACCCTAATCCCTATTCTTTGCTATCTGCCATAAACTACAAGATGCTACAGGTTTATCTTGTATATACCCTGCCTTGAAGGGGCCAACTAGAATACAGTTTTTATCAGACATTTCTCCAAGGTTCCCTGGTTCTTTTTATTGGAGAATGGTATTAGAAATCTGGGTGCTGGTGGTGCTTATTACTTCTGGGTTGTCACTGTTGCCATGGCCTCTCAGTGGAGAGGGCTATGAAACATAAGTCAGTATGCTGATCCATGTGGGTCTCCCAAGTGGCTCAGTGGTAAAAAATCTGCCTGCCAGTACAGGAGGCGTGTGTCTGATCCCTGGGTTGGGAAGATCCCCTGGACTAGGAAGTGGCAACCCACTTCAGTGTTCTTGCCTGGAGAATCCCATGGACAGAGATGCTTGGCAGGCCACAGTCCATAGGGTTGCAAAGAGTTGGACATGACTGAGAGACTAAACAACAATACTGACACATGTATACACACTTGTCTACAATTATGTCTGCATTTATCCACCTCTGTATAATTTATGCTAACCAAATAGGGATTCATACTGATATCTCCAACTCTAATTCAGTACTACAGAGTTTGTCTAATCTTTCCTCCTTGAATAGCTATAATTTCCTCCTCTAACAATAAGAAACCTGGTTTTCACCATCCTTCATCCATTTATTTATTTATTCATCCTGAGACATATATATATATAAAGCAGATTGAGAATTATTAGTTAACCTGAATTCTTGTGAGAAAGAAATTTACCAACCCAGTTTTTAGATACACTTCTTTTGTCTTTAGTCTTACAGTTGCTCTTCAGAACACTGACAGTTATTTAGCCAACTTCTTTTCCTCTCACTTGCTTCAGTGAGGTTATGTCACACATTTTTAATAATTTCATTTGTCACAGTGTGTATTCCTTTTTGAGATCTCCTGACACCCTGGTTGAATTTCTTTTAGTTTCCATATATTAAAGTTTGCTGTTTTAGATGTACAATGCTGTGAGTTTTAACAAATGCATTGAATCATATATCCACCACTCCAGTAGCATTTAGAGTAGATCTATCACCCTAAAATTCTACAGGGTTTTTTTTTGTTTGTTTGTTTGTTTTGAGAGAAGAAACCACTATGAGAAAGCACACGGGAAAAAAAATCTTTCCCCTCAAATATTTGGCTCTATCTGATGATGTTAAGTTAAATTTTATTTCCATATTTCTAAAAAAAAAATTTAAAATTTTGCAGATACACTTACTAAGAATTCATAATTATAAGCTTTTAAACAATATTCATGAGTGTGACTATCAACTACTACTTACTAATCTCAAAGGATGAGCCTCCCAGGTGGCTCAGTGGTAAAGAATCTATCTGCCAATACAGGAGATGTGGATTTGATCCCTGGGTCAGGAAGATCCCCTGGAGGAGGAACTGGAAACAGTCTCCAGTATTCTTGGCAGGAAAATTTCGAGGACAGAATAGCCTGGTGGGCTACAGTCCATGGGATCGTAAAGAGTTGGACACAACTGAGCTACTGAGCATGCATGCAATCTCAGGGGATAACATCTGAGAACCAAACCTTATCTCTTAGGGAGCAACTCACTGTAGAAAAGAAAAGAGAGGCTACACCATATGATCCAAGATCTTATTGGGGTTGTGTATCATTGATCTCAGTCCCTCACAGTTTTGGTCATACGTGTCAGCTGAGAAAAATAGTCCCTAAAATATCTGGGTCATTATATCTTTGTAAAGAGTAATCAAAAGAACCAGTCACTCAAAATCAAAGCTGTACTTTGATTCTAGACAGAGATCCATAAGCAACAGCCTTTTCAGCTAATATCACCCAGATCACTGGGTAGCTGAGGGTGGAAGTACTGTCCCTACTGCAGCATGTCCTGTTTTTATATTTTGTACTTTTTTTGATTCATTGTTATTTTGTGTGTTCTTCTCAGAGGCTTATAATTCAATTTCAAGGGCTTGAATTACTAACATAACTGCCATATAGCTGACAGAAGCCCAAGGTGGGACTACAGCCACCTTTCTAGATGAAAGGTGACTCTTAAATGTCATGAAAGAATCTTGAGATGTGGGTTCTCAATTTCCATCATCAGCTATACCAAGTTCAGTTCAGTTCAGTTCAGTCGCTCAGTCGTGTCTGACTCTTTACGACCCCATGAACTGCAGCGCACCAATCTTCCCTGTCCATCACCAACTCCCGGAGTTTACTCAAACTCATGTCCCTTGAGTTGGTGATGCCATCCAACCATTTCATCCTCTGTTCACTTCTCCTCCTGCCTTGAATCTTTCCCAGCATCAGGGTCTTTTGCAGTCAGTCAGCTCTTCACATCAGGTGGCCAAAGTATTGGAGTTTCAGCTTCAACATCAGTCCTTCCAATGAATATTCAGGGCTGATTTCCTTTAGGATGGACCGGTTGGATCTCCTTGCAGTCCAAGGGACACTCAAGAGTCTTCTCCAACACCACAGTTCAAAAGCATCAATTCTTTGGCACTCAACTTTCTTTATAATCCAACTCTCACATCCATACATGACTGCTGGAACAACCGTAGCTTTGACTAGACTGACCTTTGTTGGCAAAGTTACGTCTCTTCTTTTTAATATGCTGTTTATAGATTGGTCATAGCTTTTCTTCCAAGGAGCAACCATCTTTTAATTTCATGGTTGCAGTCACCATCTGGAGTGGTTTTGGAGCCCAAGAAAATAGATTTTCACTGTTTCCATTATTTCCCCATCTATTTGCCATGAAGTGATGGGACCAGATGCCATGATCATAGTTTTCTGAATGTTGAGCTTTAAGCCAACTTTTTCACTCTCCTTCACTTTCATCAAGAGGCTCTTTAGTTATTCTTCGCTTTTTGCCATAAGGGTGGTATCATCTGCATATCTGAGGTTATTGATATTTCTCCCGGCAGTCTTGATTCCAGCTTGTGCTTCATCTGGCCCAGCATTTTACATGATGTACTCTGCATAAAAGTTTAATAAGCAGGGTGACAATATACAGCCTTGACATACTCCTTTTTCTATTTGGAACCAGTCTGTTGTTCCATGTCCAGTTCTAACTGTTGCTTCTTGACCTGCATACAGATTTCTCAAGAGGCAGGTAAGATGGACTGGTATTCCCATCTCTTTAAGAATTTTCCACAGTTTATTGTGATCCACACAGTCAAAGGCTTTGGCATAGTCAATAAAGCAGAAATAGATGTTTTTCTGGAATTCTCTTGCTTTTTCGATGATCCAGTGGATGTTGGCGATTTGATCTCTGGTTTCTCTGGCTTTTCTAAATCCAGCTTGAATATCTGGAAGTTCACAGCTCATGCACTGTTGAAGTCTGGCTTGGAGAATTTTTAGCATTACTTTGCTTGTGTGTGACTTGAGTACAACTGTGCAGTAGTTTGAACATTCTTTGGCATTGCCTTTCTTTGGGATTGGAACGAAAAGTGATCTTTTCCAGTCCTGTGGCCACTGCTGAGTTTTCCAAATTTGCTGGCATATTGAGTGCAGCACTTTCACAGCATCATCTTTTAGGATTTGAAATAGCTCAGCTGGAATTCCATCACCTTCACTAGCTTTGTTCATATGTAAGGCACACTTGAACCAAGTTACCATGCACCAAAACAGTGATTCTATATATAGCTATTTGTTGCAAAAATTTAGTTTTAAACTCTATGTGAGCCCCTGCTCTGCACTTTTTTAGCTCAATGACTTTGAAAAGTTAACTTCTCTGAACTTAAGTTTCCTGTCTTCTATTTTAAAATGGTTTTTATGTAGAACAACTGAGAAATTACACTTTCATATACTTGATAGTGTTTATGTGTATTTTATTTCCATAGATGGTTGCTTGAATAATGGGGTTAGAGATAAAGAGGCTACTGAAGCTAGGAAAGAAAAATTAACATTACACTTTGAGTAAAGCAGCAGGATAGGAAACTTCCCAGGCCCCTCCAATGAGAACATCCAATACCCCTAGTTCTCCCGAGAACACAGCTTGAGACTAGCGTGTTGTGAACTTGGTCTGTGATACATGCATCTCTGAAACCTCGTTGTTCAGTTAAGAAATCGATATAAAGTGCTCCATAGGCTTTACAAACTAAAAGTCTAAACCTCTCATTTTACTGTTAAGAGACTGAAGTCAAGGTAAATTAACATAGTGAACTTCATAGCAGCTGATACAGGATGGCTAAGATCCAATCTATTGTAAATTTATTGATTATTCTTTTTGTTCACAACATGGTAGAATGAGCACTGCTGAAGGTCGGTTTTGGATGAACAGAACTCACCAAAATTTTTTAGCCTGCCATTTAGCTATTCAGTTCAGTTCGGTTCAGTCACTCAGTCGTGTCCGACTCTTTGTGACCCCATGGATTGCAGCATGCCAGGCCTCCCTGTCCAGCACCAACTCCCGGAGTTCACTCAGACTCACGTCCATCGAGTCAGTGATGCTATTAGGCTCCCATTATATTTTTTCCCCCTCTCTTCTTTTCCACACCTATCCTTTTAAGGAACGGCTGTCAGATGTCTTTTTAAAAGTATAGTTTGGCATCTGTCACAATTTAATGCAGTTAAATTCTGTGCATAGTTAGGAGACAATTATAATATTGCATAAAGGCCATGAAGGCCTATACAAAACTGTCCTGTAGAAATTCCATATTGGACTGAAAATAATCGATGCTGAAAAATTAAATTTAAAGGTGCAGTTTTGCCTGCTTATTTGATAGAATTGTTCACTTTGCCCACCATCTCATGGAAGACTAGAGCAATATTGTATTGCTCTCTTCTATATGCTAATAGGGCCAATATTTGCATAAATTAAAATTGTAACAATTACTTCCATTTTCTGGGAACTACACTGCGTGTGTGTATGTTAAGTTGCTTCAGTCGTGTCTGACTCTTTGGGACCCCCATGGATTGCACCCTGCCAGGCTCCTCTGTCCATGGGATTCTCCAGGCAAGAATACTGGAGTGGGTTGCCACGTCCTTCTCTAGGGGATCTTCCTGACCCAGGGATTGAACGCCTCTCTTACGTCGCCTGCATTGGCAGGCGGGTTCTTTACCACTAGCGCCACCTGGGAAGCCCCAGTGGAACTACACTAACAGCTGGATTTTCACCTATAATTATAACTTTATTTTTCAAATTAATTATTTGACTCCCTATCTTAATCAAGTCCAACCTTTCTCTTTAGAGGCTTTTTACCCCTCCAAATGGCAAATTACCCATGTCATCTGGGAACTTAACACAGTTCAAAGTAGTTGGAGGCGGTTGCATCAGTCAGAGTTCAAACCAAAAAAACAGAAACGCTGGGGTGATATGAATATTAACAGGTGACTTATATAGGGACCTGATAAGTGTGTTATTGTAGGAGCTGTTTAAAGATTCTTCATAAGACTTTTTTTTTTTTTTTTTGTCTTTGCTTCAGGTGCTCGAGCCCAAAGCCAGCAGCATCTAGGAAGGAGAGATGGATGTGAAGTGGGAAAGCAAGGATGGACTGGAAGCCATGAGGAATAGCTGGACCCCACAGGGACAGACTGGAACTTGTGTTGATCTTTCACTGCCCCTAGACCTCCCAACTCTGATGACGTGAGTGCCCTGCAGAAGTGGGCACTCTCTTTTATGGAGCTGGTGAAGCTGAAAGATAGGAGGGGACACTGGTGCAGCTGTGGCCCGCGCTTGCTGCCTGACACTAAGGTAAGCCAGCAGATCATGTGCCCTTGAGCCTACTTTCTGAGCATAAAACAAATACTTTACCTTTGGCTTCCAAATCTTACTCCAAATGCCTCTTACAGCACAAGCAATCTCAGAACCATGCAGAGGACTCTGAACAAAGTTTTAGCTCATAGTACAAATCCTGCACAGAGGTAAACCTGCTTCTAAACAGCAGGTGAAAAAAGAATTAATTAATCTGCTCTTGCTGTTGTTCTTACCACCACTTGAGTGTCACCAGAAGTTCCACGTGTTCTTTCCAATGTTGTGTTGATTTTGTTGTTAGTATACATCCCACCCAACTGTGCAGGGCTGCCCCAAACTTGGGATTCTAGTTAATAACTGTTTTGTGTCTTGTTTGAAACCACAGTGCTTGGTTCAAAGTCACTGGGTTCTTTGGGGACTTTTAAGGTCCTTTCCTGACAGCAGACCTTGGTAGGGACTGCCACTTGCTCACAGATCCCCAGGCAGTTGTTCCTAACTTTGAATTTCAGTGAGTAGGAACTTGGGTCAAGTTATTTTCCATTCCAAAGTCTAATCTCATTATGTAGATTTCTCAACTTGCTCCCAAGGGGCCATCAACAATACCCATTTTAAGGAGCATTATCGAAGTAAAATCATGGTCAAGCCACAGAATGTCTTATTATACCCTTCATCCCCAGCAAATATTTGCAAAGAAGGGTGTGTTATACTTCACCGGGGTGTTGGGGGAAAGGCAAGCCTCTGCATTCACTTACACAAAAAAAACAGGCGTAAAACAAAACTAAATATTACTATTGAACAGTAACTGGAAATCCAGTACCCCAAACTGACATTAAATAAGGTTTAAAACAAGATATTTTAAATTGCAACTTAATCTTTTATAAACAGTTGAAGAAGGTGTGAAGCAATGCATGTGTATCTAATGGGATATTTATTCCAATATTAAAGTTATCGATAAGTATAAAAAACTCATTAGTGTAACATTAAATTATTATTAAAGTTAGATATATATTTTCACATATTAGAAATTCTTATATTCCTGGCTGGTATAGGAGATGGTAGTCCCAAGAGGACTTTCTAGAAGGTAATCCTGTGGGAATTCTCAAGCCATGAAAATAAAGTGCAGAGTATACAATGCTATGTGATTAAGTTTAATTCTTTCCACCCTCTATGTGCTCAAATTAATCACTATTAACATATGAGTTCAGAAAATGTGGACAAAGCAAGTTATTTTTTCTAGAATGATGAATTATCTTGTTAGGAATTTATCTACCCACCTCTCCCCTTTTCCTTTTCTGTGATAGAGAATGAGAGTCTGTGTATGTGTGTGTGTAAGCATGTGTGTATGATCAAGTGTACATATTCAAGGAACAAGACCATGGTTTGTTTTATTTTAAAGAATAAACATATTTCTGAAATTTTCAACTCATCTGAAGAAACTAATCTTTAAACTTCTAAAAGTGAAAAAATGGCCATTTTCAGACTATCAGAAATGAGAAGGTAGATTCAATAAGGCTATTAATTTTTTCACTAGAATTATGAAATTTAGAAGTCAATCATAAGAGAACAAAGGAAAAGAGGCATAGCTAAACTCCTTATTTATTCCTATAGATATAAGGGGTAAAGAAGGAGGAGTAAAGAAACCAAGTGAAAGAGGAAGAATGTGAAGAAGGAAAGGGGGCAGGCACAGGAGGGAGATGGAAGAGGCAATTTCTACTGTGGAAAACAGATCAAAGACAACAAGCTAATCTAGTCAACTAAATCTTAAAGTCCAGCCTTCTGAGGTGAAGCCCAGCTGGAGTTGGAGTGCAAGGCTTTCAGGATGGCAGGCACTGCACACATTCTTGGTTCTCTTCCTCCTCACACATCTGAGGTACTGGAAGACTCATCTGAGTTGGTTTCCACCACCTCGATTCCAGTAGCTCCCCAGTGTGGGCAATGTCCTCTCTGTGTCAGGTGATGCGTGAGGAACCAAAGCATGTGGCTTTCAAACAGATTAGTATGGTGCTCTCTGTCTTTATTTTGTCCCCGCTTGTTCCTCTTAACCACATTGTTTAAGCCAGCAAGGCAAGTGATAACTTTAGCTGTGGGTACCCAGATCTTAGCATCGTGGTCTAGGCTGCTGGTCGCCATTGCAGGTAGGTAAGGATGGGGTTGAAGACAGTTAATAGCCCCTCCTTTATCCCCTTCCATGTACTGAACAATCTGGCAGGATGACTTCTCCCAGAAGATGTGCCCACAATCACTGTCACTCATGACAAACTCACTTCTGGGACCATAGAAATTGACACCTTTGACTGTGGCATTATTTCTGTGCCCCTTGTGTCTTTTCACATATTGGGCTCCATCACTATGAGAGGAATTGAAGACGTAAATATCCTTATCATTGTAACGGGCCAGGAGCTCATTGTGACTGTACACAAGGCAGGTGATGTGAGCTTTAGCATCACAGTTGAGCAGGTGATGACCACAGAATTTCTTGAGTACTCCATTATTATCACTCTCATTAATCTACCTCTGGTCATAAATTCTTACAAATTGATCTTGTCCCCCCACTGCAAAATGGTAATTATTGGCAGGATTCACATAGATTGAATATAGCCCCACTCTCTTCTCCTTTTTTCTGGTGACCACCACCTTTGAAGCCGGCCGGCCTTGTCTGAGATCAATGGCAAAGACAATTGCATCTTCACCTGAAGTGAGGAACTTAAAAGGGGAGTCAGGATCCAGACCCAACTTGTGGGAGGCTCCTCTGTGCTGGGCCACACATTTAGTTTTCTCGCGGTGTGGGAGAGCAGACAGCTTGACTGTGCGGCTCTGCCCATCGCAGCCACACATGGCCAGGGTGGTATCACCACAGTGGGGAAGGAACTTGGCCTGAAAACCGTTACTTCTGTGACCACTCTCAAACTCCAGTACTGGCTGCCGATGCATCCAGTCCCACAATATCACTTTCAGGTCATCACTGCTAGTGGCCAGCCAGTGCCACGCTGGTTAAAGGGCACAGTGTTGACAAAAACATTGTGGCCTGCAAGCCAATACTGCAGGTGGAGACGCTGCACAAACACTCTTGCCCCACAGGCCTCATACACAAAGCGGGCACTTGAACCCAGCTGCCGCTCTCAAAGAGCATTCAGGACTTTCCAGCGTGGGCTGGGGAGGGCGGATATCTCGGAAGCTACCCATTCCTCCAGGGCCCAATCTTCGGCATATAAATACTGGGCTTGGGCTTAGTTAGCCTCATGGCACTGTACCTGAGGCCACTTTTCTTGTGCCAATGCTTTCTCCACTTCTCCCTCCTCTCCTGGCTCTCCTAACTGGTACTGGAACTGGTTTCTATCACCCGTTAAGAAATGTACAGCATCTCCCGTGCTTTCCAAATCAATGTTTTTATTGGTACTTGCTGTGTCGGCACCTTGATTTGCTCTGCCGGGCTGGCCAGGGCTGCCACCATCGCCGGCACCGCCATCATTTCTGGTCACTTCTGCATTGGTGCCACCTGCCTCTGCTCCGGAATGCTCCTCGGAGTTTATCTCCGATTGGCTGTCTTTGATGCTCTTGTAGTCAGACATCTCTTAAGGATGCGTGCTCTCTAGTCTGTCTGGAAAAAAAAAAAAAAAAAGTCTTTGAACCCTGCAGAAGACAGTGGGCCGGCAGTGAAAAAGCTACAACGAGCCGCACCAAAATGCAAACAGCTAAATGCAAAGGGGTGGGGCAAGCGCTGCCTAAGGCATTACCAGTACGGGAGCCGGAAAGGTTCAAAAGACTTCATCTCATTTAGCGTCTTGCGGCATTTCGAGACTGCTTAGATTTTTCCAGAACCTAAGCCACGCCCCCGGAAGACATCTTGTATTGTTCGTTGCTGCGTATACCGTTGTACTGAAGTTTGATGCAGATGGTGTTTTGAAGAACATTTTTATTAGAAAGTCATCAGCAAAGGTATTCCTCAGGCAAAACGGCTATGGTAAGACTCTCAGTGCTCTTCTTAAAGATAATGTACAGTATGGAAAGTGAAAGTGAAGTCCCTCAGTCGTGTCCGATTCTTTGCGACGCCATGGTCTGTAGCCCACCAGGCTCCTCAGTCCATGGAATTTTCCAGCAAGAGTCCTGGAGTGGGGTGCCATTTCCTTCTCCAGGGGATCTTCCCAACCCAGGGATTGAACCCGGGTCTCCCACACTGCAGGCAGACGCTTTACCCTCTGAGCCAGTTTCTTCATGTACAGTATGAAATGAAGAAATACACAACTGCAAGGAAAGATTGCTAAGGTCCCGAGTTAGTGAGTTTTGGACATGAAAGAAATATTTCAGTATATCAAAGAGCTTGAGGGAAACCTTGAGAGTGCTAATTGGTGGAAATGGCATGTGTGTGCTAAGTCGCTTCAGTCATGTCAGACTCTCTCCATGGGATTCTCCAGGCAAGCATACTTGAGGGGTTTGCCATTTCCTTCTCCAAGGGATATTCGGACCCCGGGATCTTTCTACCCAGGGATCGAAACGTGCCTCTTGTCTCTTGCACTGGCAGGCAGGTTCTTACACGCTGACTAGTGAATTGCATTTTAGATTAAAAAATGAATATTTTTTTTAGTATGAATAGATCCCAAGTATTGCATTACACATACTTTTACTAGAAAAAAATCATTATTTATCTGAAATGCAAATTTAACCATGTCATGTACAGTAATTTTATTTGTTATATCTGGCAGATATTCTTAGAAGAGTAATTTAGTCCCTCAATGTAATCAAAGCTGAAATTAACTGGTCAAGTTAAAGTTGACATTGAAATGAGTAACTGCTTTGCCAATTTCAAATAGAAACACACCATTTTTCTCTTTCCAGCATAGATTCTATATATTTGTTTGGAGTTAATTCAATTTAAGGTATTTAGGAAATGCCAACACAATATTATGAAAAAAACAATCTGTGATGTAATAGAACTATGAAAATATTTTAAACGTCTCCCCAAATATGTCAGAGGCTTTTTGCCTGGCATGGGGTGAGGGGTAGGAGGTGGTGCTGCAGGCGGGGAAGGTTTAGGAAAAAACAGCGCTTTCAGAGGCAGTTAATTGGTATTGCGGTGTTAACTTCAGAGCTTCTCCAAATGAATTATCTAAGGTGATGTCAGTAAATTTTCAAAGGGCTATAGTAAACTGCTGACTAAGAATGCCAGAATGAAGAAAACAAGATTTCCCCGAGTGATTGCAGGGTCAATGCAAAATTGATTAAACATAGATGTATAAAGTTTTCTAAAGAGAAAGAATGGTCCCAAAGCTAATAGTAATGGAAAGACACATAAAAGAATATTCATAGCAATTTGTAAAGAATAGCACAGCAACTTGAAAACTACGTGAGAGCCTGTCAAAAGTAACATGGATAAGTAGACTACCATATATTTCTATAATGGAGTTATGTAAAAAAGTGAGGATTAATGAGTTAAAACTAAATATATCAACCTGGATTAATCTGAACACAATGATGAGTGAAAATACAAATGAAAGAATAGTTAATAATTTCACTTTTATACTGATATTTATAGTTTTCATATATAATAAAAGTACTTTAAAAGGCAAGGAAATAATTGATTCAAAATTCAGAATAAATATTACCTATGGAGGAAAGGAGGAAGTTAAAATTTGGTAGAGAGGAAGCTCCAATAATTCTTGGTAATATTTATAGCTTACTGTGG
The DNA here is from genome assembly GCF_032405125.1 of Capricornis sumatraensis. Classification (NCBI taxonomy): domain Eukaryota; kingdom Metazoa; phylum Chordata; class Mammalia; order Artiodactyla; family Bovidae; genus Capricornis; species Capricornis sumatraensis. The sequence goes on from NC_091092.1 coordinate 116,839,489, forward strand.
ATATAGGTGGGCTTCCCTGGTTGCTCAGATGGGAAAGAAGCTGCCTGCAGTGCAAGAGACCTGGGTTCAATCCCTGGGTCAGAAAGATCTGCTGGAGAAGGGAATGGCTACCAACTCCAGTATTCTTGCCTGGAGGATTCCATGGGCAGAGGAGCCAGGTGAGCTACAGTGCATGGGGTCACAAAGGGTCAGACTGACTGAGTGACTTTGTTATTCTTTTTATTATTTACTGCCTGGCATATACATTTATGTACCCTTTTCTGTGTATTATACACACTGCATAGTAGTTCTTTTTAAAGAGATCAAACTTTGGCTATGAACTGGCTTACCAATTTAATTTTCATTTGTTTGTTTTTAATTTAATTGATCCATCTGGTATATTTCCATTCCCATTCATCCCTTTATTCACCAGAAATTTATTTAGCGTTTCTATACACCATGTATGGTTCTAGGTCCTGACAATTCAGTTGAGAATAAAAGTGATAATTCTTTCACTCATGGAGTTTATATGTGTGTGAATGTTAGTCACTCAGTCCTGTCCAACTCTTTGCCACCTCCTGGACTGTAGCCATGATTGAACCTGGGTCTCCTTCATTGCAGGCAGATTCTTTACTGAGTCACGAGGGAAACCCCATTGAGTTTATAATACAGTAGAAAAAAGAGACAATAGACAAGCCAATATATAGATATAACATATGAGGCAGTGATGAATTGTGTTGAAAAAAATAAAGATATGGAGATAACTACGGTATGTAAGTAGATATAGACTGGAGGTTATTTTAAATAGTGCATTCAGGAAAGGTCTCCTCTATGAGGTGACATATAAGTAGAGGCTGAATGAAAAGATAAACGGAGCATGCAGATATTTAGGGTAAGAACATTCCTTATACATTGACACTGAGTGCAAATGCTCTAAAATTGTAAGACAATACGAGTGTTCTTGAAACTTCAAGAAGGCCAGTATGACTTACAGTGCAAATAAGCACTAGGGAGAGTGTCAGGCAATGGGACTGAAAGAGACAAAGGCTCGTTGTCCATAATAAATAATTTAAATTTTTATTTCATTCTATGTGTACTGGAAAGTTTAGAAATTTTAAAATCTCGTGAATAGGTCAGTTGCATTATCTGACTGGCTTTTGAAAGAGATGATTATGGCTTATATATGGAGAATAGAATGGCATAGCAAGAGAGAGCAGAAGTACTAAACTATTGCTTTAATCCAGGTGAGAAGTTAAGGCAGCTTAATCTAGATGACGATAGGGCATGTTGTGAAAACTGGTAAACTTTGGAATCAGTTATAAAAGTAGAAATTATAGCATTTACTAATGAATTGAGTGTGGCATAGTCAAGCTACTGTCAAGAAGCACATGTCACTTCAGCAGTTTGAAGCAGCTCAATAAGTGATTATTATTATACATATATGGGTTTTTTTTTGGCAAAGGTAGGAGATGTAGGATTTTGTATCCCCTAACTTTACTGAATTATATCTAACAATTTGTGAGTGTGTGTGTGTGTGTGTGTGTGTAGTCTTTAGAAATTTTCATATATAAGATCATGTTATCTGCAAACAGATAATTTTATTTCTTCCTTTCCAACTTGGATGCCTTTTGTTTTTTCTTGCCTAATTTCTTTGTCTAAGAGTTCCAGTACTATGTTGAGTAGAAGTGTCAAGAGTGGTCATCCTTGCCTTTTTCCTGATCTTAGAGAAAAAGCTTTCAGTTTTTCACTGTAGAGTGTGATTGATATTGGCTATGGTATTTTCACATATATCATCTTAATAACATTGAGGCAGGTTCCTTCTGTAACTTATATTAAGAATTTTTATCATGAAAAGATATTGGATTTTGTCCAAAAAATTTTTGCATCTATTGTGATCATGTACTTTTTATCCTTCATTCTGTTGATATAGCATATGACACTGATTGATTTGCTTATGTTGAACCATCTTTGCATCCCAAAGATAAGTCCCAGATGTTTATGGTATACAGTTCTTTTAATGTGCTGTTTAATTCAGTTTGCTATCTTTTTGTTGAAGGCTTCTGTATTCACTGGGAATATTGGCTTACAGTTTTCTTGTATGTTTGGATTTGGTATCAGGGTAAATAACAATGAAATATTCAGAAAGGAAAATAAGTAAATAATCCCATATACAATAGCATTAAACAGAATAAAATTCGCAAGAATAAACTTAACCAAGGAGGTATAATGAAAGCTATAGAACATTAATGAAAGAATTTGATTAAGACACAAATGGCAAGATATCCCATGTTCATGTATTAGAAGACTTAGTATTGTTAAAATATCCATATTACTCAAAATGATCTAGATTCAATGCAGATCCTATCAAAATTCAGTCTCTTTTTCAGAAGTGAAAGACCAAACCCTAGATTCATGTGGAAAGTTCTAGAGTTCAAGTTCTAACTATTGGATCCATAGTTAACAATACTGTATTTTACACTTGAGGACTGGTCAAGAGTATAGGCTTATGTTGTATTCTTACTAAAATGAAAACACATAAGTTAAAAAGAAACAACCTTAAAAAAGAGAGGAAGAGAATAAATCTGAATGGGCAAATGTAAGCTACCTAGTCCTTGGAGAGTAAATTGGAATCACTGATAGCTTTTAAGTGTTATCTAGGAACAGTAAGTGAGTGGCATGAAATTCACTAAAATGAGGGCTAGGAATGGGGATGGAGTAGTCAAGAATTCTGTTTTATTTATTAATATATCAAATATAAAAATATACACTAAACATTGGGAAACATTGAGTTGACCATTGGATATAGATGTCTCGAATTTATAGGAGAGATTATAATATACCTTCGGAAATCATTAGCTGCTGGGAATAAAGGGAATGAGTATACAGTGAGAAGAACAAGTATCTGAGGATTGGGTGCTGGAACACGTATCTATTTATTTTAAGAAGAAAAGAAGAATCCAACCACATGGAGCAAAAGAAGTGGTCAGTTGTTTAGGAGAAAAAGAATGAGAACATGAAGAAAGTGTAGAAACTATTTTACAAAGGAAGGATTAATCAACTGTGCCAGATAATGCTAAGAGGTTAAGGCCTGAGAACAGACCACTGAATTGGGAAACAGGAAAATAAATAAGTGACTTGTTACTTTTCTGTTACCACACCTTACCAAGGATGTTATACGCTAGTGATAATGGTTTAGTAGGTAGGGTGAAAACTGTTAATGCAAGGAAGGTAGGAGAAGTTTCGGGAGGAAAGTCTTGAATAAGGAAGAAGGAATAGGTTTCAATACACAGATAGAAGAATTGTAACAGGAAAGGAGACAAAATATTTAGTGCAGAGGTAAATAGGTTGTTAGATCTGGTGGTGGAAGAATATGCATACTCTCTTGTAATTACTTCCATTCTCCCAGAGAATAAAGAAGGAAGAATATCAGCTATGAATGAGAAAGACTAAAACTGTGCTGGGTCATTGAGACAGAAAAAGCTGTGAAGGAGTCAACTCAGAAAATGGGAGAATGAGTCCCACAGAGGTATGGAGAAGTGTTGTCTGGAAGCAGAGAGGGTCCACTTGTGATTTCATACCCTAAAAGTAAATTAGACAACATAATTGTTTGTTTTTATCTATTTCAGATGCTTGAGGACACAAGTAGAGTAGGCAAATTCCTGGATTCAACTAAAAAATACGAATTTTTTGCTAGTTGAGGTTAATGGAGAATTGGGGGGTAAAGGAGCTTAGATTCTACAGAATGAAATTATTATAATAGTGAAACTTGAAATTTAAGTATAAAAAAGAGAATTGAGGACAAAAAGGAGAAGATGAAGAGGGCAAATTTGATAAGGTCAGCAGATTGGAGGTCCCAGTGGAGTCAACTTGTGATGTGATCAGGAATTATGTTCAACCATAGAGGATCCAGAGTTCCCTTCTGCTTCACAACCTTAAGGCCTGTAAGTACATATAAAGTTTGGAAGAACAGGATGACTCAGAGTCCTATAATCTATACGCAAGCTATTAAAAGCAGTTTGATTAAAAGATAAGCTTAATTTTCCCAGAAGATACTTCCTTAATCTAAAAGAAATTTCCTACTCTAATCATATTTTTTTTAGAAGAAACCTATTTTTTTAGAAGAGCCATTTGAATACCCCAGGAGATTGCTGTCACTGCTCTTACAGACCAGCAGTACACCAGCCTGATTCTGAAGTGGCAAGTGAAAGTGTGGGGTTTCAGGAGACAGTCATTTCTAAAATGAACTCTGGAAAAATAAAATGACCTCTGTCACATAATGGACTTGTCTGGTTTTCTACCCTTGTGAATATAAGACCCCCTTTAGGGATACAGATTTGTAAACCAGTTTCATGAAGTGAATTCCATACCAAGATTAGTGGAGATTTTTCTGTGAAGACTTCACAAGATGTTGGAAAAACTTACATTAAAACATACTTCCTAGATTCAAATTTCTAGGAGGCCCGAAACTTTAGGATGCCATTTGGAACCAAAGAGAGAGAAAAAATATATATATTATAGAAACAAATTCCATTATAAACAAATAATTAAAAGAGCAAAACGTATGTTAATTGAATTAACAGAGGGCGCAGTGAAAGAAGAATTATAGGAGAGACTGTTTTGAGGTAGACATAAGAGTTTAGATGGGCTTCCAGGAAAGATATTTGAACATAACATTGAAGGAAGAACAACGACCACCCATGAGTTTTCTTCTGGGCCCTTAGTGTTTGCATGCCCACCCTCCACTGCCTCATCCTTGTTCTGTCTCAGTCCTTTTTTTGTGTGGTGTCAGGCAGGTAAACAGTTGCAGATTAACACATGGTCTCTGACAGGAGGGAGGAGCCAGCATGACATATTGTGGAGAATAAAAAGTCAGTATGACTGGAGCACAAAGTCAGTGTACATGGTATGTGATGAGGCCAGCCTGTAACTTGGAATGGATTATTGCAGCAGTTCTCAAACTTTTTGACCTCAGGACCCCTTTCATTCTTAAAATTTATGGTGACTCCCAAAGTACTTGTACTTATGTGATTTATACATCTACTGATATTTGCCATCCTAGAAATGAAATCTGACAAATTAACTATTTGTTAATTACTTTATTTTGAACAAGAATAGTAAATTCATTACATGTTAACATAAATATTTTTAATAAAGGTAATTCATTTTTCCCAACAAAATAAACTAAGTGAGAAAATTAGCGTTGCTCTACAATATTACATTTTTGGGGAGTCTGGATTAATAGAAGACATCTGGATTCTCATATTTGCTTCCTCAAGCAATCTGTTGCGATATCAAGTTATTCAGTGTCTAGAAAACGCAACTGTACATTTGTGACAGAATGAAGACTAAAAAGGCAAATAACAGTTTAGTATTATCATGAACATAATTTTGACCCTTCAGACCTATTAAAAGGGGCTCGGGACACATCTTCATTCCCCATGAGTCCCCAACACACTTTGAGAACTGCTGCTTTCCTTTTCTTTTCTTTTTTTAAGGTTTTGGAATTTTGTTTGCTGGAGGTGTTTTATTTTTTAATATTTTTTATATAAATTTATTTAATTGGAGGCTAATGACTTTACAGTATATGCATTAGTATACTGTATTGGTGTTTTTCTTTCTGGCTTACTTCAGTCTGTATAATAGGCTCCAGTTTCATCCACCTCAGTAGAACTGATTCAAATGTATTCTTTTTAATGGCTGAGTAATACTCCATTGTGTATATGTACCACAGCTTTCTTATCCATTCGCCTGATGATGGACAGCTAGGCTGCTTCCATGTCCTGGCTATTATAAACAGTGTTGTGATGAACATTGGGGTACACGTGTCTCTTTCAGTTCTGGTTTCCTTGGTGTGTATGCCCAGCAGTGGGATTGCTGGATCATATGACAGTTCTATTTCCAGTTTTTTAAGGCATCTCCACACTGTTGCCCATAGTAGTTGTACTAGTTTGCATTCCCACCAACATTGTAAGAGGGTTCCCTTTTCTTGGATCGCAGCCGTTCTGACTGGTGTGAAATGGTAACTCCTTGTGGTTCTGATTTGCATTTCTCTGATAATGAGTGATGTTGAGCATCTTTTCATGTGTTTGATAGCCACCTGTATGCCTTCTTTGGAGAAATATCTGTTTAGTTCTTTGGCCCATTTTTTGATTGGGTCGTTTATTTTTCTGGAGTTGAGCTACAGGAGTCGATTGTATGTATTTGAGATTAGTTGTTTGTCAGTTGCTTCATTTGCTATTATTTTCTCCCATTCTGAAGGCTGTCTTTTCACCTTGCTTATAGTTTCCTTTGTTGTGCAGAAGCTTTTAATTTCAATTAGGTTACATTTATTTTTTGTTTTGTTTTTTGTAAATAAATTTATTTAAATTGGAAGTTAATTACTTTACAATATTATATTGTTTTTGCCATATATTAACATGAATCCACCACGGTATACACATGTTCTCCATCTTGACCGTCCTCCCACCTCCCTCCCCATACCTTCCCTCTGGGTCATCCCAGTGCACCAGCCCCAACCATCCTGGATCATGCATCGAACCCAGACTGGTGGTTCGTTTCACATGTGATATTATACATGTTTAAATACCATTCTCCCAAATCATCCTACCCTCTCCCTCTCCCACAGAGTCCAAAAGACTGTTTTATACATCGGTGTCTCTTTTGCTGTCTCTCATACAGGATTATTGTTACCATCTTTCTAAATTCCATATATATGCATTAGTATACTGTATTGGTGTTTATCTTTCTGGCTTACTTCAGTCTGTATAATAGGCTCCAGTTTCATCCACCTCAGTAGAACTGATTCAAATGTATTCTTTTTAATGGCTGAGTAATACTCCATTGTGTATATGTACCACAGCTTTCTTTATCCATTCATCTGCTGATGGGCATCTAGGTTGCTTCCAGTCCTGGCTATGATGAACAGTGTTGCGATGAACATTGGCGTACACGTGTCTCTTTCAGTTCTGGTTTCCTTGGTGTGTATGCCCAGCAGTGGGATTGCTGGATCATATGACAGTTCTATTTCCAGTTTTTTAAGGAATCTCCACACTGTTCTCCATAGTGGCTGTGCTAGTTTGCATACCCACCAACATTGTAAGAGGGTTCCCTTTTCTTGGATCACAGCCATTCTGACTGGCGTGAAATGGTACCTCCTTGTGGTTCTGATTTGCATTTCTCTGATAATGAGTGATGTTGAGCATTTTTCATGTTTTTGATAGCCACCTGTATGCCTTCTCTGGAGAAATGTCTGTTTAGTTCTTTGGCCCATTTTTTGATTGGGTCGTTTATTTTTTTGGAGTTGAGCTACAGGAGTTGATTGTATATATTTGAGATTAGTTGTTTGTCAGTTGCTTCATTTGCCATTATTTTCTCCCATTCTGAAGGCTGTCTTTTCACCTTGCTTATAGTTTCCTTTGTTGTGCAGAAGCTTTTAATTTTAATTAGGTTACATTTTTTTTAAATAAGTTTATCTACTTTAATTGGAGGTTAATTACTTTACAGTATCTTATTGGTTTTGCCATACATCAATATGAATCCGACACGGGCATGCATGTGTTCCCCATACTGAACCCCCCTCCAAGCTCCCTCCCCGTACCGTCCCTCTGGGTCATCCCAGTGCACCAGCCCCAAGCTTCCTGTACCATGCATCAAACCTGGGCTGGTGGTTCGTATCACATGTGATATTATACATGTTTCAATGCCATTCTCCCAAATCATCCTACCTTCTCCCTCTCCCACAGAGTCAAAAGACTGTTTTATACATCGGTGTCTCTTTTGCTGTCTCGCATACAGGGTTATCATTACCATCTTTGTAAGTTCCATATATATGCGTGAGTATACTGTATTGGTGTTTTTCTTTCTGGCTTACTTCACTCTGTATAATAGGCTCCAGCTTCATCCACCTCATTAGAACTGATTCAGATGTATTCTTTTTAATGGCTGAGTAATACTCCATTGTGTATATGTAGCACAGCTTCCTTATCCATTCATCTGCTGATGGGCATCTAGGTTGCTTCCATGTCCTGGCTATTATAAACAGTGCTGTGAAGAACATTGGCGTACACGCGTCTCTTTCAATGCTGGTTTCCTTGGTGTGTATGCCCAGCATTGGGATTGCTGGGTCATATGGCAGTTCAATTTCCAGTTTTTTAAGGCATCTCCACACTGTTGTCCATAGTGGCTGTACTAGTTTGCATTCCCACCAACAGTGTAAGACGCTTCCCTTTTCTCCACACCGTCTCCAGCATTTATTGCTTGTAGACTTTTGGATCGCAGCCATTCTGACTGGCGTGAAATGGTACCTCCTTGTGGTTCTGATTTGCATTTCTCTGATAATAAGTGATGTTGAGCATCTTTTCATGTGTTTGTTAGCCATCCGTATGTCTTCTTTGGAGAAATGTCTGTTTAGTTCTTTGTTGCATTTTGTGATTGGGTCATTTATTTTATATGTTTATATGTTCATTGATTTTTTATATGTTTGAGTTTAATTCTTTGTCAGTTGCTTCATTTGCTATTATTTTCTTCCATTCTGAAGGCTGTCTTTTCACCTTGCTTATAGTTTCCTTTGTTGTGCAGATGCTTTTGATTTTGATTAGGTTACATTCGTTAATTTTTAGTTTGTTTTGTTTTTTTGTAAATAAATTTATTTATTTTAATTGGAGGTTAATTACTTTACAGTATTGTATTGGTTTTGCCATGCATCAACAGGAATCAGCCTCAGGCATGCACGTGTTCCGCATCCTGAACCCCATTCCCAGCTCCCTCCCCGTACCATCCCTCTGGGTCATCCCAGTGCACCAGCCCCAAACATCCTGTATCATGCATCAAACCTGTACTGGTGGTTCGTTTCACATGTGATATTATATATGTTTCAATGCCATTCCCCCAAATCATCCCACCCTGTCCCTCTCCCACAGCATCCAAACGACTGTTCTATACATCTGTGTCTCTTTTGCTGTCTCACATACAGGGTTATTGTTACCATCTTTCTATTTTCTATATATATGCGTTAGTATACTGTATTGGTGTTTTCCTTTCTGGCTTGCTTCACTCTGTATCATAAGCTCCAGTTCATCCACCTCATTAGAACTGATTCAAATGTATATTTTTAGTGGCTGAGTAATACTCCATTGTGTATATGTACCACAGCTTTCTTAACCATTAGTCTGCTGATGGGTATCTAGGTTGCCCCCATGTCCCGGCTATTATCAGCAGTGCTGCGATGAACATTGGGGTACTCGTGTCTCTCTCAACTCTGGTTTCCTAGGTGTGTATGCCCAGCAGTGGGATTGCTGTGTTGTATGGCAGTTCTGTTCCAGTTTTTTTACAGCATCTCCCCAGTGTTCTCCATAGTGGCTGAACTAGATTGCATTCCCACCAACAGTGTAAGAGCATTCCCTTTTCTCCACACCGTCTCCAGCATTTCTTGCTTGTAGACTTTTGGATCACAGCCATTCTGATTGGCGTGAAATAGTACCTCATTGTGGTTTTGATTTGCATTTCTCTGATAATGAGTGATGTTGAGCATCTTTTCATGTGTTCATTAGCCATCTGTATGTCTTCTTTGGAGAAATGTCTGTTTAGTTCTTTGGCCCATTTTTTGATTGGGTCGTTTATGTTTCTGCAGTTGAGCTGCAGGTATTCCTGTATATTTTGGAGATGAATTATTTGTCTGTTGCTTCACTTGCTATTATTTTCTTTCAATCTGAAGGCTTTTTTTTTACTTTGCTTATAGTTTCCTTTGTTGTGCAGAAGCTTTTAATTTCAATTAGCTTACATTTGTTTATTTTTGTTTACTTTTTAAATATAAATTTATTTATTTTAATTGGATATTACTTTACAGTATTGTATTGGTTTTGCCATACATCAACATGAATCCGCCACATGCATGCACGTGTTCCGCATCCTGAAGCCCTCTCATACCACCTTCCCCATACCATCCCTCTGCGTCATCCCAGTGCACCAGCCCCAAGCATCCTGTATCATGCATCAAACCTGGACTGGTGGTTCATTTCACATGTGATATTATACATGTTTCAATGCCATTCCCCCAAATCATCCCAACCTCTCCCTCTCCCACAGCATTCAAACTACTGTTTTATACATCGGTGTCTCTTGTGCTGTCTTGCATACCGGGTTATCGTTACCAAATTTTTAAATTCCATATATATGCATTAGTATACTGTACTCGTATTTTCCTTTCTGGTTTACTTCACTCTGTATCATAAGCTCCAGTTCATCCACCTCATTAGAACTGATTCAAATGTATTTTTTTACTGGCCTAGTAATTATCCATTGTGTATATGTATCACAGCTCTATTATCCATTGGTCTGCTGATGGGCATCTAGGTTGCTTCCGTATCCTGGCTATTATCAGCAGTGCTGCGATGAACATTGGGGTACTCATGTCTCTCTCAGTTCCAGTTTCCTTGGTGTGTATGCCCAGCAGTGGGATTGTGTTGTATGGCAGTTCTGTTCCAGTTTGTTACGGCATCTCCCCAGTGTTCTCCATAGTGGCTGAACTAGATTCCATTCCCACCAACAGTGTAAGAGGGTTCCCTTTTCTCCACACCCTCTCCAGCATTTATTGCTCACAGACTTTTGTATCGCAGCCGTTCTGACTGGCATGAAATGGTACCTCATTATGGTTTTGATTTGCATTTCTCTGATAATGAGTGACGTTGAGCATCTTTTCATGTGTTTGTTAGCCATCTGAATATCTTTGGAGAAATGTCTATTTAGTTCTTTGGCCCATTTTTTGATTGGGTCGTTTATTTTTCTGGAATTGAACTGCAGGAGTTGCTTGTATATTTTTGAGAGTAATTCCTTGTCAGTTGCTTCATTTGCTATTATTTTCTCCCATTCTTTTTTTTTTTATTTTTTATTTTTACTTTATTTTGCTTTACAATACTGTATTGGTTTTGCCATATATTGACATGAATCCGCCACGGGTGTACATGAGTTCCCAATCCTGAACCCCCCCAACCCCCCACCCCATATCATTTCTCTGGTTCATCCCCGTGCAGCAGCCCCAAGCATCCTGTATCTTGTATCAAACGCAGACTAGCGATTCATTTCTTACATGATAGTATACATGTTTCAACGCCATTCTCCCAAATCATCCCACCCTCTCCCTCTCCCACAGAGTCCAAAAGACCGTTCTATACATCTGTGTCTCTTTTGCTGTCTTGCATACAAGCTTATCATTACCATCTTTCTAAATTCCATATATATGTGTTAGTATACTGTATTGGTGTTTTTCTTTCTGGCTTACTTCACTCTGGATAATAGGCTCCAGTTTCATCCACCTCATTAGAACTGATTCAAATGTATTCTTTTTTTTTTTTTTATTAAATTTTAAAATCTTTAATTCTTACATGTGTTCCCAAACATGAAACCCCCTCCCACCTCCCTCCCTATAACATCTCTGTGGGTGATCCCCATGCACCAGCCCCAAGCATGCTGTATCCTGCGTCAGACATAGACTGGCGATTCAATTCTTACATGATAGTATACATTATAGAATGCCATTCTCCCAATGGCTGAGTGTATATGTACCACAGCTTTCTTATCCATTGGTCTGCTGATGGACATCTAGGTTGTTTCCATGTCCTGGCTATTATAAACATTGCTGTGATGAATATTGGGGTACACGTGTCTCTTTCAATTTTGGTTTCCTCGGTGTGTATGCCCAGCAGTGGGATTGCTGGGTCATAAGGCAGTTCTGTTTGCAATTTTTTAAGGAATCTCCACACTGTTCTCCATAGTGGCTGTACTAGTTTGCATTCCCACCAACAGTGTAAGAGGGTTCCCTTTTCTCCACACCCTCTCCAGCATTTATTGCCTGTAGACTTTTGGATTGCAGCCATTCTGACTGGTGTGAAATGATACCTCATTGTGGTTTTGATTTGTATTTCTCTGACAGTGAGTGACGTTGAGCATCTTTTCATGTGTTTGTTAGCCATCCTTATGTCTTCTTTGGAGAAATGTCTGTTTAGTTCTTTGGCCCATTTTTTGATTGGGTCGTTTATTTTTCTGGTATTGAGCTGCATAAGTTGCTTGTATATTTTTGAGATTAGTTGCTTGTCAGTTGCTTCATTTGTTATTATTTTCTCCCATTCAGAAGGCTATCTTTTCACCTTGCTTATAGTTTCCTTTGTTGTGCAGAAGCTTTTAATTTCAATTAGGTTACATTTTTTATATAAATTTATTTATTTTAATTGGAGGCTAATTACTTTACAATATTCTATTGGTTTTGCAATACATCAACATGAATCTGACACAAGTATACACGTATTCCCTATCTTGAAACCCCCTCCCACCTCCCTCCCTGTAGCATCCCTCTGGGTCATCCCAGTGCACTAGCCCCAAGCATCCTGGATCATGCATCAAACCTGGACTGGCAGTTTGTTTCTCATGTGATATTATACATTTGTCAATGCCATTCTCCCAAATCATCCCACCCTCTCCCTCTCCCACAGAGTCCAAAAGACTGTTCTGTACATTTATGTCACTCTTGCTGTCTCGCATACTGGGTTATCATTGCCATCTTTCTAAATTCCATATATATGCGTGAGTATACTGTTTCCGTGTTTTTCTTTCTGGCTTACTTCACTCTGAATAATAGGCCCCAGTTTCATCCACCTCAGTAGAACTGATTCAAATGTATTCTTTTTAATGTCTGACTATACTCCATTGGGTATATGTACCACAGCTTTCTTATCCATTCGTCTGCTGATGGGCATCTAGGTTTCTTCCATGTCCTGGCTATTATAAACAGTGCTATGATGAGCATTGGGGTACACGTGTCTCTTTCAATGCTGGTTTCCTCAGATGTGTATGCCCAGCATGGGATTGCTGGGTCATATGGCATTTCTATTTCCAGTTTTTTAAGGAATCTCCACACTGTTCTCCATAGTGGCTGGACTACTTTGCATTCCCACCAACAGTGTAAGAAGGTTCCCTTTTCTCCACACCGTCTCCAGCATTTCTTGCTTGTAGACTTTTGGATAGCAGCCATTCTGACTGACGTGAAATGGTACCTCATTGTGGTTGTGATTTGCATATTTCTGATAATGAGTCATGTTGAACATGTTTTCATGTTGTTTGTGAGCCATCTGTTTGTCTTCTTTGGAGAAATGTCTGTTTAGTTCTTTGGCCCATTTTTTGATTGGATCGTTTATTTTTCTGCAATTGAGCTGCACGAATACTTATATATTTTTGAGATTAATTCTTTGTTAGTTGCTTCATTTGCTACTATTTTCTCCCATTCTGAAGGCTGTCTTTTTACCTTGCTTACAGTTTCTTTTGTTGTGCAGAAGCTTTTAATTTTAATTAGATTACATTTGTTTATTTTTGTTTTGTTTTTCAATATAAATTTATTTATTTTAATTGAAGGTTAATTACTTCAAAATATTCTATTGGTTATGCCATACATCAACATGAATCTGCCATGGGCATGGATGTGTTCCCCATCTTCAACCCCCCTCCTATCTCCCTCCCCATACCATCCCTCTGGGTCATCCCAGTGCACCAGCCCCAAGCATTCTGGATCATGCATCAAACCTGGACTGGCGGTACATTTCACATGTGATATTATACATATTTCAATGCCATTCTCCCAAATCATCCTACCCTCTCCCTCTCCCACAGAGTCCAAAAGACTGTTCTATACATCAGTGTCTCTTTTGCGGTTTCGCATACCGGGTTATCGTTATCATCTTTCTAAATTCCATATATATGTGTTAGTATACTGTATTGGAAGTTTAAGCTTTTAATTTTAAGTAGGTTACATTTGTTTATTTTTATTTTGTTTTGTTTTTTAAATTAAATTCATTTATTTTAATTGGAGGTTAATTACTTTACAATAATTGATTGGTTTTGCCATATATCAACATGAATCTGCCACGGGCATGCACATGTTCCCCATCCTGAACTACCCCCCCACCTCCCTCCCTGTACCATCTCTCTGGGTCATCCCAGTGCACCAGCCCCAAGCATCCTGTACCATGCATCGAACTTGGACTGGCAGATCATTTCACATATGGTATTATACATGTTTCAATGCCAATCTGTGAAATCATCCCACCCTCTCCCTCTCCCACAGAGTCCAAACGACTGTTCTATACATTGGTGTCTCTTATTCTTTCTCGCATACCGTATTATCATTACCATCTTTCTAAATTCCATATATATGCGTTAGTATACTGTATTGGTGTTTTTTCTTTCTGGCTTACTTTACTTTGTATATTAGGCTCCAGTTTCATCCACCTCATTAGAACTGATTCAAATGTATTCTTTTTAATGGCTGAGTAATACTCCATTGTGTACATATACCACAGCTTTCTTATCCATTCATCTGCTGATGGGCATCAAGGTTTCTTCCATGTCCTGGCTATTGTAAACAGTGCTGCGATGAACATTGGGATACATGTGTCTCTTTCAATTCTGTTTTCATTGATGTCATGCCCAGCAGTGGGATTGCTGGGTCATATGGCAGTTCTATTTCCAGTTTTTTAAGCAATCTCCACACTGTTCTCCATAGTGGTTTTACTAGTTTGCATTCCCACCAACAGTGTAAGAGGGTTCCCTTTTCTCCACACCCTCTCCAGCATTTATTGCTTGTAGACTTTTGGGTTGCAGTCATTCTGATTGGGTGAAATGGTACCTCATTGTGATTTTGACTTGCATTTCTCTGATAATGAGTGATGCTGAGCATTTTTCATGTGTTTGTTGGCCATCTGTATGTCTTCTTTGGAGAAATGTCTGTTTAGTTCTTTGGCCCATTTGTTGATTGAGTCGTATATTTTTCTGAAATTGAGCTACAGGTGTGCTTGTGTATTTTTGAAATTAATTCTTCATTAGTTGCTTCATTTGCTGTTATTTTCTCCCATTCTGAAGATTGTCTTTTCATCTTGCTTATATTTTCCTTTGTTGTGCACAAGCCTTTAATTTTAGTTAGGTTACATTTTTTATTTTTGTTTAGTTTTTTAATATAAATTTATTATTTTAATTGGAGGTTAATTACTCTACAATATTCAATTGGTTTTGCCATGCATCAACATGAATCCGCCACGGGCATGCACATCTTCCCCATCTTGAACCCTCCTCCCACTTTCCTCCTCATACCATCCCTCTGGGTCATCCCAGTGCACCAGCCCCAAGCATTCTGGATCATGCATCAAACCTGGACTGGCAGTTCGTTTCACATGTGATATTATACATATTTCAATGCCATTATCCCAAATCATCCCACCCTCTCCCTCTCCCAGAGTCCAAAAGACTGTTCTATACATTGATGTCTCTTTTGCTGTCTTGCATACCAGGTTATCGTTACCACCTTTAAATGCCATACATATGCATTAGTTTACTGTATTGGTGTTTTTCTTTCTGGCTTACTTCACTCTGTATGTTAGGGTCCAGTATCATCCACCTCATTAGAACTGATTCAAATGTGTTTTTTTAATGGCTGAGTAATACTTCATTGTGTATATGTACCACAGATTTCATATCCATTCATCTGATGATGGGCATCTAGGTTGCTTCCATGTCCTGGCTATTATAAACAGTACTGCAATGAACATTGAGGTGCGTGTGTCTCTTACAATTCTGGTTTCTTCAGTGTGTATGCCCAGCAGTTGGGTTGCTGGGTCATATGACAGTTCTATTTCCAGTTTTTTAAGGCATCTCCACACTGTTCTCCATAGTGGCTGGACTAGTTTGCATTCCTACTAACATTGTAAGAGGGTTCCCTTTTCTTGGATCATAGTCATTCTGACTGGCATGAAATGGTACCTCCTTGTGGTTCTGATTTGCATTTCTCTGATAATGAGTGACGTTGAGCATCTTTTCATGTGTTTGTTAGCCATCTGTATGTCTTCTTTGGAGAAATGTCTGTTTAGTTCTTTACCCATTTTTTGATTGTGTCATTTATTTTTCTGGAATTGAGCCTCATGAGTTGATTGTATATGTTTGAGATTAATTCTTTGTCAGTTGCTTCATTTGCTATTATTTTCTCCCATTCTGAAGGCTGTCTTTTCACCTTGCTTGTAGTTTCCTTTGCTGTGCAGAAGTTTTTAATTTTAATTAGGTTATATTTGTTTATTTTTATTTTGTTTTGTGTTTTTTTGAAAATAAATTTATTTATTTTAATTGGAGATTAACTACTTTACAATATTCAATTGATTTTGTGATACATCAACAGGAATCTGCTATGGGCATGCACGTGTTCCCCATGCTGAACCCCCCTTCCACCTCCCTCCCTGTACCATCTCTCTGGGTCATCCCAGTGCACCAGCCCCAAGCATCCTGTACCATGCATTGAACCTGGACTGGCGGATCATTTCACATATGATATTATACGTTTCAATGCCAATCTGCCAAATCATCCCACCCTCTCCCGCTCCCACAGGGTCCAAACAACTGTTCCATACATCGGTGTTTCTTATGTTTTCTTGCATATCGTGTTTTCGTTACCATTTTTCTAAATTCCATATATATGTGTTAGTATACTGTATTGGTGTTTTTCTTTCTGGCCTACTTCACTCTGTATATAAGGCTCCAGTTTCATCCACCTCATTAAAACTGATTCAAATGTATTCTTTTTAATGGCTGAGTAATACTCCCTTGGGTATATGTACTATAGCTTTGTTATCCATTCGTGTGCTGCTGGGCATCTAGGTTGATTCCATATGCTGGCTATTTTAAACAGTGCTGCGATGATTACACGTGTCTCTTTCAATTCTGGTTTCCTTGGTGTGTATGCCCAGCAGTGGGATTGCTGGGTCATATGACAGTTCTATTTCCAGTTTTTTAAGGAATCTCCACACTGTTCTCCATAGTGGCTGTACTAGTTTGCATTCCCACCAACAGTGTAAGAGCATTCCCTTTTCTCCACATCCTCTCCCGCATTTATTGCTCACGGACTTTTGGATCACAGCCATTATGACTGGCGTGAAATGGTACCTCATTGTGGTTTTGATTTGCATTTCTCTGATAATGAGTGACGTTGAACATCTTTTCATGTGTGTGTTAGCCATCTGTATGTCTTCTTTGGAGAAATGTCTGTTTAGTTCTTTCCCCATTTTTTGATTGGACCTTTTATATTTCTGCATTTGAGCTGCCAGAGAACTTGTATATTTTGGAGACTAATCCTTTGTTAGTTGCTTCAGTTGCTATTAATTCTCCCATTCTGAAGACTATCTTTTCACCTTGCTTATTGTTTCCTTTGTAGTGCAGAAGCTTTTAATTTCAATTAGGTTACATTTGTTTATTTTGTTTTTTTTTTTAATATAAACTTATTTTAATTGGAGGTTAATTACTTTACAATATTCAATTGGTTTTGCCATATATCAACATGAATCCGCCACAGGAATGCACGTCTTCCGCATCTTTAACCCCTCTCCCACCTCCTTCCCTGTACCACCCCTCTGGGTCATCCCAGTGCACCAGCCCCAAGCATCCTGTATCATACATCGAACCTTGACTTGCGGATCATTTCACATATGTTATTATACATGTGTCAAAACCATTCTGCCAAATCATCCCACCCTCTCCCTGTCCCACAGAGTCCAAACGACTCTTCTATATATCGGTCTCTCATATGCTTTCTCGCATACCATGTTATCGTTACCATCTTTCTAAATTCCATATATATGCATTAGTATACTATATTGGTGTTCTTCTTTCTGGCTTACTTCACTCTGTATAATAGGCTCCAGTTTCATCCACCTCATTACAACTGATTCAAATGTATTCTTTTTAATGGCTGAGTAATACTCCATTGTGTACATGTACCACAGCTTTCTTATCCATTCATCTGCTGATGGGCATCTAGGTTGCTTCCATGTCCTGGCTATTATCAACAGTGCTGTGGTGAACATTGGGATACATGTGTCTCTTTCAATTCTGGTTTCCTTGGTGTGTATGCCCTGCAGTGGGATTGCTGGGTCATATGGCAGTTCTATTTCCAGTTTTCTAAGAAATCTCCACACTGTTCTCCATAGTGGCTGTACTAGTTTGCATTCCCACCAACAGTGTAAGAGAGGTCCCTTTTCTCCACACCCTCTCTAGCATTTATTGCTTGTAGACTTTTGGATCGCCGCCATTCTGACTGGGTGAAATGGTACCTCATTGTGGGTGTGATTTGCATTTCTCTGATAATGAGTGATGCTGAGCATCTTTTCATGTGTTTGTTGGCCATCTGTATGTCTTCTTTGGAGAGATGTCTCTTTAGTTCTTTGGCCCATTTGTTGATTGAGTCGTATATTTTTTCTGAAATTGAGCTACAGGTGTACTTGTATAATTTGGAGATTAATCCTTTGTTAGTTGCTTCGTTTGCTATTATTTTCTCCCATTCTGAAGGCTGTCTTTTCACCTTGCTTATAGTTTCCTTTGTTGTGCAGAAGCTTTTAATTTTAGTTAGGTTACATTTGTTTATTTTTGTTTTTTAATATAAATTTATTATTTTAATTGGAGGTTAATTACTTTACAATATTGTATTCGTTTTGCCATACATCCACATGAATCCACCACAGTTATAAACCTGTTCCCCATCCTGAAGGCCCTCACACCTCCCTCTCCGTTCCATCCCTCTGGGTCATCCCGTTGCACCAGCCTGAAACATCCTGTCATGCATCAACCCTGGAATGGCGGTTCCTTCACATGTTACATTATACATGTTTCAATGCCATTCTCCCAAATCATCCCACCCTCTCCTCCCACAAAGTCCAAAAGACTGTTATGTACATCGCAGTCTCTTTTGCTGTCTCACATACAGGGTTATCGTTACCATCTTTCTAAATTCCATATATATGCATTAGTATACTGTACTGATGTTTTTCTTTCTGGCTTACTTCAATCTGTATATTAGGCTCCAGTTTCATCCACCTCATTAGAAGTGATTGAAATGTATTCTTTTTAATGGCTGAGTAATAGTCCATTGGGTATATGTACCACAGCTTTCTTATCCATTTGTGTGCTGATGGGCATCTAGGTTGCTTCCATATCCTGGCTATTATAAACAGTGTTGCGATGAACATTTGTGTATGTGTCTCTTTCAGTTCTGGTTTCCTTGGTGTGTATGCCCTGCAGTGGGATTGCTGGGTCATATGGCAGTTCTATTTCCAGTTTTCTAAGAAATCTCCACACTGTTCTCCATAGTGGCTGTACTAGTTTGGATTCCCACCAACATTGTAAGAGGGTTCCCTTTTCTCGGATCATAGTCATTCTGACTGGCATGAAAGGTACCTCCTTGTGGTTCTGATTTGCATTTCTCTGATAATGAGTGATGTTGAGCATCTTTTCATGTGTTTGTCAGCCATCTGTATGTCTTCTTTGGAGAAATGTCTGTTTAGGTCTTTGGCCCATTTTTTGATTGGGTCATTTATTTTTCTGGAGTTGAGCTACAGGAGTTGATTGTATATGTTTGAGATTAGTTGTTTGTCAGTTGCTTCATTTGCTATTATTTTCTCCTATTCTGAAGGCTGTCTTTTCACTTTGCTTATAGTTTCCTTTGTTGTGCAGAAGCTTTTAATTTTAATTAGGTTACATGTGTTTATTTTTATTTTGTTATGTTTTGTTTTTTTAAAAAATAAATTTATTTATATTATTTGGAGGTTAATTACTTTACAGTATTGTATTGGTTTTGCCATACATCAACATGAATCCGCCACGGACATGCACGTGTTCCCCATCCTGAACCCCATTCCCAGCTCCCTCCCTGGACCGTCCTTCTGGGTCATCCCAGTGCGCTAGCACCTAGCATCCTGATCATGCATCAAACCTGTACTGGCGGTTCGTTTCACATGTGATATTATACATGTTTCAATGTCATTCCCCCAAATCATCCCAACCTCTCCCTCTCCCACAGCGTCCAAACTACTGTTCTATACATTGGTGTCTCTTTTGCATTCTTGCATACTGGGGTTTCGTTATCATCTTTCTAAATTCCATATATATGCATTAGTATACTGTATTGGTGTTTTCACTTCTGGCTTACTTTACTCTGTATCATAAGCTCCAGTTCATCCACCTCATTAGAACTGATTCAAATATATTTTTTTTATTGGCTGAGTTAATACTCCATTGTGTATATGTGCCACAGCTTTCTTATCCATTCATCTGCTGATGGACATCTAGGTTGCTTCCATATCCTGAATATTATCAACAGTGCTGTGATGAACATTGGGGTACACGTGTCTCTCTCAATTCTGGTTTCCTCGGTGTGTATGCCCAGCAGTGGGATTGCTGTGTTGTATGGCAGTTCTGTTCCAGTTAGTTACGGCATCTCCCCAGTGTTCTCCATAGTGGCTGAACTAGATTCCATTCCCACCAACAGTGTAAGGGGGTCCCTTTTCTCCACACCCTCTCCAGCATTTATTGATTATAGACTTTTTAATAGCAGCCATTCTGACAAGCGTGAGATAGTACGTCATTGTGATTTTGATTTGCATTTCTCTGATAATGAGTGATGTTGAGCATCTTTTCGTGTGTTCGTTAGCCATCTGTATGTCTTATTTTTTTTTTTAATTTTTATTTTTACTTTATTTTACTTTACAATACTGTATTGGTTTTGCCATACATTGACATGAATCCACCACGGGTGTATATGCGTTCCCAAACTTGAAGCCCCCTCCCACCTCCCTCCCCGTAACATCTCTCTGGGTCATCACCGTGCACCAGCCCCAAGCATCCTGTATCCTGCGTCAGACATAGACTGGCGATTCGATTCTTACATGATAGTATACCTGTTACAATGCCATTCTCCCAAATCATCCTACCCTCTCCCTCTCCCTCTGAGTCCAAAAGTCCACTATACACATCTGTGTCTTTTTTGCTGTCTTGCATACAGGGTCGTCATTGCCATCTTTCTAAATTCCATATATATGTGTTAGTATACTGTATTGGTGTTTTTCTTTCTGGCTTACTTCACTCTGTATAATCGGCTCCAGTTTCATCCATCTCATCAGAACTGATTCAAATGAATTCATTTTAACAGCTGAGTAATACTCCATTGTGTATATGTACCACAGCTTTCTTATCCATTCATCTGCTGATGGACATCTAGGTGGTTTCCATGTCCTGGCTATTATAAACAGTGCTGCGATGAACATTGGGGTTCATGTGTCTCTTTCAATTCTGGTTTCCTTGGTGTGTATACCCAACAGTGGGATTGCTGGGTCATAAGGCAGTTCTGTTTGCAATTTTTTAAGGAATCTCCACCCTGTTCTCCATAGTGGCTGTACTAGTTTGCATTCCCACCAACAGTGTAGGAGGGTTCCCTTTTCTCCACACCCTCTCCAGCATTTATTGCTTGCAGATTTTTGGATCGCAGCCATTCTGACTGGTGTGAAGTGGTACCTCATTGTGGTTTTGATTTGCATTTCTCTAATAATGAGTGATGTTGAGCATCTTTTCATGTGTTTGTTAGCCATCCGTATGTCTTCTTTGGAGAAATGTCTATTTAGTTCTTTGGCCTATTTTTTGATTGGGTCATTTATTTTCCTGGAATTGAGCTGCATAAGTTGCTTGTATATTTTTGAGATTAGTTGTTTGTCAGTTGCTTCATTTGCTATTATTTTCTCCCATTCAGAAGGCTGTCTTTTCACCTTGCTTATAGTTTCCTTTTTTGTGCAGAAGCTTTTAATTTTAATTAGATCCCATTTGTTTATTTTTGCTTTTATTTCCAGAATTCTGGGAGGTGGATCATAGAGGATCCTGCTGTGATTTATGTCGGAGAGTGTTTTGCCTACATTCTTCTCTAGGAGTTTTATAGTTTCTGGTCTTACATTTAGATCTTTAATCCATTTTGAGTTTATTTTTGTGTGCGGTGTTAGAAAGTGATCTAGTTTCATTCTTTACAAGTGGCTGACCAGTTTTCCCAGCACCACTTGTTAAAGAGATTGTCTTTACTCCATTGTATATTCTTGCCTCCTTTGTTAAAGATAAGGTGTCCATATGTGTGTGGATTTATCTCTGGGCTTTCTATTTTGTTCCATTGATCTATATGTCTGTCTTTGTGCCAGTACCATACTGTCTTGATGACTGTGGCTTTGTAGTAGAGCCTGAAGTCAGGCAAGTTGATTCCTCCAGTTCCATTTTCTTTCTCAAGATTGCTTTGGCTATTCGAGGTTTTTTGTATTTCCATACAAATCTTGAAATTATTTGTTCTAGTTCTGTGAAAAATATCACTGGTAGCTTGATAGGGATTGCATTGAATTTGTAAATTGCTTTGGGTAGTATACTCATTTTCACTATATTGATTCTTCTGATCCATGAACATGGTATATTTCTCCATCTGTTAGTGTCCTCTTTGATTTCTTTCATCAGTGTTTTATAGTTTTCTATATATAGGTCTTTAGTTTCTTTAGGTAGATATATTCCTAAGTATTTTATTCTTTTCGTTGCAATGGTGAATGGAATTGTTTCCTTAATTTCTTTTTCTACTTTCTCATTATTAGTGTATAGGAATGCAAGGGATTTCTGTGTGTTGATTTTATATCCTGCAACTTTACTATATTCATTGATTAGCTCTAGTAGTATTCTGGTGGAGTCTTTAGGGTTTTCTATGTAGAGGATCATGTCATCTGCAAACAGTGAAAGTTTTACTTCTTCTTTTCCAATCTGGATTCCTTTTAATTCTTTTTCTGCTCTGATTGCTGTGGCCAAAACTTCCAGAACTATGTTGAATAGTAGCGGTGAAAGTGGGCACCCTTGTCTTGTTCCTGACGTTAGGGGAAATGCTTTCAATTTTTCACCATTGAGGATAATGTTTGCTGTGGGTTTGTCATATATAGCTTTTATCATTTTGAGAAATGTTTCTTCTATTCCTGGTTTCTGGAGAGTTTTTTTTTTTATCATAAATGGACGTTGAATTTTGTCAAAGGTTTTCTCTGCATCTGTTGAGATAATCATATGGCTTTTATTTTTCAATTTGTTACTGTGGTCTGTTATATTGATTGATTTGTGAATATTGAAAAATCCTTTCATCCCTGGGATAAAGCCCACTTGGTCATGGTGTATGATCTTTTTAATGTGTTGTATTCTGATTGCTAAAATTTTGTTCAGGATATTTGCATCTATGTTCATCTGTGATATTGGCCTGTAGTTTTCTTTTTTTTTTTTTTTTTGTGGCATCTTTGTCAGGTTTTGGTATTAGGGTGATGGTGGCCTCATATAATGAGTTCAGAAGTTTACCTTCTTCTGCAATTTTCTAGAAGAGTTTGAGTAGGATAGGTGTTAGCTCTTCTCTAAATTTTTGGTAGAATTCAGCTGTGAAGACATCTGGACCTGGGCTTTTGTTTGGTGGAAGATTTCTGATTACAGTTTCAATTTACATGCTTGCTGTGTGTCTGTTAAGATTTTCTCTTTCTTCCTGGTTCAGTTTTGGAAAGTTGTACTTTTCTAAGAATTTGTCCGTTTCTTCCACATTGTCCAAAGTTTTATTGGCATATGGTTGCTGATAGTAGTCTCTTATGATCCTTTGTATTTCTGTGTTGTCTGTTGTGATCTCTCATTGATTTGATTTTTCTTACTTTGTTTCTTGATGAGTCTGGCTAATGGTTTGTCAATTTTATTTATCCTCTCAAAGAACCAGCTTTTGGCTTTGTTGATTTTTGCTATGGTCTCTTTTGTTTCTTTTGCATTTATTTCTGCCCTAATTTTTAAGATTTCTTTCCTTCTACTAACCCTGGAATTCTTAATTTCTTCCTTTTCTAGTCACTTTAGGTGTAGAATTAGGTTATTTATTTGACTTTTTTCTTGTTTCTTGAGGTAAGCCTGTATTGCTATGAACCTTCCCCTTAGCACTGCTTTTATAGTGTCCAACAGGTTTTGGGTTGTTGTGTTTTCATTTTCACTCGTTTCTATGCATATTTTGACTTCTTTTTTGATTTTTTCTGTGATTTGTTGGTCATTCAGCAGCATGTTCAGTCTCCGTATGTTATAATTTTTAATAGTTTTTCTCCTGTCAGTGAGATCTAATCTTACTGCATTGTGATCAGAAAAGATGCTTGGAATGATTTTAATTTTTTTTGAATTTACCAAGGCTAGATTTATGGCCCAAGATGTGATCTATCCTGGAGAAGGTTCCGTGTATGCTTGAGAAAAACATGAAATTCATTATTTTGGGGTGAAATGTCTTAAAGATATCAATTAGGTCTATCTGGTCTATTGTATCTTTTAAAATTTGTGTTTTCTTGTTAATTTTCTGTTTAGTTGAGCTATCCATAGGTGTGAGTGGGGTAGTAAAGTCTCCCACTATTATTGTGTTATTTTTAATTTCCCCTTTCATACTTGTTAGCATTTGTCTTACATATTGTGGTCCTCTTATGTTGGGTGCATTTATATTTATAATTGTTATATCTTCTTCTTGGATTGATCCTTCGATCATTATGTAGTGTCCTTTTTGTCTCTTTTCACAGCCTTTGTTTTAAAATCTATTTTTTCTGATATGAGTTTCACTACTCCTGCTTTCTTTTGGTCTCTATTTGCGTGGAATATCTTTTTACAGCCCTTCACTTTCAGTCTGTATGTATCCCTTGTTTTGAGGTGGGTCTCTTGTAGACAACATATATAAGGGTCTTGTTTTTGTATCCATTCAGTCAGTCTTTGTCTTTTGGTTGGGGCATTCAACCTATTCACGTTTAAGGTCATTATTGAAACATATGATCCCGTTGCCATTTACTTTATTGTTTTGGGTTCGAGTTTATACACCCTTGTTGTGTTTCCTGTCTGGAGAATATCCTTTAGCATTCGTTGGAGAGCTGGTTTGGTGGTGCTGAATTCTCTCAGCTTTTGCTTGTCTGTAAAGCTTTTGATTTCTCCTTCATATTTGAATGAGATCCATGCTGGGTACAGTAATCTGGGCTGTAGGTTATTTTCTTTCATCACTTTAAGTATGTTCTGCGATTCCCTTCTGGCCTGAAGAGTTTCTATTGAAATATCAGCTGTTATTCTTATGGGAATCCCCTTGTGTGTTATTTATTGTTTTTCCCTTGCTGCTTTTAATATTTGTTCTTTGTGTTTGATCTTTATTAATTTGATTAATATGTGTCTTGGGGTGTTTTGCCTTGGATGTATCCTGTTTGGGACTCTCTGGGTTTCTTGGACTTGGGTGATTATTTCCTTCCCCATTTTAGGGAAGTTTTCAACTATTATCTCCTCAAGTATTTTATCATGGTCTTTCTTTTGTCTTCTTCTTCTGAGACTCCTATGATTCAAATGTTGGGACATTTAACATTGTCCCAGAAGTCTCTGAGATTGTCCTCATTTCTTTTGATTTGTTTTTCTTTTTTCTCTTTGATTCATTTATTTCTACCATTCTATTTTCTACCTCACTATTCCTATCTTCTGCTTCCATTTTTCTACTATTTGTTCCCTCCAGAGTGTTTTTGATCTCATTTATTGCATTATTCATTATATATTGACTCTTTTTTATTTCTTCTAGGACCTTGTTATACCTTTTTTGCATCTTCTCAATCCTTGTCTCCAGGCTGTTTATCTGTGATTCCGTTTTGTTTTCAAATTTTGAATCATTTTCATTATCATTATTCAGAATTGTTTATCAGGTAAATTCCCTATCTCTTCCTCTTTTGTTTGGTTTGGTGGGCATTTATCCTGTTCCTTTACCTGCTGGGTATTCCTCTGTCTCTTCATCTTGTTTATATTGCTGTGTTTGGGGTGGCTTTTCTGTATTCTGGCAGTTTGTGGAGTTCTCTTTATTGTGGAGTTTCCTCACTGTGGGTGGGGTTGTACAGGTAGCTTGTCAAGGTTTCCTGGTTTGGGAAGCTTGTGTTGGTGTTCTGGTGGGTGGAGCTGGGTTTCTTCTCTGTGGAATGCAATGAAGTGTCCAGTAATGAGTTATGAGATGTCAGTGGGTTTGGAGTGACTTTGGTCAGCCTGTATATTGAAGCTCAGGGCTGTGTTCCTGTGTTGCTGGAGAATTTGTGTGGTATGTCTTGCTCTAGAACTTGTTGTCCCCTTGGGTGGTGCTTGGTTTCAGTGTAGGTATGGAGGCGTTTGATGAGCTCCTGTCAATTAATGTTCCCTGGAGTCAGGAGTTCTCTCATGTTCTCAGGATTTGTACTTAAGCCTCCTGCTTCTGGTTTTCAGTCTTATTTTTACAGTAGCCTCAAGACTTCTCCATCTATACAACACCATTGATAAAACATCTCCTTTTGAAGACAATGGGCTGCTTTTCTGGGTGCCTGATGTCCTCTGCCAGCATTCAGAATTTGTTTTGTGGAATTTACTCAGCGTTCAAATGTTCTTTTGATGAATTTGTGGGGGAGAAAGTGGTCTCCCTGTCCTATTCCTCCACCATCTTAGGACCGCCTCCTCTGCTGCTTTCTTATAAAGGCATATAGAGAACAAGTTGGATTTTATCTAGTAGATGATACGTAGAAAAAAAATCATTTAATCAAGGATTTGATTGAATTAACAGAGGGACCAGTGAAAGTAGAATGATGGGAGAGACTGCTTCAGGGTAGACATAGAGTTTAGGTGGGCTTCCAGGCTTTTTAAAATCGTTACTCCCAGTATGGGAAATAAGTTGGATAAAGGCAAGGTTAGATGTTTGGAAATTAATTAAATTTGAGAAATTTCCCACATCCTATCTAGAAGGGCTGTTTTACAAACTCATGTAGAATACTGGTTATATTTTTTGATGTGTTTCATTTTCTTTACTCAAAATAAGTTACTTTGACTCATCTTTGTAACTACAGCTTTTGGTAGAGTATACAGAGTAGGAACCCAGTAAAGATTTGTTAAAAATGAAGAAAATAACTAACTAAATGATTATCAGAATATTGCAGATAAATTATCTCAGTTCAGTTCAGTTGCTTCCTGACAATTATGAAGTGTTCTTCACATCAGTATCAGTTCAGTCACTCAGTCATGTCCGACTCTTTGTGGCCACGTGGACCGCAGCATGCCAGGCCACCCTATCCATCATCAACTCCTGGAGTTTACTCAAACTCATGTCCATCGAGTCGGTGATACCATCCAACCGTCTCATCCTCTGTCAAACCCTTCTCCTCCTGCCTTCAATCTTTCCCAGCATCAGGGTCTTTTCAAATGAGTCAGTTCTTTGCATCAGGTGGCCAAAGTATTGGGAGCTTCAGCTTCAGCATCACTCCTTCCAATGAATATTCAGGACTGACTTCCTTTAGGATTGACTGATTGGATCTCCTTGCTGTCCAAGGGACTCTGAAGAGTCTTCTCCAACACCACAGTCCAAAAGCATCGATTCTTCCACACTCAGCTTTCCTTATGGTCCAACTCTCACATCCATACATGACTACTGGAACGACCACAGCTTTGAGTAGATGGATCTTTGTCAGCAAAGTAATGTCTTTGCTTTTTAATATGGTGTCTTGGTTGGTCATAGCTTTTCTTCCAAGGAGCAAGTGTCTTTTAATTTTATGGCTTCAGTCACCGTCTTCAGTGAAATTGGAGCCAGAGAAAATAAGAAAGAAAATAAGCCCAAGAAAATTTGTTTTATTCAAATTCCGACTTAAATTGAAGAAAGTGGGGGAAATGACTAGACTATTCAGGAATGACCTAAATCAAATCCTTTACGCTTATACAGTGGAAGTGACAAACAGATTCAATTCATTAGATCCAATAGAGTGCCTGAAGAACTATGGACTGAGGTTCGTGACATTGTATAGGAGGCAGTGATCAAGACCATCCCCAGAAAAAGGAATGCAAAAAAGGCAAAAGGATTGTCTGAGGAGGCTTTACAAATAGCCAAGGATAGAAGAGAAGCACAAGGCAAAGGAGAAATGGAAAGCTATACCCATCTGAATGCAGAGTCCCAAAAAATAGCAAGGAGAGATAAGGAAGCTTTCCTCAGTGATCAATGCAAAGAAATAGAGGAAAACAATAGAAGGGGAAAGACTAGAGATCTCTTAAAAATTAGAGATAGTAAGGGACTATTTCATGCAAAGATGGACTGAATAAAGGACAGAAATGGTATGGACCTCACAGAAGCAGAAGATATTAAGAAGAGGTGTCAAGATTACACAGAAGAACTGTACAAAAAAGATCTTCATGACCCAGATAACCATGATGGTGTGATCACTCACCTAGAGCCAGACATCCTGGAATGCGAAGTCAAGTGGGCTTTAGGAAGCATCACTACGAACAAAGCTAGTGGAGGTGATGGAATTCCAGTTGAGCTATTTCAAATCCTAAAAGATGATGCTGTGAAAGTGCTGCACTCAATATGCCAGCAAGTCTGGAAAACTCAGCAGTGGCCACAGGACTGGAAAAGGTCAATTTTCATTCCAATCCCAAAGAAAGGCAATGCCAAAGAATGTTCAAACTACTGCACAATTGCACTCATCTCACATGCTAGCAAAATAATGTTCAAAATTCTCCAAGCCAGGCTTCAACAATATGTGAACTGAGAACTTCCAGATGTTCAAGCTGGCTTTAAAAAAGACAGAGAAATCAGAGATCAATTTGCCAGCATCTGTTGGATCATTGAAAAAGCAAGAGAGTTCCAGGAAAACATTTGCTTTATTGACTAGCCAAAGCCTTTGACTCTGTGAATCACAACAAACTGTGGAAATTCTTTGAGAGATGGGAATACCAGACCACCTGACCTGCCTCCTGAAAAATCTATATGCAGGTCAGGAAGCAACAGTTAGAACTGGACATGGAACAACAGACTGGTTCCAAATCAGGAAAGGAGTACATGAAGGTTGTATATTGTTACTCTGCTTATTTAACTTCTATGTAGAGTCCATCATGCAAAATGCCAGACTGGATGAAGCACAAGCTGGAATCAAGATTGCTGGGAGAAATATCAAAAACCTCAGATATGCATATGACACCACCTTTATGGCAGAAAGCAAAGAGAAACTGAAGAGCCTCTTGATGAAAGTAAAGAGGAGAGTGAAAAAGCAGGCTTAAAACTCAACATTGAAAAGACAAAGATCATGGCATCTGGTCCCATCAATTCATGGCAAATAGCTGGGGAAACAATGGAAACATGATGATCTAGTCTTGAACTTGAAGGTGGTGGCACTAAAGATGAAGTAGATTTGAGAGATACAGTTTACTATTTACTGACTGGTAATTCTGTTTAGCTACTTATTGAATAAGGACTGTGAAAGAAAGATAAGGAACATCATTATTTGGTTCATCTACCTTCTGTGACCCTGATTGAGGGAGGATAGGAAAGATAGAATGAGTTGAGGTTTGAAGGGATGATTTCTGGTTTCATTTTGAATATGGTGTTTGTGGGATTTGAGCCTCTCCTAGCTCCTTAAGCAGTTTTAAGGCTATGTAATGTCTTATTTAATTAAGCCAGGATCACAGTATATCCTAATATGTTTTCAGTGCTTTAATATTTTAGTACGTTTTTAATACTTTTGATGTCTTAGTGTTTATTTTTAATGTCTTAGTATTTTAATATTTAATCAGAATTCTTGGATTTTTGCTGTCCTAAATTTCTAGTTCTATTAGTGGATGCTGATTTACTGCCAACCAAGTGGGATTAATTTGGCTGTTGCACAATGGCTTGTTTTCGAATTCACGGCTTCTAAATTTCATCCATAATGTGGGAAGTTGAACTACCCTTACAGCTCTGTGAGGGAACCTGCTGACCCCACATTGAGTCTGAATGCCTCGTAGAAATCAGGAGACACAGCATTTGACTTATTCACAGAAACTAATAAGATTGCTTTTCACCATCCTCCTAATTTGTAGTCCCCAACTAGGGTTGATGACAAATTTAAAAGTATGCCTATCAGGAAGCATGGATTTTTGTAAGTCACAATTCACTAAATAGACATCATGTGATTGAAAATGAAGAAGCATCATGCAAAGAATGTGTTATAAACAACTTAAAATGAGTTCAGAACGTGACAAAACAATCTGGCTTCATATTTTCAAGAAAGTAGCCCCAACAGACAGGGAAGAACACTTTAAACACTACAGGGATTCAATTCTCATCTCCTTTTTTGCCCGCTTGTCTTTCCATCTGGCCAGAGATGCTATTTTATCCAGTACTTTCCTGTTTAGTAACATCCTGTCTTTACGTTTTGTTTGCAATCTATTCTGAAAGCCTAATTGTTGCCCTCTCCCAGGAGAATGTGAATGATTTTAAAGTTAGAAAGGGAAGAATCTGCATGGATACAAAATGGCAGTCATTTAATTATAATTAGTCTTGCATACAGGGTCGTCATTGCCATCTTTCTAAATTCCATATATATGTGTTAGTATACTGTATTGGTGTTTTTCTTTCTGGCTTACTTCACTCTGTATAATCGGCTCCAGTTTCATCCATCTCATCAGAACTGATTCGACCCTGTATGCAAGACAGGAAAAAAGACACAGCAGTGTATAACGGACTTTTGGACTCAGAGAGAGAGGGAGAGGGTGGGATGATTTGAGAGAATGGCATTCTATCATGTATACTATCATGTAAGAATTGAATTGCCAGTCTATGTCTGACGCAGGATACAGCATGCTTGGGGCTGGTGCATGGGGATGACCCACAGAGATGTTATAGGGAGGGAAGTGGGAGGGGGTTTCATGTTTGGGAACACATGTAAGAATTAAAGATTTTAAAATTTAATAAAAAAAAATTAATTAAAAAAAATTATAATTAGTCTATTTGTCTTTCTTTTACTTATGCCAGAAATGTATCAATAACTTCAAAAAATGAAGGACTACCACCTGCCTAAAAGCTGAATGCAGCCCCCTAATTCTTAATTATTTTCTTTGCTTCAAATGAAAGCAAAATCACATTGGTGAAGATTTGTCTCTTGGTATATATCAGATATTTCTGTTAGTTGCATAATTCAGTGAGTTACAGAAAGTGTACCATTCAAAAAAGTGTGTGTGTGTGTGTGTGTGTGTGTATATATATATAAACTGAAATGTGTATATATACATTGTACCATTCAAAAAATATATATATACACACTTTTCACATATGTGTATATATATAAATTGAAAGCTAGATAATCTTTTATTTTCATCAGTTATTATGCATTAATAAAGCATGTAGTCAACGTAGAACACTGAATATCCATGTATCTCAACAGAAATATAATTTAAGTGAAGCTATTAGAACATTATTTCTAAGCATCTGTAAAATGGTTGTTCATGATAATGTGTGAAATAAAGCTATAAAACTAAAATACAGAAAGATTCTGTTGTAATCTAATAGAATTCTTACCCTTCCCCATGATAGAGAACTAAGCACAAGAGATCTAAAAGTAATCAAAGGTATATACTTTATTAAACATACTCTTGGGAGTAGTGCCACTATTTATTTCTCTTCTCATTTACATGCAGAAGGGAATTTCTACGCTTCTCTGTTCTTGAAATACTTCTGCCTTTACTCCTACTGTGATAATTCAGACTCTGAAACATACGGCAGGCCACATTTCCCTGCTGAGCAAATTCACTGCTCACATGTGACACGTGCTCTTGTCCAAACTTTTGCCTCCTTGTTCAGACATGGTGGGCACTCTTGGGCTTCTTGTCAATAGGTAGTATGTATGCATGGACAGTGATGAGGGCCTGTCTTTAATAGAAATGCTGGCCATCCT
The DNA here is from genome assembly GCF_032405125.1 of Capricornis sumatraensis. Classification (NCBI taxonomy): domain Eukaryota; kingdom Metazoa; phylum Chordata; class Mammalia; order Artiodactyla; family Bovidae; genus Capricornis; species Capricornis sumatraensis. The sequence continues at coordinate 116,871,039 of NC_091092.1, forward strand.
TCTTGCTAGTGTTTTCTTTCAACACTAAATCTCTGTGTTAGTTGGATCTGGCATCCTTGTCTATGCACTGTTTGGTGACATAGACTCAGTACTCTGTGGGTCACATCAACTCTCTGTTTATATATATTTTTTCTTCCCCCTTTCTCTCCATTCCTTCCACCAACCCATCCACTTTCCATGAATATTCAGTTCAAAGATAGAGATTTTGGGTGAGTTAAAAGATCCCCACTTCAGCTTCCAACTTTAACCATGTTTTCTTGTCCACCTTTGCTTGAGAATATTGTTCTGGGGTTTGGGAGAATGGTGGTTATAAAGTCCTTTAAAAATTAATGAACCCATTTGATGGGGAAAAAGGTGAACGGTAGGATTTGGTTGCTTGGATTCAGTTTGATAAAATGCAAAAGAGAGGGCTAGAATACACAATTTCAATGGCCAGTTTTAACCAAATACAAGGTGAAGCTGTGAAGCAACATGGCTGATTTTTTTTTTCCCTTTTTTTTGGGGGGGGGGGCAAGCCATGCGGTTTGTGAGATCTTATTTCCCCTATGAGAGGTTGAACTCAGGCCCTTGGCAGTGAAAGTGTGGAGTCCTAACCACTGAACCACCAGGGAATTTTCTCATTTTCTTATATGGCTTCTAAATAAACCCTAAAGTCAATTTCAGAAATAAGACTACAAATGTAGCTTAATATCATATTCTTTGAAATAAATGTATTGCTTTCATGGTGACTACTTAGAAGGGTAGTGCTCATTAGGAACAGAAAGTATTTAGTGAGTTTGTTAAAAATTAGTACATATTTTCATTCATTTTAGTTACACCATTTACATCCCAAGGGGAAGTTACTCAAATAGCATATATTCATTACTGAGTGAGCTGTAAAGAAAGTTATAAATAGAGAGCCAGAATAAGGAAGGGTCCCAAAGGTGTGGAGAATTGAGAAACAACTTGAAAGAGTTGAAAGAAAGAGACTAGTTGAACAACTCAGTTCAGTTCAGTTCAGTCGTTAACTTCATGGACTGCAGCACGCCAGGCTTCCCTGTCCATCACCAACTCCTGGAGCTTACTCAAACTCATGTCCATCGAGTCGGTGATGCCATCCAACCATCTCATCCTCTTCGTCCCCTTCTCCTCCTGCCTTCAAGCTTTCCCAGCATCAGAGTCTTTTCCAATGAGTCAGTTCTTCGCATCAGGTGGCCAAAGTATTGGAGTTTCAGCTTTAGCATCTGTCCTTCCAATGAATATTCAGGACTGATTTCCTTTAGGATGGACTAGTTGGATCTCCTTGTAGTCCAGGGCACTCTCAAGAGTCTTCTCCAACACCATAGTTCAAAAACATCAATTCTTCGGTGCTCAGCTTTCTTTAGTCCAACTCTCACATCCAGATCACATCACTACTGGAAAAACCATAGCTTTGACTAGATGGACTTTTGTTGCAAAATAATGTCTCAAAATAATGTCCAAAGTAATGCTTTTTAATATGCTGTCTTGGTTGGTCATAGCTTTTCTTCCAAGGAGCAAGCGTCTTTTAATTTCATGGCTGCAATCACCATCTGCAGTGATGTTGGAGCCCAAAATCATAAAGTCTCTCACTGTTTCCGTTGTTTCCCCATCTATTTGCCATGAAGTGATGAGACCAGATGCCACAATCTTCATTTTCTAAATGTTGAGTTTTAAGCCAACTTTTTCACTCTCTTCTTTCACTTTCATCAAGAGGCTCTTTAGTTCTTTGCTTTCTGCCATTACTGTGGTTTCATCTGCATATCTGAGGTTATTTATATTTTTCCCAGCAATCTTGATTCCAGCTTGTGCTTCATCCAGTCTGGCATTTTGCATGACGTACTCTGCATGTAAGTTAAATAAGCAGGGTGACAATATACAGCTTTGATGTACTCCTTTCCTGATTTGGAACCAGTCTGTTGTTCCATGTCTAGTTCTAACTGTTGCTTCTTGACCTGCGTACAGGTTTCTCAAGAGGCAGGTCAGGTGGTCTGGTATTCCCATCTCTTGAAGAATTTTCCATAGTTTGTTGTGATCCACACAAAACTGGCAAAGGTTGAAAAGCCGCAAGACTGAGAACACACAAAGCTTGTTTCTTTCAGAATAGGAACAGACACTTTTTCATAAGACTGGTGCTTCACTTATAAGGACAACAATAAAAATCATATGAAGATGAGATTATTCAATGAAGCTATAGAGAGATGATGCACTTTTTAAATATAATTTTATTTATTTATTTATTGGCCGTATTGGGTCCTTCTTACTGGGCACAGGGTTTCTGTAGTCGCAGTGAGGGAGGGCTACTCATTGTTTCAGTGGATGGGCTTTTCCTTGTGATGGCTTCTCTTGTTGCGGGCTCGACTCTAGGGCACAGGTTCAGTAGTTTTGGAGCATGGGCTTAGTTGCTCCACTAAGCAGGTGGGATCTTCCCGGACCCTGGATTGAAACCAAGTCTCCTGCTTTGGCAGGTGGATTCTTTACCACTGAGCCACTGCTGCTGCTGCTGCTAAGTCGCTTCAGTCGTGTCCGACTCTGTGTGACCCCAAAAATGGCAGCCCACCAGGCTCCCCTGTCCCTGCACTTCTCCAGGCAAGAACACTGTAGTGGGTTGCCATTGCCTTCTCCAATGCTTGAAACTGAAAAGTGAAAGTGAAGTCGCTCAGTCATGTCCGACTCTTAGCGACCCCATGGACTGCAGCCTACCAGGCTTCTCCATCCATGGGATTTTCCAGGCAAGAGTACTGGAGTGACTGAGCCACTAGGGAAACCCAACAATGCACTTATTCAAAACAAAGGTTTTAAGTGCATGACCATGGAACATGATTTTTGTGAGTGATGAAGTCTCTGTTCATATGAACAGGGGAATTGTAGCAGGTGGAATACTACACCTTTGGAATTCCCCCAAATCGGTGAATACTGTTAACTTACATAATAAAAGGGAATTGCAGATGTGATTAAATTAACGATTTTAAGATAGGGAGATTATCCTGGATTATCCAAATGGACCTTGCAAGAGAGAGAGGCAGGAGGGTCAGAATTAGAGAAAGAGACTTATTGGTGGGAACAGAGGTCAGAGTGATGTGGGGCCATGAGGCAAGGGGTGTAGGAAGCCTCTAGAAGCTGGAAAAAGGAAATAAATATTAATACATTGTCCACTAGGGCCTCCAGAAGGAATGCAGCCTTGGCTATTCATTTTAGGCTTCTGACCTGCAAAACTGTAGGATAATAAATGTGTGTTGTTTTAAGCCACTAAACTTGTGGTGACTTATTACAGCTTCAGTAGGAAACTACTGTGGGGATGTTTGTGTATATTAATCTCAATAGAGCACTTCACAGCATCTTTAAATTATTCCTGAACTAAGATGGAGGAGCTAAGACAATGGAATGATATGTGCTGTCAGATTTGAACCTGGAATCCAGGGCTGAGTTGGACTGCTGACCCTGCCCTTTTCTAGTTATATAATCTTGAGCATGATGGCTGACATTTCTCTACTTTTATGGCCCTATATATAAAGTGGGATTATTTATTGCAACTATCTCAGAATTGTGTGATAAAAATTAGTGAAAATTGATACTAAATATTTAATCTTGCTTAGTCAATTAGTTGTGTCTGACTCTTTGCAACCCTTTTGACTGTAGCCCTCCAGTTTCCTCTGTCCATGTGATTTTTTAGGCTAGAATACTGGAGTGGGTTGCCATTTACTTCTCCAGGAGATCTTCCCCACCTAGGGATTGAACCAGCATCTCCAATATTTAACGAATGTTACATAAATTTACACTTTCGAAATGCTTAGAACATTTTATGGTACATAGTGAGCACCATGCAAACGTTAGCTGTCATTATTATTGGTGCTGGCCTAAAGTAAATTCTGTCGTCACAAGGTTCAGTGAGTGATCTCTGCTTGATTTTATGCATTTCAACATTTGTATCAACGACTTGAATCATGACATTAAAGGCCAGTGACATAAAATCGAGAGTTATAAATCTAATGACAGGCTAAAGCCTATGAAATAAAATATATTTAGGCTCAAAAAAGCAAAGGTTTATGACACAAATATTTGCCAGCATTAAGATGTATTTGGGCTTCCCTTGTGGGTCAGCTGGTAAGGAATCCACCTGCAATGTGGGAGACTTGGGTTCAATCCCTGGGCTGGGAAAATCCCCTGGAGAAGGAAAAGGCTATCCACTCCAATATTCTGGCCTGGAGAATTCCATGGCCTATGCAGTCCGTGGGGTCTCAAAGAGTCAGAGATGACTTTCACTTTGATTATGTATTTACTTTAAATGTATGAGTATCATGCTGTGATCTGTTACACAGCTTGAATTGCAAATACAGTTAAACAAACTTTAGATTTTCTTAAAAAAATAAGGTATGCAGTTTCATATATCATAGAACCAAATTAGCAGAAAATCCAACATTTCTTTCCATGCCCTAACCACCTCTCACATTTCAGTTTGTTGAAAACACATTGCTTATATAGACTTAAATGTTGGCAAATGTCATGAGGAAGGAAGGTCAGTATCACTTCTAAACCCCAGTAAGGATTATGTGATAAATTTGTTAATGTTTTGTTTTACCCCTGCCACCTGAGGACATTTTAATAATTAAAATCTTACAAAAGCCACTAGTGAGAATCTTCAAGGGAGGCAGATTCATTCCTGAAGTACTTAGCTCACCCATGGATTGCTCTGTTTTGAGTACCCGTGGATATACTTCTTCAGTTCAGTTAAGTCACTCAGTTGTGTCCAACTCTTTGCAACCCCATGGACTGCAGCATGCCAGGCTTCCCTGTCCATCACCAACTCCTGGAGCTTGCTCAAACTCATGTCCATTGAGTCAGTGATGCCAACCAACCATCTCATCCTCTGTCATCCCCTTCTCCTCCTGCCTTCACTCTTTCTCAGCATCAGGGTTTTTTCCAAGCAGTCAGTTCTTTCCATCAGGTGGACAAAGTATTGGAGTTTCGGCTTCAGCATTCGTCCTTCCAGTGAATATTCAGGACTGATTTCCTTTAGGATTGACTGGTTGGATCTTCTTGTGGTCTAAAGGACTCTCGAGTCTTCTCCAAGACCACAGTCCAAAAGCATCAAGTCTTCGGTGCTCAGCTTTCTTTATGGTCCAACTCTCACATCCATACATGACTACTGGAAAAACCATAGCTTTGACTAGACGGACCTTTGTTGGCAAAGTAATGTTTTTGCTTGTTAATATGCTGTCTAGGTTGGTCATAGCTTTTCTTCCAAGGAGCAAGTGTCTTTTAATTTCATGGTGGCAGTCACCATTTGCAGTGATTTTGGAGTCCAAGAAAATAAGGTCTCTCAATTTGGAATAAGGTTCCCAATTTGGAACCAGTCTGTTATTCCATGTCCAGTTCTAACTGTTGCTTCTTGACCTGCATACAGATTTCTCAGGAGACAGGTCAGGTGGTCTGGTATTCCCATCTCTTGAAGAATTTTCCACAGTTTGTTGTGATTCACACAAAGGCTTTGGCGTAGTCAGTAAAGCAGAAGTAGATAGTTTGTTTCATCCTAGACCAGCTAGGGATATAGCACCAAAACTTGCTTAAGACTGTAATTTAAAAAATTAAAGTTAAAAAAAGATTAGTCATTGCTTGCCTAGAGCTGGCGTCATGGGAGAGGATTAAATGAATGAAAAGTAGCATTAGGGAATTTCTGAGAGATCATGGAAATAATCTTTCAGGATTGCTGTGGTAGTTATATGATTGGATACATTCGTTAAAACTCAGAAAACTGTACACTTAAAAGAATGAATTACATTTCATATGAAATACATCTCCCTAAAGCTACTTCTTCCCATTCTTCTTTCTTCCCTCACCCTAGAGAGCCAGACTCCTCATTTTCATCTTCCTAAACCTGAAGTGTGCTGTAGATCTCTCCTTGTATGTCCAGGGAGCTTTATATTCCACCTATTTTTACATTTATGTTTTAATTTAAATTTAATAAATTGACCTTTCAATACTTATTAACTCAGATATTTTCTCATTTTTCCCTCTGCATATATGGAAGCATGCTCTTAACACTTTTTAAAAATCACTCAACAGAGTAAATGTCAAACAATGTTATAGGCATAAAAGATAAAAGAGGGAGAAAGATAAAACAAACAAACAAACATGTCCTGATATGTTAATATTAGATGATATGCTAAGTAGAAAAATTTTGCAGGAGATAAGGATCAGAATGGTGGGATAAGAGTTAGGTATTTTTTGCAAAGTCTGGGCAAAAAAAGACATGAAGGATATCCTAAATGAACATAGATTTTAAGGGGGAGAATAATGTACATAGAGATATATCCCTATTTATCTATCTATCATCTATCTATCTTTTCCAGGGAAAGCAACAAGTATGACTTTTCCAAGTAGAAGGGATGCTTGGAATGATTGAAGAAGCACAAGATCCAGAATGACTGGACCAGCCCTCTGCAAAAGGTAAGAGTAAGTAGAGATGAGGTCAGACAGGTAGCAGAATGTCAGAATATTTAAAACCATATGGCCCATTTGAAAGGTCTGTGACTTTCCCTCAAATGTGATGGTGAGATTTCTCAAAAAGAAAGCAGACTTTGGGGGAAAGAAAGGCTTATGTGTGAGTTCTTTATTGGGAATGTGACTCAGGAAGCAGTGGTGAGGAACAGAGTGGTCCAAGCAGAGAAGAAGGGAGAGCAAAAAAAAGTAAAATATGCATATATATATACGTATATGTGTATATATATATATATATATATATATATATACACACGTATATGAGCTGGCCACTGCTATGAGTGACTGGTTAATTCATCCATGAGATCATCTTAAAACTGTGTTAAGTGTTTCTCAGAGGTCTTTTCTGGGGGAACAAAGTGGAAACCTTTTGTCCCTGAGATTATACCATTTCTTGGTTGAACTTCTCTAAAAGGGTATTAACTCATCTGCATATTTTTGTGTTGTGTGTTACTGTTGCATGCCACGCCAGGATTTCATAGAGAAGCCCAAGTCAGGGGGTATGGAATACACTGAGTAAATATGAAATGAAATGCTAACAAATTGCTGCTCCATGAAGTTGGTGGGATCCCAGGTAAAACTGGTCATTGCAATTGTGTTCCTATATGCAAGTGACAATTTTAATGTGAAATAGAACAATTATGCCATTTATGATGGCATCAAAGGTACCAAATACCTAGGGAAATATACCTAAAGATATTCAAAATCTCTACAGACAAATCTATAACTGAATGAAACACTAGGAAAAGAGATTTTAAAAGACAGATAATAAATGATGGCATATACATGTTCATAGATTGGAGGACTCACTTTTTAAAAGATGTAAATGTTCCTAAATATGAAGGGTAAAATCAATGAAATCTATATAAAATTCCCTGGAAGATGTGTATCAGTATGTGTAGGGAGTAAGGGGAATGTGGAAATTGACAATTGGTTCTAAAATTTATAAGAAATTCATGTACAGCTAAAAACTTTGAAGAACAAAATTGGAGGATTTATGCTTATAGATATCCAATTGATGATTATGATGCTGTGGTGTTGGTAGAGAGACAAATAGATCAGTGAAACAACACAGGAAGTTCAGAAGCATACACAAGCATGTAACAGTGTTCAAGTTTTGAAAAAGTGGTCACTGAAATGGTCTTGGAAGAATATCTTCATGAGCTTAAAGGGGAACATTTTACCAACTGCAAAGGAAAAAAATTGACATGTTGGACTATATTAAAAGTAGGAAATTCTCTTCATTGAAAGATACCAGTTTAAGATTCAAAAAGCCAGTATATTTATAACCCATATAACTGACAAAGCAGTGTATCCAGAATATGTGAAAAGTACCTATAAATTAAAGAGAAAGGATTGAAAGCTCAAGAAGGGACAAGAGATTTTTTAATAACCTTCATAAATGTGAATATAAAAATACCTAATAATCCTATAGAAAGATGCACAACCTCATTCGTAACTACAGAAATTCAGATTAAATCTATGATGTAGGTGGTCCCTAGAATACAACTGAAAAGACTGAAAATGTGCAATATTATTGGCAAGGATATAGAGAAATGGAGCTTTCATATGCTCCTTATTAAGGTGTATATTGATAGGACAACTACCTTGGAAAAATATTTGTCAGTATCTAACAAATTTGCCTATATGCATATCCATTGATCCTACAGTACCACTGTTATATATACCCAACAGAAAGGCGCATGTATATTTAGTAAAACATGTAGAAAAGAAAATTGGTAAAAGCATTATTCATAATATCCCAAACTTGGAAACAACCCAAATGCTACTTAACAATGAAGTAGATAAATGAGTTATCTCTTTATACAATGGCATATACAGGAAAGAAAGAGGGACTGCTGCTATAGAAAACACCGAACACATGGAACAAAAGAAACCAGATATAAAAGAATATATACTGTATGATTCTATTTGAAAAAACAGGCACATAATCTTTTGTTGGATAGTCATTATCTTTTAGGAAAAGTTAGTGGAGTCTCTGGGGTAATGAATATACAGTATTACTGGGTCTTTGTGTCAATGCAGGAGACGCAGGTTTGATCCTTGGGTCAGGAAGATCCCCTGGAGAAAGAAATGACTACCCATTCCAGTGTTCTTGCCTGGGAAGTCTCATGGACACAGGAACCTGATGGGCTACAGTCCATGGAGTCGCAAAGAAGTGGATATTACTTAGTGACTGAACATGCATGCACGTGCTTTATGTACATATATTCACTCAGTTAATTGCTATTGCTGTTCACCTACGATTTGTTTAGTTTTGCTGCCAAAATCTTGACTCTCTATGCACTGATGCTGAACTCAAATATGGAGACAGTTATGGAGGAGAAGGAAAGAGTGGCTTCATTCCTTTGCCATGCAAAGAATAGAGTAGGCTAACACCTTAAGAACTCTATCCTCCCTCCCTGATGAATCAGTTCAATTCATTTTGTCCCTCAGTTGTGTCCGACTCTTTGCGACCCCACGAATCGCAGCATGCCAGGCCTCCCTGTCCATCACCAACTCCCAGAGTTCACTCAAACTCACATCCATTGAGTCAGTGATGCCATCCAGCCATCTCATCCTCTGTCATCCCCTTCTCCTCCTGCCCCCAATCCCTCCCAGCATCAGAGTCTTTTCCAGTGAGTCAACTCTTCGCATAAGGTGGCCAGAGTACTGGAGTTTCAGCTTCAGCATTAGTCCTTCCAATGAATATTCAAGGCTGATTTCCTTTCAGATGGACTGGTTGGATCTCCTTGCAGTCCAAGGGACTCTCGTGAGTCTTCTCCAGCACCACAGTTTGGCGCTCAGGCTTCTTTATGGTCCAACTCTCACATTCATACATGACTACTAGAAAAACAATAGCTTTGACTATATGGACCTTTGTCAGCAAAGTAGTGTCTCTGCTTTTTAATACGCTGTCTAGGTTTGTCATAACTTTTCCTCCAAGGAGCAAACGTCTTTTAATTTCATGGCTGCAGCCGCTATCCGCAGTGATTTTGGAGCCCAGGAAAATAAAATCTGCCACCATTACCATTTTTCCCCCATCTATTTTCCTTGAAGTGATGAGGCTGGATGCCATGATCTTGGTGTCTTGAATGCTGACCTTTTAAGCCAGCTTATTCACTCTCCTCTTTCACAGTCATCAAGAGGCACTTTAGTTCTTCTTTGCTTTCTTCCATTAGGGTGGTATCATCTGCATATCTGGGATTGTTGATATTTCTCCTGGCAGTCTTGATTCCATCTTGTGATTCATGCAGCCTGGCATTTTGCATGGTGTACTCTGCATATAAGTTAAATAAGCAGGGTGACAATATACAGCCTTGTTGTACTCCTTTCCCAATTTTGAGCCAGTCCTTGTTCCATGTAAGATTCTATCTGTTGCTTCTTGACCCACATACAGGTTTCTCAGGAGACAGATAAGATGATCTGGTATTCCCATCTTTTGAAGAATTTCCCACAGTTTGTTGTGATTCACACCGTTAATGGCTTTAGCAGAGTCTGTTCAACATTCAGAAAACGAAGATCATGGCATCAGGTCCCATCACTTCATGGGAAATAGATGGGGAAACAGTGGAAACAGTATCAGTCTTTTATCTTTTTGGGCTCCAAAATCACTGCAGATGGTGATTGCCGCCTTGAAATTAAAAGACACTTACTCCTTGGAAGGAAAGTTATGACCAACCTAGATAGCATATTCAAAAGCAGAGACATTACTTTGCCAGCAAAGGTCCGTCTAGTCAAGGCTATGGTTTTTCCAGTGGTCATGTATGGATGTGAGAGTTGGACTGTGAAGGAAGCTGAGTGCTGAAGAATTGATGCTTTTGAACTGTGGTGTTGGAGAAGACTCTTTTTTTTTAATTTTTATTTTTACTTTATTTTACTTTACAATACTGTATTGGTTTTGCCATACATTGACATGAATCCATCACGGGTGTACATGCATTCCCAAACATGAACCCCCCTCCCACCTCCCTCCCCATAACATCTCTCTGGGTCATCACCGTGCACCAGTCCCAAGCATCCTGTATCCTGCGTCAGACATAGACTGGCGATTCGATTCTTACATGATAGTATACATGTTTCAATGCCATTCTCCCAAATCATCCCGCCCTCTCCCTCTGAGTCCAAAAGTCCGTTATATACATCTGTGTCTTTTTTGCTGCCTTGCATACAGGGTCGTCATTGCCATCTTTCTAAATTCCATATATATGCGTTAGTATACTGTATTGGTGTTTTTCTTTCTGGCTTACTTCACTCTGTATAATCGGCTCCAGTTTCATCCATCTCATCAGAACTGATTCAAATGTATTCTTTTTAACGGCTGAGTAATACTCCATTGTGTATATGTACCACAGCTTAAGACTCTTGAGAGTCCCTTGGACTGCAAGGAGATCCAACCAGTCCATCCTAAAGCAGATCAGTCCTGGATGTTCTTTGGAAGGAATGATGCTAAAGCTGAAACTCCAGTACTTTGGCCACCACAGGCAAAGAGTTGACTCATTGGAAAAGACTCTAATGCTGGGAGGGATCGGGGGCAGGAGAAGAAGGGGACGACAGAGGATGAGATGGCTGGATGACATCACAGACTTGATGGACGTGACTTTGAGTGAACTCCAGGAGTTGGTGATGGACAGGGAGGCCTGGCATGCTGTGATTCATGGGGTCGCAAAGAGTCAGACATAACTCAGTGACTGAACTGATTGAACTGATGAACCAGAAGTAAATGTTTTTCTGGAATTCCCTTGCTTTTTCTGTGATCCAGCTGATATTGGCAATTTGATCTCTGGTTCCTCTGTCTTTTCTCAATCCAGTTTGTATATCTGGAAGTTCTCTTTCACATACTGTTAAAGCCTAGCTTGAAGGATTTTGAGCATTACCTTGCTAGCCTGTGAAATGAATGCAATTGTGCAGTAGTTTGAACATTCTTTGCACTGCCCTTCTTTGGGATTGGAATGCAAACTGAGATTTTTCAGTCCCGTGGCCACAGCGTTTTCCAAATTTGCTGACATATTGAGTGCAACATTTTAACAGCATTGTCTTTTACTATGTTAAGTTGCTCAGCTGGAATTCTATCACCTCCACTATCTTGTTTGTAAGTAAGTAAGTAAGTGTTAGTCGCTCAGTCGTGCCGGACTCTTTGCGACCCCATTGACCACAGCTCACCAGGCTCCTCTGTCCATGAGATTTTCCAGGCAATGATACTGGAGTGGGTTGCCATTTCCTTCTCCTGGGGAATGTTCCCAACCCAGGGATCGAACCCAGGTCTCCTGCATTGCAGGCAGATTCTTTACTGACTGAGCTACAATCTTGTTACATCAAGTTTTTTTGAATAAAATAAAGATTTCAGAAATAGGTCCACATATGTATGACAGTTTGTTTCTGGCATAGGTGTTAAGGCAATTGAATGGGGGAAGGATACACTTCAATAAATGTTACTGGAACAATTGTATGGTAAAAAAAAAAATAGCCTACTCTTCACATCATATACAAAATTCAGCTTAAAAGGAATTATAGACCTAAATGTTAGGTAAGTATATAAAATCTCCTGAAGGATATATTGGATGAAATCTCTGTCATATTGGCTTTGACAAAGTTTCTTAAATAGTACAAAAAGCATGATTCATAAAAGAAAATAAAGACAAAAATAGACTCTTGTTCTTTGATAGACATGGTTAAGGAAATGAAATTGTCAGCCACAGAATGGGAGAAAATATTTTCAAGTCTTATTTTTGACAGACATCTTGTATTCAGAAAATCTGAAGCAATACTAAGAAGAAAACCCAATTTGTTTAATTAGGTGAAAGATTTAAAGAAATATGTAACAAATGAAAATATATGTATGAGCAATAATTATATGAAAAAATTATCAATATCACTAGTTATCAGAGAAATTAAAATTAAAGTGAGAATGATATACTCACTAGAATTGCTAAAACTTAAAAAAATAATAAATTTTGACAAATATATGAAGCAATTGCATTTTTCATACATTGCTAGTAAGGATGCAAACTGTTGTAGCCATTTAAAAAAAAATTATCAGTTAAGCATCAGCATTAAGCATACACTTATGACCCAGAAATCCCATCTCTAGGTATTTATCCAAGATAAATTTAAAAAATAGGTGAAAAAAGACTTTGTATTAGGGTTCTCCAGAGAAATGGAACCATTAGTATGTATATGTATGTGTGTGTATATAGATCGATAGATATTTGTTATAAGCAATTGTCTCATCATTGTGGAGTCTGAAAAATCTCGAGACCTGCAGTCAGCAAGCTGGAGGCCCAGAAAAGCAGAAGGTATAAGTTCTAGCTGGAAAGCTGGCAGGCTTGAGACTCAAGAAAAGCTGATGTTTCAGTCTGAGTCCAAAGGTGGAAAAGACCGATGTTTCAGCTCAATCAGGCAGGCAGAGTTCCCTCTTATTTGAGAGAACGACAGGAGTTTTGTCATATTCAGGCCTTCATCTGATTGGATGAGAGCCACACACATTAGGAGGACAATCTGCCTTAGTGTACAGATTCAAATATTAATCTCATTGAAAAATGCCTTCACAGACACATTCAAAATAATGTTTCACCAAATATCTGTGCACTCCATGGTCCAGTCAAGTTGACACACAAAAATTAACCATCACAGACTAACGCACAGATTTCCAAAGTAGCATTATTTATATCAGCTCCAACCTGGAAGAAAAAGACTAAGTATTCTATAACTGGTGATTGAATAAACAAACTATGGTGTATCCATACTATGGAATAATAGTAATAAAAAAGGAAAATACTGATACATAATATTACAATATTTTGATTATAACATGGATGAGTCTTAAAAACATGATGCTAAGTTAGAGTAAACTGACTTAGTAAAACACAAAAGGCTGCATAGTATATGATACTGTTTATATCAAATTCTAAAAAAGAAAAAAATTAGTGATATAAAGCAGAGCAGTAGTTGTTGCTTGGGGCAATGGATGAGGGAAACAAATACAAGGTGTCACTAGGGAACTTTCTGAATTGATTTAAAAATTGTCTATCATATTCATGAGAATGGCTAGAAACATATATAATTGCAAAACTTATCAAACTATACACTTAATGTAGATGTATTTTATTGTATGTAAACTGTCAATGAAGCTAGAGAAAAGATGCTAATTAGAGCATTGTTTGTGAAAGTACAAATAGAATATTTTATAATAGTTACATTAAGACATTTCAGTGGAATGAACTATTATGCCCTCATGAGAATGATAGAATTTAACAGATAGTTGGAATCATACATGGTTGGTATGCTGTGATTGAAACTATTCCAAAAAAATCACACATTTCAAAAGAAACTAAAAGGGGAGCATATGCATTCACAAATAGTTGTTTTAAGGAAATGGAAAAGTATATATTTAAAAATTCAGGGACTTCCCTGATGGTCCAGTGGCTAAGACTCTGTGCTCCTTACGCAGGGGACCTGGGTTTACTCTCCGGTCAGGGAACTGGATCTCACATACTGCAACTAAAGAAAAAAAAGAAAAAAAGATCCTGAATGAAAATATTTGGGGGGCGAATGGATATATGTATATTTATGGCTGAGTCCCTTCACTGTTCACCTGAAACTATCACAGCATTGTTAATTGGCTATACCCCAATACAAAATAAAAAGTTTAAAAGATTTTCATTTAAATTATTGTGATAAATGCAGTCTAAAATGAAATAAAATAATTAGATATTACAGGTTCTATAACCTCATTAATACATCCAACATCTAGTCTCAGTTTCCCCCATTTTAAAAACTGAAAGACACATCTCCCAAAGGAGCTTCAAGGTTGGAAAACCAGTGATACACAGGGACTGTGGCATTATTTTAAATTCTTTAAAAATGAAGCTTGTATAAATATGAGGAAGATGCAAATATATAATGAAAATATATTAAAAAAATTGTTTCCCATTATTCTTATCCCATTTTATGACAAGGTTTCTCTTTGTTTTTTTCAGTTGCTTTATATCTTTCATGACATATCAGCATTAATGGGGAAAATGCTTACATCTGACATGAACACAAGTGCTTTTATTGGGTACACTATTATTTGTTATGCCCGACGGTTTCACATTTGGTTAGATACTCCCTGTGCCTAAATCATTCACTGTTAATGACTTAGGCACTGGAGGCACATTAAAGCTTTTAACCACTAAGAAATCACAGGTCTTTTAGGAAATTGCTGCTGCCATGCATAATTTGGTACTCATGGCACTCACCTGTGCCTATAGCAATTAGCGATTTCCCTACTGATTCCACAACATCCTGAAAGAGTTAATGGACCTCTCTAACAGTGCAGCTTCCTAACAGGATCAGATAAATTGTTTCAGTACAGTCTAGTCAAATTTCTTGTTTTATTTTTTCTTTGATTGAAGTTGCTGCTGTACAATGTTGTGTTAGTTTCTGCAATACAGCAATGTGAATCAGCTATATATATATGTGTGTGTGTATGTATATATATACATCCCCTCTTTTTTGAATTTCTTTTTCATTTATATCACCATGGAGCACCCAGTCAAATTCCCTAAGAGAAGGGATTGGCAGAGGATGAGTTGATTGGATAGCATTATGGACTCAATGGACATGAGTTAGAGCAAACTCTGGGAGAAAGTAAAGGACAGGGAAGCCTGGCATGATGTAGTCCATGGGATTGCAAAGAGTTGGACACGACTTAGCAACTGAACAACAAAACAACAGCAATATAGCATGTTCTCGTTAATTATCTGTGTTATGCTGCTGCTGCTGCTGCTGCTGCTGATGCTGCGTCGCTTCAGTCGTGTCCGACTCTGTGCAAACCCATAGATGGTAGCCCACCAGGCTCCCTCTCTGGGATTCTCTAGGCAAGAACACTGGAGTGGGTTGCCATTTGCTTCTCCAATGCATGAAAATGAAAGGTGAAAGTGAAGTCGCTCAGTCATGTCTGACTGTTTGTGACCCCGTGGACTGCAGCCTACCAGGCTCCTCCGTCCATGGGATTTTCCAGGCAAAAGGACTGGAGTGGGGTGCCATTGCCTTCTCCTATCTGTGTTATACATAGTAGTATATATGTGTCAATCTGAATATCCCAATTCATCCTACCCCACTTTCCCCCCTTGGCATCCATGTTTGTTCTCTACATCTGTGTCTCTATTTCTGCTTTGCAAATAAGTTCATCTATACCATTTTTCTAGATTCCACATATATGTATTAATATTCAATATTTGTTTTCCTCTTTCTGTCTTACTTCAGTCTGTATGACAGCCTCTAGGACATGTTTCTGCAAATGACATAATTCATTCCTTCTTATGGCTACATAATATTCCATTGTGTGTGTGTGTATATATATATCTCACATCTTCTTTATCCATTCATCTGTCAGTGGACACTTAGGTTGCTTCCATGTCCTGGCTATTATAAATAGTGCTGCAGTGAACACTGGAGTTACATGTATCTTTTTGAATTATGGTTTTCTCTGGGTATATGCCCAGGAGTGGGTTTTCTGCGTCATATGGTAGTTCTGCTTTTTAAAGGAGCCTCCATACTGTTCTCCAAAGTGGCTGTATCAATTTACATTCCCACCGTTTCTTAATAGAAATAAAAAATAACTGAGTTATTGGCATTCTGGTTTACTTGATACCAATGAAGATCAACATAACACATTGAAGTCATGCAATGTTTGCTTTAAAAAGTTAAATAATAATGCTAAAAGCTCTGAGATAGGAAAACAAGAATTCTATTCTGAAGAAAGGGATAGAGTTAATCTAACACTAAGCATCTTAGAAATTCTGGCTGTACTTGTAGCTAGAATGAGGTAGAAATGACCTAGGGAAAAAAATAGAGTTGTGAATTTCCCTACTTTTTGTCCTTATTACATCACAGTTTGAGGCAGTGATATCTCCCACCCCAACCCCAAGTTATTTTCCTGCACCAGTTCCTTTTGTATCAATAACTTTCCCTTACGCATTATTATCTTTTTAAATTTTACTGACATTTGTTGTCAAAGGCACTGTTCTAAATTTTTGACAAATGTTAAAGCAAATATTAAAATATTCAGTTTAGTTCAGTCACTCAGTCGTGTCTGACTCTTTGCGACCCCATGAATCACAGCACGCCAGGCCTCCCTGTCCATCACCAACTCCTGGAGTTCACTCAGACTCACGTCCATTCAGTCTGTGATGCCATCCAGCCATCTCATCCTCGGTCGTCCCCTTCTCCTCCTGCCCCCAATCCCTCCCAGCATCAGAGTCTTTTCCAATGAGTCAACTCTTTGCATGAGGTGGCCAAAGTACTGGAGTTTCAGCTTTGGCATCATTCCTTCCAAAGAAATCCCAGGGTTGATCTCCTTCAGAATGGACTGGTTGGATCTCCTTGCAGTCCAAGGGACTCTCAAGAGTCTTCTCCAACACCACAGTTCAAAAGCATCAATTCTTCGGCGCTCAGACTTCTTCACAGTCCAACTCTCACATCCATACATGACCACAGGAAAAACCATAGCCTTGACTAGATGGACCTTTGTTGGCAAAGTAATGTCTCTGCTTTTGAATATGCTATCTAGGTTGGTCATAACTTTTCTTCCAAGGAGTAAGCGTCTTTTAATTTCATGGCTGCAGTCACCATCTGCAGTGATTTTGGAGCCCCCCAAAATAAAGTCTGACACTGTTTCCACTGTTTCCCCATCTATTTCCCATGAAGTGATGGGACCGGATGCCATGATCTTCATTTTCTGAATGTTGAGCTTTAAGCCAACTTTTTCTCTCTCCTCTTTCACTTTCATCAAGAGGCTTTTTAGTTCCTCTTCACTTTCTGCCCTAAGGGTGGTGTCATCTGCATATCTGAGGTTCTTGAGATTTCTCCCGGCAATCTTGATTCCAGCTTGTGTTTTTTCCAGTCCAGCATTTCTCATGATGTACTCTGCATAGAAGTTAAATAAGCAGGGTGACAATATACAGCCTTGACGTACTCCTTTCCCTATTTGGAACCAGTCTGTTGTTCCATGTCCAGTTCTAACTGTTGCTTCCTGACCTGCATACAGATTTCTCAAGAGGCAGGTCAGGTGGTCTGGTATTCCCATCTCTTTCAGAATTTCCCACAGTTTATTGTGATCCACACAGTCAAAGGCTTTGACATAGTCAATAAAGCAGAAATAAATGTTGTTCTGGAACTCTCTTGTTTTTTCCATGATCCAGCGGATGTTGGCAATTTGATCTCTGGTTCCTCTATCTTTTCTAAAACCAGTTTGAACATCAGGAAGTTCATGGTTCACGTATTGCTGAAGCCTGGCTTGGAGAATTTTGAGCATTACTTTACTAGCATGCGAGATGAGTGCAATTGTGTGGTAGTTTGAGCATTCTTTGGCATTGCCTTTCTTTGGAATTGGAATGAAAACTGACCTTTTCCAGTCCTGTGGCCACTGCTGAGTTTTCCAAATTTGCTGGCATATTGAGTACAGCACTTTCACAGGATCATCTTTCAGGATTTGGAAGAGCTCAACGGGAATTCCATCACCTCCACTAGCTTTGTTTGTAGTGATGCTTTATAAGGCCCACTTGACTTCACTTTCCAAGATGTCTGGCTCTAGATTAGTGATCACATCATCATGATTATCTGGGTCGTGAAGATCTTTTTTGTACAGTTCTTCTGTGTATTCTTGCCACCTCTTCTTAATATCTTCTGCTTCTGTTAGGTCCAGACCATTTCTGTCCTTTATCGAGCCCATCTTTGCATGAAATGTTCCCTTGGTATCTCTCATAAGAAATGGATATTACTGATATCTCTAATTTACATTTGAGAAACCAGAGCTGGGAAGACATTGAATAACTTTCCCTTACTTGTGGATCTGGATCCTGCATCTGTACTCTCAACCATTGAGTTAAAGTGCCTTAACACTTTATAACTTTTTATAATCCACTCCTGGTATCAAGAATAGATCTGTCATTAGTTACTTATGATTCCCATTGCCCCTCATATATTATTTTCCTTAGGAATTATGGCGCATCATCCCTTGTGGACCTAAAAATATATAGTTTCCACAGTAAATGTATTTTAAGTCTGCAGCATGCAGGTGAGGAGGTATTTTCAGAAAACTTTTTACCCAGAAATATATGCCTTTGAAGTTTTTTTTTTTTAAATTTATCTATGTTTTTCTACTTTAAACATGTTTTATACGGTGGCTAAAGGCTTTTTATCCATGAGACTAAAGTAATATGGACTCAAGCCCAATAGAATCTGCGGCACCAACATTGACAGTTACTTCAAAATTCAGAGTAGTAAAGATTGGTAGGTTGGAAAGCGCTTGTCAATACATTCCATCTCTCAGAAAACATAATTTTCTCAAATATCTGAACCCTTACAACTATTACTTTTGAAATCTCTGTAGTTCATTCACACACAACACCTTCTGTAATAATGTTGGCTGCCAAAAATTACTTTCACCAAAATAAAATACTTTCTAAATCTTAGTGATGTTAAAAAACAATAATTTATGCAATAGAAATAAACATTTCCCATAAGTCAGAAAGAGAAAAAAATATGGTATATTAACACATGTATGTGGAATCTATAAAAATGGTATAGATGATGTTATTTGCAAAACAGAAATAGAGACACAGACATATAGGACAAACTTACGGGTGCGAAGGGGGAAAGTGGGAGTGGAATGAATTGGGAGATTAAATTGACATATATACACTACTATGCATAAAATAGATATTAATAACTAATTAGAACAGAATGTATAGTACAGGGAACTCTACTCAATACTCTGTGGTGACCTAAATGGAAGGAAATCCAAAATAGAGGGGATATATGGATACGTAGGCTTGATTGACTTTGCTGTACACAGAAAATGACACAACAGTGTAAAGCAACTATATACCAATTTTAAAAAAAGAAAGAAATATTTCCCTACTAAATTGAGCATACATAGGGAAAAGTTCTTTGGAACTGAAAGCAAATCGCTAGGAAAGGAATTGCTAAGCAGGCTTTTTTGTCTTCTTAGTATATGTAAATTTAGGTAAAAGATGTACTAGGCACACTAAAACTGTCTCAAGGGGAGGGAGTGGTGGATTAGCATATATTTAGAATCTGCTTTGTACAATAAAGGGTTAAAAATCATTCCAACATCTTCATTTCTTAGAACAATCTATCTTTTTAAATATTTAAAGAAGAAAAAGCAATTAGGGTTATGGGAGAAACCATTAGAAGGAATCATTTTGCATTTTCCTTTCTTTCCCACTCGAATTTGCTCTTTGCCTAACATCAGTTCCCTGGTCTAAAATAAATATTAACAGCAAAGAACATAAAATGAGAAATGCACATTAAAGTGATGAATAACATAACCACATTTATTTAGAAATATATTCCAATATCAAACAGCAAAATTCAGCAATGCAAAACTGCAATTACCTTTGCACAAACCTAATATAAAATGAATTTGCTGTCCAAGAGAAAACAAACTTTTGAAAAGTGTAGTTTTCAATTGTTAATTGCATTAAATACCATCACTGGATCACAGTCCATGTTTCCTTTCACTACTCTGGCCTTTAATAGGTTTCCAGGCCAGGGATGGCCCAAGTCAATGTGCTGTTTCATTGAAATACAAATAAATGTTAATATCAAAGTAAGTCCCTTAATCAATGAAAATTAGCATATTCATTAATTAGCATGTGTGAAGCATATGCCCCCCCACCGAAAAAAAATCTTCTAATATCAGCTATCATTACATACAGGGGTCACAAGACCCAAGCAAGTAATAAGCATGCTCCATCATCATGCCTCAAAAGAAGCCACTTATCTCCATCCTTGACTTCTTTTTGAGGTAGGAAGAAAGAGGCATTAATTTTTTAATCTTTTGACTGTGACATCTTAGTTCCTCAACCAGGGACTGAACCTACGCCCCCTGCATTGGCAGCTCAAATCCAAACCAGTGGACTGCCAGGGAAGCCCTGAGGCATTAATTTTTTAAAACACATTTTGTAATGATGATACAAGTCAGATGTACCTCCCAGTGGCCATGTTTGCCACTAGTTATTCCCTGCCTAATATTGAAACTAATACAGAGGAAATTAGAGCTTAAATGTGGAGAGAAAGGTAGATTCACCTGAATGTATTCATTTATCATTTTGATAAAGCCATATTTATGATTAATAGCCTTATAGGTAGAAGAAAGACATTTTCAAGGAGAAAGTAGTGATTCCGTTAATGGTAGCAGGGGTTGTGACTGGGGTAGATAAAGGTGAATATGTTCAATTCAGAGACAAATAACATGGGAAATTTGAATGTGAATTTTAATTTAATTTAATGTGAGTTTTAAATTCAAATTCAAATTTCCCATGTTAGGAAATGTCAAATCATCCACCATTCAAAAAACAAAGATCATGGCATCCTATCCTATCACTTCATGGCAAATAGCTGGGGAAACAATGGAAACAGTGAGAGACTGTTTTTTGGGGCCCCAAAATCACTGCAGATGGTGACTGCATTCATGAAATTTAAAAAGACGCTTGCTCCTTGGAAGAAAAGCTGTGACCAACCTAGACAGCATATTAAAAAGCAGAGACATTACTTTGCTGACAAAGGTTTGTTTAGTCAAAGCTTTGGTTTTTCTGATAGTCATATATGGATGTGAGAGTTGGACTATAAAGAAAGTTGAGCACCAAAGAGTTGATGCTTTTGAACTGTGGTGTTGGAGAAGACTTTTGAGAGTCCCTTAGATTCAAGGAGATTTAACCAGTCCATCCTACAGGAAATCAGTCCTGAATATTCATTGGAAGGAGTGATGCTGAAGCTGAAACTCCAATACTTTGGCCACCTGATGCGAAGAACTGACTGATTGGAAAAGACCCTGATGCTGGGAAAGATTGAAGACGAGAGGAGAAGGGGACAACAGAGGATGAGATGGTTGGATGGCATCACTGACTTGATGAACATGAGTTTGAGCAAGCTCCGGGAGTTGATGATGATCAGGGAAGCCTGGCGTGCTGTAGTCCATGGGGTCGCAAAGAGTTGGACATGACTGAGCGACTAAACCAAACTGAACTGAACATGGGAAATTAGAAACAATGAGAAAAGTTCTATATGCTTTACAACCATGATCTTCCATTCTGTCTTTATCAGAATTTGTATTTCACTTTAAATGATATTAAACTGAATGAACTTTCTCTCTCTCTCTCTCTCTTTTTTTTTTTTTTTTAATCAAATGGTAATCTATATACTTGAACACTGGATCCCATCAGGGCTTGCCTGCACAAGGATTTAATTTTTTATATTACTCTTTTTCTTCCTGCATCAGGTGCCAATAAACTATGACCCGCAATCTGAATTCTGCCTTTCATCTGTTAGTAACGTTTTATTGGAAGGCAACCGTGGCCATTCACTTACATATTATCTGCGATTACTTTTGTGCTACAAGGACAGAACTTAGTAGCTGTGAAAGAGACCATATGGCCCTGAAAGTTGAAAATATTTAGTATCAGATTCTTTAGAGAAAATGTTTGCCAACTGATGTCTGTCATCCTTAATTTTTTTTTTTTTCATCTTGGTTAAATTATTTCAGTTAGCAAATAAACAGCCTGTAATATTTCTTATTAAAAGTGGTACATCTCCTGACTCTTTACCTCCTTCAGTTACTGTCCCATTTCTCTACTTCCCCTTGCAGAAAATATACTCAAAAAGCTTGCACATTTCCTAGTTGTTTCCACCTTTTCTTGTCTATTTTTTCTTGAAATCCACTGAAGAGCTTGTTTCAACCATTTTATAAAAACTACTCTTTCAAGGTCATCAATAGTGCACATGATTCCAGTTTCACTAGCTAATTTTTAGTCCTCATCTTATTTCATTCATTAGCAACCTTTGACATATTATGTTAATCCAATTTTCTTGGAACAATTACTTGATTTTCCTAATACCTAATGGGTCATTTACATTATACTCAAGTCACTTTTCCTGGTTCCTCCTTGTTTTTATGACTCTTCAACTTGGGAGTACTCCAAGATTCAGTCTTCAGTCCTTTTTCTGCAGTTGTTAATATTTCCTTCATAATTTCATCCAGGATCATGGCTCCACTATGCTGAGGCCTATGTGAAAAGTGTTGTGTTAGTCACTCAGTCATGTCTTACTCTTTGTGACCTCACAGGTTGTAGCCCACCAGGCTCCTCTGCCCATGGAATTCTGTATACAAGAGTACTGGACTTTGTAGCCAGTCCCTTCTCCAGGGGATCTTCCGACCTAGGGATCAAACCCAGGTCACCTGCATTGGCAGGTGGGTTCTTTACCACTGAGCCACCAGGGAAGCCCATGTGCCTAATTACAGAGCCTCAAAATAAAATAGGAATTGAGAGCACTCTTGGTGGCTCATCTGATAAAGAATCCACCTGCAGTGCAGGAGACCTTGGTTCAATACCTGGGTTGGGAAGATCCCTTGGCAAAGGGAATGGCTACCCACTCCAGTATTCTGGCCCGGAGAATTCCAAGGACTGTATAGTTCATGAGGTCACAAAGAGTTGGACACAACTGAGCTACTTTCACTTTCACTGTATTAGGGCTTCCCTTGTAGCTCAGTTTGTAAAGAATATGCTTACAATACAGGAGACCCAGGTTCGATTCCTGGGTCAGGAAGATCCCCTGGAGAAGGAAATGGCAACCCACTCCAGTATTCTTGCCTGGAAAATCCCATGGAAAGAGGAGCCTGGCAGGCTAAAGTCCACGGGGTTGCAAGAGTAGGACATGACTTAACGAATAAACCACCACCAAGGAGAATAAAAAGATACTTCCAGATACTTTAAGCAGATTTTAACTCATTTTCTCAAAAATCCCCACAGAATAACTAGCCAAAATTTAGCTAAATCTTAGATATTTGGAACCATACTATAAACCACTGTGACTTGATTTATATTTATAGAACACTATAACAGACTACTGCATAATATACAATTTTCTCAAGTGTATATGGTAAATTCACAAAGATAAACTGTATGCTGAGCCATAAAAAGAGCCTTAAAATTAAATATATTGAAATCATTCAGAGTATATTCTCTAACCACAATAGAATTAAATTAGAAATTAATAATAAGACATCTAGGTAAACCACACACACACAAGAACGTACACCAAAAAGTGCCAAGAGGAAATTTAATAGCTTAAAATACATATTTTTAGTAAAGAATTGAGGTCTAAATTCCTTGAACTAAGGTTCCATCTCATGAAAGTAGAAAAACAAGAAAAAGTCAGCCTTAAACCATTAGAAATATGAAAATGGTAAAGGTGAAGTAAATATGAAAATAATAGCAATCAAGAGATTATAAAACAGATTAAATAATGGAGATAATAAAGCCAAAATCTGGTTTTGGGGTAAAGATGAATGAAATCCACAACCTCTGGCTATACTAGTCAAGATTTAAAAAAAAAAAAAAAAGATAGGATACAGTTCAACAGCATCATGAATGAAAAAGTGGATATCACTGCAGATCCTACAGACATTAAAAAAATAATAAAAGAATGTCACTAACAACTTTATGGAAACAAATTTTAAAACTGAGATGAAGTGACAAATTCCTTGAAAGACTCAAACTATCAAACTCAGTCAAGAATATACGGATAATCTGAATAGTGTTATATCTATGTATTACTGAATTTGAATTTATAGTTAATAATCTTCCCAGTGAGAAAACTCCAGTCTCTGATGGTTTTCTTGTTGAATCTTAAAGAACATTTAGGAAATAAGTGAGACCAATCACAAACTCTTTCAGAAAATAAAGTGTGAGGGAATACTTTTCATACTCATTTTATGAGGCCGGCATTACCTTCATGTCACAGGCACACAACAATATTAGAAGAAAACTATGGCATAATATCCCTTAAAAATGTAAATGCAAAATCCTAAACGGAAGATCAGTACATCTAATCCAGGTATGTATAAGAAGATAAGAAATCATGACTAAATAGAATTTACCTCCAGAATGCATGTTTTCAGTTCAGTTCAGTTGCTCAGTCATGTCTGACCCTTTGCCAACCCATAAACCTCAGCACGTCAGGCCTCCCTGTCCATCACCAACTCCTGGAGTCCACCCAGACCCATGTCCATAGAGTCGGTGAAGCCGTCCAACCGTCTCATTCTCTGTCGTCCCCTTGTCTTCCTGCCCTCAATCTTTCCCAACATCAGGGTCTTTTCAAATGAGTCAGCTCTTTGCATCAGGTGGCCAAAGGATTGGAGTTTCAGCTTCAACATCAGTCCTTCCAATGAACACCCAGGACTGATCTCCTTTAGAATGGACTGGTTGGATCTCCTTGCAGTCTAAGGGACTCAAGAGTCTTCTCCAACACCACAGTTCAAAAGCATCAGTTCTTCGGCACTCAGCTTTCTTTATAGTCCAACTCTAACATCCATACATGACCACTGGAAAAACCATAGTTTTGACTAGACAGACCTTTGTTGACAAAGTAATGTCTCTGCTTTTGAATATGCTATCTAGGCTGGTCATAACTTTCTTCCAAGGAGTAAGTGTCTTAATTTCATGGCTGCAATCACTATCTGCAGTGATTTTGAAGCACAAAAAAATAAAGTCAGCCACTGTTTCCCCATCTATTGTCCATGAAGTGATAGGGCCAGATGCCATGATCTTAGTTTTCTGAATGTTGAGCTTTAAGCCAACTTTTTCACTCTCCTCTTTCACTTTCATCAAGAGGCTCTTTAGTTCTTCTTCACTTTCTGCCATACGGGTGGTGTCATCTGCATATCTGAGGTTATTGATATTTATCCCGGCAATCTTGACTCCAGCTTGTGCTTCATCCAAGCCCAGCGTTTCTCATGATGTACTCTGCATAGAAGTTAAATAAGCAGAGTGACAATATACAGTCTTGATGTACTCCTTTTCCTATTTGGGAAAAGTCTGTTGTTCTATGTCCAGTCCAGAGTGCATGTTTTATATTCAGTTCAGTTCAGTTCAGTTGCTCAGTTGTGTCTGACTCTTTGTGATCCCATGAATTGCAGCACGCCAGGCCTCCCTGTCCATCACCAACTCCAGGAGTTCACTCAAATTGACATCCATCGAGTCAGTGATGCCATCCAGCCATCTCATTCTGTTGTCCCCTTCTCCTCCTGCCATCAATCTTTGCCAGCATCAGGCTCTTTCAAATGAGTCAGCTCTTCGCATCAGGTGGCCAAAGTATTGGAGTTTCAGCTTTAGCATTGTTCCTTCCAAAGAACACCCAGGACTGATCTCCTTTAGAATGGACTGGTTGGATCTCCTTGCAGTCCAAGGGACTCTCAAGAGTCTTCTCCAGCAACACAGTTCAAAGCATCAGTTCTTCAGCATTCAGCTTCCTTCACAGTCCAACTCTCACATCCGTACATGACTACTGGAAAAACCATAGCCTTGACTAGACGGACCTTTGCTGGAAAAAGTAATGTCTCTGCTTTTTAATATGCTCTCTAGGCTGGTCATAACTTTCCTTCCAAGGAGTAAGCATCTTTTAATTTCATGGCTGCAGTTACCATCTGCAGTGATTTTGGAGCCCAAAAAGATAAAGTCTGACACTGTTTCTACTGTTTCCCCATCTATTTCACAGGAAGTGATTGAACCACATGCCATGATCTTAGTTTTCTGAATGTTGAGCTTTAAGCCAACTTTTTCACTCTCCTCTTTCACTTTCACGAAGAAGTTTTTTAGTCCCTCTTCACTTTCTGCCATAAAAGTGGTGTCATCTGCATATCTGTTTCTCCCGGCAATCTTGATTCCAGCTTGAGCTTCTTCCAGCCCAGCATTTCTCATGATGTACTCTACATAGAGGTTAAATAAGCAGGGTGACAATATACAGCGTCGACATACTCCTTTTCCTATTTGGAACCAGTCCATTGTTCCATGTCCAGTTCTAACTGTTGCTTCCTGACCTGCATACAGGTTTCTCAAGAGGCAGGTCAGGTGGTCTGGGATTCCCATCTCTTGAAGAATTTTCCACAGTTCATTATGATCCACACAGTCAAAGGCTTAGGCATAGTCAATAAAGCAGAAATAGATGTTTTTCTGGAACTCTCTACCTTTATCCGTGATCCAGCGGATGTTGGTGATTTGATCTCTGGTTCTTCTGCCTTTTCTAAAAGCAGCTTGAACATCTGGAAGTTCACGGCTTATGTATTGCTAAAGCCTGGCTTGGAGAATTTTGAGCATTACTTTACTAGCATGTGAGATGAGTGCAATTGTTTGGTAGTTTGAGCATTCTTTTAATATTAAGATAATCAATTAATGTAATTCAAAAGTATATTCAGAAAATGAAGGAGAAGATTTCATTATTTTAAGATTCAGAAAAATTATTTTACAAAGACAAGTATCTATTTATGATAAAAATACCCATCAAAGTATAAATAGAGCTTCTTTTGAATTTAATAAAAGGCATCTGTAAAAACTGAAAAACCCACAGCTAACATCATACATTTTTATTTTTTTAGGTTTTATTTTATATTTGAGTATGTGCTCAGTTGTTCAGTTGTGTCCTACTCTTTGTGACCCCATTAACTGTAGCCCACTAGGCTCCTCTGTCCATGGGATTTTCCAGACAGGAATACTGGAGTGATTGCCATTTCCATCTCCAATATTGGAGTATAGTTGATTAAATATATGTTAGTTTTACATATACAGTAAAGTTTTTCTGTGCTCCAAAACCACTGCAGATGTTGATTTCAGCCAGGAAATTAAAAGATGCTTACTCCTTAGAAGGAAAGTTATGACCAACCTAGACAGCATATTAAAAAGCAGAGACATTACTTTGCCAACAAAGGTCTGTCTAGTCAAGGCGATGGTTTTTCCAGTGGTCATATGTGGATGTGAGAGTTGGACTGTAAAGAAAGCTGAGAGCC
Organism: Capricornis sumatraensis; assembly: GCF_032405125.1. Classification (NCBI taxonomy): domain Eukaryota; kingdom Metazoa; phylum Chordata; class Mammalia; order Artiodactyla; family Bovidae; genus Capricornis; species Capricornis sumatraensis. Next base: position 116,898,382 of record NC_091092.1, read on the forward strand.
AAAGAAGTGATGCTTTTGAACTGTTGTGTTGGAGAAGACTCTTGAGAGTCCCTTGGACTGCAAGGAGATCCAACCAGTCCATCCTAAAGGAGATCAGTCCTGGGTGTTCATTGGAAGGACTGATATTGAAGCTGATACTCCATACTTTGGCCACCTGATGCAAAGAGCTGACTCATTGTAAAAGACCCTGATGCTGGCAGAGATTGAGGGCAGGAGGAGAAGGGGACAACAAAGGATGAGATGGTTGGATGGCATCACCAACTCGATGGACATGGGTTTGGGTGGACTCCAGGAGTTGATGATGGACAAGGAAGCCTTGCAAAGAGTCAGACATGGCTGAGTGACTGAACTGAACTGAACTGAAAGTGATTTAATTATACATATATCTATTTTTCAAATTCTTTTCCCTTTTAAGTTATTACAGAAAATTGAATTGAGTTTTCATGTGCTATACTGTAGGTCTTTGTAGATTATCTATTTTAAATATAGTAGTCTGTATATGTGTGTGTTAATCTCAAACCTGCCTCACCTATTATACCCCCTCACCTTTCCCCTTTGCTAACCATAAATTTTTTCTATGTCTGTGAGTCTATTTCCAATTTGTAAATAAGTTTATTTCTATCATTTTTATGATTTCACATGTAAGTAATATCATATGATATTTGTCTTTCTGTCTCTTATATCATTTAGTATAATTATCTCTAGGTCCACCCATGTTACTGCAAATAGTATTATTTTGTTCTTTTTATTGCCAGTAATATTCCATTGTATATGTACCACATCTTTATCCATTTGTTAATAAGCATTTAGATTGCTTTCATGCGTTGACATTGTAAATAGTGCTGCTGTGAGCATAGAGGTGCATGTATCTTTCAAATTAGATTTTATCCAAATATGTGCCCAGCAGTGGGATTGCTGGATTCTATGGTAGCTCTATATTTGGTTTTTTAAGGAACCTCCATACTGTTCTCCATCGTGGCTGTACCAATTTACATTCTCACCAACAGTGTGTTTTCTTTTCGTCATACCCTCTCCATTACTTATAAGTAAAAGTCTATTCTGACAGGTGTGAGGTGATATCTCATTATAGTTTTGATTTGCATTTCTGTGATAATTAGCAGCACATCATACTTAATCATGAAAGGATGAATGGTTTTCCCTAATATCAGACATAAAACAATATTCTCTTTCACCACTTGTCTAAAACTTTGTGTTGGAGGCCCTAGCCATAGCAGTGAAGGAACTAAAAAAAAAAAAAAAAAAAGAATCATAAAGTTGTTAAAGGGGAAAAAAAACCTGTGCCCATATGCAGATAACATCATTGTTTGATAGAAGAATCCTGAGGAATCTACAGAAGTTTACTGGAAAAAACAGTTAGTAAATTTAGCAAGATCATAGGGTAGAAAGTTAAGTGGCTCAGCTGGTAAAGAATCCACCTGCACTGCGGAAGACCTGGGTTTGATCCCTGGGTTGGGAGGATCCCCTGGAGAAGGGAAAGGGTACCCACTCCAGTATTCTGGCCTATAACCAAGCACGAGGCACTTAGTACAAAGAACGATAATATTTAAAATATTGAATTTATAAAAGTGCCCATGTCACCATATACTTAAGAATAAATTGAACGAAAGATGCATGAATCTTAGCAATTAAAACTAGAGAACACTGATAAGAAAATTAGAAATTAGTTAAATGAATTAAGAAATATCCTATAATTTTTTAATTGGAAGACTCAGTATAGATGATATACCAATTAAACTCAAATTGATCTATACTCTGTATTCAACAAAATCCCAATTAACGTTCTAGCAGATTTTTTTTTTTTTTTTGGTAAAAGTTAACAACTTGATAGTTAATTTTTAATTGTGGTTAGTAAAGGATAAGTTAAAAAGAAAAGAATAATTGATAAAATTTATGTTTCTGGTTTCTGGTTTGTTTCATTTCAATTATTTTTATAGTTTCTGAAAAATATTACAATTCACTAACTCTGCATTTGGTATACAAATTAACAGAGCACTAATAACACTTACTGAAAAGTATATAGAATTTGTGTACATCTCTCTTTATCACACGATATTGGACATTGTTGTCTTTTTCTCAACCCAGAAAGCCATCAGGAAACATAAAGATTATACATATCCAGACCTCTGGTTTTGAGGGAGAGGATTGTGTAAATGGTGAAAAAATGCTGCACAGTACAGATGTTAAAGGTGACACAGTAGACCTGCTTTAGCTTTTATCTAATAACCACTGCATTTTTTAATCACCTCTATAAAGTTCATTTGGGACTGTTTCCCTGTCAATCAGACTAGTGCAAAATTGTGACCTCAGTTTGTTTTGCTGCAAGTTTTTACCTCAAAGGAAATGCCAGTGAGCTTTTAACTGGGTGTTAGAGATTAGGTCAAATAAAGAGAATATTGTATACATTGTTTAAAAGAAAATATTTTCAAACTCTTCGTGGCACATGCAATGGTGCCCTCAACCCTGCTGACCTGATAAATGGATAATAGCAGATTAAGCATCCCAATTTAGTTGTGAAAATCTCCTTTTTGGGATAATAGGCTTTTGAACTTGACTCTAAATGTCTTCCCTACCATTGTGTTCTTTGTCAGAACTGCCTTATAGAGTCTATTTAAAGAGAGATTAAAGAATCAAACCCACAGAGGGTTTCTCAGTTAGATTTGCTGTTGCACTTGACAGGAAGTGGCTTATCAATTTTCTGGAGGCCTTTGGTTTAGAAAACTAGCATTTAGGATGAAAGGTAAAGCAAATGTCAAGGGCCCTTTGCTCATAACTTGTCCATGTTTATATGCCTTAAAGTATTTATTCTTTAAGAATATTTAATTAAGAATATATTTAAATTATATAGATTTTGGAAAACTACACAATTCCTTAAATAGAAACTATGAAGACTAGATACGATAGAATTAAAATGGAAACTGGCTTGTTTACGTATCCAGTCAAAATCCATTTTCATCAAAAACACAGCTGAACAAGGTGAAGCATCTTGTTCAAGGCCTCACAGCTAGTTAGAGTTTGTCTTGGCTGTCTTTCTAGTATGCCACCCAGTGCCCTACATTTAAAGTTTTGATAGCAATAGTAGTCTGCTGCTGCTGCAGCTGCTAAGTCGCTTCAGTTGTGTCCGACTCCTAGCGACCCCGTGGACTGCAGCCTACCAGGCTCCCCCATTCATGGGATTTTCCAGGCAAGAGTACCGGAGTGGGTTGCCATTGCCTTCTCCCAATAGTAGCCTACTTATGTTGAATTATAAACATTTACATTTACATTCAAATTCAAATGTAATTTTAAAAATGTAATATTTGAATCATGGTTCCTGGTACTTTGAAAATAAGCTAGAGAGATTTATAAATCTTACTTTTAAGCATTAAAATTTCTATGTTAATCAGAACATAAATGTTGATTGCTATCTTAATTATAGAGAGGGTTATAATATTTATCACTGTTATTCACCATGATTATATTATCTGCCAGGCACTATGCTAGACTGTATATGTATATACAGTCTTAAGAAGTCCTTTAAGTTTCTGAGTGTCAATTTAGTCATCAATTTAGTCATCTAAAATATGTGTATAACAGTAGCTACTGACACTCAGAAAGTTAAAGGACTTCTCAAGGACACCTAATTAATTAATGACAAAGGACTGCTTCCATTTTGAAGCTATTTGATTTTAAAGCCTAAGCTCTTACGATTTTGATAACTCCAAAATGCCATTTTCTGTAGTCCATGCTAATAGTAAATCAAAACTATTTTTGTTCTGGTTTCACTTAAAATTTGTTTATATAATTTTGTTTTTTATTGGCAAGTAAAGTTGCTCTGCATAAATTTCTATACATTACTATAAATCCAACCTGCAAAAAGAAATATAACTTTCAGAAAAAGTGATCCTTAGGGTATCCCTTAGTTATCGCTTAAGATAGATAAGAAAAGAAAGATCCTTAGAGTTTACCAGATATAAACCAATAATTTTACAAGGGGAAACAGACATATTAATGTGAAGGATCATGAAGCCAGTTGTTTCAGAGGGTGTGAGGTCTCAGAAAGCCAGGTATGAAAAGCAAATCTCCAAACTCCTTGATCTGCTCTGTAGGCTGTGCAAACTGCTGTGGTTCAGGTAGGAAAGGAGAAAAAAAAAGAGCAATTTAAAACACATTATATAGGCAGAATTCAACTCTGTGAGGTGGTCCTTCCAGAATAAAATTGTCCTACAGTGTAGTTGGAATGTTACTTTACTAGGCATATTTACATTTCAAGTACAGTCATGTTTCTATTGTCATAATAATGAGATAAAAGACTGGCATGGGATGCTTAAAACCTCATAGGTACATGAAAAGAAATAGTGTTTCTCTAATAGAATCTAGTTGATATCTTGAATATTTGAAAGTTATGCATAGAGTATTACTTTAAAATTTGAGTTTGTTTTCTGTAACTATTTATAGAATAAAAAAGAAAAAAAAATAGAAACCTGAGTCTTTAATTAGATAGACAGAAAAATGATCTTTTCAAATAGTTATACTTGCAGTGTTAACTTGGCCATAGCTATTACATAACATGTTTTAAAGAAACAAAAGTTAGTAACGTCATCTTTCAAACATGCATTAATATTGAATTGTATACTCGATAAATAACACTGTTCATCTGTGATTTATTATCTTAAAGATTAGTTTCATAAAATGCTAATATTTTTATGTAAAGTTTTCAAATAAATTTCAGTTCAGTTCAGTTTAGTCGCTCAGTAGTGTCTGACTCTTTGCGACCCCATGAATTGCAGCACGCCAGGCCTCCCTGTCCATCACCATCTCCTGAAGTTCACTCAAACTCATGTCCATCAAGTCGGTGATGCCATCCAGCCATCTCATCCTCTGTCGTCCCCTTTTCCTCCTGCCCCCAATCCCTCCCAGCATCAGAGTCTTTTCCAATGAGTCAACTCTTCACATGAGGTGGCCAAAACACTGGAGTTTCAGCTTTAGCATCATTCCTTCCAAAGAACATCCAGGGCTGATCTCCTTTAGGCATACTTAAATGGAGACATTTAAAGTGAAAGTTGCTCTGTTGTGTCTGACTCTGCAACCCGGGCCAGAATACTGGAGTGGGTAACCTTTCCCTTCTCCAGGGAATCTTCCAAACCCAGGGATCAAACCCAGGTCTCCGGCATTGCAGGCAGATTCTTTACCAGCTGAACCACAAGGGAAGCCCAAGAATGCTGGAGTGGGCAGCTTATCCTTTCTCCAGCGGATCTTCCCGACCCAGGAATCGAACCAGGGTCTCCTGTATTGCAGGCAGATTCTTTACCAGCTGAGCTACCAGGAAACATTTAAACTTAAAAATAAATGAAATTATTAAAAATATAGTGATAAAACTGTAAAACGTATTTATGTGAACAGGAACATAACAAATATAAATGATTCTTTTAAAAATACATTATTTAACTGGGACAGAATAGAAAGGAATAGAAGTTATACATCAGGTGGAAGTCTAAATGTTGTAATATGAAGACTAGTAAAATAAATGAATAAGATAGTTAATACTGCTGTATGATATAGAGAAAAGTTAAAGTCAGTCCTAAGAGTTCTCATCACAAGGATAATTTTTTTTTCTTTTCTTTTTACTGTATCCATATGAGATGATAAATGTTAACTAAACCTGTTTTGGTAAATCATTTAGCAATATATGTAAATCAAACCATCATGCTGTATAACTTAAACTTATACATGGTAGATGTCAATTACTTCTCAGTAAAATGGGTAAAAGAAGAAAAAAAAAGAAATGAATAATTTATGGAGAGCTGGCTTTCCTTTATTTCAAACATTTAATTTTTAGTTAATTTAGACACACACATGCAGTAGCTACACTTGATAAATTTCCTGATTCACAGAGCTAAGTTTCTGTAGTTATTTGCTGATGAGTTCCACAGTTTTACTGATGAAACTAAGCATGTGGGAGTATAATTTCCATATATTTTAAACAGCTTCCAAAAGATACTGTCAAATATCTGTGTGTATTTTTTTTAAGGTAGGCGATCATTTGATGCCAGAAAATTCTAGTAAAGTGATAGGCTCACAATACAAGTCACACATGAAGTATATCTATCAATGATCTGGTTAAAATAATTGTTTCCTACACTAACACATAAGTTGCATAACAAAATATCATAGTCCATCTCATATTATCCTAGGACTCAGCATAGGCTCAGTTCAGTTCAGTTCAGTCTCTCAGTCGTGTCCAACTCTTTGCGACCCCATGAACTGCAGCATGCCAGGCCTCCCTGTCCATCACCAACTCCTGGAGTTCACTCAGACTCACGTCCATTGAGTCCGTGATGCCATCCAGCCATCTCATCCTCTGTCGTCCCCTTCTCCTCCTGCCCCCAATCCCTCCCAGCATCAGAGTCTTTTCCAATGAGTCAACTCTTTGCATGAGGTGGCCAAAGTACTGGAGTTTCAGCTTTAGCATCATTCCTTCCAAAGAACACCCAGGGTTGATCTCCTTCAGAATGGACTGGTTGGATCTCCTTGCAGTCCAAGGGACTCTCAAGAGTCTTCTCCAACACCACAGTTCAAAAGCATCAATTCTTCGGCGCTCAACTTCTTCACAGTCCAACTCTCACATCCATACATGACCACAGGAAAAACCATAGCCTTGACTAAACGGACCTCTGTTGGCAAAGTAATGTCTCTGCTTTTGAATATACGATCTAGGTTGGTCATAACTTTTCTTCCAAGGAGTAAGCGTCTTTTAATTTCATGGCTGCAGTCACCATCTGCAGTGATTTTGGAGCCCCCCAAAATAAAGTCTGACACTGTTTCCACTGTTTCCCCATCTATTTCCCATGAAGTGATGGGACCAGATGCCATGATCTTCATTTTCTGAATGTTGAGCTTTAAGCCAACTTTTTCACTCTCCTCTTTGACTTTCATCAAGAGGCTTTTTAGTTCCTCTTCACTTTCTGCCATAAGGGTGGTGTCATCTGCATATCTGAGGTTCTTGAGATTTCTCCCGGCAATCTTGATTCCAGCTTGTGTTTCTTCCAGTCCAGCGTTTCTTATGATGTACTCTGCATAGAAGTTAAATAAGCAGGATGACAATATACAGTCTTGACATATCCCTTTTCCTATTTGGAACCAGTCTGTTGTTCCATGTCCAGTTCTAACTGTTGCTTCCTGACCTGCATACAGATTTCTCAAGAGGCAGATCAGGTGCTCTGGTATTCCCATCTCTCTCAGAATTTTCCACAGTTTATTGTGATCCATATAGTCAAAGGCTTGGCATAGTCAATAAAGCAGAAATAGATGTTTTTCTGGAACTCTCTTGTTTTTTCCATGATCCAGCGGATGTTGGTAATTTGATCTCTGGTTCCTCTGCCTTTTCTAAAACCAGCTTGAACATCAGGAAGTTTATGGTTCACGTACTGCTGAAGCCTGGCTTGGAGAATTTTGAGCATTACTTTACTAGCATGTGAGACGAGTGCAATTGTGCAGTAGTTTGAGCATTCTTTGGCATTGCCTTTCTTTGGGATTGGAATGAAAACTGACCTTTTCCAGTCCTGTGGCCACTGCTGAGTTTTCCAAATTTGCTGGCATATTGAGGGCAGCACTTTCATAGCATCATCTTTCAGGATTTGGAAGAGCTCAACGGGAATTCCATCACCTCCACTAGCTTTGTTCAAAGTGATGCTTTCTAAGACCCACTTGACTTCCCATTCCAGGATGTATGGCTCTAGATGAGGGATCACACCATCGTGATTTTCCAGGTCGTGAAAATCTTTTTTGTACAGTTCTGTGTATTCTTGCCACCTCTTCTTAATATCTTCTGCTTCTGTTAGGTCCATACCCTTTCTGTCCTTTATCAAGCCCATCTTTGCATGAAATGTTCCCTTGGTATCTCTGATTTTCTTGAAGAGATCTCTAGTCTTTCCCATTCTGTTGTTTTCCTCTATTTCTTTGCATTGATCGCTGAAGAAGGCTTTGTTATCTCTTCTTGCTATTCTTTGGAACTCTGCATTCAGAAGCTTATATCTTTTCTTTTCTCCTTTGCTTTTCACTTCGCTTCTTTTCTCAGCTATTTGTAAGGCCTCCCCAGACAGCCATTTTGCCTTTTTGCATTTCTTTTCCATGGGGATGGTCTTGATCTCTGTCTCCTGTACAATGTCACAAACCTCATCCCGTAGTTCATCAGGCACTCTATCAGATCTAGTCCCTTAAATCTATTTCTCACTTCCACTGTATAATCATAAGGGATTTGATTTAGGTCATACCTGAATGGTCTAGCAGTTTTCCCTACTTTATTCAATTTGAGTCTGAATTTGGTAATAAGGAGTTCATGATCTGAGCCACAGTCAGCTCCTTGTCTTGTTTTTAGCTGACTGTATGGAGCTTCTCCATCTTTGGCTGCAAAGAATATTATCAATCTGATAAGGCACGTTTTTTCAACCTCAGCACTACCAACACTTGGGGTTGGATAACTCTTCATTGTTGGAGTCTATCCTGTGCTCTGTAGAATGTTTACCAGCCTCCTAGTGTCTACCCAATAGATGTCGATAGAAGATACCCCCTTTCATTCCCCCCTTTCTTCCCTTCTCTTTCTTCCCAATGTATTAACAATCATGGTTAACAAGTGCCTGATGACACTTGCCAGTGTCCTTTGGTGGACATAATTGCTCCCAGTATAAAATATATTACCGAAGTAAAGAAACTGTTTTCTCCAAGCCTCTGATTCTTCACTGTTTAGAGTCATGGATCCATTTGAGAATCTCTCTTTTCAGAAAAATTCCATGCAGAAACAACATTTTGCTTATTATCCTTTAGAACTACCCATACTCTTTTGTTTAAAAAAATTACTCTGAGCAATATTTCTAAATGATATGTTTGAATGAAAACAAAGAACAAATTGTGAAGATGAGTAAAAATACGTATTATTTAGGTACTTCATATATTAAACCACTTGATACAACAAGAATTCATTTTAACTACCAATCAAGTCTCATCCTGCATATCTGTAGGTAAATAAATCCTGTCTTTCTCAGGATACTATGAAAAATCCAGGTCAGGCTGTTATTTTTTTTTCCCTTGACATACATATTAAGTTAATGTTCAGCTTTAAGTATATATCTCTTAGAAATCAGAAATCTGAGTGTAATAGCTCCTGCTGCTGCTGCTGCTAAGTCACTTCAGTCATGTCCAACTCTGTGCGACCCCATAGACGGCAGCCCACCAGGCTCCCCCATCCCTGGTATTCTCCAGGCAAGAATACTGGAGTGGGTTGCCATTTCCTTCTCCAATGCATGAAAGTGAAAAGCGAAAGTGAAGTCGCTCAGTCGTGTCCGATCTTAGCGATCCCATGGACTGCAGCCTACCACGCTCCTCCATCCATGGGATTTTCCAGGCAAGAGTACTGGAGTGGGGTGCCATTGCCTTCTCTGGTAACAGCTCCAGTAACAATCCTCTTTGCTTTATTTGCGTGAAAATGCATAGGTTTACTATAAAATTGCTTGTAACAGCTCCAGTAACAAGCAATTTTATAGTAAACCTAGGCATTTTCGTACAAATAAAGAGGAGTGCTATGTCATTTAAAAGATGTTTGAAATAAGTCATTCCTTAAACTACATCATCCCCTCCCCTTGGAATGAGTCTAAATCAATACTCTTATATTTTCAGCTACTTGCTAAATATCTTCAACTGTATCAGCTATATTAACCATATCTTCAGCAGAAGCACATTATATTCCACATGTTGATAATGGATATAACAATCCTCCATATTTCTCTTTTTATGATAATCATTTTTCCACTGTTGAGGTCCTTTAATGGACTGGAGCCTGGTGCTCTGGAGTCGACCAATAAGAAAGTAAAGGAGAGGGAAAGAGGCTGATATTCCTTGGTTTACGCAGAAAGCCCCTGCACGGGGCTTGCTCTGTTCATGGAGGCCTCAGGTGCCCTCTCGATGGGGTGAAGCCACAGAGCGCCTTCTCGAGAGGGTCTTAGAAGCCCGGGCAGGAAAGTAAACTCAGAGGGCCTCTGCGCTCCAAAGAAATAGCCTGAGAGAGAGAAAGAAAGAGAAAGACAGACACGGGGACCAAAGCTCTGATGGAGCAAAGGTGTTTTAATCAACATGGCATGGGCATATATACCATAGTTATTCTCAGCAAAGATGAAGATTAAAATTCCAGGGTTACAAAACATAGGCGATCCATATTAAAGAGAGAAAGTTGTAACAATCACTTTTACTGTATGGTTCACAAGAAGGAAGAGGGTACTTATCTTCGTATTGAAAAACTAACGAAGGAAATGCCTGGATCCCTCAGCCCCAGGAAAGGCTTGCCTCTCCTCTTAATTCCTGAATATAGAAACAGAGGATTCCTGACAGATCCAAAACAGCACATAGGAAGCCTCCTGTTAAATAATAACATCCACTAATAACAGTTTTATATCTTAATCTCCTAGTTTTCATATCTAAAAAGAGTGTTTCACTTTCTCTTACTATCTACCCTTGTTGACTCTGCTCACAAAATAGCAGGACTTTTAGATTTTGATAATCTGCATGTGAATTCAATCTGTGCCATTTGTTGGCATGAAAGTTTTGACAATTTAGACACAGCTTTCTGAGACATTCCTTATTTATAGAATAAACATAATAGTACTTGTAAGTGTATTTTGTACAAATTCCTTGAATATCCTATTGCCCAATATCTTAATACCATTTATACATATAATGAAAATAGGATGAAGAAACAGAAATCAAAGTCTCAATGAAGATTAACTATCATTGTTTATTCATTTTTTATATTTCTATCATGTGTATCTTTCTGTTCTGGCAAATGTTTACTCTTGTCTTGACATATATTAATGATTTATATAGAAATTTAAAACTTTATTTTTTCCTTAATGAACTGCAATTTTATCTGTTTTTTTTTTTCTTTCTTTCCTGACATGAATTTAAATTCATTCTATAAGTGACTTAGGAAACCAGGAATATCATACCCCTATTTCTCTTAAAACAACTTTCCAGAAATAAAGCAAAAAAAGAAAAAAACAAAACCCCACAGCATCTATTTAATGTAAAAGTAAGGTATAGTATAAAATCAGATACTTTATGAACAGCTATAACCTTGTTAGATTCATAAAGTTAATGAATTGCTACAATTTGATTTGGATCTTAAATGTGACATTTTGTTAGCTTTTTTCCCCTTAATATATTAAATGTCATTCTGATGGAATGATAAATGTGCATATATCTAAAGAAGTTTGAGGTAAATGTGCAAAGAAATAAAAAATGCTTGGCACAGAGAAACGCGTTTTTGTCCTTCATTTAAAAAATGCTTATTTCAGTGGTACTTGATGACACATGGGAATATTAATAGACATGATCTTAATTTGTAGTTTCCATCTAAGTCAAGAAAAACTTCAAAGTAGTTATATTTTAAGGATATTAGTTCTGCTAAATAGGATGACTTTTTAAAATTCTGTTGCGCTGTAAATAGTTCATAACAGAGAAATTACTAAATGTGTAGGTTCAAAAGAGAAGCAAAATTCAGTTTGTTGCATGATAGCCGATGAAAAGCAGAATTTACAAAAATGAGAAAAGAGAGGTGGACAGGGCAAGATCATAGAGGACTTGGTAAGCCATTGTAACAACCTGGCATTTTACTGTGCTTCTAGTAAAAGGATATATTTTTTCTTTTAATTGTGAACAATTTGATGTTATTTATGTGCCAGTAAGATTGCCTTACAAAGCTCTGATGGGTGGACCTAGGTGGGCAAGACTGCCAAATACACTGACAATTCTAGCAAGACGAAGACAGAGAATTAAAAAAAATCTATCTCTTTCCACATTTCTAAATTTATTTGTCTGAAAAAATAATTTAAAATGTCTATAGTCAAGTCATGCAGGCTTCCTTGGTGGCTCAGAGGGTAAAGAATCCGCCTGCAATACAGGAGACACAATAGAGGTGGGTTTGATCCAGGAAGACTCCCTGGAGGAGGAAATGGCAATTCGCTCCAGTATTCTTGCCTTGGATAACCCCATGGACAGAGCCTGGTGAGCTACTGTCCATGGGGTGGCAGAGAGTCAAATATGATTGAGCACATGGCACAGGCACAGTCAAGTCATGCATTCTTCAGATCATCATGTGCTCTATAATGCCCCATACATTTGTTACGAGTGTCATTCACACATTTATGTTACTGGATGACATTTGAGCTTGCAATCTGGAAGAATATTCAGACCAGTGATGACCATTCTATTGCATCCAAGCTCCTGGCCTCTTCTAATCTATCTTGTTTTATTATTTGGAAAATAATATATGCATGTAACTTAAAAAAATCATATGTAGAAATTTATGCTACAGAAAATAATTTAATAACATTACTATTTTAATAACTTTTTCTGTCATAATTTAGTCCCTCAGCCTCTCTCCAAAAGTATGCACTATCAGCAGTGTCTTATGCATCTCACTGCAGAATATCTCATGCATATATACATATATGTAGTTTGTATATGTATATCCTCTTTACTTTTACACAGATAGGACTATAATGATCAAATCGCTCTGTTTATTTTCACTGAGCAATATATAATTTTGGCTTCTATTTTTAAGTTTTTCTTTGTGTCATTTATCACTGCATTACATTATATGACATACATTGTATATTTGTTTCTATTTGTAGCACTTGCTTTTCCCAGTGTATTGTAAAAATTCATAAAAACAAGGACTTGGTCTTGTTCATGGCTACATCACTAGTGCCTGGAACTTAGTAAGAGCTTAAATATTTGCTGAATGTCCTAACAAATGAATCACTTATATTGTACCATGTCAGCCCATATTTTGCATTCCATTCTTCTTAATGGTTACATGGCAATCCACTGCACAGGTAACACTAATTTATGTAATTATCTTTCAGTTGTTGGTCATAAAGACTATATTGTGCCAGCACATTCTTGTAAATATATCTTTATGTGCATATGTGAATACATTTATTATGTGTGCATTTTGAGTACAGTCATTAGATGAATTCTTAGAAAAATTGTTAAAGCAAAGTATATGTGATTTTAAATTTGATAGATATGGCCAAATTGTGCTCATAAAAGGGGGTGATAGTTTAGAATACAGTGAAACAGTGTGTTTTCCCATATCCTTTCTGATCATCAGCATGGGGCCTTAGATACCAGGGATAAACTGAACACATCAGAAAGAACTTTAGTAAGATAATTCACCTCTTGGAGATTTGGGTTTATTCGTCTATATGGTTCAGTTCAGTTCAGTTTAGTCGCTCAGTCATGTCCGACTCTTTGCGACCCCATGAATTGCAGCACGCCAGGTCTCCCTGTCCATCACCAACTCCTGGAGTTAGAGGTCATAATAAAACCTACCTTGAGTGTGGTTTTAAAGAGAGGAACTTGTCTTTTAAAACAAATAACAAATGAAAATGAGAAAATATCCTCCATGTCGCTACTCATCAAACATTACTATTTTAATGGCAATTTTTTCATTGGTATAATTTAAGACTATACACTGTCCCCTGTGGGAAATATTATACACATTTAAAATTTTAAAGAATTCTGACCTGAACTTTTGCATAGAAGATGGTTCATAAAAGATTGTTCTAGATTATCCTTTTTTGTTGTTAGACAGTTTTTTTTTAAGAAGAAAAAGCATGAGGCGATAATAACAATACAACAACAACGAAAAAAACCTACTGCTTTTTGAGCCATTATTCTTGATGGTCATCATACTAAATGGTCTCCAAATGTTTATTTTATACTCATAGTTGTCCTTTTGAGTTATGCATTATTTCCAATGTACAAATGAAAAGTAAAACAAAAGAAGATAATGCACAAAACTTTTAAGTAGCTTATCCAAGGCCACAGACCTGGCCTAGAACTTGAGAACTGTGAGCTCCAGTCCTAACTTTGCCACTAACTTTCTGAGGTGATTTATAAACAATTTAATTTTCTGTGTCTGTATTTCTTGGTCTGAAAAAACAAGAAAGATCAGGTGGTCATATGTTACCTTGTAGTTCTAGTATTTATAACTGTAATTGCTGAAAAATCTTTTTTAAACCTCATCATGATGAGCCCACTCTGGTCTTTATCAGTTCATGTATGACTGAGATCTTTTCTTTATTTCATATGATCCTATTTCCTTTTATTTGATCCTCTGCAGACATAACAACATTCCAGTCAAAAACAACACTTAATTCTTCTTATTCAATTTTCTGATTATGCAAAAACTTTGTTAGGCATTTTAATACAACTAGATATCTCCCTTTCAGTATTTTAAAACATTCTTTATCATACACTTCAATTTCTTTATATCCTTTATTGATACAGAGACTCAAAGCAAATGTAATCCTCTAATAAGAATTTTGACTAGGAACTAAAGCCATACCTTTATAAAGGAGGAGTGATTTCTGAATGCTTTAATATCATTGTATTTTTAACATGTTTCTGACTTACACGAATTCATTCTTATCATTATATTGCTGATATAGTTTGGAGATGACTCTTTGTTATCTTTTTGATTTAAAGATATTTTTAGTAGTTGTACCTAGTTATTTTTCTCTTGCTATTTTACTTTGAGGTTAAGAATATCTGCTTTTTTTAAATTCATTCGATTTTATTTATTTTTGAACAAGGTTTTCCCCCCAAGTACATTTTATTCTAACAACGAGGATAAGGTCAAGAAATTTGGTAATTATATTTTATTTCGTATATATTTATTTAATATAGTCATGGAATGAAATTGTACTGTCAGACAAAGTCTTGTCACCCACAGATTATTTATTTCTTCACCCCAAATTACTGTCAAACTCTTGACATATATTCTTGGTGTGGTCTGTCCCTGGTGTTCTCTTTACTTAGAAATGGTAGGGGCAATACCAAACTTTATCTGGTCACTTTATTTTTGTCAACTAGATTATTTTTTACATATTGTTTTCAGGTAGAAATTGGAAAACAAAAATTGTTCATGATTTATTCATGAGGGATCATTTGCAAAGCGTGAAGTTTCTTTATAATGCCCTCCGTAGTTCAGAGAAAATAAATACCACCTCATGTAAGCTCAGTACACAGTGCTGATGGTATATTACATTCTGTTCTAAAACTAATCAGTTACAGTGATTGCAGAGAAGAGTCATCAAAAGGGTCGCATTATATAAAGAACGTTAAAGTAAGCATGAGTTTGTAGTTTAAGAAGAAAATATTTAAGAGGAATCCAGTTGTTACCTCCCAATACTGTAAGTAGGATTATCAGATGAAAATTATGTTTATAATTGAATGGCCTGCAAATGATCACTAATCTCATGAGTTAGTGAGCTTTGTATCACTAAAATGCTGAAAGAAAGGCTATAGAGTCAAGTGTAAGATCTTAGATGAGATGACCTATACGATTCTATATATTTAATTTCATATCAAAGGTATAATATTCAGTGGAATCATAAGAAATTGATTCCTTTTTTTAACCATTTTTGACTTACATTAATGATGCATAGTTTCACCTAATATAATAGGATTTGCTATTAAATTCTGAATGTCCTGCATGTAGCATATTTATGTCTCTGCCCTTAGGGGGATTTTATTTGCTACCAGTCTCTGGACTAGTGTCTAACCTTTATTTTTATTGTCCACCTGTGCACTTCACTCGTTTTTGCCATTTTGAGGCCTACTTTAAATGGGCATATGCCAGTCTTTGCAATCCAAGTCTGCAACCATTTATTGAGCTTTAATATGTGGAAAATTCTTCTGTAGTCTTTTCTGATGTTAAAGATGTTGGCTTTCAACCACTGGAAGTGTCTGGTTTGTATCAGATGATGAGATTCTGTGGTTCTGATGCTCAGAAAACTGCTCTCCTTCCTTTGCTACTTCCCCCTTTGTTTCCTAGTGACAGCCATGCAGAGCCTACCTGTGGTCACATTTGCTATCACTTCTCTTTTGGTCCCAGAGATCATTAGGTCTATGCAGTAGAGATAATGCCATTGTCTTTTTTTTTTTTTTAAATCTCTCTCAGTATCTGTATTCTTAGATATTTTGGCAAGACTGTGACGTCTCTACTGTAGGTGTGTCCTAAGGTACACATAGACCCTGAAATGAGGATGTATGTTTAAATAGCTTAAGGAAGTGCTCCCAGGGGTATCCTGTAAGAGATGGTGGAAGCCAAGGAAAGGTCCAATCTAGGATGGAAGTGCCCCAGATGGTAGCTTTAGCCTGATCCTGCTGAGGAATTCTGGAGATTTTCCCTTATCTCAGGCAAGGAAGCTGCACTTTCATACCATTCCACTGTTCAGTCATTGGTTACGGGCCACCTTGAGGGTGGGCACATTAACTCCTAGAGGCCTCAAAATCTTTGTACCCATGGGCAAAATCAGCTTCAGGAGTTTAAGGACAAAAGAGTTGTGTACTGGTGTTGAGGTTTGGAAGGGAAAAGGAAAGATGGTGCAAAACTAAATGGTAAAAAGGGATTTGAGGGCATCTTATTGGAGCAGGAACATTAACAGGTACAGGGTGTCTATAAGCTGGCTCTTGGGAGAGTTTTGTTGCTGCTGCATATGCTGATGGTTGTAGAAACTGAAATTGAACTAAAGTCATAGTGAACAAATGCTGTTCACTCTTCCAAATCGGTTGGCTAGAGGTTTCGAATCCCACAGTTGCTCCACACCACTTACTGCGTTGAATGAATGACCTGGAGCACAGTGGTGGAGAAGAGGGACTGAAAGCGGAAAGGTCATTTGAAGTTCTCAGCACCTGCCACTGGCAAATCAACACAGATAATGCCAATTACTTTTCCTTTTCTTACCTGTCACAAAAAGAAAGGTTTCCAATATAAAATCAAAATCTTGGTAAGCAATGCTTATAAATAGTAGGAAAAAATATTACAGAAGAACTCAATCATCAGCTACTAATCACTCCAATTTAAAGATGTTAGTTGCAAAGAAGTCTCATCTTCATACAACTGTTATATTTTACATGTTAAATGGGTCTCATTGTAATAGATGCCAGTTTCTGAAGACTGAAGCTTTAAAGGTTTATTCAAATAGAGCAGTGACCCAACTCAAAACCACTCATTCAATATCTTGTGGCTTTAACAGGAACTATTAAATATGTCAGGAAGACAAAGAGTCAATATAAAGTACATAAAACTTTACAGGATTTTTTTCTTGAGAAATACAGTCTTCTTCCTTTAAATAAAGGACTCCTGGAAGACTCTTGGCGGCTTCAACAACATATAAAAATACTCATTTTGCCAACATTGTGAACTTAAGTTGACCTGAACCACAATGACCCATAATCTTTTGTCATATGGAAATTCAATCGCTATTATAAACAATATAATAACATTATATAAATTAACTTTATTGGCAAATATAAGGTGTTTACTCATTAAATAAAGGCAGAAAAAACTTTCAAGATTTAAAGCTCCTATAAAATAAATTACTCTAAAGTAGAAGGCAGTAATCCATCTTTATTGGACAGTCCTTAAAACAAATTTTTGTATTCTGCTTTCTCATATATCCTTTTCACTGCTGTTCTTTCGCTTCTCTAATTTTGTAGAAAATGCCTGTATTCAGAGATAGTTCTTAAAATGCATTTACTAAATATACCAGCAATTTGGCTTTAATAAAACATTTATAAGTGTGTGATAAGTCTTACTTAAATATTTTTTAATGTTATCATGGTTTTTGTTCTGGTTATTTTATGACCAGAAATAATTTCTAAACTTCTACAAGATGTTAGCTGTATAAAAAACTTAATTTTGTTGTACAAGAGTAGACTCTGGGAACTTCAGATTAGAAAGTATGTTGTATTTGAGCAATCATGTAGTTTAGACCACTTATCTTACAGATAAGAAACCTAGGGTCAAGAAAGATTCAGAGTAAAGGCTTAAAATGTGGACTTTCTTTGTCCACATTTTGTTTGCTATTGAAAAATATTTCAATAACAAAGTATTCAAAGAATTTTGATATACTATTTCAGCTATGACTATATAATTTTAATCCAATCACATAAGGTAAATATACAGCTTGCTTTAATAAAATGAATTGCTATTGACTAATATATTTTTACATGATGAAAGTTTGTACAGTAAATGATTGATCTGATTGAAATCAGTGTACTGAAAAAAAATTTTGGCTTCAGTTTGCTTTAGTTAATGGGATTTACTTTTTTTAAACCAAAAATATTTATTAAAAGACTCTAACAGATGAATTCCTAATTTTACTGAGGTAATTGATAACCTGGAGGTTCTAGAATTATGCCTCTATGGTAGTCACTAGCCACATGGGACTATTAATCCCTTGAGATATGGCTGGACTAATGGGATTTAATTTTAGAATGGACCTCCCAAGGAACATGATACAATTCAGGGTGCTGCAGCTCTAATGACCTGTTTGTCTTGTCACCCATTCAGGAGAAGACACCTAGTGTTTCACAGTCTAGGGATACATTATGCAAGGACTATTCCCTTTCTCTACTCCTACTTACCATATCTCCTTTCACCATCACTCTATCCTCTTTCTACTCTTACCTCTATTGCAAGGTCTATACTGACTCACTGCTTTTGCTGACTGACGTGTGTATGAATGTGTGTGTGTGCATGTACGTGCCTTTGTGTGTATTTCTTCCTTGCTGTAAACAGCTATGTCACTCCCATTCAGATTTACCCAAAGGATTCCTTTATTCACTGCTGAATACAGTGGCTCCTCCATTAGGGCAACTCAAGGGTACTAACCACAACTACTGCATATATTTACTTCTAAGACCAGACCAGACCAGATCAGATCTGATCTTTACCAGACCAGATCTTTGGGTAAAAACTTTGGTTAGAGAAACTTTTGCTTCTCCTCTAACAGTATCTTGAGTCTAACTCAGCAAACCCATCCGTTACTAACCTCACCTCCCCGAGTTGTGTTTCTAGATGAACAAGGAGAATGCATATATAAACTTCTGATTCCAGCTATTCAAACACCTAAAACTAGATCAAGTTTATTTTCATAGATAAAAGAGTTTGCAAATGTATCAACAGCTCAGAATCTATTTTCTCTCATTTGGCAGTGCCTGGAGTTCTTTCATTATAGGACACAGCTTTTCACTTTACAATTGAAAGCATTAGAGTCCCAATTCTTGGCTGAGGAAGGAGGTCAATCAACCAATTGCTCAACTACTCTTAACCCTTGAATATTGATACTTTCCTGTTTCTGAGAGGAATTGGGCACTAGGAATTGGATGGGCCAAAAAAGAAAAAATAGAGAAGGGAGTGGATAGCCTGTGATGTGTAGGAAAAGAGTGTTAAAAAGAAAGGCTGAGAATCAGTGAATATAACTTCCAGTATTTGAGAGATTTTTTTTCATTATTTACCTCTAACTTTATGCAAAAGAAAGTAATTTTATGAATGTTGTGGTTTTCCTCATACACATTCATACTCCTGTTTAGTTTAACACTGTTATTAGGACGCTGTATGACTGTTGACAGTGGTTGATGTGTTTTGTGAAGTTTATTTTTCCTAACTCAACCACATGCATTGTAGAATGGTTTTATTATTTGGGGATTTTTCTGGGCATCAGCGACCTTTCACAGTCTTGCCAGAGAATTATACCCACTGCTAGACTCTCTGCCACTGTTTAGTCCCTAGAGACCCTAACTCACGATTGTGATGAACCTCTATAGTCATGACTTCTTGCAATAGAATCTAAGAAGAAGAAGGCAAACAGTTTCTTAAATGCCTGAGTGTGGTGCCAAAGATTGACAGGGGTCGGTTTTGCTACTTAGGAAGCTTTTTAGAGTCTTGGTGATTTGTACAAAATATAGAATATGTTTGTACATCTTGATGTCCATACCACTAAACATGCTTGGGTGACCTGTAGAGATATTTGGGAAATATACCACAATTCTTTACTGGATAAAGCAAAAGTCTGCCAGTTTTAGTGGGGCCCCAAGCAAAGACTTTCTAGCTGGCCCGAGGTACAGAATGAGTGACTTGGTCAACTGGCCCTGAAAAAATAGCATATGCCCTGTTGCTTGACTTATTGGAGGCAGAAGTATGTAGGAAGATCCAAGACTTTGAGGGCAAAATTATGCCTGCTTTACCAGCTTTTTTTGTTCTTGATAAAAGCCTGTGGATCACTTCCCAGAAAATGAACTCCTGGCCCAGGAATCCATGGGAATACCTGATCCTAGCCACCGTCATAAAGTGGATACATCTGTTGTGCCTAGCCATAAAGTCTGGGATACTCAGAAGCTCTTAAATATCAAGTAAAATGTTACCTGGACAACCTGAGCAAGTTCCAAAAGCATAAGTAATTTGCATAAGTAGCTAACTCATACTTCCAGAGTGCCTTACTCCTTCCAAATTACTTCTCCTTCAAACCACATCTGTGGCTTGATGAGGAATTCCCTCCAGTTCAGTTCAGTCTCTCAGTCGTGTCCGACTCTTTGCGACCCTATGAATTGCAGCACGCCAGGCCTCCCTGTACATCACCAACTCCCGGAGTTCACTCAGACTCATGTCCATTGAATCCGTGATGCCATCCAGCCATCTCATCCTCTGTTGTCCCCTTCTCCTCCTGCCCCCAATCCCTCCCAGCATCAGAGTCTTTTCCAATGAGTCAGCTCTTCGCATGAGGTGGCCAAAGTACTGGAGTTTCAGCTTTAGCATCATTCCTTCCAAAGAACACCCAGGGCTGGTCTCCTTCAGAATGGACTGGTTGGATCTCCTTGCAGTCCAAGGGACTCTCAAGAGTCTTCTCCAGCACCACAGTTCAAAAACATCGATTCTTCGGCGCTCAGCCTTCTTCACAGTCCAACTCTCACATTCATACATGACCACAGGAAAAACCATAGCCTTGACTAGACGGACGTTAGTCGGCAAAGTAATGTCTCTGCTTTTGAATATGCTATCTAGGTTGGTCATAACTTTTCTTCCAAGGAGTAAGCGTCTTTTAATTTCATGGCTGCAATCATCATCTGCAGTGATTTTGGAGCCCAAAAAAATAAAGCCTGACACTGTTTCCACTGTTTCCCCATCTATTTCCCATGAAGTGATGGGACCAGATGCCATGATCTTTGTTTTCTGAATGTTGAGCTTTAAGCCAACTTTTTCACTCTCCTCTTTGACTTTCATCAAGAGGCTTTTTAATTCCTCTTCACTTTCTGCCATAAGGGTGGTGTCATCTGCATATCTGAGGTTCTTGAGATTTCTCCTGGCAATCTTGACTCCAGCTTGTGTTTCTTCCAGTCCAGCGTTTCTTATGATGTACTCTGCATGGAAGTTAAATAAGCAAGGTGACAATATACAGCCTTGACATACTCCTTTTCCTATTTGGAAGCAGTCTATTG
This sequence comes from Capricornis sumatraensis, assembly GCF_032405125.1. Taxonomy (NCBI): domain Eukaryota; kingdom Metazoa; phylum Chordata; class Mammalia; order Artiodactyla; family Bovidae; genus Capricornis; species Capricornis sumatraensis. The sequence goes on from NC_091092.1 coordinate 116,919,718, forward strand.
TTCCATGTCAAGTTCTAACTGTTGCTTCCTGACCTGCATACAGATTTCTCAAGAGGCAGGTCAGGTCCCTATGACAAATTAACTAGCTGGGGTGGGGGGGGGAGGGGGCGGGGCGCGGCTCAAATTAGAATTATAGAGAGCTCTGCCTTATAGCAAAAATGAGCTCTTACAGCATTACAGCCCCAGGAGTAGCCTCTAAGATAAGTGAGAAATGGAATCCTTTTACCCAAAGGGATTCAAATAATGTTGAAACAGTGTTGATCACAGGCTCCTAGAAAAATTCTTTCTCTTAACTTCTCTGATATTATTCTCTTTCGTTCTGTCAAATTTGTCTCAGCCCTTCTCCGTCCCTTTTGAAGACCAACCTTCCTCTGTATGTAATAAATACATGAGTTTATCAGGTATAGTTAATATACTCTCTTTTCTTCCATGTTACATTCAAATGAGGCAATTTTACATGGCTTCAATTCTTATACATACCTCAGTGATTCCTTCATTTCCATCTCTAGCCTAGAACTCTAAGCTTTAGATCTATATACTTTTTAAAAATTGTGGCAAAATATGCATGACATAAAATTTACTATATTATTCTAAAGTGTATAATATAGTAGCAATCCCATCACCATTATCCATCTTCCGAACTTTTTCATTTTCCCAAACTGAAACTCCATACCCATTAAACAATAAATACTCCTTTCAGTGCCTGGCAACCACCATTTTGCTTCTGATTTCTTTGAATTTGCCTATTCTGGGTACTTCATATAAGTGGAATCATACAATATTTGTTGTTTCACGTCTGTCTTATTTCACTTAGTATAGTATTTTCAAAGTTCATCCATATTGTATGAATGTATTAGAATTTAATTCATTTTTAAGGTTGAATGATACTACATATACATACTATATTACCCATTGACAGACATTTGTGTTGTTTCAATTTTTTAGCTGTTGTGAATAATGCTACTATGAATGTTGGTGTTCACATAACTGTTCTACTGTTCAAATATCTTTTCTTTGAAGGCAGATGTTTCTGCTTTCAGTTCTTTAGTATGTATACACAGGAGTGGAATAGCTGAATCATACAAATAATTCTATTTGATTTTTTGATGCATACACTTTGACATATTTCCCTTTACATTTGAATGTGACATAGACTCCTAAAAATAAATAAAATACATAAAATGTTTTGTTTTTTCCCCAAGTATGATCTTTCATTAGTGTTCCCTTGGAGAACAGCATTGCCAAGCAGACAGGTATACAAACCATAAAATAGGAAGTCACTCTTAATATAATCCTCTTCTTCATCTTTTGTATCGTCTTTTCAGTTTCAACTCTGAAATATTTCTTAAACCCACTTATTTATTACTATGCTGATCACCATTTCCCTAGAAAGAATTTTTATTATCATTTTGATTACTACAATAGCTTCCTACTGGTTTACTCACATCCATTCTTACCTGACCTCCTTCAAAACACTGCTCTACAATGCAGTCAGAAAATTCATATCATAATCATGTCACCCATCTGCTGAAAAATATTCAGTGGTTTAATATTGTTAGGATAATGAGCATAATTCTTACTATGGCTGGCAAAGCCCTGCATGATCTGGCCTCCACTTCCTAAACTTCATCTCTCACAAAGCTATCTCTTTCTCTGATCTCCCATCGTACTGAGCTTCCTTGGGTTTTTAATGGATCCCCTACCTGGGTTATATTGTGAATGATACTCACTCTAACTAGGATCCCACTCTAAATAGGACACTCACTCTAACTAGCTCTTCTTTACCTCTAAGATCAGGTTAAACGTCTTTTCATAAGCTTTCATTAATGCATTTCTCTTTTTCCTAACATCATACTATAGAAGTATTTCTGAATTTTATTATTTTTTAATTAAAATCTACCTTACCCATTAAGTCTCAGGAGATAATCACCATGTCTATTTTTTCAAAACTGTTTATCTAACAGATAGAATAGCTCCTAACACAGAGTAAACACTCAGTGCTTATGGGATAAAAATATGAATTGATTTTTGTCTCTATGGAATCACTAGAATTCAAGCTCCTTTTTCTGATAAGGGTCTAGCATTGCCTTATTCATATTTGTATCCCCAACATCTAGTATATTTAGGGATCAATCATGTTTGCAGAACTGAATACCATAATTTCAAGTTCAACAGAACTTTAAAAATTATCCATAAGCACATCCTTGTCCCCAGTTATATAGTTCTATTCCGTCTTTAAGAAAATCTAACAACTATGTCCCCTTTCGTTTGTAGGGTGGTTGGCTCACCTTTCTTTTTCCCAAAGGAAAGGGACATTTTATTTAAGCCAGGAAATTAAGACAAGAAAAAATTCCAAGGTGAGCTGAAAAAGAGAGGGAGTCTAGGCAAACTTGTCCCAGGATGAATGCAAACTATTTCTAATTGTCTCGATTTGTTGAAATGGAGGAAAATGCATTAACAAAATCAGTAGATGAATGCTGAATGTCAAGAACTACACAGATTTACTCTAGTAAAGGAAACACAGCAGCTGCAGTTGGAGTCACTGCCTCGTTAACGTTATGGTGATCTACTATCCTTCTCTAAGCCCCATAACCATTCTGTGCTGACCAAAATGAAGTGTTGACAATTACCACTCTTGTTTCTTTTGATTCTTTCGTGGTGGTTCCAGTCTTTGCCACTCCCCCAGCGATGTTTTATTCACTACTTAGGCAAGGAATAGAAAATTCAAAGACTTCTCCTTGGGGTTTCCCTGGTGGTCCAGTAGTAAAGAATCCACCTTGCAATGCAAGGGACACTGGTTCAATCCTTGATCTGGGAAGATCCTACGTGCTGCAGGTCAACTAACCCTGCGCTCTGGAGCCTGAGAGCGGCACCTACTGAGCCCATGTGCCATAACTACTGAAGCCCAGGGGTCCTAGAGTCTGGGCTCTGCAACAGGAGAAGCCATTGCAATGAGAAGCCACTGCACCACAACTAGAGAGGAGCTCACTGCAACTAGAGAAAAGCTTGCACAAAGCAACAAAGACCCAGGGCATCCAAAAATAAATAAATGTTAAAAAAAAAAAAGACTTCTCCTTGAAACTTCCTAAGGTGACAAAGCGTCCATGTTAAGATCCTGTTATTTTATAAGTAGGTGTGCATTAATGCATACATACCCACATACACAAATATTTATATATACTTATATATCAGACCGGGATTCCCTGGTGGCCTAGCAGTAAAGAATATGCCTGCAATGCAGAAGATGCTGGTTGGAACCCTGGGTCAGGAAGATCCCCTGGAGAAGGAAATGGCAGCCCACTCCAGTATTCTTGCCTGGGAAACCCCATGGATAGAGGAGCCTGCTTGGCTACAGTCCATGGGGTTGCAAAGAGACAGACACGACTGAGTGACTGAGTACACACACACACACACACACACACACACACACACAAGCATATATCAGACCATACAGACTTACATTGAAATTTCCTTTGAAATCTGACCAATGAAAATTCCTAGTTGAGACTATCATGACATTTGTATCTTCAAAAATTAGTGTTAATCAGTACCTTTTACAGTCATACCTGTAATATTTGAATTCACTTTCTCAGCATTTAGTGAGTCAGGCTAATCAGTATAAGTCTCTTTGGGAAGCCTAGAAAGAGATACAGAGTATTCATATTTGCTCACTTTTGGTGTTATGAGTGACCTCAGTAGTGTTGCAGACTCCTCTGGGCTTGGGAACTGACTCAAGATTGGAAATGGGGTGATGAACTTTCACTCTCTTCCATGTTGCCTTAAGGCAGGTCTAAAGTTTTATTTCATTTTGCTCTTCATTTCATTATACGAATTAAGTCATACTTAAGGTATCTTATGGGTGCTTCCCAGGTGGTTCAGTGGCAAAGAATCCACCTGACAATCAGGAGACATGGGTTCGATCCCTGGGTCAGTAAGATCCCCTAGAGTAGGAAATGGAAACCCACTCCAGTATTTTTGCCTGGAGAACCCCACAGACAAGAGCCTGGCAGCCTACAGTCAATGGGATTACAAAGAGTTGGGCACGACCTAGTAAGTACACAACAACAACAAAGTAGCTTATGATTAGTTAGGCATAGCCAGAGATCTTTGCAAGTCAGGGCATCCTTTGATGTTAACTTGTGTTAACTATGTCCACTTCATTTCTGGGGTTAACTGCATTCTGCAGACTTTTGATCCCATAGAGATTAGGAAGCCAATTAAATTGCATTTTATCCTACCAGCATTCTTGGCCTAAAGTCGATAAAAGTGAAAGTGAAGGTGAAGTCGCTCAGTCATGTCCGACTCTTTGGGACTCCGTGGACTGTAGCCCACCAGGCTCCTCCATCCATGGAATTTTCTAGGCAAGAGTACTGAGTGGGTTGCCATTTTCTTCTTCAGGGGATCTTCCCAACCCAGGGAAGCCAATAAAGTGCTCTTTAAATATTTGTGTGTTGTCATTATTTACATCTTCCTCAGTACCTTGGTGAAACAAGATTCTGGGGTGAGAGTGAATTTATGGGTCACATGGTGTGAGTATCACACTGCATTCCTATTCCTCAGAGGATCTGACTGCTTTCTACACAGTATTATTGTCATTCAAAGTGCTTAACATAATCACATCCAAGTTTGCATTAGTCAACCAGATAACTGTTAAAGCTTCCGCCATCTGCCGAACTAGCAAATTGGATGCATAACCTTTACTAAATTGATACATGTAAAATAACCAGTCTGATCTAAAGATCTAAAGTGCTTCTCTGGTGGCTCAGATGGTAAAGAATCTGCCTGCAATACAGGAGACCTGGGTTTGATCCCTGGGCCGGGAAGACCCCCTGGAGAAGGAAATGGCAACCCACTCCAGTATTCTTTCCTGGAGAATTTCATGGACAGAGGAGCCTAGGCTACAGTCCCAAGGCTGTAGAGTCCCTGGGGACTCTAGCTTGGGCTAGATAGACCCCAGGGCTACAGTCCCTGGGGTCGCAAAGAGTCAGACATGACTGAATGTCTTAACACCACCAAAGATCTAAAGATCCATTACACCTTGGTCTAGTCTTTTCACAGTTTGTTTCCATGATTATTTGCCAGATTGTTTGACTACTTCTTTTAACTCTTTTTGCTTTGCACTTAACGATATCCCCCTACCAGACCATCTTTGAATTTGGATGTTGGTACCCAGGCAAGTAACAATAAGGGATAAAAGGAACTTGTTAGTGTCTTCCACCAAGTGATTGAGAACTACTTCCCTCCACAAAAGTTGCATAGTGGGATTTTGGAGAGTGTTTTGGATATTCTAAGATCTTCTATGTCTTCTAAATCTTACCATTACATTTACTAAAATATTACAGCTTTTCAGATCAAGGTCTTAAATTTTACACTTTGAGACTTTGATTTTAAATGGCAATATATATATATATATGTATATGTAGTACTTGGAACAAGACAGAATCGCATGGAATATTCATAAAGGCAATCCCATGTTAGTCTTCTTCAGTACCTATCAACCTGTTTGGTGAAGGTTGTTTAAAAGGGCAAGCCTCTTGATTTGTCAGCTCTTAAGTCATAAAGTCCTCTGGTTACTCTAAGTAAAAAACAAACCCTCAGAAGGAGATACTTAGGCAGTTTGGGATGGTCATGTATACACTGCTGTGTTTAAAATGGATAACCAACAAGAACCTATTGTGTGGCACATGGAACTCTGCTCAGTGTTACCTGTCAGCTTGGATGGGAGTGGGGGTTTGGGGGAGAATGGATACGTGTATCTGTATGGCTGAGTCTCTCCCTTGTTCACCTGAAACTATCACAACATTGTTAATCAGCTGTACCCCGATAAAAAAAAAAGTAAAAAAACAAAAAACAAAACTTCAGTTCTGTAATTGAAAGCAGCTAGTTCAAAATATTGCTCAATTCTTCCATCTCAGTTTGTAGATAAATCTTTCACCTGTCTACAGCCTAGCATCTCTACTCCTCCCTCAGATTCCTTAAATTCTGCCCATGTCAAAGCACTGGGAGTGATGAACAGTAAGGCAAATAGGGATGTTCTTTCCTGGTGTCATTGTTGCATGATGGCTGCAAGACTCTCTGAAGCTGAACATAAGGAGGTCACTGTATGCACTTCCATCATTTCTTCAGAGGTGCTACTGCAGGGCTCTCTTATCTGTGCTTCGTTTAGCAGAGGTGATATATTCTATTTTTCCAGCTTTTGTTCCCTGCTTTAAGCCCTAGTATTCCACTCTTCCTAATTTTTTCTATGGATAGAAAACCCGTATCATTAATATTTTTGGCTAATTTGGCTTACATTCTTCCTGGAAATATGCAGAGAGGGAAAATAAATAAATGCCATTTATTGAAAATAATAAATGCTTGGGAATGTGATGTTACCTAAACACACAAACATATGCACAGAAATGCATATATTATTTTCTTTGAGATGTAATTAATCTCTTACATAATGATACATTTGCATTCCAATTTTACAGAAAATTGAATTGCTAAACCGAGGCACAAAGTTTAACTTGCCAAATGTCATACAACGTACTTGAGTGAGATAGTACATATCTGACAATGTCCATGCTTTTAACTATTATGTTATCCTAATTCACTAAAAAAATATATAAGTGATTTGATTCTAATGATCATCCATGTTTGGAAAAGTATGGAACTTTGTGAGTTAGACGGTTTATTTGGCGTTTTGTCTCCAGGTGCAGATTGCCTGGTTTAATAGTTAGAGTCTTCTACCTGCTAGTTTTGCAGTCTTGGGAAGGACATTTAAACACTGTGCCTGAGCCACCTTATCCAAGAAACGGGACTACACATAGAGGAGTATTATAACTCTTGAAGGGTTGTTATGAAAAATAAATGAGTTAATTACATGTGAAGCATTTAGAAAAATGCTTGGTATATGCTAATAATGTAATACATATAAAATGGCTCAAAATATTTGACATATAGAAAAGAGTCATTAAGATTAATTATTGTTGTTGTTGTTATTATTATGATTGCTAAGATTACTCCTACTCTCAAGTTTTATGTAAAGTTTAGGTTGATCTTTGGATACTTTAGCACTTTAAAAGAAAATAAATTATAATCATAAAAATATAACTGATATATATGGAGATAATTTTTAGCTGCCACACTTTAGGAGTGGTGTGTGTACATATGTGACTGTGTATCTGTGGAGGAGAAAAGATGTAGTTACCCAAAACTCAGGGGCTTGTGGGACTCTGATAGGCCTGAATTATATATTTAAGTCAAGATGTCCTGAGGAGAAATTGCATCTCTCTTCAATCTAAAATAGGATAGAAGCAGTTGCTAGCTTTGTAATTAATTCAAATAATATGCAGAGGCTTCTTTTTTTCTTATCGCTCCAACTGGAAATCCAAATTTGACGCATGAAAAGGCAACGTGAGAGATTTTGAGGAAATAACCATGAATTACACTTTATCTGAAATTGAGGGATTTTATTTATCAAATATAAAGGTTTACCCTGTAGTTGTCTTGGCCTCAAGACTTCAGGCTGCGTTAGTCACAACTAACTTTTTGCCAACTGCATTTATTCCTGCTATTGGTGAAGGCCATTTTCTCAAAGTGATTAACTGGCGGTAGTACTCAATCCATTTATCCTTCCTAGGCTCCCCTATTGTAATGCATTGTAGTACTCTCCCCTTTGTGTGAAGCTACAAATAGGCAGTAGCTGTGAAAACTTGAAGTTTCTTAAAAATGAAAGTCTCAGATTTAATGAAATTGCTCCAATATAATGTTGAAAATGTTTGAGAAAATGTAGTGTTCTTCATCTTCTTGAGTGGTTTGCTTGGCAGATGTTGTATTTTAACTGATGAAAAGTCATAGAAACTGATGTGAATGTCACTGAATAATTAATTAGGATAGGCTAGAAACACCAGCCAATGCAGCGTTCAAGAGTGATAACCCAAATAACCCAGCCCCCACGCTTTGCGATACCTTAGTTCCATGATTACTTTTAGATAAGCTGAATTGCACAAACGAGAGCTCTCAAAGAATACTTCACACTAATAATATTAATAGATTATTTCACATCAATTCAACCAAAAGCAATTAGTCTATTTGATATGGAATCTTTATACATGTTGAAATTATTTTGATAAAATGCTTTTGTCTAAGTCATGTCAATTTCTAACATAGCATGCATAATTTCAATTTTTTTTTGTAGGGAATTAGTTTAATTTTGAAGATTTTGGTTCTATATTAAGATAGTCTGTTTATGAAATTAAACCTCTTTTAGTATGGTATGTAAAATTCAGTACTTCATATACTTCATTTTGGGTTCATTGTTTTAAAAACTGACATGCTTTTAGATTTCAGTGAACTTAATGACTTATTTTGAAAATGATGTTCCCTAAATATATTAATATGACTGAGTGATTATATATTTCAGTTAGAATTATTTCAGCTGAAAGTGACAGAAAACAGCCAAAATTAGCCTTAGCAAATAGGAATGTGTAGTCTCAAGAAAATTCAAAGACCAGATACAGCTTTTCAGGAACTCATGTCTCTGGGTCTTAAATTTCCTCTGGGTGGATATCATTGAAAGCAAGTTCTTACCCAGTGGAAACTGTTATCAGGATAAGAAGGAAACTGTTAGCAGGATAAGATGGAATAGATGCTGAATAAATAAAAATGTTCATTATGTTTAGAAATGGATTTTTTTTTTTGTCTATTCATGAGTGTTACCCCCTTTTAGGATGCAAATTTGGAGTATAGGAGAGAAGAGAAGCCTAAACTTTGAAGCATCTTGGAAATTTCTCATAGACTATTCTTACTAAAGAGTCATGCAGTGTTACTTAATGTTACTTATGATTTAGTAAGTAAATGGGAAACTCATAGCAATGTTTGAGGTAGGACGAAGATAACTTAGGTGAAAAAATAGAAATTATTAGAATTAGAAGGGTTTTATTTGTTTAACAGTTGTAAGAGTATAGTGATGTATTCAGAAGTAATCAAATAGTGGAGTTTTTATTGTGGTTATTGTGGTTCGGTTCTGTTCAGTTCAGTTCAGTTGCTCAGTCGTATTTGACTCTTTGTGACTCCATGGACTGCAGCACGCCAGGCCTCCCTGTTCATCACCAACTCCTGGAGTTTACTCAAACTCATGTCCATCGAATCGGTGATGCCATCCAATCATCTCATCCTCTGTCATCCCCTTCTCCTCCCACCTTCAATCTTTCCCAGCATCAGAGTCTTTTCCAATGAGTCAGTTCTTCACATCAGGTAGCCAAAATATTGGAGTTTCAGCTTCAACATCAGTCCTTCCAATTAATATTCAGGACTGATCTCCTTTAGGATGGACTGGTCGGATCTCCTTGTGTTATTGTGGTAGACACAAATTAGTATGACCGCCTGGGTTCGTTTGACAGGTGACCATGTCTGAGGTTATGATAATACAGCAGAATCCTCTGGACTTGTGCCTAAGAACATGACTCACATTGAGCCAACCTCAGAACCTCATACCACCCTCCCCGGTGTACTTGATATAAAGGATGGGCACATGATCCAAGCTGGGCCATGTGGATTCTCTCCCTTGATATTCTTCAAACTGGTACTGTGAAAGATAAACCAATTCTTTCAGTACCAGTCACAGAACTAAAATACTGTAAGCTCAGAAGAGCCTGCAGTGACATCCTACTTCATGTGGAGATATTGTTTTGAGACAATAATTTGCCACATGGAGACAGGCAGAGTTAGAAGGGAAAGCCCAGTAGCATTTCTCTTACTCATTCCAGTGCTCACAGGCCAGCCTCCAACTCTACCCTTCTCAGATTCCAGCCAACAAAGTCCACTTAAGTGTAAATGGGTTTCAGTTTTGTGCTTCTTACTTGAAATCAAACTCCTGACTAAGCCAAGAAATTTAGAAACAGTCCAAAATATTAGAGAAGATTTTAAGAAGCATTAGACAAAAATAACCTCAAGAAGTATGGTACCAGGAAATGAAACAAAAATTAAAAATCCACTATGCAACAGAGATGGAAGAGTTACAGAATCAAGACTACAGAAGCTTGCTTCCAGGTTTCTTTTTAGAAATATTGGGTAGGTGGTTTAGACTAAGCAACTCTGAGTGATTAAATAATCATTCTCCAAGAAAAAAAGAATAAATAGTAAAGTGCTATGAATGAAGCTCTTCTTTGAAAGAGATTTTACACAGAGGCACTGATAACTTTTGGGATGGGAAGGGCCAAGACCAGGGATAACGTGTTAACAGAAAGCTCTGTAGATCAGCAAAGTCACATTAAAGAGTAACTGTAGATGTTACTGTCCTGTAACTGAAAAATGTCCTTTTATTAATTTGGCAAACGTGAATCAGTTCAGTTCAGTTGCTCAGTCATGTCCTACTCTTTGCGACCCCATAGACTGCAGCATGCCAGTCTTCCCTGTCCGTCACCAAATACCAAGCTTGCTTAAACTCATGTCTATCAAGTCAGTGATACCATCCAACCATCTTATCTTCTGTCATCCCCTTCTCCCCCCACCTTCATTCTTTCCCAGCATCAGGGTCTTTTCAAATGAGTCAGTTCTTCACATCAGATGGTCAAAGTATTGCAGTTTCAACTTCAACATCAGTCCTTTCAGTGAATATTCAGGACTGATTTCCTTTAGGATTGACTGGTTGGATCTCCTTACAGTCCAAGGGACTCACAAGAGTCTTCTCCAACACCACAGTTCAAAAGCATAAATTCTTCGGCACTCAGTTTTCTTTATAGTCCAACTCTCACATCCATATATGACTACTGGAAAGACCATAGCTTTGACTAGACGGACCTTTGTCTGCAAAGTAATGTCTCTGCTTTTTTATTATGCTGTCTAGGTTGGTCATAGCTTTTCTTCCAAGGAGCAAACATCTTTTAATTTCATGGCTGCAATCACCATCTGTAGTGATTTTGAACCCCCCCCCCAAATAAAGTCTCTTACTATTTCCATTGTTTCCCCATTTATTTGCCATGAAGTGATGGGACCAGATGCCATGATCTTCGGTTTTCGAACGTTGAGTTTTAAGCCAAATTTTTCACTCTCTTCTTTCACTTTCATCAAGAGACTCTTGTTCTTCTTTACTTTCTGCCATAGAGTGGTATCATCTGCTATCTGAGGTTATTGATATTTCTCCCAGAAATCTTGATCCCAGCTTGTGCTTCATCCAGCCTGGCATCTGCAGAGTTTTCCATTATTGTTTGACAATGTCACTCTTTTTGTGATTGAGGCAACACAGATATTATTTTAAAAAAATAAGCATTTCTCTGACAGTCTTGTATAATTGGAAAGGGAAGCCTGTTCTGTGTTCTGCTCATACCCCATTGGGGCCCCTTTACTATATGTGTGTACTTGGGTTCCCAGTAAGCTTTCACTCCTATCTGCCAGCACCTGCATTGTCCACAAACTCCCCTCAGGCTGTAGAACTGATTTACCTGAACAGAGAGAGCCAGAAGTTCCTGGTAATTTATGATCCCCATGGCTCAGTGCTTAACTACTGAAGGCTGGTCGGCTGATTACAGGGGTATAAATACACCAGCTTCTTTGCTCTCTGGTTGACACAACTGTATGTGTGATCTATGCTGTGTCCAGAGAATGGTAACTTTGACATTAATTCAAAGTTACCCTCTGTGGGACATTACTTGATATATTAACTTTATTATTTTTGTTTTTTAGCCCTTTGTTTTTCTCTACCCCACAACTTTCTATTCACTGACCTTTTTTTTTCTCCCATTATTTATTTGCTTGTTTGATTTTCAACTGAAAAGACTTCCTAATAAGCCACTTTCATGCATATCTTCATCTTTTGGAAAACCAAAGTGACAACAGGAAGTATCCTATATGTTAGCTGGCAGGACATATCCAGGATTGCCCTAGTATTTTTTTCTTATGATAGTATTTCTTGGAGGTTATTTGTTCTAAATAGGGATTTTTTTTTCCTAATGTCCAGTAATCTCGTGATTTTTAAATTGGTAAAAATGCAATGACTGATTACATGGGTGTTGGCCTTTTTCTCGGCTTGGGAAGCAGCTTTAATGACTGGAACCAATTCTTTATCTTGAAACCTTTCAGAGCCACAGCTATCACCGTAAGAAGGAGCACTCCAGGCTGATAAGATATGCCTTGCAAATCCATTATATTTAGTGAGAGGACATCATGATTTTGATCAATTCAGTTTATACATTTTAGCACTAATTCATGCCATAGACGTCTGATTCTTCTATATGTAAAATAATCAAATAGGAATATTTGAAGTGAAGTTTAACAAATTAATAGGTTTGGCAGAAAGTGAAGAGGAACTAAAAAGCGTCTTGATGAAAGTGAAAGAGGAGAGTGAAAAAGTTGGCTTAAAGCTCAACATTCAGAAAACAAAGATCATGGCATCTGGTCCCATCACTTCATGGGAAATAGATGGGGAAACAGTGGAAACAGTGTCAGACTTGGGGCTCCAAAATCACTGCAGACGGTGATTGCAGCCATGAAATTAAAAGATGCTTACTCCCTGGAAGGAAAGTTATGACCAACCTAGATAGCATATTCGAAGCAGAGACATTACTTTGCCGACTAAGGTCCGTCTAGTCAAGGCTGTGCTTTTTTCCAGTGGTCATGTATGGATGTGAGAGTTGGACTGTGAAGAAAGCTGAGTGCCGAAGAATTGATGCTTTTGAACTGTGGTGTTGGAGAAGACTCTTGAGAGTCCCTTGGACTGCAAGGAGATCCAACCAGTCCATTCTGAAGGAGATCAGCCCTGGGTGTTCTTTGGAAGGAATGATGCTAAAGCTGAGACTCCAGTACTTTGGCCACCTCATGTGAAGAGCTGACTCATTGGAAATGACTGATGCTGGGAGGGATTGGGGGCAGGAGGAGAAGGGGACGACAGAGGATGAGATGGCTGGATGGCATCACCGACTCGATGGATGTGAGTCTCAGTGAACTCCTGGAGTTGGTGATGTACAGGGAGGCCTGGCGTGCTGCAGTTCATGAGGTCGCAAAGAGTCGAACATGACAGAGCGACTGAACTGAACTGAATGATTATTTAAGGAAAAAAAATTCCTGGGAATTCTCTTTCATAACATAAAATGCTCGCAGAATAATAAAAATGATTAAAGTATTTCAACAAGCAAATATTCTCCTTTATAATCTCCATTGTTATTCAGTATTTTAAAAATAAAACAGTAATCCCAAACAACTACTTACTAGCAAAATATTAAATCTGTCAGAATTTGATTTGCTCAAGCTGAACTAGATTTTCTGACTTGCATTTTGTCTTAGCTCTCTCACTGCTGTGCATACACTGTCTAGTACTGTGTCCTTCCCTGTCTGACTCTCCTTGATGTTATAAAACAGACTTTTGAAACTACTGTTAGGCTTATTTTTTTTTCCTATAAATTATCTTTGTTTCTGCTTTTTTTTGCCTAGTGAATTTATTTATTTTGAAGTTACAAAAACAGATGGTTTACCCATTCACTCAGTGCATCTCATGTACAACTTAACCTAGTTGCTTACCAGATAAGAAAGTATTCTTTTACTTAGTCCTAATAATCAAATCATTAAAAAAACAAAAACAAAAACAAAAACAGAACTACGCACAGAACAAACGTCACTAAATCAGTGTCTACACCTGTCACAGGGTAGTTATAACACTTTTTATCTGTCGCCTTGTATCTTTCCTTTAACTCCCCTCTTTTCCCCACCACCCCTCATCATGGACCAAATTTTCATCATAAATGGTGGCTATTCAACGTGTAGTCCTTGGACAGCAGTACCTGAAAGTATCATCAGGAAGCTGATTAGAAATTCAGAATGTTTGGCCTTTCCCAGAGTTACTGAATCAGAATCTGTGTTTTAACAGTTTTCTGCAGTAAGTTCATACGTACAGTAAAGTTTGAGAAGCACTGGTATAGAGGACAAGCTATAGTGTTTATTGTTGAAACCAACTGGCCCTTTTTGTCTCCTGTGTGGGTATTATGTTACAATGAAGAGAAATAGCACTGGAGTTGTATTCTTTTTAAAATATCATTAGTTTAAACCATAAATATACTATAGGGATAAAGATGGTACATGCTGAAAATCATTTTATTACAAATTGTGTAGGATTTTTGCCTTACATTATAGAAGCATAGAAAACAAAATTATCTTTTAAACCAGAATTTTAAAAAAAAGACTATAATCTTTCAATTGCTTATATAGCATATTCCACAATATAGTACTGAACAAAACAAATGTGCTGTGTTACTGGCAAGGTTTGTCTGTTAGAAAGATCTAAATTATTTAGACTATGTTGACATTTTTACACTATAGCATATTTTCCATCCAAGCAAAAATATGATATCTGTTAATTGTATAGATATGCCCTAAAATCATGAAGGCTGTTTACTTGTAAGTTTAAGTAGCTACTTCTTTTTACTATTTTATAAAGTAATCATTGTCTCTTAAAGTAACCAAATGTATTCAAATACAGTGCTAGTCATTCCAGAGAAAAGATTTGTAAAACAAAAGTTCCAGTTTTCTCTGAGGTTTCTTATTAAATACAGTATTTATTCTTATTGTCTGTAATCTTAGAGACTTTACATAAATTTCATATACCTTAAGAGAAAATTAGTTATATTTTTACTGAATGCTTTTGTAAACATTCACAAATTTAATATTTGTTTTAAAAGGACACATTGAGTCAAACTATAGTAAAATATAAAATTATTAATGAAGGTGAATATCATTTATTTTTACTATTTACTTATTTTCAACACATAATGCACGTGTTTTTTTTTCTTAATAGTATTTTCAGAGAATCTTAATTGTATTTTCAGAGAATCCCTACCTTAAGTGAGTTTTTGTTCTTATTGTTGGTATAATTGCTTTCATTGCACTGTTTTCACTCTATGGTATACCACTGTCATCTGTTGGTAGATTGCCATTATCTGCTATATCTGCCATTATCCTGTTTTATGGCCTGAAGCTTGAGGTGATCAGAATTATTTTCATCTGCTATTTGCTAATATTCCTTCAACAAATATTTGAATGTGTTTTATATGGATAATGTACTTTTGACATTGGGATCTCAATTTAGTAAAATAGAGTCTCCACCCACAACAATACTATAATTGGAAGTGAAGGGCAAGAATAAAATGTAATTGTTACTGGATACTAGAAGCCTTGGATCATCACAGGCAAGTATGGAAGTATTACCAACCCTTCTGAGTCAGGTCTCAACAGGGGTCCTCCTGCCCAGTGTCACTCTTGCCAACAGACTGAGACAAGGTTCAATTCCAGAAGCAAAAGACTGTTTTGTTCTTTGATTAAAGGAGGGAGAACTGTGAGCTACACGGTCTCCTTGATAGGTAGGGGGCAGGGCTGCATTATAGGGATCTCATTGTGGGGGGCGTGGGGGAGGGGAGTGGAATGCCAACTCTCGCGAGGCTGGTGCAGTCATACGTGTGCTGCTCACGTTCCAGACGGCCAGATTCTGTATCTGGCTCCTGGCTGCCCCTGGCGCCATCTTGAATCGCTGTGAGGCGGTTTGAGCGACGGTTGTCTGAGGTGCGGTTCTGTTCTGGAAGCTGTAATCCGACACTGTAGGCTCAAGACCTTTGCATACAGCCCTCTACAGGCAAGTAAAACTAGACTAAGGTTACACCTTATCACCCAGATTCCCACTTTTTTTTTCCTGAGGAGCCAGATTCCTACTTTTTTTTCCTTAGGAGCCACAGCGGGTTATGCCTGTGAAACCCCCTTCTCTGCCTTTTTTGCTGCTCCTGATGCTCGAAGAGCACTGAGGGGCTTTGGTGGGGTTCATCTTGTGTCACTGCTCTTTGCTGCATGTGGCAGTCGTCCTGACTGTGGGTAGAGGAGCAGAACTTCTCCCGCCGCCCTCAGTTCTGTCAGGCTCGGCCCCAATTGTTTGTAACCCTGAGCGACCTCCATTTGTCTAACCTTTTGGAGACAAGGGACCCCAGACAACTTTAAGATACACAGCCCATATACCAATAAAAGAATAATGGTTGTTAAGGGACCTGGGAAAGGTAGAAAGCAGCGAGGCTCGAGAGGGTCTATGTGACCCCGTTCCTCATTTGTTCGGCAAGGTGAGGCTGGCTGTCTTCTGTCTGTCAGGTTACTCTTCCCGGTAGCTTGCCTGTACTTTCTTCAGTCAGGCCAAAAACTGAAGTAAGAGCAACATGATACGATGTCTTGGCCAGTGTACAGACCACTCTCTGGTTAGGGTCACTTTTTTTTTTTTTTGCCATTCGTCAGAAAAGAAGTTTTAGGTCAGAGAGAGGTTCACAAGAGTAGTCAGTGGGATCCATTGTCTCCGGTTGTTTCTCCAAAGGTTGGGGCTTGGGGGCCTCCTCACTCAAATACGATATCCCCACGGAGTGAGCCCTGCAACTTCAGGGCAGAATGGGTGGTTAGGATCACCGAGTGGGGTCTGTTCCCATTAGGAGTGAGCGGATCTTGAGGGTTTTTAGATTTAACTTCTTCCCTGGCTTCCCTGGTGGCTCAGAGGTTAAAGCGTCTGCCTGCAATGCGGGAGACCTGGGTTCGATCCCTGGGTTGGGAAGAGCCCCTGGAGAAGTGAATGGCAGCCCACTCCAGTATTCTTGCCTGGAGAATCCCATGGGCAGAGGAGCCTGGCGGGCTACAGTCCACGGGGTCGCAAAGAGTCGGACACGACTGAGTGACTTCACTTTCACTTTGGCGATAACTGCATTCGCGCATGCTCAGTTGTGTCTGACTCTTGGCGACCCCGTGAACTGTAGCCCGCTAGCCTCCTCTGTTCTCGGGATTCTTCAGGCAAGAATACTGGAGTGGGTTGCCATGCCCTTCTCCAGGGAATCTTCTCAACCCAGGGATTAAACCCATGTCTCCTATGCGTTGCAGGCGAATTATTGCTGAGCCATTGGGGAAGCCCATGTGGAACAGGGCAATCGGAAGCAACTTAATCCAGTTTTCTTGAGTTTAATGCTTCTGTCCTTTTGGAAAACTTGTCTACTAGCACCAAGAGATACCTGAAATTGCTCAGGGCTTAGCATGACAGTGAAATCAATCTGCCAACCTTCTCTAGGATATGTCCTTCTGGTTTGAGTGGCTGAATCTGGGAGGGCCAGGGCAGGGGTCTGAAGTAACTGCTTTTTCACTTCTTGAAAGGCCCCTTTGCATTCTAAATTCCATTCAAAAGGTCATTATCCTTGCATTAAATTTTTTTTTATCAATTAGACAACTTTTACTAATGAGAAAACTACATTTAAAATGTACTTTAAAACAAAATGGAATTAGGGGGAAAAAGACATGTTTTTGAAAGAACTTTGCACTGTGCTGAAAATCAAATCTCTTGCAGTAATACAATATACCAATTCAAGTTCATATTTACATTCTATGGCCTGTTAGACCATATTTAGGGATCCAGAAGCGGAAAAACTCAGCCATCCCTGGGAAACCCATAAGCTAGTTTTAGGAGGAGTGACGCTGCAAATGGCTTCTTTCCTTTCCTGGAGTGGGTTTCTTTGACCTTCTGTGAGGATGAAGCCTAAGTAGTTCATCCTAGTTTGTGATGTTTGAGCATTTTTCTTGGACACCTAATATCCTTTTTCAGTTGGGAGGTTTAGGGTGGCTATGGTATTTTTTCAGAGGCCTCCTAAGCAGAGCTGTTGGTCAAAATGTCCTCTACATACCAGAGGGGGTTTCCCTCCTCCAGATGTAGATCTTCTAGGTGTTTAGCTAGATTTCCCCAAAAATAATGGGGGCATTTTTGAACTTTTGGGGCAGGACTGTTTAAGGGTTTTTTGAGTGGATGTTTGGGTTCTGTCAGGGCTTCTCAGGTGGCACTGTTGGTAAAGAACCTGCCTGCCAATGCAGGAGACATAAGAGATATGGGTTTGATCCCTGGGTGGAGAAGATCCCCTGGGGGAGGAAATGTCAATCCACTCCAGTATTCTTGCCTGGAGAACCCCATGAACAGAGGAGCCTGATGGGCTACAGTCCATAGGGTTACAAAGAGGTGGACATGATTGAAGCAGCTTAGCACAATTGGCTCCTGTCACTCAGAAGAAAATTTTCTTCCCTGATATTCTCATAATTTTAAAATTCTTGTGACTGAGTTTGCATGATCTCATGTTCAGAACTCAGTAAGTGGCACTGGTGTTGATTAAGAATTCAACAGGCTTCCCCACTCTGTCCAATGTCAGTCAGGGCTCCTCAGGGGTCAGTTGGAGTGCCAGCTTAGGCCCTGTCATCCTTTATCTACTTGGATAGTCTGCCTTCCAGGGTAGTGACTGGGATCTGCAATTTCCATTCCCCTTCGGGCATTCTCTCTTCCAGTGTCCCTCTTGTTTACATATGGTGCACTGATTGGGTCCCAGTTTCCTTGGCTTGCTATCTCTCAATGAGGCTTGGGGCCACTCGCCAGAGACAAGAGTCTCCATGGGCAGTTAGTCCAAATTCTTGTACTGACTGGTTGACAGTGGAGGGCAATAGCTGGTAGGTGGGTCTCTGGGCCTTTTTATCCTCTGACTTTTCTTCTTCTATATCTTGTTTGTTAAATACTCGCTAGGCAACCTTGACCAGGTAAAAAGTAGGGATATCTGGTTCTAATTCCAGTTTCTGAAGTTTATGCCTAATGTTGAGGCACTTTGGGAAATGAAATAGTACCTTTAGGATTGCCTTTCCTACCAAGGACTCAGTCATCCATAGCATAGATTCAGAGGCATCCCCTGAGGCTCTAGGAATGCCAAAGGGTTTTCTGTTGGCTCTGATTGATTTCCTTTATCTTATTTTACTTGACGGGTTTCTTTCCTGCTGCCTGGATTCCTTTTAGGATCATAATTGTATAATGTGTCAGTCTCTGTCTTCTATCCCCTTCTCCTTTGTTTCTGTGGTCCCAGTTGGGTCCATTATCTGGGACCCCTTGATTCCCCTGATCTGAAAATAGCACCATGTGCATTGTTTCTGTTCTGTTCTCTTTGTCTGTTTCATCTCAGGCTTTTGAAAAGACCATGGTTTTTCCTTCCCTGTTAGGAGTACATTGAGGAGGCTGTGGATGTTAGCCAGGTGAGGTCATGAATCTGAAAGATTCCCCTAATTATATACAGGAACTCCTCTGGACCTTCCCTCAACCCCCTTACTGTGAGATTTCCAGTTGTCCAGATCAGAAGTGGTAAATGGGCATGTATACCTGGATGTGTCCTTCTCCATTGTGATTTGCCTCAAAGGAAGTACTTTTCCTGGTGGGTAGTTGGACCCTGGCTGGTAATTTGTAATTCATAGAGTTCCTTATAAAATTATTTATACACCTGCTTACCTACAGAGTCACATACTGAAACATGTTAAATTAACTCTTTCTCTCCCCTCTCCCCTTCCTCTCTCCTTTCTTCACTTTTGGCACCTCTCTTTGGCCTAGCATGGTAATAGTCAAAATCCCTAGAATGGGTCATAAAATTGAGCTCCAAGTGTCCTAAATATTTCTTGCAGTTGATTTTGGAGTTACCAGCATTTGAAAATATTCATTCATTATATTTCTGGTATAATCAAAACATTTCTATGACTGGTCTTAATTGCAGTTTTATTTTCCCACCTTAGCTAGAAAAAAAACCCTTACCAATTTTATTACAGTGTAATAAAAACTGAGACATCCAAGGAAGTAGTTTTCTACACAAGACCTTCACAGTATTTCTCTCTCTTGCCACATCATCAGTGAAACATTTGTCACTGATATTTTCCTCAATTATATGAGAAATGGTTATTAACAAATCTCTAGATCTAGGACGTAGATTTTTTTTTCACTGTTAATTGGCTTGTTTACTTTTGTTTTTATTTCCATTATTCTAGGAGGTGGGTCATAGAGGATCTTGCTTTGATTTATGTCTTCGAGTATTCTGCCTATGTTTTTTTCTTCTAGGAGTTTTATGGTTTCTGGTCTTACATTTAGGTCTTTAATCCATTTTGAGTTTATCTTTGTGTATGGTGTTAGGCAGTGTTCTAATTTCATTCTTGTACATGTAGCTGTCCAGTTTTCCTATCACCATTTATTGAAGAGGCTGTCTTTTCCCCATTGTATATTGCCTCTTTTGTCAACGATAAGGTACCCATATTTTTGTTGCATGGGTTTATTTCTGGGCTTTCTATCTTGTTCCATATTTCTGTTTTTGTGCCAGTATCATACTGTTTTGATGACTGTAGCTTTGTAGTATAATCTGAAGTTAGGAAGATTGATTCCTCCAGCTCCATTCTTCCTTATCAAGACTGCTTTGGCTGTTCAGGGTCTTTTCCATATGGATTGTGAAATTTTTTGTTCTAGTTCTGTGAAAAATGACATTGGTAATTTGATAGAGATTACATTGAATCTGTAGATTGCATTTGGTACTATAGTCATTTTCACAATATTGATTCTTCCTACCCAGGAACATGGAATATCTCTCCATCTGTTTATGTCATCTTTGATTTCTTTGATTAATGTCCTATAATTTTCTGTGTACAGTTCCTTTGTCTCCTTAGGTAAGTTTATTCCTAGATATTTAATTCTTTTTGTTGCAGTGGTGAATGGGGTTGATTCCTTAATTGCTCTTTCTGATTTTTCATTGTTAGTATATAGAAATGCAAGTGATTCCTGTGTATTGATTTTGTATCCTTCAACTTTGCTAAATTCACTGATAAGCTCTAGTAATTTTCTGATACTATCTTTAGGGCTTTCTATGTACAGTATCATGTCATTTGCAAACAGTGAGAGCTTTACTTCTTTTCTGATCTGGAATCCTTTTATTTCTTTTTCTTCTCTGATTGCTGTAGCTAGGACTTCCAGAACTATGTTGAACAATACTGGGGAAAGTGGACACCCTTGTCTTGTTCCTGATCTTAGGGAGAATGCCTTCAGTCTCTCACCATTGAGAATAATGTTTGCTGTAAGCTTATCATATATGGCTTTTACTATGTTAAGATAGATACCTTCTATGATCATTTGTTGAAGAGTTTTAATCATAAATGGGTGCTGAATTTTGTCAAAGGCTTTTTCTGCATCTATTGAGATTAGCATATGGTTTTCATCTTTCAATTTGTTAATTTGGTATATCACATTGATTGATCTGCATATATTGAAGAATCCTTGCATTCCTGGAATAAACCCAACTTGATCATGGTGTATGAACTTTTTGATGTGTTGCTGAATTCTGTTTGCTAAAATTTTGTTGAAGATTTTTGCATCTATGTTCATCACTGCTTTTAGCCTGTAGTTTTCTTTTTTTGTGTTTTCTTTGTCTGGTTTTGGTATCAGGGTGATGGTGGCCTCGTAGAATGAGCTTGGAAGTGTTCCTTCCTCTACAGTTTTTAAAAAGAGTTTTAGAAAGATAGGCATTAGCTCTTCTCTAAATGTTTGATAGAATTCTCCTGTGAATCCTTCTGGTCCTGGGCTTTTGTTTTTTGGGAGATGTTTGATCACAGCTTCAATTTCAGTGCTTGTAATTGGGTTGTTCATAATTTCTATTTCTTCCTGGTTCAGTCTTGGAAAATTGAACTTTTCTAAGAATCTGTCCATTTCTTCCAGGTTGTCCATTTTACTACCAAATAGTTGTTTGTAATAGTCTCTTATACTCCTATTCCTGCATTGTCTGTTGTAACCTCTCCTTTTTCATTTCTAGTTTTATTGATTTGATTCTTCTTTTTTTCTTGGTGAGTCTGGCTAAATGTCAGTTTTGTTTATCTTCTCAAAGAACCACTTTTAGTTGTATTAATCTTTACTATTGTTTCTTTCATTTCTTTTTCATTTATTTCTGCTTGGATCTTTATGATTTCTTTCTACTAATTTTGGGGTGTTTCTTTTGTTCTTTTTCCAGTTGTTTTAGGTGTAAAGTAAGACTGTCTAGTCGATGTTTTTCTTGTTTCTTGAGGTAGTATTGTATTGCTATAAACTTCCCTCTTAGGACTGCTTTTGCTGCGTCCCATAGGTTTTGAGTCATGTTTTCATTGTCATTTGTTTCTAAAAATTTTTTTATTTCCCTTTTGATGTCTTCAGTAAGCTGTTGGTTATTTAGAAATGTGCTGTTGAATCTCCATGTGTTTGTGTTTCTTACAGTTTTTTTTTTTCTGGTAATTGATACTTAGTCTCATAGCATTGTGGTCAGAGAAAATACTTGATATGATTTCAATTTTCTTAAATTTACTGAGGTTTGATTTATGACTCAGGATGAAGTCTCTCCTGGAGAATGTTCTATGTGCACTTGAGAAGAAGGTATATTCTTCTGCATTTGGATGGAATGTCCTGAAGATATCAATGAGATTCATCTCATCTAATGGACATGAGTTTGAGTAGGTTCTGGGAGTTGGTGACGGACAGGGAAGCCTGGTGTGCTGCAGTCCATGGGGTTGCAAAGAGTCAGACACAATTGAGTGACTGAACTGAACTAATCCATTCTCATTTTCATTATATTGATGACTGAGCACCATGTCACATATCTTTATAATCTCTGTACTAAATATAGAAATATGATTTGAAAACAGGTAGGATGGAACATCGGAGAAGACAGTGGCAACCCACTCCAGTGCTCTTGCCTGGAGAATCCCATGGACGGAGGAGCCTGGTAGGCTATAGTCCATGGGGTCGCTAAGAGTTGGACACGACTGAGCGACTTCACTTTCACTTTTCACTTTCATGCATTGGAGAAGGAAATGGCAACCCACTCCAGTATTCATGCCTGGAGAATCTCAGGGACAGAGGAGCCTGTTGGGCTGCCGTCTGTGGGGTCACACAGAGTCGGACACGACTGAAGTGACTTAGCAGCAGCAGCAGCAGCAGCAGGATGGAACATTTGAGAAAAATTGCATTGCATTTAAGAATTGCTTAGACATCAGTCATTGCTTTATCACTTGCTGACAGAATGGTCCTAAACAAGTTACTTAACCTCTCTGAATATCAATTTCTTGTTTGTAAAATGATGACAATAATATATGGGACTACATTGAAGGATAAATGAAATGATGCATATAATATGCTAACAAAGTCTCCAGGGCCATAGTGTGTGTAGTATGTTGCATTATCAGTTCAAAATTTTCACCCTTCTTTCAGGCATGTGACTTTTCAGTCTCTTCCACTAAAGAGATAATGTATATTTTCCTGATGCTTGGCTTTGACTAATAGACTAAAGAGGTAGTGAGTGTTCTGGATAGTATCCTAAGCCTTGAAGCCTTGTGTATTTTGTTTGCACCCTTGTACCTCTGCTAACACTATGAGTAGACTATCACCTGTTGTGCAGATAAGTTTAAGGAGGACTGAGAAATGGACCAGTCACCCCCAACAACTCATAGACCTACAGTGAGAAGTAGGGCCATACAGATGCCAAAGCCTGAAACAGAAATGTCAAGCTGAGGCTATCCCCAGATCAGCCAGACCTCAAGCAACCCCCAGGCACAGAAGCAGTAATAATTCATGGCTTTAAGTAACTGATTTTAGAGGTAGTTTGTTATGCAGCAAAAATTGATACAGTATAGGATTAATATCCATTAGATATTGATATGGTTATTATTTACTATCATTTGAAATAGAAGCCCAATAATAAATAAAGCAAAGCGGTATGATAATCAGTAAGATGCAGAACTCTGTTTTCTAAACCTGAGATTGTTTTTAAAGAAATACTGCTTTATCTACTCCTGTTTGTTTCTGAAACCACTGTTGGCAGACAGCATCTTCTTCAGGAAAAGGAAATGCAAATGCTTGGGAGAGTTTTGTCTAATCTGCCACTTCTCCAAGCAAAATAGAATCCTATAATAAACAGTCTTGTGATCACAGATGTATAAATGTAATGGTGATGCTACAAATACATCACACATGCAAACCTCAAATACATATCTTCCTCCTACATACTCTTCCACAAATATTCTGCTGCATCTCATGGAAGTAATTGCAGCATTTCTTCCGGAAGCCTCAAGCTGTGGCTCTCCGCAGAAGCCAAGGCAGAAACATCCATTTGAGCTGTGACAAAAGGTGGGGTCAGGAGACAGAGGTTTTCACAAGAAATTAAAGGGCAAAACAGGGAGAAGACTTGAAGGCAAAGCACTTAACTATAGGAACTTTTAACTGCTCCTATATTTGAAGTGTTTAAAAGCATATAAAAATAGAATGACCTTCAGCTGGTTGCAGTGTATGACTTGGATGCCTCCTTTTTGGGGTGCATACTGCATAGATGTTTAGCATATAAGCTGGAGTAGTCTGTGATTTATGGTATAAAAGATTACATGATCAAATTTGGATTAAAATAATAATAATAATAAATGTACTGTAATCCTGCCCTGATCTGACTTAGACGTTCCAAGATATGAGGAAAAATCTTGTAATAAGGAATAAAATAATAATAATAACAATAAAATGTTTTTTGAAAGCTGTCCACCATGAAGTTCAATTGTGAATTCTGGAGGGAAATTGTAGTTTGTTTCTATATATTGCTTTGCCCTTCAGCTCAGCTGTTGGCTTTGCATTAATATTCAGGCAGCATCATTGCCAGTCCTGGTGATTCACTGAGGTATTATGAATATGCAAATGAGCAAGAGCTTTTTATGTCTGTGGTTTGTCTTTCTTAGATGTCTGAAGAAATAATTGGAGCCAATCGACTGATAACTTGTATATAGATAACTATTGCTCTGGAACCTAAAACCATTTCTTAATTATTCTTATACCAGCTCAAAGATTTGATTTCAAATAATCTCTTGAAAATAGTACTCCCAGTATTCTCTTAAATTCATTTAATTTAGAGGTTAAAGTATTATATTATTTTAACTTCTTAGATTATAATAATAGCGTTTTGAAGTGAGCAGTATACAGAGTGGAATTTGTATTAGTCACTCACTTTTTATTTTTCCTTAGGTCTTTATTAACTTCCACTAGTTAAAAGTCAAGGGTGCAGAAGTTGGTAGAGTATTCTGGGTAGATACTGGCCTTCCCAGGTGGCTCAGTGGTAAAGAATCCACCTGCCAATGCAGGAGACACAGGTTCGATCTTGGGTTGAAAAGGTCCCCTGGAGTAGGAAATGATAACCCAGTCCAGTATTCTTGCCTGGGAAATCCCATGGACAGAGAAGCCTGGAGACTACAGTCCACTGGGTCTCAAAGAGTCGGATATGAATGAGCACAAGGCAGAAGTCTGAGTAGATGAATCCTAGAGCTTCTGAAGTATAAAGATAGAGACACAAAGGAGGTTGTAGGAGAGAGAGAAAATAATTTATTGTGTTAAGCAGTAATTAATGTTTGATCTTAAAATCACATTTATGTTTCTCTAATGATATGTATTAAGGGAAAAGAATAAAACTTCATATTTCTGTATAATTCCTTTTAGCACAGACAAATAAGGATAACTTTTACCAGTAAAAATAAAGGTATAAGATAAGTGAACTATGTAAATTTTAATATTCATTTTGGTGGCTAATACTACATCTTGATAAGAAATTTTGTAATTCAGCTACTACTTTTAATTTAGTTCTCAGTGTGGTACAGCTAAAACAACTGCAGGAAGATATATAATAATTCTGTTATTGTGCCCTACAACTGACTTGAACGTTTGTGGTCATTTTCTTTTGATATTCTAGCACTATCTCATTTCTATGAAGATGTAACCTTTAAATTGCCACAGCTCGCTGTGTATATATAGAGCTAGTTTATTACTGTGTGAAATAACCAGCATTCTGCTAACATTTAGCCACTTTGATTTCATTGAGAAATTATTTCAGCTACAGGAAATAATCTTTAAAATAATATTACATAGTTAGGTGATTCCCCTCTACCTAGAAAAAAGTTTTTTCTGTTTTTTATTAAAGGGTAAGTACTGGGTAGTTCAACTTGGGTATATGCTGGTTTTGTTTTTGTTATTGCTTTTGCTGCTTTTTTTGTTTTTTCAACTTCAGTTTGAAACAACAATGGTTTATCTCTTTCATACGCTAAGGTACCACTCAGGTCTGTAGGGGAGCTATGTTAATTGTAGGTAGTTAGAGACTAGATTGATGGGGTCTCCCAGTTCACATGTGCTCCACTCCCTGTCCTGTCAGAGAAGGAGCAGTCCTGGAGGGTCCTGTATCACCACTTAAGTGCTCAAGCCCCAAAGTGACACATGTCACTTCTGCCTATGACTCATTGACTGAAATAGTCACATGGCTACGCCTCCTTTCAAGGGGTGGAGAAACAGAATGCTCTCATGTACCTCAAAGAAAAGGAGAAAAGGAATATTTATGCACATTAATAATTTCAACCCCATGACATACACAACATTTCTGCAATCTCAGGAGAAAAGCCAAATCATTTAAAACATCATTTCCTTACCTTACAAGCTGCTCAGTAGTGTCCAGCTCTTTGCGACCCCCATGGACTATACAGTTCATGGAATTCTCCAGGCCAGAATACTGGAGTGTGTAGCCATTCTCCTTTCTCCAGGGGATCTTCCCAACCCAGGGATCAAACCCAGGTCTCCTGCATTGCAGGCAGATTCTTTACCAGCTGAGCCACCAGGGAAGCCCAAGAATACTGGGTTGGGTAGCCTATCCTTTCTCCAGCGGATCTTTCTGACTCAGAAATTGAACTGGAGTTTCTTGCATTGCAGGCGGATTCTTTACCAACCGAGTTATTAGGGAAGCCCATGTTTCTTTAAAAAGTCATATTTTATTTTATTTTTTAAAGCAAGTATTGATTTTTTCCTTTTTTTTAAAAAAAATTTAAAATATAAATTTGTTTATTTTAATTGGAGGTTAATTACTTTATAATATTGTATTGGTTTTGCCATACATCAACATGAATCCGCTACAGGTAAGTCGTATTTTAAATTAAAAACAAAACCCTCATAACACTCCCAGGAATGTTCAATAACTACTAAAATCTGAGTGTATTATAGATGTATTATTTCCTTTCTGAAAAAATGTGTATGTATCTGTATTTTATTATTATTGTATGCCCCATGATTGATTAAAAAAATCACATACATGCAAAATATATGATTATGGAGAGTGAGATGAACTGAGTTAAGCTAGACATACAGGTGCTCAGCAGGCAAATATATTACAAAAAGAATCTAAAATGTCAATAAAAAAGTGAAAAATTGGAGAAAATTTATTTTCCAAAACTCCTCTTTGCAAGTATACTGAATAGAATTACAGGGCATATTTTATTTTAGCAAGTCACTTGGGGTGAGATAGCTATAAGGGGACAGCAGGCTTTTCTTTCATCCTATTTCATAGCATCTTTATTTTATTTTATTTTTTTTAACATCTTTATTTTTTGAAGAAAGATTGCTAAATACAACTTATACGTATTTAAGGCATACAATGTAATGTTTTGATATACATATACATTGTGAGATGGTTACCACAATGAAGCTAAGTAACATATCCATCACCTCATATAGTTACCATTTTTTTTTCTGTAGTGAGAGCACTTAACGTCTATTGTCTTACCAAATTCCCAGTGTACAATATATTATTATTAATTGTAGTCACCATACTATATGTTATGTCTCTAGAGCTTACTCATCTTACAACTGAGAGTTTTTGCCCTCTGATTAAGATCTCCCTCCCTTTTTCCCCAGCTCCTCAGTGTCTGGTAATCACAAAGGCTGTGATTACCAGTCCACTGGTTTTTGTCTTGTTTTTTTTTTTTTTTTTGATTCCATATATAAGTGAGATTATGTCATACAGTATTTCTCTTTCTGTGTTTGACATTTCATTTAGCATAATGTTCCTTGGTTCATCCATATTGTCACAAATGGCAGGATTTCCTTTTATTTAAAGGCTACATAATATTCCATTGTGTATGTGTGTCACTTTTTTTTATTCATTCATCTCTTGACAGAATCTTAGTTTTTTTCCATATCTTTGTTATTGTGAATAATGCTGCCATGAACATGAGAGTGCAGATATCACTGCTTTTGGTGATTTGCTTTCCTTTGAATGTATATTCAGAAGTGGGATTGCTTGATCATAGGGTAGTTCTATTTTTAATTTTTTAAGGAGCCTTCATTCTTGCTGTATCAATTTACATTTCCACTAACAGTGTACAAGAGTTCCTTTTTCTCCATGTCCTATAAGGGACTTTTAAAAGTAACAAGAGAAGATCACCATGTTGTCTATTGGTTGTACTCTCTTAGTAAACAATGATCTGAGTGATGCTAGTGAGTTGATAGGCAGAGTATTTATAGGCAGAGTATTTTTTTACAGGCAGATTTGCCCTTCTTCTGACCCTTGCACAAACCAGTCAACTTATCCTCCAAATAATTGAACAAATATTAAAAGAGTAGTGGTTCAAATAAGTCAGATTATCAGGGCTGTGGCAGAGACATATATTGCCCATTAATCTGAAGAATATGACTTCAATGATTAGGCTCACTAGATAACAGCTACCTCCTCCCTCACCACTCCATTCAGTGTATCCCATCAAATATCATGCAGCTGGTCCCAGACAGAGTAATATTACTGTTAAGTCAACAGTATTGTAAATGAATGCATTAGGTCAATGTTAAAAATATAACTATATAAAAAGCAAAAAAAAGTTAATGTAAATGAGCTTACTTTTTCTACCTTTATTCCTTCTTATTTTTCATTTCTTAGAAACTGAATTCCTAATAATAGAAAAAATTATTGATGATTGTAATTTGCTTAAAAATAATCCCACATTGACAGTTATGCATTCTAACCAGGAATCTCCACTCCAGTGATAGTCAGATATCACTTTTTCAGAGAGGACATACTCCTCACTTCAGAGGCAATGATTACAAGCACATTAGCTATCTTTGTCTTTGATCATATCCAGATGTTTTGCTAATCACTGTATTTCATGTCAGAAGTAGGTTTTCATTGGTTAAATTAGTGGCTAGCTTTTAAATTCACATGGCACCTGTTATAAACGGATGGTAATTAGTGAAACTAAAAGCTTTCAACTTATATGAATTGGCTAAAATTGTATAAAACTGCTCCCCACCCTTAAATAAACAGGACATAAAAATCCATCAAAGTTTGCACTTAGGGATATTGCCAAAGACTACCTTTGTAAACTATCCTGTATTCTGTCTTTGGTTTAGAAAGATTCTATTTGCTTAATACTGACCATGAGAGTAACCGTGTCTTGCTTCTGGGATATTGCCCAGTGTTGAGTCAGTATTTCTTATAAAGGGAATGTTTCAAGCTCCTAAAATGACAGACAGCTGAGACTTCATTAAGCTTACAAAATAAGCTGTAATATGAACCATTTTATCCTCTTTGCTAATAAATGTTTCTAGAGCTTGTTCTGAGGCTTGACTTCAAAATAAGCTGGTTACACTGTTTAAGGAAAGTAGCTCGCCCTTATTCATATAAAATATTTTGTTGGCTACTGTTTGTTAAAAATAAAAAAAATCCTTGAGTTTTGCATGTTCAATTTGCTTTGGGTCATCCCCAACAGAATTAAATGTTAATTAGTGATATATTTATTTTTTAGTATTTAACATTAGTAGATACCTTCAAATTGAATGATCTTTTAAAAACCTATATTACTTTTGCACAATTTACATTGACTAAATAACTTTCATAACTATGGATCACCATCCTTAAATCAGAACCTGAGCTTCCATTAAAAAAATCAAAGTAAGTCAATAAGTTATATCAGAAATAGCATTTTTTTAATATAATGAGATTGTATACTATTTCATTTTTATTATATAAACCAAATTTATTTTCTGAAAGATTGTTTTACATGCAAGAAGCCATTGATTTTGGGGGTGATTTGTTACACAAGTAGCAACTCAATAAATCTTATAATAATAATTTAAAATAGCAAAATCTTAGATAAGTGCAGAGAATATCAATAAATAACATTCTCCATCCAGTGTTCCACGTTTAAAAAGCAAGAAACAGAACTGAAATTTTATCCTTGTTAACAGCTCCTCATTTTCCCCTCCCCTCCCCCAAGCCCTAGTAACCAGCATTCCAGTCTATGATCTTATGAATTTGATTGGTTTAGATGCTTAATATACATGAAATCATGCAGTTATTGGTCTTTCTGTGTTTGGTTTATTTCACTTAGCGCCTTTGAAAGTGAAAGTCGCTCAGTTGTGTCGGACTCTTTGTGACCCCATGGACTATACAGTCCATGGAATTCTCCAGGCCAGAATACTGAAGTGGGTAGCCTTTCCCTTCTCCAGGGGATCTTCCCAACCCAGGATTTGAACCTGGGTCTCCTGTATTGTAGACAAATTCTTTACTGACTGAGCTACAAGGGAAGCCCTAAAAAATCCTGTTAACAAATTTTAAGTGTACAATAGGAGAATTTTTTAAAAAAACAGGAAACAAAACTAATTATTTTGCTCCAAACTATCCTCTGTTAGACCAGGGATCAATTTAACAAGTCGCTGTCTGAATAAGTTGATGTTTCCCACACATCTATTACATGGGTCTGTCTGTTTAAAGCCTACATACATATATGGACACAGGAGATGCTATAATGAAAAAGACTAGGTCTTGTCCTTAAAGAATTTCTAATTAATCATTATATAGAACAGTAGAAGCAGTATTGGAGACAGCACTGTTTAAATAAGGTTCCAGTTTTAGTTTTGGTATTTATTAACTGGAAAGCTTGAGGTAAAACATTGCACCTCACAGAGACTCAGTTTCTTCATTTGTAAAAAATGAGAAAATGATGCCTGTCTTACAGAGTTCTCAGGTTGTCATGAGGATTAAAAACCAATGCTTTTAAAATGCTTATATATATATATAATATACTTTATACAATAATCTCTTAAGTAGTTTTATGTGTTGATTCACTGGATTGAGTAACTGTCCTCAATACCTCCATAATGCATACCGGCAGATGTTCTCGACACCCTGAATGCTCATGGCTATGTCTGCTCTCTCCTACAACTTTGAATGTTATTTGCTTATCAAAGAGTCAGTTATACTTTATCCCTTCAAGTTTGTTATGCCATTTTTACTTGTTTTAATTGTATAATCTAATTCAGTATAAACAAAATGAACAAAAATTTCAAGTTCTGTAATAAATTGTTTGTAAAAACTGAGTCAGATTCTTTTGCTAACACTTGATAACATGTGAGCTGCTAAAATATGTGAAAGGGACACTTGTAAAAAATTGGAAAAATCATATTCTAGAAATACTTTTTATACAAAGTGCTCCTTAAGTGTCTTTGGGTTTTGACCTTATTAGTTAAAAAACAGCTAAAACTAAAATGTGTAGATGATGCATATGACTATGGAATGTATATTCACAAAATCCAACTCAAAGAAATAGTCTTGGCACTACATAAATGAAGAGTTGTAAATTAAAATATATTGATATTTAAGTTAAATGAACATTTAAACTATATATATATATATACACCTATAAATATACACATATGGTTTTATATCTAGTTAGTTATTTCGTTGTTTGTTGTTATTTCTTCTGTATTGTACTTTTCTGATTAACTGGCCAATGACTCATTTCAGGCTGCTTCAGAGAAAAGTGTTCCTAGTTGTAAGCAAAAAATTCAGTGGTGGATATGAGTGTATGAAGGTTAGTTTTGTCTAGAGCGAAGGTTAGGGAATTGTTATTCCTGAAGAATCTGACAAATGTAAGCACCGTATATATTTGTATTATGATCATAACTTAAAAATACAGTTACCAAATAGGTTACCCAGAATATTAACTAGATGTTTAAATTTTAAAAATTGCTTTCTTTGCTAAGAAACATTTTATTAGGACTGTTTTTAATAAGATGGTAAGATTTTTCATGTTTGTTAATTCTAGTTAGATTTCTTTTGTATAACATTAATTATATATTTATAATATTTATAATTATGCATACAAAATAATTATATAATATATGACACAGTTTAGAGAATTTCTTCCCATAGCATTTGCATGGCTGTGCTTTTTATCTATATCTATTTTGTTCAATAAAAGTTTTTTGGAGATTGGGACAACGCCTCAGCATTTTTGTGCTCATCACATTATGTCATGCTGTGTTTGAGTTGAAATATGTGATCAATAAATTCTTCTAGGAACAAATGAATATCTTCAAATTACTGCTGCCCAGCTACTAAAATGAAGATTGACTCTTTTAAATTTTATTTCCAGACTACTCTAAAAATAAATCATATTTTTATATCTAAACCCAGAGGAGACATAAGTCCCTTAGAATGTGGCTAAATTCTTTGAATAATGCATGATTACTTTGCTTCATACACTAATGTATCAATAAATTGATCTCACTCTACAGAAATGTTCCCTAAGGTTTTTAAAAATATTTTTCTTCAGATTTTGAGGAATAAGAGTGTATTAGGGTGCACATTTACTAGCAGATGCTACAAAAATCCTCATTCATAAATATTTAGATCTTCATTTGATGAGAAAAATATAAGATTACAGTATATGTCACAGTCTTTCCCACCTAAATGTGTAACTGTATTTGTGAATTATTCCTGTTGCAGATGTAATGTCTTTCAAAGTATTTTATTACAGCAGTGCATTTCCCTAAGGAGGAGTGTTTATAAATATATGAATCAAGGTGATACATTTCATGTTATTTCTTGCCTTCTTCCTGGATTTGCTTCCATGACTTACAAAATATTTTACAACAAAATGAGCCAACAGGAATTGCCGTGTTGAAGTAGACAAAAGGATTCAGTTATTCTGGCAGCTATTATATGAATATGTTTTTTGTTGTTCTTAAAACTAGAGAAATGCATATTTGCAATAAATGATTACTCCTAATGATTAGCTTCTTTCCCAAATTATCTAAAATTAAAGTCTATCTGTTTAAAATTCTTTGATTATGGTCACCTAGAAAAAATTTACATCCTGAAATAAACATATGTTCAGTCTTCATGCCAGCTTAATTGTGTCTCTATTTTCTGATGTTAGAAGTATGTATAAAAAATGTATATCATTGTCACTTCAGAGTAAGTTTGATCAATTTAGATGAACAAAACTAAAGTTCTAAAAAGAAGTTATAAGCAATTTTAAAATCTTTGGTTCCTGTGTTTTCTTTTAACTTTTATATCAGATGAGATTTTTGTCCTTGATTTTGTTTCTTTTACCTAAGGTTTCAGTGATCTTATTTTTGAATCACTTTGCTCTGAAATAATTACAGTATGCCAGGTCCTCATCATTCCATATAACATACATATTCTATCCTCATCCCTGCTGATGCATGACTGAGTGGTGGAATAATGAAATGCTCTAAGGTTGTTGCAACTGACAAAATAGCCTAGCAACTCATTGGTGGATCTCAGAAGCTAATACCTATTTCTCTATTTGATTCTTTTGCAGATAACTGAACATATCTAATCAAGTTTCTTTGCCTTTGAAACTTTGGTTTCTACAGGTCTATGAGGGCAGGGATTTCATCTCTTGTTCACAACTGTATATCCAGAGTTTAGTAAGTACCTAGTGTGAGGTAGGCACTCAATATCATTTGAGCGAATTGATGAAATTAAATGTAGTAATTGGTATACTTTACTTAGTGAACCAATGAATTTATGCTTATATTTCATAGATAGATTGCAAAACTGTCTTAAAAGTGTTTATATAGCAAAATGGTTAGATTCAGGAGATTCAGAGTCATGCTGTATGATCTCATGTAAGTTATTTAGCCTAAGTCTATTTTTTCTCATTTGTAAAGGAAAATAGTTACAATTTCATGAAGAGTAAATGGGATAGTACATATTCAATGGTTATGTCTGTTGCATCATAATCACTCAGTACATAAAGTTATTATTTTTATTATGGACAGGAATTTAATTTGTTTGAGAATGCACTCTCAGAAACTAGTATTAAAATAGGCCTATAAACTTCATCTGTTAAAAGATGTTAGACATCAAAGAGTGAAGCATTTGGTAAGAATTATTAAGGGGCTTGGAAATGGGAGAAAAGAAAAAATAGGAGCTAATAGACATTTTAACTTTTAAAAAAGTTTCCAACACTACTGTCAAAATTAGATTCTTAAACACCATACTTCTAGGATTTCTGAAATTGAAATAACTTATTTGACATTAAAATGTCTACTTTTAGTCTAATATTCACACCATTTGTATCAGAAAAATACTTATTGTGATTCTAGAAATACAAATGAAGAAAATAACTTAGGCAATTATCATAAACACCAAAAATAAATTGACTTATTTAAAATAACACAATGAATAGCATGTTAAATGCTATTATGGAAAGGGTTTGAATTATTTAGTGCTATCCAATAGACAGTCTGTGATGATGGAAAGGACCTGTATCCGAGCTGTCCAAGACAGTACTCAGGAGCTCCATGAGACTACTGAGCACTGGAATAGTGATTAGTGATGATGATGATGAACTGAGTTTTAAATTGTATTTAATTTTAATTAAGTTTAATATAAATAGTCTTATGCAACTGCTGGCTGGATCTTCCCAGGTGGCTTAGTGGTAAAGAATCCACTGCCAATGCAGATGTGGGTTCATTCCCTGGGTCGGGAAGATCCCTTGGAGGAGGAAATGGCAACCCATTCCAGTATTCTTTCTTGGAGAATCCCCTGAACAAAGGAGACTGGCGGACTACAGTCCGTGGCATCACAAAGAGTCAGACACAACTTCATGACTGAGGACAATTGCACAACATAGATCCAGATATATACCATGATGTTCACTTTGCTTCTTTGGCAAAACTATAAACATAGGATTATATTTGGTCAGTTAAAGAGCTTTCATGTTCACCTAAATTAACTTTTATTATACTTATTTCTGTTGTATAGTCCAATATCATTGTATTCATTAGGCCTTTTGCTCCATTTTGTCAACTGAGCAAATTCATATACACTGGGATTAAATTTTATGGAATTTTGTATTTACTTTTAATTTCTATAAAGATAAAATTTGTGAGAAAAGTCTTATTCGGAACTGAGAATTTTTTTCCCCAAAGCCAAACACTTCTCTCTTAATTTTCCTACCTATATATCTCTTCACCTCCACTATTACCCTTACTTTGAGGAAATCAATCATTTTTTAGGTTCAGAATGACACACTGAATCTATAGTGTAGATGATCACTCATTTTTGGTATGTAGCACTGGGATTTAATTTGTTATTTATTAATTTATTAATATTTAATTTAGGGATGGTAAACACACATATACACATACGTAGAACACATTATCGTAGTTTTCATTTATTCTCTTTTTAATCTCAGTTTCCAATCCCAGTTTTTACCTTACAATTTTATTTTCCATAGCAGAAAATTATCTTTTTAAGAAAGTTTTTTACAAACCATATTGAATTCTAGAATGTGCATAGATCTGGAATAAGGTTGCTTAAACTCATATCTGAACGTGTGGGTCTTGAATATAAAGGGATAAGAATCTTCCAATATTCCTAATTCTCTTACCTCTATCTAAAAGCATTCCTGTAGTTCTCGGGCAGGGGTAAGAAACTGGTTTCAGGCCATTTCCAGGCTAATCATAGCAGTTGACAGTGACCACTAGGAGTGCTATATTGATCTTGAAACTGCAGTTTCATTCTCAGGGTTTCATGGAGATACACATGCCTTGTCCATGCTGTTTTGCTCAAAGAAAGTGGATCTCAACTCTAAGTTGCAGATTAGAGTCATATGGGAAATTTTTAACAAATACCATTGCCTATGCTCTAGCCTAAAACCAATCCAGTCAGATTCTCTGGGGCTGAGGGATGGGTATCCATATGCTTTAAACTTTGCCAAATGATGTTATTGTGTAGCTGTGTTTAACAGTCTTGGTTCCAATATGAGCTGATAAATTAACCAATCTGCCACCCAGTAAATCTTATTTAATGTTTTTTTATCTTCAAGTCAAATATGCATGAAATATTAAAGTAGCTCTAATAGAACCATTTTAATTTCCAGATTCTGACCAATTCTAGGTTGCCTTAAATCTTACCTAGGGTCATTATTATGACACTCAGTTGTGCTTTTTCCACCTTTTTCTACCTGTATGTCATTAATGATCCTAAAATGAAGGTGTGCATGAGGACTGGGGTTCTGGGAGAGAGAATGGTAACTGCTTGGACACCCGAGACTTGTAACAACAGTACTGTGTCCAATCAGCTGAGAAAGAAATTGTAAAAATTTTAAGATAACTCCAATCATTTTGCAATTCTAAACTCCTCTTTTAGAAAAGTTTATGTATTTTTGTCCATGATCTAAATATCCCAATAACTGAATGCAATTCTAAAAGTGTATCACAGATATTTTTAAAATTATGCCTGATTAACAGGGAAATATTACTGACCTTTGATATTAGTTCTAAAATATGCATTATGCCCTGTCAAGATATTATCTGAGATTGCATTACTCTGTCTTCTCCCTATCTCTACTTCCTTCACAGAGGTATCATTATCCTGAATTTAGTGCTTATATTTTTTTTAAATTTTCTTATTCACACATTATATATCCCTAAACAATATAGAATATTATTTTGTATATTTTTATGTTGTGTTTCCAAGATGTGATAAGGATCTTTAGGAAGTTCTCAGTCATTTTATTTCTTTAAACATTTTACACACACTTATTTTATCATCTTTACCTGATAATTTAATATCTCAATTCCTTGGTGTAAGATTTGTCCTTTTCTTTACTTTTGCTTGTTCGGAGCTGCAGTTCAGGGAATTTTATACAAGGACAATTGGTGTGTCCTTTTCTGAGGTTACTTTCTTCCAGAAAGGCAGTACATTTTACTTCTGTGAGATGGCCCAAATTACGACCAACTGAGAATGTCTTTCATTTTATGGAGTGAAGTTTTACAGACTATGTAGGTAGCAAAAGGAAGAACTCATATCATAACCGAGGGCAGAAATTAATTTGTGAAATTTCAGTGAAACCATATTAAAATTTCCTTCCCAGAACCCAAACAAGGATAGGTAATTTTGCTTATCATTGGACCTTGACAGGAGGTTGTTTCTTTGTTTAGTTCATCCTTTCACTGAAGTTGAAGATTTTGGCTTGATCTGGGGTCTTCCTTGTTCCTCCTTTGCCTTTTCTCGGTTCCACTCCTTGCTAGGAGCAAAGGACTTATCTTCCTCTCCTTTAACCATTTATGGAGGTGCTAGTGTCTTGGATACTAGGAAGGCAAAGAATTCCCCAAATGACAAAGAGCATAGTTTCAGCTTCATTATATCACTTGATTTGTAACTTCCTCTTCATTCTGTGTGACTCCTGGTGATTTCCGTTAGCTTCCTGAAAGCTCAGATATGTAATTAAATACCTGTTGGTCATGTTTATCCAGCATATCTAGGTTTGTAGATTTTTAACAAGCAGTTTTTCAGAGGAGTTAGTCTGCCTTATCACTGAAAGCAGATGTGTCCTGTATTACTAACAGTCTTGATGATGAAGCTTCTGGTAATGAAGTGTATCATCCACTTCTTACCTCATCTGTTCATTCACTTGACAAATATTAATTGAATATCTCCTCTGTGTCTCGCTCTTCTGTATCCTGGGGATAAAGTGGTCATCAAAAACTGTTGCTACTGTCAAGGAGCTTACATTCTACTAGGAGAAACAAACAACAAATTAAATGTGTGTGTATGTGTGTGTATCACAAATATAAGTTATACACTGTACAAACATATACATAAGAAGATATCATATTCTCAGGTAGCTCTCAAAGAAAAGCAGATCCTTGTGTCAGCATGTGACAAGTGATATTTTAGATAAAGTGAAGGTTTCTAAGAGGAGGAGACATTGATCAGGTAGGAAAATAGTGAGAATTTTAACAGCTGGACAGGAGTTGTATGAATGTCCAGCTGTTCCCTGTTCCACTCCTTGCTTCCTGAGTGGAAAGCAGTACTTTGTACTTAATGATGCATTATTAAGTACAAAGACCTAAGAATGGAAATTGAAATGTTTTGTGGAATTAAACAAAAACTCAAGAGAATATAATCCTTTTAGAGAAAGTAAAAGTCATTCAGCCAAATTAAAAAAAATATTGAGTGCTTCATATATTAGGTGTTACATGGGATACAAAAGTTAAATACCAGTAACTCAGTGTGCACTCAGAGTTTAATAGACAAAGCAAGGAATAGCCTCATGGAAAGTAACACAGTCACAAGAAGTATTTTCCTTACTGTCATCTTACTGCTTCCATAAAAATACCATAGAACATTATGTCATACTCTTCAATTTATTATAATTATAATACATATAATGTATAACTTTAATAGCTTTAAAATTGTTACCATATTATATGTATATATAAGCACTAATGTTATATGTATTTTTACAAAACTGCTAAAATTTACCCAAAGTTATTTGGATTCTTTTCAGTTTCTCTTGGCTTCTTGTCTCTCTTGCACCAGCTTAGATTACCTTGCATTTTCCCTCAAAGCAGAAGAGAGAACAAAAATAATAGGTTTTAAAAAACAAAAAACACACAACAAAAAAACTTTAAAATACCTTTAAAATAATTATTTTGAAAAATAGGGGGAAAAGTACAATTTTCCACAAAATTCATGATGAAAGTTAGCAACACAACTGTTCATAATGCCTAGATTTCACCCACCACAGGTTTCTTGCCTTAATATGGCTCTGGATCCTTACAACCCTTTCTTCTAGTAAGTAATACAGATATCTCCCACTTAACATCAATAATGTTAATACATTCCTGAAATGCAGAGTTCTAGGTGGAAATGCTTAGTTGGAGCTTATTTCCCATTGTTTGCATCACACATGTGTAGGGCAATGATCTTTGAAAGAAAGGAAACAAACAAAGTGAGTCCTATGATCATTCACCATAATACCTAGGTAGAGTTTTCAGACCAGAACGCAGGGTGGTGAAAGTCAGGGTTAGCCCCTCTGTGTGAGTTGAACAGATGGACTTTGGAATTTGGGAATATCAGGGTATGCAGTTCACAGGGCAGGGTAAAGCAGAAGGAGAGTTGCAATGAGAGAACACTCTGAAGATCTGCAGAAGGAACCCCCCTCCCTGCACCCTTGAGTCTTCATCTGAGTATTTATCAAAACATTCATCTGAGGAAGCTATGTGAAGCCAAGGGAGGAATAACCTGAAAGAAGCTGGCAGAAAAATCTCTAGGCTTAAGTGGAACACAAATGATTGGTGTTCTCACCAGCCTGAGTAGAAAAATTATAATATGTGAGGTATCAGGCAGATATTGGCTCACTTCAGGGGCAAGATAAGATGTAAACCAAAAGCTTTTCTGGTCCTACTTAATTTAACAAAGGTTAAAAACAGGTTTAAAAGAATCAAACCCCAAGGGATAAAATGAAGACAATCTCACCAAGACAGTCACAATCAGATTGCTTAAAATCACTGATAAAGAGGGGGGGAAGACATTTTGCAGAAAGAAGCAAATATAAGAATTATAACAGACTATTGTTTTGGAAACAGTATGAATCAGAAGACTGGAGCAGTATCTTCAAAGTGCTAAAAGAAAATAACAGCAATCTTGAATAATACAGCCAGTAAAAATATCTTTCAATAATGAAAGTGAAATATTTATTCAAACATACAAAAAGTGAAATCATCACTAGCAGAAATACAATTTAATTTTTATTTATTTTAAAATGCACATTTCTCTAACAGATGTATTTATTTTGTTTTTAAAAGGAGTGGACTTTGAAGAGGAAAAACATTCGGCAGAGAGGAAAGAAACAGAACACATATATAAATGTAAGTTGTTTTATTAATTGTCTTAGAACCACAACAAATTAGTACAAAGATGCCTATAAAGCAACACAAAAAGCTTTGAAAGATTGAGGTGTTGCCTTAGACAAGGCTGAAGATTTAAGTCTGGTGTTTGGAATTTAGGCTCTAGTCCTGTTTTTTAATGAATCACTGGGTGTGTGGAGCAGTCTGTGCTTTTAGCCGGATTTGAAGAGAAGAATGATCACTTGGCCCAGGTAGAAATAGATGAAATGTTTGGCTTAATGTGTTATGTAACTACTGAAGTTCTAGCTCACAATTCAGTGCCAGGTGGGATTGTGTTTCTTGTTAGACTCCTTCCTAATATAGGCTGCAATGTCATCTCTACGTTATATTTTTCCAATGCCTAAGTAGCCCACTCCACCAAGTCGTGTTGCATTTCTTCTGACATAATGGCAGTTTTGATCACAGCAATTTGGTCACACATAGTTACAGTGAAGTAGGGGCTGGCTCCCTGCTTATTTAACTTCTATGCAGAGTAGAAACACACATCATGAGAAACACAGGGCTGGAAGAAGCACAAGCTGGAATCAAGATTGCAGGGAGAAATATCAATAACCTCAGATATGCAGATGACACCACCCTTATGGCAGAAAGTGAAGAGGAACTAAAAAGCCTCTTGATGAAAGTGAAAGAGGAGAGTGAAAAAGCTGGCTTAAAGCTCAACATTCAGAAAACTAGGATCATGGCATCTGGTCCCATCACTTCATGGGAAATAGATGGGGAAACAGTGGGAACAGTGGCTGACTTTACTTTTTTGGGCTCCAAAATCACTGCAGATGGTGATTGCAGCCATGAAATTAAAAGATTCCTCCTTGGAAGGAAAGTTATGTTCAACCTAGATAGCATATTAAAAAGCAGAGATATTACCATGCCAACAAAGGTCTGTCTAGTCAAGGCTATGGTTTTTCCTGTGGTCATGTATGGATGTGAGAGTTGGACTGTAAAGAAAGCTGAGCACCAAAGAATTGATGCTTTTGAACTGTGGTGTTGGAGAAGACTCTTGAGAGTCCCTTGGACTGCAAGGAGGTCCAACCAGTCCATCCTAAAGGACATCAGTCCTGGGTGTTCATTGGAAGGACTGATGCTGAAGATGAAACTCCAATACTTTGGCCACCTCATGCAAAGAGTTGACTCATTGGAAAAGACCCTGATGGTAGAAGGGATTGGGGGCAGGAGGAGAAGGGGACGACAGAGGATGAGATGGCTGGATTTCATCACTGACTCGATGGACATGAGTTTGAGTGAATTCCGGGAGTTGGTGATGGACAGGGAGGCCTGGCGTGCTGCAATTCATGGGGTCGCAAAGAATCGGACACGACTGAGCGACTGAACTCAAGTGAACTATAGGTGAAGTAATATGTTACTTGAGAGTGTTAAAGGGGCTTCCAAGGTGGTGCTACTGGTAAAAAAAAAAAAAAAATCTGCCTGCCAGTGCAGGAGATGCAAGAGATGCTGGTTCCATCCCTGTGTCTGAAAGATCTCTTGGAAGAGGGCATGGCAACCCACTCATTATTCTTGCCTGGAGAATCCCATAGACAGAAGAGTTGGTGGGCTGCAGTACATAGGGTAAAAGAATCAAACACAAATGAAGTGACTGAGCATGCATGCAGAGTGTTATAAGTCATCTGTACTAGAAATGCAAAGCAAAATTTCACCAAAGGATATGGATTGCAAATATGCACATAAACAGATATGAACAGATAATAAAAATAAAAAGATAAATAAAAATAGATTAACTAATAGAATAATTAACTCATTAAATGTAAATGTTAGTTGCTCAGTTGTATCTGACTCTTTGTGACCCCATTGACTGTAACCCACCAGGCTCCTTTGTCCATGGGATTTCCCAGGTAAGAATACTGGAGTTGGTTGCCATTTCTTTCTCCAGGGACTCTTCCTGACGCAGGGATCAAACCCAGGTTTCCCACATTGCAGGCAGATTCTTTACTGGCTGAGCCACTAGAGAAGCTTCAGTTAATTCATTCCTGTGCTTAGTCACTCAGTCATGTCTGACTCTTTGTGACCCCATGGACTATAGCCCTGCCAGACTCTTCTGTCCATGGAGATTCTTCAGGCAAGAATACTGGAGTGGGTTGCCATGCCCTCCTCCAGGGGATCTTCCCAACCCAGAGATCAAACCCAGGTCTCCTGCAATGCAGGTGAATTCTTTACCATCTGAGCCACCAGGAAACCCCAATCAACTCATTAGGGAAAGTTAAATTAAAGCAACAATGAAATACCACCATGTGTTTGTTAGAATGGATTAAATTAAAAAAAAACTGACAACATTAAATTCTGGCAAAGATGTGGAGAAACTGGAATTCTCATGTATTACTGTGGAAATACAAAATGGTACAGCAACATTGGAAAACAGTTTGGCAGTTTCAAGTTAAACATACACTTGCCACATGACTTAGAAACTTCTCTCTTTGATATTTACCTCAGTGAAATGATTATATTTACAGAAGTTTTATTCATAATGCCAAAATTTGGAAATGATAAAAATGTCCTTCAACTGGTGAATAGATAAACAGTACAGTGTATGTGTGTAATGGGATACTACTCAACAATACAAATTAATGAAATACTGATATTTGTTAGAACATGGATAAATGTCAAATGCATGTTGTCAAGTGAAAGAAATC
This sequence comes from Capricornis sumatraensis, assembly GCF_032405125.1. Classification (NCBI taxonomy): domain Eukaryota; kingdom Metazoa; phylum Chordata; class Mammalia; order Artiodactyla; family Bovidae; genus Capricornis; species Capricornis sumatraensis. The sequence goes on from NC_091092.1 coordinate 116,961,982, forward strand.
AGATCCCCACATCTGCACACTATATCGATCTATTTATATAACATTCTGGGAAAGGTGAGACTATAGGGACAAAAACTAATGAGTGATTCCCAGTGGTTGTGGGTGTGGGAGATAATGAATCCAAAAAAATAAAAAACAAACAACAATGACAAAAATACACGTCGAAGAATTCCTATATTGAACCCAGGCTTATTCAGTTCCAAAGCTCCTGCAGTCTTAGTAATGATCCTATGATGGATGGTATATTCCAGGCTAATTAAAGGTAGAGAAATATGAGAGTGCATCCTCATTACACATATGAGTACTTCTCATATCCATTATTTGGGTGACTCATATTCTGAAGCACCGCTATTCTTGTATTACTTTCTTGGTGCTCCAAGTGTGCTACCCAGAGCAGCAACGTCAGCAGGACCCAGGAACTTGTTAGAAATACAAATTCTCAGGCTCTATTCCCAGACCTACTGAATCAAAAACTCTGGGTGGGAGTGGATTCAGTAATATGTATTTTAACCAGTCTTCCAGATGATTCTGATATGCACTAAAGCTTGAGAACTACACATCTACATTAACTCATTAGTTCTCGCTAAGATAAGTAACTGAAGTTAGCAGTCATGTCTGACTCTTTGGGACCCCATGGACTGTAGCCCACCAGGCTTCTCCATCCATGGGATTCTCCAGGCAAGAATACTGGAGTGGGTTGCCATTTCCTTCTCCAGGGGATCTTCTGGACCCAGGGATCGAACCCAGGTCTCCCGCATTACAGGCAGGGACTTTAACCTCTGAGCTGCCAGGGGACCCCTTAGTTCTCACTACTTCAAACAATAAATGCAAATTAGTTGGCTTACTTTAAGTTGATCTGCTTTGGAGCACTGCTCATCTGTAAAGTCCCTTATGAAATGCCAACTTTGTGAAACTTCCCATTCCTCCCTTCCCTCCACAATACATAGTTTATACCTTTATTAAACATGCATTTCCTTTCACTTTGTATTATATTTCATTGTTGCATGTCTGTAACTTCCACTAGCATGCCAGTTCCATGGGGCATGGATTCTCATATTTCAAGACATAGGAAACTTGTTGCCAGAATGATCAGAGTAAGAGCAAATCCAGCTGGTTATCATTTTCCAAGGTATATAAAGTTTCAGGCTTCATTCAAGTAAATCATTTAAATTTAGTAGTCATCGTCTTTTCAAACCCATCGAGATGAGGGTGGGGGTATGGCAGCCATGAAAGTGTTGGTTACAAATCTCCTACTCTGAGCCTAATTGATCAGTAGCCTCAGTACTTCCCACAGGTTGCTCTAGCCAGTGATGGTGGGCAGCAGGGATACAGTGATGATGTGCAGCAGGGGTATTCCTGCAAGGTACAGGTCTTCTCTAACGAGCAACTTTGGCTCAAAGACTCCCTGTCAACCTTGCTGAAACTTTCTTAAAACTACACTGTGGTCTAAGACTTTTCCTACTCAACCTTCTTTCCTTCCATTTTTCATCCACAAGGGTCCAAGCTGCATTGTAGTCTGATGGCTCCCCAAACTTCTCTCAGTCCCCTCTCCCCCTTTCCATAGCCATTTTCCCCAATAAATCTCTGCCTTTTAAAATCGTGTCTTAGTGTCCACTTCTCCCAGGATCTGAACTAACATTGAAGATATTGTGTATAGTTTGAGTTCCATGAATAGTTTGAGTACACATAAGCAATTGTTTTGCTTTTAATGTGTGAATGATATTGTCTGGGTAAATAGCCACTTCCCTCTTGCAGACTGGCTTCTAGAAAACTAAGAACAAAAGGATGCCTCTATTTCATAAGCTAATCACTTTTTCTTTAAAATGTGGTACCACTTTTATTTAAGTTATTTTTTATTTTGAATTGTATAGATTTTTTTAAGCTACATGAAATAATTTCTGAAAAAAAAAAACCAGAGTAAAAGCAATCCAATTAATGGTCAAATAATAAGTGGTAGGGTCAGGATTGCTATGTTCAACCAGTGCCATAGGCTATGTACTTCATGGCTTGAACTAGATGCTCATTATGAATGGTACCATCTGAAGCTGTGTTGGCCCTGGGTGGTATGCTCAAAGACCAAAAAAGCATGCTAACGGCAAACCCAGATAGTGATATGAGAGATCCAGTCCAAGCAGATAATTTGGGTAACAATATATAGCTGAATAATAATCACCTTTCTAGAATATCAGAAATAGGGCCTCACTTTTCAAAGTTAAGCTATAGAGCTCTTTATATTTCTGGAATAAAGACTTCACAATGGAGAAAATTTAGAAGTCTTAAGTAGTAATAAGAACTCTTAAGGGCAAAAACGGAAGATTGATTTGAAACTGGCTTAAGTCAAAAGGTTAATCTAAAAAGCCATGTAATCACACTGTACAAAAACAACAACAACAAAAGCACACCCAAAGCTTTAGGTAAACCCTAACTTCGTCATATTAGGGAGGAAAACTTTTCCTCTACTCTTTCAGATTCCTGCACCTGTGGCCCTTCAAATTAAACTAACAAGATTAACAGGAGAAAAAGCACACAATTTTTATTAATATTTACATGCACAGGAGTTTAGAGAAAAGAGGTGAAACTCAAAGAAGCAGGTGGACTTGGGAGCTTATATATCTTTTAACAAAGGAAACAGGGTCAGACTACAAGGGGTGATAAATTATGGGGAAGTAACTAAGGAGTATATGGGGGAAATAATGGAAGATAAAGGCTATCTTCACAAGGTCTATGTATTGCAAACTCATCTTGATGTCAACCCCAGTCTTTGATGATAAGTGTTCCTCTTGTCTCCCTGGTACTGGGACTGGAAGAGGGAGCACTATCCTCAAAGGGCAATTCATACCTGGCTTTTAGGAAGATAAGGAAAGGTAAGAGAACTCTTCCTGTGTTTGTTGAATCTCAGTTGCCTTCAGCTCAAAATAATCCTTATGCCAAAGTGGTGTATTTGAAAGTCACATACTCTGATTGCCTTCAGTTTCAAACATTGTGAAAAGAACCTTGTAGAATATACATTTGTTATTTGCCATTTTTGGCTGCTAAGAAAATGAAGAGCCTCTGTTTAATTTTACCCAAGTGGATTTAGGTGCATTCAGCCCACCCAGTATAGCTGGTTTCTCCATATTGGTCAGTTCTTCTTCCTTCATTTTTGGACCAATAAAGCTGCCAGCACCTCCTGGGACTACAGGCTTCCACATTCAGGTTCAGCAGGAAACATGTATGATTTTCCAAAGACTTAAGTGAATGAATGAATGGACACACCATTTTTCTATTTTTATATCAATTTGAGATAATTTACTGACAGCTAAATGTGAGTGATAAATTAAACTGTGATAGTAGTAGATTTTGGGCTTCCCTGGTGGCTCAGATGGTTAAGAATCCACCTGCAATGTGGGTTCGATCCCTGGGTTCTGAAGATTCCTTGGAGGAGGGAATGGCAACCCACTCCAGTATTCTTGCCTGGAGAATCCCATGCACAGAGGAGCCTGGCAGGCTGCATTCCATGGGGTAGCAAAGAGTTGGACACAACCGAGCAACTAAGCACACACAGTAGTAGATTTTAAGTTATAATTAAAATGGGATTAATAATGAATTACAAAATCTTTAAGGGTCAGAAACATGTTGTCTCTAAACATGAAAAATGGACCATGAACACAGATGAATTGTAAGACCCCAGCTATCTAAAGTAATTTGTTTCAGCCCTAGGGTTTTCATGCAACACAGTTTATTGGGAAAATAAAATATTTCAAACACCCTGTGTTTCTACTGACATTAATAGAAGTCACTTGCATACATTAGGTGTTGACTCTTGTCCAGAAGTATTGAAATAACAGTTTTAAAATGTCACTTTCAATATGAAACATTGATGATTGAAGCATCTTTTTTCCCTATGAATGTTGAATGTGGAAGTAGAATGGCCAGTTGAATGAATGTTGAATTGGCAGGAAACAAAGTACTTGTTATATTCTTGAATTCTTCTATGCCAAACAAAAAATTACTTAGGTCTTCTATGTCTCAGCTTCCTCATGTTTTAGTAGAATCTATTTCAGTAGGGTTGGTTTAGAAGAAAACATCATATTTGGTACAGTGACTGGCACAGCTCCTGATGCTGATAAAAGATGACTATCAACAGCATTTCAAGCATGATATTTTAAAATGATCACATATTGCTTGGGCAGGTATTAGGAACTAATTATTAGATATGTTGGTGGTTTCATTAAAAAGATGATTCAGTTTACTTATTCAGTTCAGTTCAGTTCAATTGCTCAGTTGTGTCCGACTCTTTGCAACCCCATGAATCGCAGCATGCCAGGCCTCCCTGTCCATCACCAACTCCCGGAGTTCACTCAGACTCACGTCCATCGAGTCAGTGATGCCATCCAGCCGTCTCATCCTCTGTCGTCCCCTTCTCCTTTTGCCCCCAATCCCTTCCAGCATCAGGGTCTTTTCCATTGAGTCAACTCTTCGCATGAGGTGGCCAAAGTACTGGAGTTTCACCTTTAGCATCATTTCTTCCAAAGAAATCCCACGGCTGATCTCCTTCAGAATGGTCTGGTTGGATCTCTTGCAGGCCAAGGGACTCTCAAGAGTCTTCTCCAACACCACAGTTGAAACGCATCAATTCTTCGGCGCTCAGCTTTCTTCACAGTCCAGCTCTTACATCCATACATGACCACTGGAAAAACCATAGCCTTGACTAGATGGACCTTTGTTGGCAAAGTAATGTCTCTGCTTTTCAATATGCTATCTAGGTTGGTCATAACTTTTCTTATTAAGTCATTCCAAATACATGTATTGTGCTCTTTTGAATATTGGGCTTCCCTGGTGGCTCAGATAGTAAAGAATCTGCCTGCAGTGCAAGAGACCTGGGTTCCATCCCTGGGTCAGAAAGATCTCCTGGAGAAGGAAATGACAACTCACTCCAACATTCTTGCCTGGAGAATCCCCATGGACAGAGAGGAGCCTGGCAAGCTACAGTTCATGGGGTCACAAAGAGTCGGACATGACTGAGCAACTAACACTTTATACTTCTTTTGAATTTTAAGCACTGAGATAGACCCAACAGATGACTGAGTAGAAGTATCTGTCCTCAGTTTATGATTGGTCAGGAGGTAAAAATAATTTAAAATTAATGTTAAAAATCTAACAAAAAAAGACAAAAAATGACAAACTCCTAGATAATAAAACAGATAGGTGACTATCAGAAGAGGGGTGAGCGTCTGGGAAATGAGTAAAGGTGGTAAAAAAACACAAGCTTCAAAAAAACTACAAACTTCAGTTATAAAACAAATATATCTGGGTATGTTATGTACAGCATGATGACTGTAGTTAACAACACAGTGTTGTATATTTGAAAGCTGCTAAGAGGTAGATCTTAAAAGTTATCATCACAAGAAAAATAAATTTGTAACTGTGTGGTGATGGATGTTAACTAGACTTATTATGGTAGTCATTTCACAATATATACATATATCAATTCATTATGTTGTACACTTGAAGCTAATGTGTCATATGTCAATTACATTTCAACTTAAAAATCAGTGTTAAGCAAAAATAATAAAATTATGTACTGAACTCTGCTTAAGGGACCAGAGTGATAACAAACTATCAATGTCAAGATATCTGGTATACTAATAATAAAAGCTAACATTCATTTACAGCTCATTATGAGACAAGGCTTCCCAGGTGGCACTAGTGGTAAAGAACCTGCCTGCCAATGGAGGACACATGAAAGGCTCGGCTTCAGTCCCTGGGTTGGGAAAATCCTCAGGAGTAGGAAGTGGCAACCCACTCCAGTATTCTTGCCTGGGAAATTCAATGGACAGCGTAGCCTGGTGGGCTATAGTGCATGGGGTTGCAAAGAGTTGGACATGACTGAGCACATGGAGACTGTTCCAAGCTCTTTTTATATATTAACTTATTTAATCCTTACAACCCAATGAAATAGATGCCATTATTTTCCTTACTTTCCAGTTAAGGACACTGAGGTACAGAAAAGTTAAATAACTTTCCTAAGGTTGTTCAATTAGTCAGAGGCAAAATTAACCATCCTTAGCCATGTGATTTTAGGGTCTGAGCTCTTGGTTGTAGTGCCACTCTGAGACATCAGAGGTGCCTTTGCAGAAGAAGTAATATAATAATTGAATCTGAAAGAATGTGCAGGATTTGAACCAGGCAGATTTGGGTGAAAGACATTTTAGTGAGAGGTAGTAGCATGTGTATTGGCAGATAGAACAGGTTATATCCAGGCTCCTTACAACTAATTAGCCATGTCTGTAGCCCAAGTCCATTATAAAGAAACCTGAGGTGGGCAGACTAGTTCGGAAGTTACAGTTTAGGTGAGAGAAAATGAGGGACCAGGCTGTGTTGGTGCTAAGTGGAATGGAGTACTTGTTACATGGTAAATTCTGTAGGGAATACAAAAGTGGATGGGGCATAACCTTGTTCTCAAAGGGTATATACCCATATGGGAAGAGAGATGGTTCATACTAGACTGTAAATTTTGCTGGAAATACAAGCTTTGGCAACAAGATGAGAGGGAAAGTTGACCTTCACAAGTAGAAAGAGAGAAAAAATGCTAATTTTAACATTGATAAGTATAGGATAATTTTAAGGATAAAACATGATTTCCATGACTACACAATCAGAAATAACCAGCTTTGAAGCAGTTGCCAGAAAAATATTCCAAGGCTTATTTATGGGTTCAAAGTTAAATTTGTCAGTAATATAATTCTTTTAAGAAAGGAAGGATGAAAATGGGATATGTACACTGAAGCAAAGGCTCTAAAAACAGCAAGTTTTCCTCCCACAGCTGTCAGCAGTGGTCAAGTGTTATGAGAATACTTTGTCTGCTTTGGAGCTTTGAAATCAATATCAGTAACTTAGAGAGGGTACAGAATATGATAAAGGGTTTAGGAAATAGGAGCACCAAACATACGATAAAGGTATTTCTGACTGTTCTGAACTACACTGACCTGTGCAAACATGCCAAGAGCAACCCACATCTAGAAAAGATACAGGCTCTATTTTTTTTAAAATGGGCTTTACATTTTAAAAGTTTCAACTACTTTATCTGGAAATAACTTTGAATATACATACTTCTTTTATGCTCTGAAATTTCCTGGAAAATTAACTACAACATCTATTTTAATGAAGCACCATAAGTGTTAAAATTAAAGATGGAAGGGCCTGGGCATCATGAAAATTAGAATTTTCTTTAATATCATTATCTCAGCCCATTTGAACACATGTAAGATTTTATATCACTGTTAAAACACTTTGAAACAAATTAACATTTACTAAAGAAGCTTTATAATTCCATTTGGAAAATTCTGACATGATGGTTTTCATGTAACATTAGCAATCAGGTATATTTACTAGTAAAAATTTAATTCATTAAAATTATCCCTTACATATATGTGCATATATAAAAGTCATAGACACATGACCTTGATTAATAAACATTGGCTAGTATATTTTGTATATTTTTGTAAAGTACTTAATGTGTTAGGCAATTTTCCAGGTGTTTGGGATTCATCAGTGAACAAAATAAACAGATAAAATGTGCTGCCTTCCTAGAGTTTATACTCTACTGGAGGAAGTAAGACAGGGAAAAATAAGCACAATAAATGAATAAATGTTCTAGTGTGTTAAAGCTAATGAGTAATGTAGAAAAGGAAGCCCAAACAGAACAAGCTTAAGGAAATCAGGATGGGGCTGGGTGGGGCTGAGAACAAGGTGCAGAAGTAAATAGAGAGGTCAGAGTCACATCTTTGGGGAAGTGAGAACTGAGCAAAAACTCACGAGGAAGAAGACAGCCATGGAAAGATAAATAATACTCTGGTGAAAGAATGTTCCAGGCAAAGGAAATGGCTAGTGCAAAGGGCCTAAGAGAAAAGGGTGCCTACGTGTTTGTGACAGTGAAGAAACCAATATCACTGGGGCAGAGTGAGCGAAGGAGAAAAATGAAGAGATCAGAGAAATGGGGGCATGCAGACCATGTAGGGCCTTCTAGGCCATGGCAAACTTTGATGTTTGATTCTGAATAAAATGGAGCTACTGGAGAGTTTTGACTAGAGGAGTGACACGGTCTAACTTCTGTATTACAACATTACTGGCCACAGTGTTAAGACGAGACTGTAAGGAGTGAAGGATAAAAACAGAAGACCAGTTTGAATATTGTACTACAATAATCCAGACAAGAGAGGATGATTCCAAAATCATAGCAGTGGAGGTGGGAAAAAGTGGCTGAAACTGAATGAATGGAAAAAGTAATTTCAATATTTTAGTTTAGTTTTCAGTTTTCCACTCTAGATCTTAATGGAGTTTTCTGAGGTCTTCAAGGTGCTGTGAGAAAATATTTATTTAGTCCCCACTTTTTATCATAGTTTCATAGCAGACACTGAAGGATATGCAGTAGGTAACAAATCCCCATCCTAGCCTTAGAAGTGTCTGCACTCTACTTCTAAGTAGTTTGCTATCAATTTAGAAGGTAGATGAATATGTGGGAAATTTGACTGTAACCCCACCAAGGGATAACTTAGCTATTCCGATTGGTAGAAAGGAATCATCTTTTTAGCTCAATGCTCTAAAACTGTAAGTTAATCACTATGGAAGGAAGATGTCTTTCTATCAATTTGAACAATAGTATTTATCTGTGCTGCCCCAAAAATGTAATCGTTGGTTACATGTGATAGTTAAATTTAAGCGAAAACTGTTAAAAATTAAATCAAAACTGAAATTTAGTTCCTCAGTCATAATAGCCACATTTCAGGTGCTTTATAGCTGCATGTAGTCAGTGGCTCCTCTATTGGACAGAACAGACTTATAACTATTCCATCATCTCGTAAAGTTCTGTTGGATAGCACTGGCTAGGGACTTGTAAGGAAAATTATGTACCAGATGTTCCTGGTATCCCTCTTTCCAGATTCTCTCAGTTTGGAGAACTACAAAAAAGAATAGGAAAGAAAACAAACTTTATATCCCTTATGTATTCTAATTAAACACCAGCCCTGTGTTTTCCCCGTGTCTTTTGTATTTGTCTTTCATGACTTCTTTCTTTTTCCTTTTTCTTTTTTGTCTTGAATTTCTTGGTGCTATCTATTTTTTTCCATCACCTAAAATTAGAAATCAATTCTTTTGTTTCAAATGTGAATTTTTCCCCCTAATTATAAGCTGCTACTTTATATAACAAAAGAATTGATTTCTGAAAGCACTATTCAGACATTAACAAAACCAACAATTGGAATTATCATCCAAATCAATGTTCCTTGTGAGCATTAACAGGCAGTGGTAAAACATAGTCTTATTTTTAGACTCCTCCACATTCATTTACTTTATGCTTTTTAATCAATCCTTATGATAGAAGGCATCTTTCTTTGCTTCTTACATTACAGCTTGCTTTCTTATCCTTTTTGTGTGGTGCTACCTATTTGAACTGAAACAGCAAGTGTGGATTTATTCAACTTAAAGGATGAGTTATTTTCTTGGGGAACAAATAATAAATATTACATATTAAATTAATGATTCTAACATGATACTGCTTAAATTCTTTAGGTAATTTCTACTTACTGTCTCCTCTGGGGCCAGGTTAATTTGAAGTTGTCTAGAAAGCTAGCCTTGGGATTTGATCAGTTTACTTTTCACTCAGGTTCACCTCCTCCCGCTCTTTCCCATGCTCTGCTCTATATCACAGACCAAAGAGAGATGATTTCTGTAAACTACATTTCCCAGATCCCTGCCAAATTGATTCTTTTGGGGCTTCACCAGTGCGAGCACTGGCTGGGGGACTGGAGGTGAGAAGCCAAAGTATGTCTTCCTCTCTCTTTCCTTCCCCTGTTATCTTTATCAGTGTCCATAGTAACTCTGGTTGCAGCTCCCACAAGGCAGCACGTTCCTCTGCAGTGCCAGTTCCAGCTTTGCAGCTCACTCTGTGACTTCAACTCCTGCCAAGATGGGCACTCCTTCCTGTTTCCAGATTCTCCTTGGTAGCTAGATTTGCTGCCACTTGAACAGCCCCTCCTCCGAGTTTGCAGCACCTGTAATAGACCTCAGACCTGGGCTCTGGTAACATTAGCTGCTTCTATGGTCTTTCCAGCATAATAATGATAGCAGCTTTTTATATTTGATAATCTCAAATTATCTAAACTCTCTGCCCTCTTCCTGTTATTTTTTCAGCTCATCTAACAGTGTGAGACTAGCTTCTCGTATAGAACTCCCTTTACTGAACTGCCTGATGTGCCTTCTCTTTTCCTAATTATACTATGACTGATAAACCTCAATAGAATGGTATCTAAAAGTAGCAGGTAGGCACAAAAACAAATGACCTCAGGGTCAGAAGAACTGTGTTTGAAACCTGAACATTCCAATTCCTTAGTGTGTGACTGAAGAAGATACATACTTTGAGTTTCAATATCCTCATCTGTAAAGTTTGGAAAATAATTCCAGTTCCATTGGTTGATCATAAATACTTAACGAGATTATTCAAGCGAGGGCATTTAGGAAATATCTAGCAGGCTATACCCAGTGAATGTTTAAATGATTAGAAAATGTTTTCTTCCTTCATTTAGAAAGCAGTTTCACTGTTGTAACTTTAGCTCTTGGATCTTTATCTAATTAGCAGACCTCAAAAAAGATTGATCTGAAAGAAAATCTAATCCTTTTGGGTTCATATGTGTTTATATTTGCATTACTATTTTTCTTAGAAACTGTGTGAGAGGTTTATTCTTGTATTAAAAAAGACTTTAATTCATCAAAAGTAAATCATACTCAGGCTATTGTGCAGTCTTTTACACTAAAATATATATTCTAGGGTTCCTGAGTTTTTCTGTCTTTGAAGGGCAATGGGAGAAATCTATCCACAATTTTATTAAACCTCCTTTCCTGTTGTTATGAAGACATTCATTTCTGGTAGCCTAAAACTAAGTGGTGTGATATGTAAACAATATTATGAGCAAAATCTTTCAGCAGTGAGTGCAGTTTTCAGATACCAGCCACTGAGGCCTACCTCTTGTCATTGGCAAATACATTTAAAACTTCCTTGTTTCAGGCAAAAGTGTTTCCCTGTAATTAGAGCAATTCCAAATATTAGAGGATTATGTTTTAACCAACTATTTATGTTTTATCACATTTTATTGTGAACTATCATATATATTGAGGAAACTATACAAAGTAGGAATTTACAACTCAATCCTTTCTCATTTAATGAACTTCTGTTCAATGATCCTCATGATCAAGGAGTAAATAGAGTCATCAACCTAAAAACCTCATTCAGATTCTATCATATCACTACATCTCTCTTCAAAAGAGAATATGAATTTTATGGTAGCTATTTCCTTCTTTTCTTTATACCTTTACTTCCTTAGAATGTGTCCTTAACCAGTATGATTTATGTGAATCCTATCCTTTATGTTACTCAAATGGAGTAAAGTAGACAAAGTGTTCTACACTTAACTTCTCAGCATTATGTTTATGGGGAACATACATGTAGTTCTAATTAATTCATGTATATTTTTCATAATATTTCATTTTTGACTTATAATTTTTTATCCATTTTACTTTTCAATGAGTTTGAGAGTATTTCTGGTTTGAGATATTACAAAGAATGATGCTAATATATTTTTGTATATGTTGCTTGCTATATATGTGCCAATATTTCTTTAAGGTAGAGATGTGGGAGTAGAATTGCTGAGTTTTAGAGCAAGAATATCTTCAGTTTTGGTAGATAATATCAATCTGTGTTTCAGAGTACTTTAAACACTTTATATTCTTACCAATGCCTTGATAAAATTCCCATTGCCGACATCTTGACAATAGCAAGTATTGTGTGTGAATGTGTGTGTGTGCTGAAAGGCTTGTGTTTCTTAAATTTTAGTGGTATCTCATAATTTTAATATGTACTGTGTTGACTGCTAGTGAATTGAACATATTTTACATGTTTGTAGACTACTTGGACATCTTTTTCTGAGAAAGGGAAATTTAAAGAGCAGGTTCATTTTATCCCCTATTTTCTATTGGGTTATGAGGCTTATTCTTGTTGGTTTTTCATTCTTTCTTTTTCAGGAAGCCAGTTCTTTAACAGCTGTGTGTTTTTATAAATGTCTTATACTGCTCCGGCTCTTTTGCCACTCTCATGATGGCATCTTTTGATAAACAACAGTGGAGTAAAAGATTGACTAAATGGACTACGTTATAATTAGGAACTTTTATTGTCTCAAAAATTAATTGGGCAAAAATTCTCAACAAATCAACAATTCTTAGCAAGTCAAATCCAACATCATATTAAAAGTATTATTCACCATGACCAAGTAAGATTCATCCCAGGAATGCAAGTACGGTGACATAAGGAAGTTAATCAATGTAATACATCACAATAAAACCAGGAGAGAAATACATGATCATTTCAGTTGATGTAGAAAAGTCATTTGAAAAAAATCTAGCAGGCTTTCATGATTAAAAAAAAAACTCTCTAAAAATTTGGACTAGAGGGAAAATTTCTTAACATGTCAAAGTTTATTTATGAAAAACCCATAGCTAACATCTGTCATACTCAGTGGTGAATAACTAAAAGCTTTCCCTGTAAGATCAGGAATGGGACACGGATTCCTGCTTTAACTGCTGCTAGTTAATATTTTTTTGGAAATTCTAGTCAGAGCTATTAGACAAGAAGAATAAGAGGCTTCCAAACTGGAAAGAAAGTGGTACACCTATCTTTATTTGCAGATCACATGATCCTATACTTAGAAAGTCCCAATCCACATGAAAGCTACTAGAGCCAATAATTGAATTCAGCAAAGGTGTGGGGTACAGGAACAACACATGAAAATCAGCTTTGTTTCTTACATACCAGCAATGAACAATCTGGAAAAGAAATTACAAAAGTGGTTCTATTTACAGCAGCATCTAAAAGAATTAAATCTTAGTAATAAGTAAAACTAAGGAGGTGAAAGACTTATACATTGAAAACTACAAAACATTGCTGAAACATAATAAAGGTCTAAATATATGAAAAGATGTCCTATCGTTAGAGCTAAGAAGACAAGCTTTATAAGATAATAATACTACCTAAAGTCATCTACAGATGAAATGCACTTGCTACAAAATTCCTAACAGCCTTTTTCACAGAAATGGAAAAGCTAAACCTCAAATTCATGGAACTGCAAGGGGCACTGAATACCCAAAACAATCATGAAAAAGAACAAAGTTAGAGCACTCACACTTCTTGACTTTGAAACTTACTACAAAGCTACAATAATTAAAGCAATAAGGGAAGATATATAGATCAATGAAAAAGAATAGATAGCGCAGAAGTAAGCCCTCATATATATGGCCAATTGTTTTTTGACAGGGGTGCCAAAACCTTGCAAAGGAGAAATGACAGTCATTACAAGAAATGGTGCTGAGAAAACTAGATGTTTACTTCCAAAAGGGTGAAGTTGCACCTTTACCTTACACCATATACAAAAATTAACTCAAAATAAAACGTAAATTTAAGAGCTAAAATGACAGAAGGTCCCTGACTTAGAATTTTTTAAACTTTATGGTGTTGCAAAAGTGATACTTATTCATTAGAAACCATACTTCCAATTTTGAATTTTGATGTTTTTCTAAGCTAGCAATATGTGGTACCATACTATTTCATGTTGCTGGGTAGGAGCAACAAACTGCAGCTACTAGTCAGCCACAACATCCTGAGGGTAAACAACCAATATACTTACAACTATTCTGTACCCATACAACCATTCTATATTTTACTTTCAATACAATATTCAATAAATTATTAGGTTGTCCAATAATAAGTTGTTATGGAAAAACTCAAACAAACTTTTTGGCTAACTTAATACATGAGATACTAATACTTTATTATAAAATAGCTTTTGTGTTAGATGATTTTGCCTAAGTGTTCTGAGCATGTTTAAGGTAGACCAGGCTAAGCTATGAAATTCAGTGGGTTAGATGTGTTAAATGTATTTTCAGCTTATAGTATTTTCATTTTACAGTGGTTTTATTCGGATATAACCCCATCATAAGTCAAAAAAGATCTATATAATATTCTTATAAGAAAACCTCAGGGAAAGTCATGACATAGGATATGTCTATGATTCCATGAATTTGACACCAGCAGCATAAGCAACAAAAGAAAAAATTATGTGTGTGTGTTTATATATACATATATGTGTGTGTATATATAATACACACACACACACAACTTCATCAAGAACTTTGTACATTGAAGGACACTATCAAGGAAGTAAAAAGACACCCTATAATATGGAAGAAATTATTCGTAAATCATTCATTTCCTAAGGGATGAATATCCAGAACATATAAAGAATTCTTACAACTCAAGAACAACAAAAATAAACAATCCAATTAAAAATGGACAAAAAAGACTTGAATAGAAATTTCTCTAAAGAATATATACACATCCCCAATAAATACATGAGAATATGCTGAACATCATCAGTCATTATTGAAATATAAATCAAAACTGCAATGAGATAACCTGCCGTGCATACTAGAAAAGCTATAATTTTTTTAATGGAAAATATCATCTGTTGGTGAGAATCTTGAGAAATTGAAACCCTAGTGCATTGCTGGTGGGGAAATAAAATGGTAAGGCTACTGTGGGAAATGGTTTGGAATTTCCTCAAAAGATTAACCATAGGACTACCATATAACCCAGCAATTCCACTGCTAGGTATATATCCAAATATCTTAGAGTATTTAAACAGACATTTGTACACTAATGTTCATAGCATCATTTTCCACAATGGTCAAAAGGAGCAAACAGCCGAAGTATCCATCAGCAGATGAGTGCATGAACAAAATGTTATATGTAAAATGGAATATTATTCTGCCATTAAAAAGAATGGACTTTCTCTACAAATAACAAATGCTGGAGAGGATATGGAGAAAAGGAAACCCTTTTACACTGTTGGTGGAAATGTAAATTGGTGCAGTCTCTATGAAAAACAGTATGGAAGTTCCTCAAAAAACTAAACATAGAGTTGCCATCTGATCCAGCAGTCCCACTCGTATATTTATTTCTGAACAAAGTGAAAGTGAAAGTGAAGTTGCTCAGTCGTGTCCGACTCTTTGTGACCCCATGGATTGTAGCCTACCAGGCTCCTCCTTCCATGGGATTCTCCAGGCAAGAGTACTGAAAAAGATACATGCACCCCTATGTTCACAGCAGCACTATTTACAATCACCAAGAAATGAAAACAACCTAAATGTCCATCAACAGAGGAATGGATAAAGAAGATGCAGTATACACACACACACACACACACACACACACACACACACACACACAGTGGGATACTAATCAACCGTAAAAAAGGAGATAATGCGGTTTGCAGAAGCATAGATGGACTAGAGATTATCATACTAGGTGAAGTAAGAGAAGCACAGATACCATATGACATCACTTACATGTAAAATCTAAAATATGACACAGATGAACTTAGTTACAAAACAGAAACAGACTCATAGATAACAGAGTTGTGGTTGCTACCGGGGAGGGGTGGTGGGGAAGAATGGATTGAGAGTTTGAGATTAGTAGAGGCAAACTATTATATGTAGGATGGATAAACAACAAGGTCCCGTCATTTAACACAGGGAGCTATATTCACTATCCTGTGATAAACCATAACTGGAAAAGAATATGAAAATGTGTGCATGTGTGTAACTGAATCACTTTGCTATACACCAGAAACTAACACAACTTTGCAAATCAACTGTAACTCAATGGAAAATAATTAAAAAAAAAAAAGAATGAAATTTTGATATATGCCACAACAAGGATGTACCTTGGAAACATGGTAGTGCAAAACTACTCACTTAGACCTATGTATAGTCTGCACCTCGGACACTGTTATTCTTATTATGTACAAACAATGAGGAGGCTTAGGGCAGAGGCTGGTTGAACTTCACTGGGTAGATTAACTTAACCCCCTGGCTTTTCACTGTCTAGTGCTGGATGCTCTCTTTGGGGCATGAAAGTGAGAAAAAAGATCTGCCTACTTTATGATCACTGTGATAGGTCCATTCATATGCTTGTTTCTCAGACCTCCTTGATCATGCTCTTCCATTTATGCTCCTTCCAGGCAGCTGTCCAACCAGCAAACATATTCAACACTGCGCAGGATTCTATGCATATTCTAACCCAGGCTGCTTGTTCCTTTACAGCAAGTTGACCAGATACACTGTTTGAAGCCATGTCCATTGGGAGGGTTTCCCCTTACCAACATCTTAAGGCTTAACTTAGAGTGAGGCTGTATCTAATGTAATGTAGTATAATGTGCATTACATGTAATGTAATGTGGGAGTAGTGGTAAACTTTCAGCTTCCACCAGTATATTGAGCCAGTTCATCTATGAACCAGGCTTATAGGGAATTGCCATTGGAGAAGTCCTCAGAGCAGCAGCAATAGGTATAAAATAGGTCTGTGCTACCTTTCTGAGTACCTTCCTTTGCTGTCTCAGGCCCATTTTGATATACAATTTTTATCATTTGATGAATTCCTGCTATGCCTTCCTCTGCAATTTTATAACTTGATGGATCAGAAAATAGCCAGTTTATGATAAGCATTTCTGGTCATGTGGTTCTTTGATGCCCCATAGTTAGATATTCCTGTTCTGCCAGGGCCTAGCGACATGCCAAGCATTGCTTTTTGAGTGGTGACTGCAAATGGCATGTCCCTGTTCCAGAATCCTAAGGGCCTGAACTATGAATATATGTGGCATCTTTATATATGGGTGCCTCAAGTGCCTTGGTATCTGATATGTATCAGAGCCTGAACCTATTCCAGAACAGTCTCTTGCATTGTTGTTGTTCAGTCGCTCAGTCATGTCCAACTCTTTGCAATCCCATGTAGTTTATTATTTTGTTGTTGTTGAGCTTTTATTTATTTATTAATGTTTTTTAAAGTATAAATTTATTTATTTTAATTGGAGGTTAATTACTTTACAATATTGTATTGGTTTTGCCATACATCAACATGAATCTGACACAGGTATACACATGTTCCCCATCCTGAACCCCCGTCCCTCCTTCCCTGTACCATCCCTCTGGGGCGTCTCAGTGCACCAGCCCCAAGCATCCAGTATCATGCATCGAACCTGGACTGGCGATTCATTTCATATATGATATTATACATGTTTCAATGCCATTCTCCCAAATCATCCCACCCTCACCCTCTCCCACAGAGTCCAAAAGACTGTTCTATACATCTGTGTCTCTTTTGCTGTCTTGCATGCTGTGGTACATATACACAACGGAGTATTACTCAGCCATTAAAAAAATGCATTTGAATTAGTTCTAATGAGGTGGATGAAACTGGAGCCTATTATACAGGGTGAAGTAAGCCAGAAAGAAAAACACCAATACAGTATCAGTTCAGTTCAGTTCAGTCGCTCAGTCGTGTCCGACTCTTTGTGACCCCATGAATCGCAGCACGCCAGGCCTCCCTGTCCATCACCAACTCCTGGAGTTCACTAAGACTCACGTCCATCGAGTCAGTGATGCCATCCAGCCATCTTATCCTCTGTCGTCCCCTTCTCCTCCTGCCCCCAATCCCTCCCAGCATCAGAGTCTTTTCCAGTGAGTCAGCTCTTCTCATGAGGTGGCCAAAGTACTGGAGTTTCAGCTTTAGCATCATTCCTTCCAAAGAAATCCCAGGGTTGATCTCCTTCAGAATGGATTGGTTGGATCTCCTTGCAGTCCAAGGGACTCTGAAGAGTCTTCTCCAACACCACAGTTCAAAAGCATCAGTTCTTCAGCGCTCAGCCTTCTTCACAGTCCAACTCTCACAACTAATGCATATATATGGAATTTAGAAAGACCCCATGTATTTTAGCATGCCAGACTTCCCTGTTCTTCACCATCTCCCAGAGCTTGCTCAAACTCATGTCCATTGAGTCAGTAATGCCATCCAAACATCTCATCCTCTGTAGTCCCCTTCTCCTCCTGCCTTCAGTCTTTCCCATCATGAATGTCTTTTTCTGAGTTGGCTCTTTGCATCAGGTGGCCAGAGTAATGGAGGTTCAGCTTCAGGATCAGTCCTTCCAATGAATATTCAGGGTTGATTTCCTTCAGGATTGACTGGCTTGATCTCTTTGCAATCCAACATACTCTCAAGAGTCTTCTCCAACACCACTGTTCAAAAGCATCAATTCTTTAGCTCTCAGTCTTCTTTATGGTCCAGGTCGCTTGCTTTGGACCTTACTCAAAACTCACAGTCTTGTAAGTCACTAAATAAATGGATCCAAGTAGCAATTTCACATCTGTTATAGTCTGCCTATAAACGAGATCACCTTACCTGCCTCCTGAGAAATCTGTATACAGGTCAAGAAGTAACAGTTAGAACTGAACATGGAACAATGGACTGGTTCCAAATTGAGAAAGGAGTACATCAAGGCTGTATGTTGTCACCCTGCTTATTTAACTTATATGCAGAGTACATCATGCAAAATGCCAGGCTGGATGAAGCACCAGCTGGAATCAAGATTGCTGGGAGAAATATCAATAATCTCAGATATGCATATGACAGCACCCTTATGGCAGAAAGCAAAGAGGAACTACAGAGCCTCTTGATGGAAGTGAAAGGAGAGAGTGAAAAAGCTGGCTTAAAACTTAGCATTCAGAAAACAAAGATCATGGCATCAGGTCCCATCACTTCATGGCAAATAGATGGGGAAACAATAGAAACTGTGACAGACTTTATTTTCTTGGGCTCCAAAATTACTGCAGGTGATGACTGCAACCATGAAATTAAAAGACACTTGTTCCTTGGAAGAAAAGCTCTGACCAACCTAGACAGCATATTAAAAAGCAGAGACGTTACTTTGCCAGTAAAAGTCCGTCTAGTCAAAGCTATGGTTTTTCCAGTAGTCATGTATGGATGTGAGAGTTGGACCATAAAGAAAGCTGAGCGCTGAAGAGTTGATGCTTTTAACTGTGGTGTTGGAGAAGATTCTTGAGAGTCCCTTGGATTGCAAGGAGATCCAACCAGTCAATCCTAAAAAATATTAGTCCTAAATATTCATTGGAAGGACTGATGCTGAAGCTGAAGCTCCAATACTTTGGCCACATGATGTGAAGAACTGACTCATTGGAAAAGACCCTTATGCCGGGAAAGATTGAAGGCAGGAGGAGGAAGAGACGACAGAGGATGAGATGGTTGAATAGCATCACCAACTCAATGGACATAAGTTTGAGCAAGCTCTGGGAATTGATGATGGACAGGGAAGCCTGGTGTGCTGCAGTTCAAGAGGTGGACATGACAGCAACTGAATCGAACTAAAGTCTGCAAAGGCCTTTTTCTCAATGGTAAGATGTTAATGATGCGGTTAACATGCTGTAACCTTTAAGAGGATGTGCTGGCATATACCAGAGCCCTGGACTTCTAAAATATTTAATAAAGTGGCAGTTGTGTCCAACTCTCTCCGACCCTGTGAACTGTAGCCCTCCAGCTTCCTCTGTCCATGGCATTCTCCAGGCAAAAATACTGGAATGGGTAGCTATGCCTTCCTCCAGGGGAACTTCCTGACCCAGGGATTGAACTCACAGCTCCTGCATTGCAGGCAGATTCTTTACCTGCTAAGCCATTGGGGGAAGCCCACCTATACCTATCCGAACATCTATATCATTATCTATATCCATGTATTTAAACCATCAATTCAAACTGTAATTCCATTTTCAGTTCAGTACTACATGGTTTACCCTGGCCCTTTCTTTTTACATATTAGTAACTTACTTTTCCAGCAGTGATAAACATGGCTCTTATTATCTGCAATATATTTATTGATTTGCTTTATTCTAGAATGTGCAGAATATAATTTCAGAATTTACCATTGCAAAAATCAAATCTTCTATCTAGAATTAAGTGATTTTTGAAATTAAGTCAAAATACTATATTAAAATGTTTTGTAGTTAATCTGAAATATGAGTTCATTTATTTCTGTTTGGTTTCTATTTTAGAGATTTATCCACATCCTTGTTTATTTTGTTTAAGTCATTTCTTTTCATTTTGTATTTCGAGTATCTAAAATCCTGACATGATTCTGAGAGTTAAAACTACACCAAAGGTATACTCAGATAAGTTTTACTCATCTTCCAGTTATCCAACTGTTTCATCACTTTCTCATCCCTTGTAGGTAATCAGATCTCAGTAGTTTCTGCTTTCTTTTCACCTTTTTCCAAAAACATGGAGATAGATGAATATATGTATTTTCTTGTCTTAATGCACAAAAGGGAGCGTGCGATACATATTCTTTTGTGTTTGTTTTTTTCTCCCTGACTGTGTATCCTGTAAAGCAGTCTGTGTCAGTTTAAATAAACTTCCAGTGAAGAACTGCACTGTGTGTATATACCATAAATTATTTATTTAATCTTTTCTATTAGAGACACATCATTTCCAATGTTGTTGAATAAGAAACAAATGCTATAATGAATAGACTTGTGCTTTTTGCTTTTTCCTTTGCTTTTCTCTACCTCCTACTTCTCTTCCTCTTGGCATTTTTGCAGTATACCCTCTGGTTAGATTTCTGAAAGTGGTACTTTTGAGTCAAATGGTAAAGACATAAGTACATTTGTTAAATTTTACCAATTTGCCTCTCATGAAGACTGTACTATTCTGCATTCCTGCTAGAAGTATGTGAGAGTGCCTGTTTTGCAATCTTGCCAACAGAGGGTGTGGTTGAGCTCTCAAATTTTTGACAATGTGATATGCAAGAAATAGCCAGTGTTTGATTTTAAATTACATTTTCCTCATTAGATGCAAATTTTAGCTTATTTTTAGAAGCTTAAGAACTTTTTCTCTGTCTCTTTAAAGTTGTTTTGAAATATAAAATTGTTCAATTTTTTTCCCATTTTTTCTATCATTTTTACTTTGATGGTTATTAAACTTCATCATTTAGATTTCTTTATTATAATATTAATCATTTATCTCTAACATATGTTGCAAATATTTTCTGCCAGATAGTAATTTTCTTTTAACTTTGCCCAAATTTCTTTCTGTCTTGGCTATGAATATTTTCTTTAATTTTAAGCAGTAGAATTTGTCCTATCTTTTATTGAATCTGGACTTTTATGGAGTCCATAGCTGAGAAAGTTGCTTTTTTTCTAGACAGGTTACTAGTGAATCCTTTTCCCAAAGAGTCTTTGTTGAAGAGTGAAAGGGAAGCAACAACCATGTTGTAGATTACACACGTTGTTGCCGATCTGCTGACTCACTTCATTGGTATGAAGCAGCATCTAGACCCGCAAATGCTCTAGCTTCCTTGAGTTTTCCTGATCCTTTTCTCACTCCTGGGCCAGCTTGTGTTTATAGGTTTTCTGATCTTCCTTCCCTGACTGCCTTCCCTGCGGACTTCATGTTGTAGCATCAAATGTGGAGACAGAGACTTAAAAAAATTGTTAATACAGCTCCCACAATTGGGATAGCCAATTCCCTGTGATAAATGTCTCTATATCTACCTGTCTATATATGTATCAATCAAATATAATCCATCTAATCTACTAGTTCTGCTTCTCTGGTTGAACCCCCACTGATTCAGAAATGGTTTCCATTGTAAATTATTTTGAAAAAAATGTCACAAGAATTATCCCTGTTTGGAGATTCACAACAGATGTTATCATATTAGTTTCTAAGACAACGTGGAATAAAGAAACCACATTCTTTCCATCACAAGATTGCCACACTGTGTGACTGAACTATCAAACTGCTACTGCTGCTAAGTCGCTTCAGTCGTGTCCGACTCTGTGCGACCCCATAGACGGCAGTCCACCAGGCTCCGCTGTCCCTGGGATTCTCCAGGCAAGAACACTGGAATGGGCTGCCATTTCCTTCTCCAATGCATGAAAGAGAAAAGTGAAAGTGAAGTCGCTCAGTCACGTCTGACTCTTAGCGACCCCATGGACTGCAGCCTACCAGGCTCCTCCGTCCATGGGATTTTCCAGGCAAGAGTACTGGAGTGGGGTGTCATTGCCTTCTCCGGAACTATCAAAACCACTTACTTAAAATTGATTCATATCTCATAGAGCTAGTTTTCCCATAAAATTTGTATAGAATATGAATATATATGTATATATATATATCAAAATGACATGGGTTTAATCATAAAAGAGTTAAATTTTCAGTCTTTCCCAATGTTGAAGCAAAATGGCCATAAATTTTGGGTAGTCTTTCTTATTAATAATAAAAAAAAAAAACTAAGCCTTTCTCTAAAGGTTTATCCTTTTTTCTCTATGATCAATAGTGCTGAAAAATGAATCCCTATTAACTTGTCTCTCACTTTTTCATTAGTATTAGCTAAACCCACAGTAACCAAGGGTGCTGGGCCCTGAACATATGTTCCACCTGTTCACTTTTCATAGGTAACCAGCGAAGAGGGCAAGTGGGGGTTAAAAATCAATTCCAAACTCTTCTAAACATCACTTGGTTCATGGGGTAGAGTTGCAGCTACTTGGAGGAAGGGCCATCTTTTCTAATTAACACAAAGGCTCCATGCTCCAAGATGCGTAACTATGGGGATGTGCACATCTGGAGATGTGTCTGTATCTAATCCCAGCAAAGATGTAATGTTTACTTGTCTCAAATGTACCTAAAAAGTCAATGAAGGTTTTACTGTAATTTCCATTTTGCTGATATGGAAATTGTGTTTCTCTGAGGATGAATATTCTGCAGATAATAAACTAAGTCCAAGTTAAATTTCTTCTTTTCTATTCTAATATACCATCCTCTTACAGTATATTGCCTCCACGCACTGCATTTCTTCATGTGTTACAGTTTTTATTTCTTTGCAACTTCTTTCTTTCTTGTGTATCCTCTTTAAACTCTAGGTTATGATCCCATTGTGACAAATGGGAAATTAATGTCTTTCATTCCACTGTGTATTATTCAAATGATCACTATATATGTGTGTGTGTGTCTGATGTCTGTGCCCTTCAAACTTAAGTCTGTGATTTTATTTTGAAAATGCATTCTACATATTTTATTGTTTTCTCCAAGCTTCTATATTTTTCTAGTAGCTTTATAACTGTCTTCAACCAATCATGGAATAGAATAATGTACCTAAGCATCTTCTATGACATTTCTAAAACCATATGATATCACAATGTAGAATGCTGCCATATATTAGAACTGTAAATAACAGAACTTGCACACAAAAGTTTGTTTTATTTTTGAAATAGTGTCTATATATATATCATTATTTAGTTGGCATTATGAAAGTGAAAGTGTTAGTCACTCAGTCATGTTCAACTCTTTGCGACCCCATGGACTACCGTGGCCCACCAAACTCCTCTGTCCATGGAATTCTCCAGGCAAGAATACTGGAGTGAGTTGCCATTCCCTTCTCCATGGGATCTTCCCGACCCAAGATTACAAGCTGGGTTTCCTTCGTCGACAGACAGATTCTTCACAGTCTGAGCCACCAGGGAAGTCTAGTTAGCATTATACTTTTTAATAAACATCTCTTGATGTAATTATTTAGTTCTCTTGTCCCATAAAAAGTGATGACTCACTCTTTTTTTCCCTAAGTCATGCAGAGGAAATGCTTTTTAAAAAATACTCTAAGTATAAAATATTTAATAAATGGGCAGTTATCTAATGTGTGGACTAGTCACTAGATGGCAGACAACTGGATATTTGGGGGATATGAAAATATCAGTAGATGGTTTGCAATAGAAACTTATAATTTTAATAAGAGAGGTAAAATAATGGAAACTTATTTTTCAACATGCTTTTATGTTCCCAAATGTATCATGATCCTGAGTAAGCCAATTAGTGAGCCATACTGATTGCAATATAAAAATGTTAAATCATGTGACCCAATTCACAGTTTTCAAAACTCCATGAAAGAAAATGTTTAAACTGTGTCAGGTGAAGCATCATGTGGCGCAGATATAAAAGAGGATTTATTGGGAGAGAACTTAAAAGCAGAAAAATGTAGAACACACATATTTCCCTGAACTCTCCCTATGCCACAGTGAAGGCTGGGCATAGGTCTTCACATATCACATTATACTAGATAGGAGGAACCTTCCTCCTGAATCTCTAAATAGCTGTGTATTTATAATGAAGAGCAGAGGAAATCTATGTAACTAAGATACAGAGGAACTCCATGGTCAGGAAAGTGGCCTTGTTAGAAGTGGAAAGTTTCTGAAACCTTGTAACTGGTATTCAGTTTAGCTCAGTCACTCAGTCGTGTCCAACTCTTTGTGACCCCATGGACTGTAGCATGCCAGGCTTCCCTGTCCATCACCAACTCCCAGAGCTTACTCAAGCTCATGTCCATCGAATCAGTGATGCCATCCAACCATCTCATCCTCGGTCAGCCCCTTCTCCTTCTACCTTCAGTCTTTCTCAGCATCAGGGTCTTTTCTAGTGAGTCAATTCTTCGCATCAGGTGGCCCAAGTATTGGAGTTTCAGCTTCAGCATCAGTCCTTCCAATGAATATTCAGGACTGATTTACCTTAGGATGGACTGGTTGGATCTCCTTGCAGTCCAATGGACACTCAAGAGTCTTCTACAGCACCGCAGTTCGAAAGCATCAGTTCTTTGGTACTCAGCTTTCTTTATAGTCCAACTTTCACATCCATACATGACTACTGGAAAAACGATAGCTTTAACTAGATGGACCTTTGTTAGCAAAATAATGTCTCTGCTTTTTAATATGCTCTATAGGTTGATCATAGCTTTCCTTCCAAGGAACAAGCATCTTTTAATTTCATGGCTGCAGTCAATATTTGCAGTGATTTTGGAGCTCCCCAAAATAAAGTCTGTCACTGTTTCTATTGTTTCCCATCTGTTTGTCATGAAGTGATGGGACCAGATGCCATGATCATTTTCTGAATTTTGAGTTTTAAGCCAACTTTTTCACTCCTCTTTTACTTTCATCAAGAAGCTCTTTAGTTCTTCTTCACGTTCTGCCATAAGGGTGGTGTCATCTGCATATCTGAGATTATTGATATTCCTCCTGGCAATCTTGATTCCAGCTTGTGCTTCATCCAGCCCAGCATTTCGCTTCATATACTCTGCATATAAGTTAAATAAGCAGGGTGACAATATGTAGCCTTGACCTGCTCCTTTCCCCATTTGGAACCATTTTGATGAGCAAACTCAGACTTCTGAGCCACTCTTCTAGGCTGTTAAAGGAGGAAAGAGATTAGCCACCAGTACCCTTCAGATTTATTGCTCCTTATGTATTTAATCAGTGTAGCTTGAAATTTTAGTAAGATAGTTCTGTGGATTACAAATAAAATGGTCTATCCATAATTGTGGTGTGTAACTTTATTTTTTAGCTTTTGCTTTTTTTCCCTCACATCTGTCAAGAATTTTATCTTCTTTCTAGAAGGAGAATGTATATTTCCCCTTTGGGAAATACATTTCATGTAGTTTTGACAAGACTAATTCTGCCACTACTTTTTCTTCCTCCACCTTTTGGGCAACAATGACTAGGGCAGTGATTGCTGGAACATTAGGCATGTCCAATCAGTGTTCCCGTGGAAAACTTCCCCTACAGCTATCATGGATAAAGATCCTCTTTTTGATGAAAATGTTAAGCTGTTGATTGGGTCCAGGGTTTCCAGCAGCAATTCCTTCCTTCTAACAGAATGAATCAACATAAAAAGATAGCAGTGGCAAGAATGGAGGGAAAATGGAGACATAAGTGATGAAATTGTTTCAGTTTTATTTTCAGTTATGACCAAACCCAAATCCTTTTTCCTTTTGTATAGACAAATACATTTCCATATTAAATTTAATTAATTTAAGTTGAATTACGCTCTTATACCTGAATGAACCATAACTGAAATAATAGTGAAAAAATATCTGCTACTTCCATTTTTTGCCTGCAGAATTAATTATTCCAGTTCTCATAGAGTTCAGTTCAGTTCAGTCGCTCAGTCATGTCCAACACTTTGTGACCCCATGAACTGCAGCACGCCAGGCCTCCCTGTCCATCACTAACTCCCGGAGTCCACCCAAACCCATGTCCATAGAGTCAGTGATGCCATCCAGCTATCTCATCCTCTGTCATCCCCTTCTCTTCCTGCCCCCAATCCCTCTCAGCATCAGGGTCTTTTCCAGTGAGTCAGCCTTTTGCATCAGGTGGCCAAGTATTGGAGTTGCAGCTACAAAATCAGTCCTACCAATGAACACCCAGGACTGATCTCCTTTAGGATGAACTGGTTGGATCTCCTTGCAGTTCAAGGACTCTCAAGAGTCTTCTCCAACACCACAGTTCAAAAGCATCAATTCTTTGGCACTCAGCTTTCTTTATAGTCCAACTCTCACATCCATACATGACCACTGGAAAAACCATAGCCTTGACTAGATGGACCTTTGTGGACAAAGGAATGTCTCTGCTTTTTAATATGCTGTCTAGGTTGGTCATAACTTTCCTTCCACGGAGTAAGTGTCTTTTAATTTCATGCCTGCAATCACCATCTGCAGTGATTTTGGAGCCCATAAAAATAGTCTGTCACTATTTCCATTGTTTCCCCATCTATTTACCATGAAGTGATGGGACCAGATGCCATGATCTTAGTTTTCTGAATGTTGAGCTTTAAGCCAACTTCTTCACTCTCTTCTTTTACTTTCATCAAGAGGCTCTTTAGTTCCTCTTCACTTTCTACCATAAGGGTGGTGTCATCTGCATATCTGAGATTATTGATATTTCTCCTGCCAATCTTGATTCCAGCTTGTGCTTCCTCCTCCAGCCCAGCATTTCTCATGGTGTACTCTGCATTTAAGTTAAATAAGCAGGGTGACAATATACAGCCTTGACGTACTCCTTTTCCTATTTGGAACCAGTCTGTTGTTCCATGTCCAGTTCTGACTGTTGCTTCCTGACCTGCATACAGGTTTCTGAAGAGGCAGGTCAGGTGTTCTGGTATTCCCATCTCTTTCAGAATTTTCCACAGTTTATTGTGATCCACACAGTCAAAAGCTTTGGCATAGTCAATAAAGCAGAAATAGATGTTTTTCTGGAACTCTCTTGCTTTTTCGATGATCCAGCAGATGTTGGCAATTTTATCTCTGGTTCCTCTGCCTTTTCTAAAACCAGCTTGAACATCTGGAGTTTCACAGTTCACGAACTGCTGAAGCCTGACTTGGAGAATTTTGAGCATTACTAGCGTGTGAGATGAGAGCAATTGTGTGGTAGTTTGAGCATTCTTTGGCATTGCCTTTCTTTGAAATTGGAATGAAAACTGACCTTTTCTAGTCCTGTAGCCACTGCTGAGTTTTCCAAATTTGATCTATATTTCCAACTTTTAGGTATAATTGATGTACTATTAATATACTAATGTTATGACTGACAATTGATATTGTGGAAGATAAAAAATGTACTTTTTAAGATAGAATGATTCACTGTATTGCAGCATGTGGGGAGAATGTTTTTTTAAAAATTTGGATAATTTGAATAATGCAGTAATACTAGGAATAGCAGCAATATCGTCAACCGCAGTATCTTCTATAGAAATTTCATGTACCTTTTCATTTAAAAAATACTGTATAAAGTGAGAATTCAATCTTCTATGTTCATAAGAAGGGAAAAGAATGCTAGTAATGTATTTTGTTTACTTTTACAATGTAGTCTAGCTGAAGATTTAAAAGAGTTTTCCTAGACAGTTATGTTGCTGCTCTTTACTCCATAAATCTAAGATATATATCATCTATATGCATTAGTATCCCTCCAATTTTTTAAATAGAAATATAAAAAGAATACTGTTAGACATATGAAATATGAAGGAAAATAAAAGTTTCTAGGGCCATTTATTATATTATTTATTTCTAAGTTTGTAAACTAAGAAATTTTAATGACATTGTAGATCTTTGAATATTGCAGACTTATGCAAATGGAGCTTAGATTTTAATATTCTATTCTGATCTATTTTTTCAGTGATTCTATTCTAAATTAATTACAAAAAGCTTAAAAGTGATCAGGAACAAAAGTTTTATTTTTATTAGAATTATGCTGAAGAGTTAGCATATATTGTAGATATGTTACGTTGCAAAGTCGGGGATCAATGAATCTATTTCTTGATCACTTTTTCAAATTAAAGATATATATTAATTGGATTGTGATCTGCTATGAAATATTTTATTTATGGGTTTGGTTACAATGCAGAGCAAAATTTCAAAAATGGGTATTTTTAATAAATGTTTCAATTTTTATTTTATCTTTGATAAAATATTTTGATGCAGCAAAAGTTTAAAAGTGTTCACATGGCATAGTCATTTTGTTAACATTCAACATCATGTGGTAAACAATGTTTTTAAAATTATTCTGACTCATTATGTTCAAATGTTTTCTAGAGTTTTAAAAGCATTCATTGGGAGAAAAAAAATGGCCTTTTAGATATAAACCAACCAAGAATCAAAAATCTTTACACACACCAAAAATGACTACAATAGAGATGAGTTGGACATCTGTTTGTTCTTTCATGTCTAGCATCTTTTCCCTTTTGAGGAAAACAATACTTCAGTTTCCTTTTGGAGGACAATATCTTTCTTCTCTCTAACACAGCATCTTTCCCCACCACTGATATCTCTAGCATCATGGGGTCCAGCAAACCACATAGCCCAGACAGCACAGATGCTTGCTCTATATAGCTTAGACTTGCTGCAGAAAACTTGTTTTGCTTTGGGCCCCACTCAAAGCCGGCAGATTTTTGTGTCACCTAGTATATGGGCTGAAACAGTACTTGGTATGGAGTGTGTTTCCTACAGAACCTGAAGAGAAGCACTGCACTTCTCTTTTACTTTGGGGGATATGTCTTGGCCCTGGATCTAGAAAAATCAGTTAGATATTGTGGGCCCCTGAATCTTCCCCAGATTTATATCCTATCCTTCGGATTGTACATGTTTTACCAAGGTGCCAACTGTGATAGCTGCTTCTTGGTTATCCTGCCTGATCAACATATTATTGATGTAATGAATCAGTGTGATATTCTGTGGGATATCCAGACAGAATAGAGATCTTTAGACTTTATTATAATGGAGCAGTGGAGTTAACCTAACCCTGAGGCAAAACTACTAATGAATTCATTTGTCTGTTCCACATGAATTCAAACTGTTACTGATCTTCTTTTCTGATTAAAATAGAAAGAACACATTTTCCAAATCAATGGTCACATACCACGTACCTGAGGGCATATTAATTAATCTATTCTAACAACGATACCATGTCCAGCACAGCAGTTGCAATCAAGGCTACTACTTGCTGAGGTCTACAAATATTCTACAGTCATCCTCTTGGATCCGTCCAATTTCTGCAAGGCCCAGACTGGTGTATTAAACAGAAATAAAATAGGGACCACTTTCCTTGTAGTGTTTAGATCTTCAAAGGAGGCACTACTTTTTAGTCTCCCCTACAGATACACTGATAATTTTGATATCTCTTGGCTAGGAAGGAGAGACATTTTTATTTTTTTAATATAAATTTATTTTAATTGGAGGTTAATTGTTTTACAATATTGTGTTGGTTTTGCCTTACATCAACATGAATCCAACACAGGTATACACGTGTTCCCCATCCTGAAACCCCCTCCCTCCTCCCTCCTCGTACCATCCCTCTGGGTTGTCCCTATCATGCATCAAACCTGGACTGGCAATTCGTTTCATATATGATATTATACATGTTTCAATGCCATTCTCCCTAATCATCCCACCCTCTCCCTCTCCCTCTCCCACAGAGTCCAAAAGACTGTTCTATACATCTGTGTCTCTTTTGCTGTCTCACATACAGGGTTATCGTTATCATCTTTCTAAATTCCATATATATGCGTTAGTATACTGTATTGGTGGTTTTCTTTCTGGCTTACTTCAGTCTGTATAATAGGTTCCAGTTTCATCCACCTCATTAGAACTGATTCAACTGTATTCTTTTTAATGGCTGAGTAATACTCCATTGTGTATATGTACCACAGCTTTCTTATCCATTCATCTGCTGATGGACATCTAGGTTGCTTGCATCTCCTGGCTATTATAAACAGTGCTGCGATGAACATTGGGGTACACGTTTTTAGAAGCTTCTGTTTGGTTGTTCCTTCTGTGATAGCACTTTCCTCAAAAATGTGCTAAACTCAAACCATCAAAGTATGGACAAATCCTTTAAAAGGAAAGATATCATTGCAAATAAATGATTGCAGCACTGTACACTGATTTTCCCATTAAATACTTTAAACATAAAGATGTATATCTTGTTAAAATAAACATTACATATAATTTTTATGTGTGTACATATACATATGTGTATGATAAACTATTACATTTGCTATGACACCAGCTTTATGCAAACAGTATTGAGCACTCATATTCAGATCCCACATTTAGGCATATAGGTGTAGATTCTTATGTATATTTTTCAAAATTTCATCTTAAGAGTATATATTTAGTATGTATGTGTTTTTTTATTTTATCTGATAATTTCAGAACACTTGGAGTAGTCCCATGAAACCTAGAGGCATTCAATGCAGAGTTTTTGATGGTATGGTATATGTGACTTGAGAGTTTTGGAATGCCTGGTTTGTGTTGTCCACCCGAACACTTTAATATATATAGCTTAACAATATTGCAAGCCTGATTTCATTTTAATGCTGCATTAGCTGGGTGAGCTTGATTTATTGTGACAGAGTGTAAATTCAACTATTGAATCTTTAACAATAAATAATGAACAGGGTTTGTAATAGGGAACAATAAAGCATTATGTTGATAGAGGCAGAATTGAAATGATGACAAAATATAGCAATCTACTATCAGACAACTTAATTAAACTTTAGCTCTGGGGTGCCTGGATTCTATTACTTTAAGGTGATTCGGTGTGAGTGCATAAGCTAGAAATTATTATTCTCTACTGGACGGCAGTGATTTGGCTTCTTATTATAAAAGAGTAGCTATATAAATTTTGTTTAAAAGCATTAGACATATGTATTAAGCTTTAGCACTAAAACCATTTGGCAGGGAATCCAGTGACCTGAGGATGGAAATGCTGATGATAGACCATAAGCATTTGAGGGACCTGCCAGGAGACACATCTGGAAGACTGGTTTTTGATTCACTTCAGCTTGCACTGGACATATAGGAATTTATTTTGGTTGTTTTATACCAGCTGTTTTCTAGCTGGTGAATGGGTTGTAGAATCTGCAGAATAGTCAGTTGTCAACAGGGGACCTAAAGGAGATAAAACTGCTATGAGAATAACAGTGTTAATTCCAGTGAAATTTCCCATAGCTATGCCTCCCTATCAGAAACACTGAGAGATCTGTGAAATCCTTTCTGGGATCAGGTGCTATCCTCTGCCTTCATATTACATTCTATAACTATGTGGCATCTTTTCACACCATTCTGAGAGTTTCAGCACAATATTTAGCCACTATTAATTTTTAGTTTCTTCTTGGATAAAATAAAAATAAGGGTCATGTGAAGAAAACAGGAAATTATGGCTGGGAGGCTTGGCCATAGTTCTTGTGGCACATGGTAGAAGCACAATGCCTGTTGAATAGTCAGTCTCATTACTTCTTCCGATTAACAACTGTAACAATATAGATACAGCAATAACTTTGGGGATGTCAGCTCTGATTAAGAGAACTCCCTTCCTCAATGAAGTATTGTCCCAGTCCCTGTATCTCGTTGTGTGGGCAACTGAAACCATAGTAACAGTGCATGATATGGTTCTGTGTACTTTTGATTAGACCAGCGTTTGACATGGGGCCTGAGCTGATTTAATTAGATTTTCCTAGGAATGGGAAATTGCCATGCAGTTAGGTTCTGTAAATGCTGGAACTGAGAGACTCATCATTCTTAGAGGAGACTTCTTCAGGCTTATTTGCAAAAAGTTGCAAAGAAAATGATGTTCAGGATAATAAGAATGAAGCAGATGGAGAAGCAGAAAAATGGAATGGAAGAGGGTCACCTGTATGCCTATAACTTTTTTTAAAATATAAATTTATTTATTTTAATTGGAGATTAATTACTTTACAATATTCTATTGGTTTTGCCATACATAAACATGAATCCACCACGTGTTCCCCATCCTGAACCCCCCTCCCTCCTCCCTCCCCGTACCATCCCTCTGGGTCATCTCAGTGCACCAGCCCCAAGCATCTTATAACTTTTAAAATTCCCAGTTCTGATTTTCCCTTAGGACTCCTTTTGATTTTGGGATAAACCCAAGTATCCATACTGTAAAGATACGTTGTTGCTTAATTTAACTGGAGTTATTGCCCATTATGTATATTCAAGAGAAATTTAACTAAAGTCAGAGAAAGACAAATACTGTATGTTTCACTTATATGTGGAATCTAAAGCAACAACAACAACAAAAAAACAAATACAACAAAACAGAAACAGAGAACAAACTTGTAGTTACCAGATGAGATGGGAATAGGGGGATGGGCCAAACAGGGGATGAGGATTAAGAGATACAAACATCCAGTTATAAAACAGATGTCACGAGGATGTAAAGTACAGCACGGGGAATATAGTCAATAATATTGTAATAATTTTGTATAGTGTGTAATCTATAAATATCAAATCACTATGTTGTATACATGAAACTAAGTCAATTATGTGTCAATAAAAATAAATGAATAAATTAAAATTTAGAAAGTAAAGCAAAAAGTGAAAGTGTCCACCAGATTATATCATTTATCAGTATTAATAGTTGAAACTACTTCTATTTTGTTACAATAGGATACCAAGATCTCTATGATCAGTATGTAAAAGACTTAAAACATTTTAGTAACATTACCTATTTAATTGGTTATATTTTATATATAAGAAATTAACCTTGAAAACAGTTTTTGTGCAGAAAAAAATTGATTGTTTTACTCTAAGACCAAAATTAAGTCTTTTACTTGAATTATAAGTACAACTTAAAATAGAATTGCTTCAAAAATATGCTAGCAATCTTGTTAAGAGACATGCAGTTTTATATATTTACTAAAGGTAAAATATATAAAGTTTAAATTAAACTGTTTTCTGTAACATACAACATATAAGGCTATTTTTCCCCTAAAACAAAGAACTTCTTAGCCATATTAATTTAAGAGATGAATTACTTATTTGATTCTAACACATTTTTCTGAATTGTATTTCATTTTCTATGCATTATCTTGGTGAAGTTACTAAAGTATTTAAATGGTGATTAACACAAATGAAAGAAGAGGAAACAAAAACTAAAAATAATTCAGTTAAAGCAATAAAGAAATAGGACTTTGAAAAAATTACCAAACATAATACAGTGAAGAAATACTGGAATGGGGCTTCAAAAGAAAATTAAATTCAGTATAGCAACGAAAATCATGATTATTTGTGAAAATACGTGCAGAAGATGACTTCCACTGAGTTAAACACCGTGGTTCACATGCAGCAAGAGTGCTGGATCTTGCCTCTGTCATGGTAGGTTAGTATTCAAAGTGAAAACACTGTGAAGCCCAGTTGAAGATTAAATAATTCTCTGTTAAATAATCATAGATCATGTTGAAGAGACTCAGCCCACCTTAGAAGACTCTATAAAAGATAATGACAACCAGTGAAGCTCTTTTCTAGAAAATAATTGAACAAATCTCAGAGGAAATTGTGTATTCCATGTAGGAAAGGATTCATGAAAAAAATACTTCAGAAGTCATACTTCATTAATTCTGATATCACTCAGGTCTGACAACACTATTTTTAGAATTATTGAAGTTTACTTTTGTCCAGTACATAAAAATTAAACCCACATCATTTGTTTGCTATTCTGATGTAAGCTGTCCTGAACTGTTTAATCCTTCTTCTTTGTCTTTTTAAAATAGCATAGTAAACAGCAGTATTTTGTCATAATTTAAAATAATTTCAGTTGTATTGATTTTACATAGCTCTGTTTTTTAAGCCCCTAATATCTTTTTCCCCGATTTTATTGAAGTATAATTGACATATAACATTGTATAAGTTTAAGGTATACTGCATAATGATTTGCTATATGTATATATTACAAAATTATTATCACATAACTTTAGTTAACATCCATCACTTTAGTTACAATTTTTCTTTCTTGTGATGATAACTTTTAAGATCTACTCTCTTGAAACTTTCCAGTATACAATACAATATTAACTATAGTCATCATGCTGCACATTATGTCCCCAGAACTTACTTAGCTTATAATGGGAAGTTTGCACCTTTTAACCACCTCACCCAATCTCCCATCCTCCATTCTCCCCTCTTGCAAGCACCAATTTTTCTCTATTTATATGAATGGTTTTTTTTTTTGGATTCCATGTATAAGGGATACCATACAGTATTTCTTTCTTTATCTGACTTATTTAACTTAGCATAATGCCCTCAAGTTCCATCCATGTTGTTGCAAGTGGCTAGATTTCCTTCTTTTTTGTGGTTAACATTCTATTCTATATTTACCACATTTCCTTTATGCATTAATCAATGGACACTTAGTTTGGCTCCATGTTATGGTTACTGTAAGTAATGCTGCAATTAACAACTCAATAACAACAAACAGCCCCAAATAATCCAATTAAATATGGGCAAAGGACCTGAATAGACATTTTGTCAAAGAAAATACTCATATGGTCAATAGGGACATGATAAGTTGCTCAACACCATTAATTATCAGAGAAATGCAAATCAAAACTGCAATGAGGTATCACACCTCCCACCTGTTAGAATATCGATTATTAAAAAAAAAAATGAGATAACAAGTGCTAGAGAGGGTGTGGAGAAAAGGAAACTCCTGTACACTGTTGGTGGGAATGTAAATAGGTACAGCCACTATGGAAAACAGTATGGAAGTTCCTCAAAAAATTAGAAATAGAATTACCATATGATCCAGCAATTCAACTTCTGGGTATACATCCTAATATCTTTTAAAATATATTCCTGGTCTCCATCCTAGATTTAATATTGTCAGCTGATATATCTTTTTATACATGTATTCTTGCTGCTCAAAGTCCCTTCATTCTCTAATTTGATGTTTCTAATATGCTATCCCTGGTGGCTCAGATGGTAAAGAATCTGCCTGCAATGTGAGAGATCTGGTTCGATGCCTGTGTCAGGAAGATCTCCTGGAGAAAGGAATGGCAACCCACTCCAGTATTCTTGCCTGGAAAATTCCTTGGACAGAGGAGCCTAGCAGGCTGTAGTCCATGGAGTTGCAAAGAGTCAGCCACGACTGAGCGACTAACACTTTCACTTTCACTTTCAATATACTATAGTTTTGGGTATCAGAAAATCAAACTACTGTAATTAGAATGTTGGGTAAGAGATGAGTAAATGGACCCTCTTTCAGCATCTAAGAGGTCTTTTAGGGTTAAAGTGCATGAAAACAGATAAAAAGGCTATATTTTGACTTCTCAGAAAAATTTTAAATTTAATATTCTTATTGTTGCTTGATTAGAGTAGTTTACAAAGGAAAGAAAATCACTAGAGAAATGATGAGCTAGTGGAAAATATAATTTACCAAAATCTAAAGGAAAAAGTCACACAACATTTGAACTTGAAAAGATACATTACTGGGCATAGGAAAAAGTGTAATAAATATGACCTCATTGAAGTTTTAGGACAGTTAATCCTTCTTATCTCTTCCAAAATAAAAACATACTATTTCTTTGTCACTTTCTTTATATGAAGCCCATGCCTTCTTTTCTTCATCTACTGGGAAGGAATTTTCCTCAAGGAACTCAGAAGGTGGTGCCAAGTTAAGTCAGTTATGTCTGTCAATCTTAATTCTACCAGATCTTAAAGAGATCAGTAAAAAGTTTGGAAAATGCACCTTTGGAACAGGTTTGGAGATCCCTGGGAATGCATCCAGTTTTAAGAGTTTGAGAGAGATGTGTAACATTCTCTGTACTTAAGTTTCCCCTATCATCTTACTGTTTGTTTTCTTCAAAGCACTACTCCTCTAGTCTCTCATTCTTCAGTCTTGTTTAGCTCCATCAGTGGTGAGAATTCAGGTATGTCTCTCTTATTTATGAAAGAGGTACAAGATTATTCAGTAAACATTCATTGTAAAACGTGCCTGCAAGAACCTGCTTCATTAGAGCCCCTTTCTAATAACCCATAGCTAGTGTCTTACTGTCCGAGTTACCCTGATCTGAATGTATAAGGGCAGTGCTTTTGCTATTTTGGTAGATGTACAAGGATGAATTTAACCCACATATTCCAGCTTCAGTAAAGATCTTTCCATAAAAAGGATATGAGTCAGTATTTCCAAAATCTTCAGGACTCAAAATCCCCAAATCTAAAAATACTAGTACAATATATGTTTTGAGCAAACTCAGGGAGATAATGAAGGACAGGGAAGCCTGGTGTTCTGCAATTCATTAGGTTGCAAAGAGTCTGACATGACTTAGTGACTGAACAACAACAGTATAGCATAATAAAATACTAATACATGGTATAAAATTATATATATGTATATATATTACTTTAAGAAGAAAAATAATCTTCAACCTCATGAAGCATTAGCAAAGACTTCTTTAATTTAGTGGCCACCATACAGCTAAAATTTTTCATCTAAGGTTAAGCAGTCTCCTCTATCAGTTATACAATATCTTTTACGCATCAGTTGTATCCTATGAAACTTAATATTCTAAGTCTGATGAACTCCAGTCTTACACTAATTACATTGCAAGAGAGGTTGGTAAGATTGAAGAATGTGGTTTTAGCTTATTTCAATTATTATGATATCCTTAAGTGCAACAAGATTTTGCAGAGCATATACAAATTCTCAGATGAGAGCCCCACCCCCATAGAACTCAAATAGAATCAGGTTCAGCCCCATAGCCATCTGACTCTAGACATCTTGACCCAATATGTATGTCTAGTTTAAATTTTCTTAATGGAAGCTGTGTACAAGTTTCACTTAATGCTTCACACACACACAAAAATCTTCTAAACCTGCTGGTTAAGCATCTTTCTTCTCCCTAAATTTCCAAACTTATCAAAGTTGCTAAGAAAGATAGCATAACCTCTTTACTTTAAAATCTACTCTTCAGTACTCTCCACTGAATTTGTTATGCATCAGGCTGTTTTTTTTTATTTCTTCCTCTGTTATATCCACCAGGCTTCCCTGATGGCTCAGCAGGAAAGAATCTGCCTGCCAATGCAGGAGACATGGTTTGATCCCGGGTTGGGAAGATTCCCTGGAGAAGGGAATGGAAACCCACTCCAGTATTCTTGCCTTGGAAATCCCATAGGGAGAGGAACCTGGTGGGCTACAGTCTATGGGGTCGCAAAGAGTCAGACACGACTAAGTGACTAAACAACAACAACCATTATCCGCCATCTTGCAGAGGCATGTCCAGAATTTCTACCTCTGCTCTCCAAACATGTAATATCATGTAGAATGAGTATTCGTGGAGGGTCCCTACACTCACTTTAACAATTTCTCTTACAACTAATATTCATTAAAAAAAATTGGTGAATAAACTTCCCCACTTTTCATACAAGTTAGAGACAAAGATTTTTGTAAATAATTTTTCTTGTGTTTCTCAAGTTATTAATATATTGCATAGCATTCTTCATTCATAAGATTTTTACAGAGCTTCTATAGTGTGCATACCTTAATGCTAGGCATTGAAGAAGATAGACATACTAAAGTGAAAGATGTGATGTATGGTCTGCGTCCTTCAGGAATATATTGCTAAGCTGAAGAAATAATGCTGTCTTGAGTAAGGGCAACTGAAACTGGTAGTTCAGAATATGAACATGACATAAAATAAGAAATGGTCTGAAGGTGACGTAAAATAAGAAATGGTCTGCTACCATAGTGTACATTTAGGAAGTTTTTTATTTGGCTAGCACCTTAATGCCCTAAACTAGGCAAATTATCATTATGCATTGAATTTCATTTCCAAATATACAAAGGAGGAACAGTCCACTATGCATGGACATTAAAGATAAAAGGTTATGTTTAAGAAAGAGCAGCCCTCAAACTAGTATCTTCATAGATGATGTTATTATGAGAGTGTGAAAAGCTGAATATAGGAAAAATTTGTTGGCTGTACGTGAACATCTAGACCAATATGTTGTTTGAATCTGTGCTGGAACGGTTCAGTAAAACTGTACTGCTACCTTCAAATAGAAGATATCAGAGAATATCATAAAATATCAGTGTGTCTAGTTATTAAAAGTTTAATAACTAGACACACAATTAATGAAAAATTGGAAAATATCAATCTTCTGTAGCTTTATGGAAAGATGTAAATGCCAGTAAACACCTGCTTCCTTGTTTTGTGTTATTGTATGAAAAAAAATCAGGATAAATCTCCCAACATGGCAACAAAGGTAACAAATAAATTGCAAATGGTCACAGAGTGCCTTTAAACTCTCACAGCCTTTAAAGCTATCTAACCCTCTAAGCCCCCAGCTGATAACAGTACATATTTCATATCCACTCATGACAAAATAAAAATGTGTACCTGTGGCTATTAATGTTGATTGATACATAGTTGAAATGGTTGTGTTCCAGCACACTGTACTTCAGAAATACACTTTATACATGTTGTAAGTCTGTGATATCACTTCTTGTTTTATGATTTCTGCTTCTGGCTCTGTGAAAACTTCTTGGCTAAATCTCCACTAAATGATATATGATTGGTGTCTTTTTGCTTGAATTAAAGCCTCCAAATGTATTTTGTGTGATTTTTATATCATTTTGAACTTCATAATACAGGCTGTGAATAATTCAGTTTGGTTGAATAAAAAGTGTCTAAAGGTGAATAAGTGAATAATTAGAATGATGCATTTTAAATATGGTACACTGTAAATTCCTAAGCTGTCTTTTAGGCCAAAAATAAAGTGCAAAATCGCACACTAAGGTTTGAAAGGTTGTCATCCAGATCTCAAAAATAAGGACAAAAGCGTTAAAGCAAAGCAGTTAAACAGGAGATAACCACTCCAAGAGAAAATGTACAAAATAATAAATGTAATAAAAAATGTTACAATTCACTCATGAGAACATAAAAATTAAACCAAAATGGCTGTATTTCCCTTAAACTAAGAATAAAGACTGCAGCCCTGGGCTCTACAAAGTCGCAAATACCACAAAATAGACAAAATGTTTCTTAGGGGACATCCAAGTGTCACTAGCTATTATAATTTGGTTATTACAGAAGATGCATTAAAATGTAACTACATTTTCAAAAGTAAATCTAAAATTTTACCTGTTTAAAATAATTTTATTTCATTAAATATGAAGTGTGGGTTGTCTTTTATCTTAATAGGTAATTTTAAATATATTAGGAGAAAATATTTTAAATCATAAGAAAATAATTCCAGTTGTTTTATTCTTATATTTCCTAGCATTCATATTTTCAGTGAAAATATTTCAAATCATTTATGCTTTGAATGCAATTACATCTTTTAATTTTGTTGACTTAATATAACACAGATTATGTAAAAATTCAGTTATAACACAAGTAGTACTTTTGCTGATATAAAGGCAAGTATATATATTTTATACAATAGATGTAAAAATAACTGATGAATTATGTCTTGGTGAAAGTTCTAGTCTCTCAGTCGTGTTCTACTCTTCGCGGCCCCATTGACTACAGCCCGCCAGGCTCCTCTGTCCATTTGATTTCCTAGGCAAGAATACTGAAGTGGGTTGACATTCCTTTCTCCAAGGGGATCTTCCCGACCCAGGGATCAAATCCGGATCTCTTGCATTACAGGCAGATTCTTTACCATTTGAGCCACCTGGGATATTGCTCAGCTAAACATTGCTAGACTTTCTACATGTAACAGTAGTAATTAAACTTTATTATCTTTGTTATTTTGTGACTCAGTCAAATGAAGCCAAGAGCTTAACACAATTTTTTTTGTATTTATATTTTTGAGTTTATTTTTTATTGAAGTAACACTGATTTATGACATTATATGTTTCATGTGTGCAACATCATATTTCTACTTCTAAATACCCTATAGTGTGCTCGCCATCAAAACTTTAGTTTCCATTTGTCACCATAAAATTTATATCTTGCCATGTGTGACAACGTGGATGGAACCTGAGGTTATTATGCTAAGTGAAACAAATCAGAAAATACTGTATGATTTCACTCATGTATTTTATATATTTTTGAAGTTAAGAGCAGTTCGTTTAGAAGTTCTTTTTAACTTGAGTGTTTTAAAATATTACAACGTATGGCATTCGTTTTCTACTTATACTCTTGTTGAGGGCTTCACAGATGATAGGAGTGAGCTTGCAAAAAGAAAACGTCTGTTTCCAGGAAAATGGCAAGATTATGGCATGCTTTTCAAAGAAACTGATAGTATCTTCTTGTCTAGCACTTTGGAAATACATACTTTGTATTTAAAAATAATTATTCGGAAGAAAATGTTTCAAAACAGTTAAACTGAAAGGACATATGACAAATATTCAGAATTATACTGTCAATTTTTATTTATGAAATTACTATAATTTTATTTCCTGTACATTCCTTTGTTATTTTCTGTATTTTCTGGATATTCTACAATAACCATTAAGGATTTAATTAATATAATTAGAACATAATTCAAATATGCTTCTGTTATATTACCAATATTTACATAAATCCAAGTATTTCAGTTACTGTGACTCTAATGGTCTTTATTTATTTGAACAATGCATTTCCTTAAGCACGATGTTAAAACAAAAACAATAGTTTAAACAGTGATTATATAAAATGTTTTGTCCTCCTTCCATTCATATTCAGTTCAGTTCGGTTCAGTTCAGTCGCTCAGTCATGTCTGACTCTTTGCGACCCCATGGACTGCAGCAGGCTTCCCTGTCCATCTACTGCCAGGCTTCCCTGTCCATCACCAACTCCCACAGTTAACTCGAACTTATGTCCATTGAGTCAGTGATGCCATCCAACATGCCATCCTCTGTCGTCCCATTCTCTTCCCACCTTCAGTCTTTCCCAGCATCAGGGTCTTTTCAAATGAGTCACCTCTTCGCATCAGGTGGCCAAAGTATTGGACCTTCAGCTTCAGCATCAGTCCTTCCAATGAATATTCAGGACTGATTTCCTTTAGGATGGACTGGTTGGATCTCCTTGCAGTCCAAGAGACTCTCAAGAGTCTTCTCTAACACCACAGTTCAAAAGCATCAATTCTTCAGCGCTTGGCTTTCTTTATAGTCCAGCTCTCACATCCATACATGACCACAGGAAAAATCATAGCTTTGATTAGACAGACCTTTGTTAGCAAAGTAATGTCTCTGCTTTTTAATATGCTGTCTAGGTTGATCATAACTTTCCTTCCAAGGAGTAAGCGTCTTTTAATTTCATGGCTGCAATCACCATCTGCAGTGATTTTGGAGCCCAGAAAAATAAAGTCTGTCACTGTTTCCATTGTTTCCCCATCTCTTTTGCCATGAAGTGATGGGAACAGATGCCATGATCTTCGTTTTCTGAATGTTGAGCTTTAAGCCAACTTTTTCACTCTCCTCTTTGACTTTCATCAAGAGGCTCTTTAGTTCTTCTTCACTTTCTGTCATAAGGGTGGTGTCATCTGCATATCTGAGGTTATTGATATTTCTCCCGGCAATCTTGATTCCAGCGTGTGCTTCATCCAGTCTAGCATTTTGGTTGATGTACTCTGCATATAAGTTAAATAAGCAGGGTGACAATATATAGCCTTGACGTACTCCTTTCCCAATTTGGAACTAGTCTGTTGTTCCATGTCCAGTTCTATTGCTTCTTGACCTGAATACGGATTTCTCAGGAGGCAGGTGAGGTGGTCTGGTATTCCTATCTCTTTAAGTATTTCCACAGTATTGTGATCCAGACAGTCAAAGGCTTTGGCGTAGTCAATGAAGTAGAAATAGATGTTTTTTTCTGGAACTCTCTTGCTTTTTCAGTGATCCAACAGATATTGGCAATTTGATCCATTCATATTAACCGATTAAGTATTTGAACAAACTGAATGGAAAAACAACCTTAACTTTATGTTGTCCTTTTCTTCTTTCCTTTTGTCTCCTCTCTCTCCTCCTTCCTTGTATACTAGGATGTCTTCAAAAAATTGCTCAGAATCCGTTTCTTGACTTCCTTAGTATAAAATAAATAAATAAATATGCATACACACACTCATATATATGTATGTGTGTTTTTGTGTTTATGTATGGGGGCTCAGACAGTAAAGGATCTGCCTGCAATGCGAGAGACCAGGTTTGATCCCTGGGTTGGGAAGATCCCTGGAGAAAGAAGTGGCAATCCACTCCAGTATTCTTGCCTGGAGAATTCCATGGACAGAGGAGCCTGGAAGGCTGTAGTCCATGGGGTCTCAAAGAATCAGACACAACTGAGCAACTGACTCTTTCACTTTCTTTCATATACATATATCACATCTTTTTGGTGTTAATAGGGATCCAGTAAGGACCTCCCTGGTGGCTCAGACAGTAAAGCGTCTGTCTACAATGCGGGAGACCTGGGTTTGATCCCTGGGTCGGGAAGATTCCCTGGAGAAGGAAATGGCAACCCACTCCAGTACCCTTGCCTGGAAAATCCCATGGACGGAGGAGCCTGGTGTCCATGTGGTCACAAAGAGTTGGATACGATTGAGTGACTGAGTGAGTGAGGGATCCAGTAAAGTAAAAGTACATGGAGAAATAAGGTGTTTATTTTTACAAAATTCCGTGACACTTAGAATCATGTTAGATGCTACGGATATATTTTCAAAGATGTTTCTTTACTTTGAGATTAGAAAATGTAAAGTTCCATTTATCAGGAGCTTTCATTCTTAATGAAATGCACTATACTAATGCATATATATGGAATTTAGAAAGATGGTAATGATAACCCTGTATGCGAGACAGCAAAAGAGACAGAGATGTATAGAACAGTCTTTAGGACTCTGTGGGAGAAGGAAAGGGTGGGATGATTTGGGAGAATGGCATTGAAGCATGTATAATATCATATAAGAAACGAATCGCCAGTCCAGGTTTGATGCAGCATACAGGATGCTTGGGGCTGGTGCACTGGGATGACCCAGAGGGATGGTATGGGGAGGGAGGTGGGAGGGGGTTCAGGATGGAGAACACATGTACAGCCGTGGCGGATTCATGTTGATGTATGGCAAAACCAATACAACATTGTAGAGTAATTAACCTCCAATTAAAATAAATAAATTTAAATAAAAATAAAATGAGTCTATATTAAAAAAAAAAAAAGAGCTTTCAACATCATCCAAAATAAAACATCAACATATGTAACCAACAGTGCAGAATTTAACTGAATGTTTGTCACATCTGTTTAACCACAGGTCTTTTTGTGATCAAATGTTTTGATATTTTTGTCTATGCCCTTCTTGAGTTATTTCTGCACATAATTAAATTGTTACAACTAAGAAAAAGTAAAACTGGTTATCTAACGCTGATGGTGATGATGATCCCTATACTGATATTTAGCATAGTAGTGTGGAGGAGGAAATTGGAAGTGGTGTGGTAAAAGTAGCATACATTTTTGGGTGGGATGACTGTTAATAACTGGAAGCCCAACCAAGGCATATAAGCATAGAATATATGAGTCAAGAATTGGTGTTTATTTGGCATAGCTTCATAGCTTGTTAGAATTGCAAAGAAAAGTAGTCACCTATC
Organism: Capricornis sumatraensis; assembly: GCF_032405125.1. Classification (NCBI taxonomy): domain Eukaryota; kingdom Metazoa; phylum Chordata; class Mammalia; order Artiodactyla; family Bovidae; genus Capricornis; species Capricornis sumatraensis. Next base: position 117,005,563 of record NC_091092.1, read on the forward strand.
CTACCATTTCATTTTATTTCTATTGTTTTTTTACCATAACAAAAAGAAATACATGTATAATATAGAAAATAAAGAAAATGGGAATATAAAAAGGAAAGGAAAAATTACACATAATTATGTAATCTAAAATTATTGTTGTTAATGTTTCAGTCTAGATATTTTTCTCTCTGTGTATGAGTGCTTTTTTTTAAGTAAGGCCAAAATGTGTATATTTGTATCTACATCTGTCTATTTATATATATATAGTTGTGTTTATGTTATTTTGAAACCTGAGCTTTAATTAAATTCTTGTTGTGGACATTCTTATAATGGACATTTTTATTACTCAACATTTCAGTTGTAAGGGTGCACTTGACCTAATATAAATGCTTGCAGGCCAAGGTGATGATTACTGAATAAAGAGCTCTTCACAGTTGACTATATGAAGTTAATAGGTCCTTAATACTGAAACCAGAAAAAAACAAGATAAATAATAATAAAAAAATATCAGTGAAACTCCCTTATATGATATGTATGCGTATAAGAACATTAGTAACTAAAATTGATAGTACAGTAAAAATCATGACATCATAGGATTTATCTCAGAAAGGCAAAGTGTTAATCACTCAGTTGTGTTCGACTGTTTGTGACCGCATGAACTGTAGTGCACCAGGCTTCTCTGTCCATGGAATTCTCCGGGCAAGAATACTGGAATGGGTTGCCATTTCTTTCTCCAGGCAGAAAGGCAGAGAGGGTTCCATATTTAAAAACTTGTCACTGTGATTCACTATATTAATACATGAAGCAGAAAGGCCAGATGATCTTTTAATAGAAGCAAAAGAAACTTTTGACAGCATTGCCACATGTATGTTAATACATTTAGAAAACTAGAAACAGTGGGATTTCCTTTGACAAAAAAGCATTCAAAAGATTAGAAAGGCAGTTAAAAGATGAGCTGCGTTCTCACTAAACACATGGATAAGTTAAGATTGGTTCCATTTCTGCTACAATCCATCATTATTCTGAATGTGCTGTTAGATAATAACAGAACAAACAAACAAAAATCATTGTCTCTGTGTCAGATATTTGCTCATAAAATTAAAGAAAACCAGTGGAGACATTATTAGAATGTACCAATTGCTTTGGCAAGTATAGTATATTAAAGATCAACTTAAAAAAATAAAAACCATTGCTTTATATCAACAATAGCCAACTGGGGTAGGAAAATAAAATACTTTGCAAAAGCAATACAGTTTAAGGCCCCCCCCCCTCCCCGGGAAGTTTAACCTTAACTCTGTACCACTTTTTATATAGAAAATTATGTAACATGCTTGAAGTGCATAAAAGAAGGCCTGAATAAATGGAAAATAGACAGGTTTCCTGGATAAAAATAGGCACAGTATTTTTAATAATGTCAATTATCTCTTATTTCTTCAAAATTCTATGTATAAGACAAACCCAATAGAGTACTTAATGAACAGAGTAAGTTTATATGGGGGTGTAAAATTATTTGTTTAGCTTTTTCTTAGTAAAATGAGAACAAACAAGAATTCACCCTACAGATAGAAAGGCATTTATACATTTTAACAAACTAAAATAATGTTTTGTTTCGCAAACTATTTAAAGAGAATTAGGAGTCAGGAAACATATCTATGCATGTGTAGACATTTGATATATGACAGAGGTGGCATCATAAGCATTGTAGAAAGCAAATGCTATTCAATAAAGATGTTGGAAAGCCTGCCTTTCCAATTGGGAATAAAACACCATACATTCCAGGTGGATTAAAAAGACACACATTCCAGGTAGACAAAAGTTTTAAATAAGTACTTAAAACAGATGAAAAAATAAAAGAATCCTTTCATAACCTCATATTAAGGAGAACTTTTTGTATATAACAACACACACATACAGCCAAGTATATTTGAAAAAGTAGATTAAATGTAGGTTATTATTTTAAAGATAAAAACTCAGACTTCTCTTCCAAACTGCAAATTCATGTATAAGTTCCCCTATCACATCCTCTGCTAAAAACTCTCCAGTATTTCCTTGTCTCACACAAAAAAAGCTAGAATAAAATGACTTTTTGGCCCTTTATTGTATGGCTCCCTACTACCTCTCTCCCTTCATCTCCTACTGTTCCCCTCACACTCCATTCCAGCCACACTGGCATTAGATACATTTTAATCAGTGTCATTGAGTTTCATGTTCTCTCTTTCCCCTTTCTGTCACTGCCCCCTGTGCAGATATCCATATGATTTATTTTACCTCATTCTTTCAGATATTTGACTTTTGTGATATTTGCCCTTCATCAGTTGCCTTTCTATCTTCCCTGGTAGCTCAGACGGTAAAGCGTCTGCCTACAATGTGGGAGACCCAGGTTCAATCCCTGGGTTGGGAAGATCCTCTGGAGAAGGAAATTGCAATCCACTCCAGTACTCTTGCATGGAAAATCCCATGGGTGGAGGAGCGTGGTAGGCTACATGGGGTCGCAAAGAGTCAGACATGACTGAGCGACATCACTTTCAGTTGCCTTTCTTGGTAACTGTATTTAAAATCCCACTTGGCTATTGTCAATAATCCTGCAGTGAACATGGATATGCAGCTAGGTATCTCTTCAAGACAGTGATTTCAATTCCTTTGCATAGATACCCAAAAGTGAAATTGCTGAGTCATATGATAATTCCATTTTAGATTTTTTTGAAGAACCACTAAACTAAAGTGTTCCCTTTTCTCTCCATCCTTGCCAACATTTGTTATCTCTCATCTTTTTTATTATAGCCATAATGACAGGGCTTGGGGGAGAGGGAAATGGGGTGATATAGATCAAAGTGTACAGATTATAGTTCATACAAGCTCTGAGGATTAATGGACAGGTGGTGGCTATAGTTTAAAATACTATGTTGGATGCTTAGGAGTCACTGAGAGTAGATCTTAAGTGTTACCATGGCACAGAAAGAATAAACTATGTTAATTATATGAGGTAATGAGTGTGTTAGTTATCTTGATCTTTGTAATCTTTCTGCAATGTATATGCATACCAAGTCATCACATTTTACAGCTTAAATATATACTATATAATATATATTATGTATAAATATATAAATTTATAAAATATATAATAAAATTTAAAAATATATAAACATATTTTTCAATTATTAATTAAGTTTAAAAAGTGTTAAATCCCTCCAGATCTCCCTCTCACTTGCTGAATATTTCTTCTGTAGCCGTTACTGCAATCTGACTTTTTATATCTTTTACTTTTTATATTTTCTCTGTCCAAACCTCCCCCAGCCTGCCACTAGAGTATAAGCTCCATGAGAACAGATGTTTTATGTTGTTTATTTTCATGTCTCTGGCACCAAAGACAGAGTTTGACAGTGACTCAAAACATTTTTAAAATGAATTAATAAACAGGGATCTTGGGGCTATTTGGAGAAAAGTGGGCAGGACATGAATGGACAGAACACTTTCTATAGATGGACTGTCTCATTACATTCAAAAATAGCAAGTGAATATGAGAAATTATAATTAGTGGTTAATGTGCTTTCTTTTACAATTTATAAAAATGAAAAATAGCTCAAAAATGAGATGAAAATCATTAATTACTAGATTCCAAGGATGTGGACACACTTGTGATTCTTAATCCATATTGCTGCTCAGCAGATGCAGCAACCTTTACTCTGTCTGGTGCCAGCATTTCTTGCAGACCTATCTTTAAACCAGACCTACATAGTTTTCCTCTTGTGTTGTCTAGTCATAAGGAATTCTCCATGACACCATAGGTATTGGTTAAGAATAAGGTAGCAAAGGGGCAGGAATGAGCAGTAGAAAAAAAATAAATCTCTCTCCTCTTGCACTGCAATTTCTTGCTGGTGGCTTCCATTAGCCAAACTCTACCAGAATGCAGAGGAATAGGTAGCCCAGGTGGTGAAGTCTGGAGTCACCAGCTTGACAGAAAGAAATGGAAATTTGTTGTGGTGGGATGAGTGTGAATAACTATCACAAATTGAATCTGTTGAAATTTGGTGTTATATTGGCTCAACTCTTAAACTATCAACAAAAAAGTTAGGACATATCTTAAATAGGTAATATTTTAATAATGCCATTCCTAAATATGTAGTTTGCATAAATTTTCTTATTATTCAAAAATAACTGGCATGTGGGAGTAAGGGTATAAATTTAAATTTAAGAGTAAGGCGAGTGGACAAAGAAAGGTTGTTTCACTGATTTCAATCAACTTTTGTCAAAGATATTTAGAAAATAATAAACAAATACCTTGCTAAATGTCCAGAGCACTCTTAACCTGGATGACTCACTTATTAGGATTTTCAAAGAGCAGTGAACTTTCCGTGATTGATGTTTCCTCCATGAGATGACATATTACTTCATCATTTAGTTAAGTACCAGGTTGAAAGTACTTAGAGCTTTTGGATTTCCATACTCTCTAGAAGTAATTGTTAGAGCCCTATAGTTTTCGTTGATGATAAATTATTTCCTGTAATTCTAACAATGCTAAAGAAACTTAATTTTTCTGTAGGATAGTCTGAACAAATAAAACTCTACACTCATTTTTTTTAAATGAACATTTTCTTGATTTATGCCTTCTAGAAAGATTCTTTGTGATATAAGCTCTCCCTTTTGAAGATAGTGTTCTCAGAACATATTCCAGAGATACTTGCTTTAAATATACTCATTGTCTTGATCTGATATCTATAATGTGACACTTTTGTTTCATGCAAATTAAATAAATCACTCATGCTATATACTTTATAAAATGCTGAGATGATCATATCTATTTTATAAAACTCAAATTTTCAAAATTTTCATTCGGTAACTATTGCCCTGACATAACAGGAAAAATCAGTTTCTAAAAAGAAAAGACTATGGATTATTTTATCTAATATTGCACATTGGAAAATAAATAACTTATTTTTATTGAGGACATTCTTCAGTATTCACACAATGTCGTCTTATCTATTTATTTTATTTTACTGTATTTGAAACTTTATTCTGAAATACATATATGTGTATGTGTTTGTGTGTGTATAGAGAGAGAGAGTGAAGAAGTGGAAATCATTGATTCATCATAAAGTCAACACTCTGTAAGTATTGACATAGATCAAAAATAGAACATTGTATCAGTATAGAAGTCTCTCTTTTGCCACATTGTTGTTACAGCCATGCTGTCTCACAAATACAACCATGCTCCTGTCATTTGCAGTAATCCTCTGCTTACTTTCCTGCATAGTTTTACCACATAGCAACCATTCTTAAATACTTAAGTTTAATTTTATGTTTTCTCTTTATAAAGATGTTACTGTAAGGGATCTTTGGTTTACATTATATTTTTGAGTTTTCTGTTACTCTCTTTATCCATTTTCATTGCTGTATAGTTTTCTCTATAATAATATATAATAATTCTTTCCATTTGACTCTTGATTTGAAATTCGGGTTAGCTATAGTTTGCATTTTATAAATAATGTTGTTAAGACTATTCTTTTGCATATCTCAGTGTACAAGAGGAACAAATTTAAGCACTAAACAGTCCAAACCTCTAATTTAACTGATCAAGATACTAATTACTTATGTAGTTAAATAGCAGTCAGTGTTATTTTTTCAGATTGAACTTTGCTATGTTTTAGAAGGAAATATTTTTCCATCCAAAGTATATTGTTTTTCAGCCATTTTTGCCTTTCCTGTTTCCCACATCTACAAAATTTTCCCACTCCTTTACTCTTCTGTATGGAGAATATTTTATTGTCCTTTGTGTTTTGTATAACTACTACAGTCATTGATAACATAATTGATAATCTTTATCCAAAAATATTTACATCTTGAAGAAAATTAAGTAGTTTTTCTTTTCTTTATGTACATGTAAATACCTTAATTCCAAGCTTTGAGAAAGAGCCACATAAACATCCCATAATGCTTGAATGATATACAATAATGTCAGAGGAGAGAACATTACTTTCTGACCTTCACACAAATTCTATGTGCCATTGCTAGAGGACTGAGAGCCCTTTAAACTTTGTGACCTACTTAGCATGGCTGTAAATGTCATTCTTATTCATAGCAACATTTAATGCTTTCCTGGATTTTGCTAAACTATTTACCACAATGATATATTATAGAATTGAATTCCACAGCTTGATTATGTGCTGCATAAAGAATTGTATTGTTCATCAGTCTAAAGTGGAATGATTGCTTCTCATTGAGAGGAAGCCTGTTTCCGTGGTATGAGAATGGGAAGAGAAAACACCTTATGTTTTCAGTAAAACATTCATTACTTTTATAGCTGCTTTTCCTTTTCATAGTTTACTTCTCTCTAGTACTAAGTAAATCATGCTATAATGCCTTGCAGACTTAATTTTTATTTTTATTTTGGCCTTTTTACCCAGCATTAACATTTGGCCTGATTTTAATGTCACATTTTACATAATTTTCATTATAAATTGACTTCTGAGTGAAACTGATGCTCTAAAGAAATCTAGAAGTACTGCAAGGAAAAGACATCAGCAGTTTACAGTTGGGAATAAATCAGAATTGAAAATTCAGAACTTTTAAGTTCTGTTTATATGAGTGTTTCATATTGTCTTTTCTTACATCTGCTAGAAAATCAGAACACAGTTTCTTCTACCTTTTTAATTACATTAAAAATTTTATTTAAAATATATACTCATTAACATTGAAATAAATTCTTAGATAATATTTATCTTTTACATGTGTGAAAATCAATGCAAAATTTTGTTCATGTTAACTCTAAACCTAAATGGCCTCACTTTGAATATTCTTTGCAAAGACATTTGGAATTAGCACTTCTGTCCATGAAAATGTTTCAGAAGCACTTTTCTAATGCAGCAGTGTTATTCTTTGAATACTGAATTTAAGACCAATAGTTTATGCACATCCTAAAATACTTTATATATGTGATTCCAACAGGAAACAGATTTTTTGAATATAGAAAATAGGAAACAAAATATAACTGATGAATAGTGTCCACAAAAATATTGATACTCAAAAAATAAAATGGCTATAAGAATTTTATGAAAATAAACTTAAATAATTAATTTTTGACCATAAGTTTAGATGATATCAAGAGCTTATTACTTTGCATATGAGTGTTTCTTATGGGATTCTTTTCATATATTAATTCAGACATGCTTGCCATAACCTTTCTTATCATAGACTATTCTCTGAAAGTTAAATCTAGAAGGCTGACAGGTGAAATTTTATAGCAAACATATTGCTTTTCATCCATTAAACAATGTAATTGCTTGAGCAAATCAAATGTGTGTGTATTAATAATCATATCAAGATCTCTAACCCCTCCAGACTACAATGATATAGTAATTTAACAAGAACAGTTTTGTTCCTCTACAAGCTAGTCAGATCTAGGTTTTAATTATCTTCTTACCACCTCTAGGCCTTTTCATATTCAGAAAGTGTGTAAATTAATATAGTCTCTCATTTTGAAAGAGTTAAGATATAAGACTATCCTAGAATATTTCTTACCTCTATTGACCACATATCTGACTTCCGATAGAACGTAATTCAAAGAGAAAATACAGAAACCTAATTTGAGAGTAAGGTGAGTAGGAAAAAATCCTTGCTCTCAACAAAACAAATACTGAGAATCCTTAGAGTCACCAAAGTGTAACTGAGGGAAAATTAGTTTAAATAAAGGTTTTTACAAATTTCCAAAGTGAAACTAATTCTATCTTCATTTCAGTAGATTTTCTTTGTTCAACAAACATTTTTAAGCACCTACTGTATTTTAGGCACTATTTTAAACTTGAGGCTATAATACTGAACTAAAAAGACAAAATGCCTATATTTGTCTGATTACATTTTACATGCTAAGGGAGAGAAAAATAATTAAACATGTGATATTTAATAGATAGTAGTACTGCTACTGCTGCTGCTGAGTCGCTTCAGTCATGTCCAACTCTGTGCGACCACATAGACGGCAGCCCACCAGGTTCCCCCGTCTCTGGGATTCTAAGTGTTGTATATAAAAAAAAAGAAAATGAAATGAAGTAATGGGATGTAGTGAATGAGGGAGAAATTCTAGGGAAATGATAAAAACTTTCTCCTACATGAAAGTTCAGAAGCAGTCTGTAGCAAGGGAGCAAAACATGGCTATCTGTGGGAAGAACATTAGAGTTGTTAAAGCAGATTCCAAGGTTTAGAGTCTGATAATTAAAATAATGGAATTACCACTCACTGAGTTAAGAAAGACTGAAGGAGAAGAGCATTGGCAAAAATCAGGAGTTTCGAATTAGGCACATTGTTTTTAAAATACCTATTAGATATCCCAAAAGAAGTATCACATAGTTTGATATGAGACTAGAATTCTAGTGAGAGATTTATATTGGGTTATAAATTTGGTAGTTATCTACATAGGGATGGTCTTTGAAGCTGTAAGTCTTGATGTGATGATGAGGGACTAGGAAAAGATAGAGCAGAAAGGAGGTCTGAAGGCTGAGCCCTGAAATTTTCCAGTTGATGGTGTCTAGAAGAAGAGGAGCACTAGAAACTGAAAAAGAGTACTCATGTGATCAAAAGAAAACCAAGAAAATGCGTTGTCCTGGAAGCCAGAGGTCTGTCTTGTCAAAGCTATGGTTTTTCCAGTGGTCATATATGGATGTGAGAGTTGGACCATAAAGAAAACTGAGCGCTGAAGAACTGATGCTTTTGAACTGTGGTGTTGAGCAAGCTCCAGGAGATGGTGAAGGAAAGGGAAGCCTGTTGTGCTGCAGTCCATGGGGTCGCAAAGAGTCAGACATGACTGAGTGACTGAACAACAACAATGATTTGAAAGTAAAAGAAAGAGAAGGACATATTCATTTGTAAAAAAAGAGAAGAGGGTATAAAAAAAACTAGTTATCTAAGAAAGTAGGAGAACAAATGCATTAGGGATATACGGTATAATTCCGTTAGGACTCATACATTTATAATGAAATCCTGTTAGCAACTTTATATATTTTTCAGGTTTAGCTACTCTGGTGCAGATATGAAATAGGCAGAGAAATTATATTTAGTTGTGGTTGGGGTTTAATCAAGCAAGTAAAATGAATGAAGAGGGGGGAAGGAAACTGAAAATGTATATAAGGGCAGCTAGGCTGGGTGAGGTTGATGGTGATGATTATGGTTGACAAATAGGGAAAACACGAAAGTAATTTGATGGTGTCATGGAGTTGTATCACACTGGAGGTCAGTTTATGAGATGGAGGGACTGAGAAAGAAAAGAGGTAGTGATCAAAATGGATACATGGAAATGAGATTATGGAGTGTGTACAGATATCAGTTATATTGACCATCAGGGAGAGAGAAAGAGGGAGTGCAGGAGTGCAGACTGACTTCTTGACTTAGTATTTGAGTCAGGAGACGTCTGGGTCATGGTTCAGCATTGGATTCATGGGTACTAAGAACTCTGGTTTCAGGTACCACAAAACTCCATAAGACTGTGCAAATTATTTTGGTTTTGCAGTACTGCCTTTGTTGTCATTTTCGCAGAAAAACTGGTGTAGGGGAGAATTGTTAGGCTGAGTGAATTATCATTGTATTTGTGAGTCTTTTAGAATTCATTTTGTTTTGCCTGCTAACCCCTTGATCAATATCTTTGATTAGCCAAACCCACGTTTCCCCTCAGGTTGCATCCTTGGCTCACTGTTACCTGAAGAAGGGCTCCTTTCTCTGGAAATCACCTCATTTAAGCTTCGGTGCCTCTATTCTTTGATAGTCCTTTAGAAATGTATGGGTTCTGTTTTATCTGGATTTATCTTGATGACTGTGGGGAAAAAGGTATTCTATATCATTTTACATCCTATACAGAGTGGAATTCACTATCCATATTTTCAACTTAATACATATTCTACTGTAATCACAATATTTTAGGATGAACTTAACCAATGCCTGATTGAAGAAAACCAAATAAATCTTTTCCTTATTCTTCTAAATGATTACGATCACTTTTCTGCCCCTGGACCTCCATCTGTAGTGTTCAGTATATTTGGGAGTATGGAGAAGGCAATGGCACCCCACTCCAGTACTCTTGCCTGGAAAATCCCATGGATGGAGGAGCCTGGTGGGCTGCAGTCCACGGGGTCGCTAAGAGTTGGACACGACTGAGCGACTTCACTTTCACTTTTCACTTTCATGCATTGGAGAAGGAAATGGCAACCCACTCCAGTGTTCTCGCCTGGAGAATCCCAGGGACGGGGGAGCCTGGTGGGCTGTCGTCTATGAGGTCGCACAGAGTCGGACACGACTGAAGTGACTTAGTAGCAGCAGCAGGAGCACATCCTGCACTATTGTTACCCGTCTTGTATTATTCCAAGTAGAGAATCCTCACAACTTGGTCTTCAATGAACCACTTTTTGTATCTAGAACTGCTCAACACTTCAACTCTTAGTGAACCTGACATAGTGTTTTGGTCATGATAATCAGATTTCTAGATTCTTCATCATGTTTTTCATCTAAATGTGTTCACATTTGTTTACAGTTCTGTAATCTGGCATCCACAGTTGGAAAAATCCCTCCATATTCAAGAACCATACAGTTATATCTAATCTCTTTACATGATTACACAACTTTATGATACATAACTTTCATAAATTTCTAAACTGCAATGAGAGATTTCAGTTTGGTTTCAAATTGAGCTTCTAGTCAAATAAGACTATCTTCGACCATCTTCATATGGAAAAGAAAGCAGCTTACTCTAGCCACCCCACTCTCTGTTCTGGGGTGATAAGTTGAACAAAAAAAGGTCAAGATTTTATCCCCATTGTAATTTACTTTGTTTTTACGAACCAGAATTATAGTCTATGGTGTCCTATTAATTATTTTGAATTTTTCTCTAATATATTATGTAATGACTCGGTTTTAAAAAAGGAAAATTTTTAAAGCATGTTTTATACACTTTATTTTGAGACTTCAATCTTTGCCCCTCATTTATCTCTATCCCTTTACCACAATTAAAGAAAATATTTTAAAGTACTTTCTTTGTTTATCATGTTTGTACCTCTCATAAAAGTGTAATTGATTAGAAAGTTTTTAAGTCTTCTCTAGTCCTTTTAAAAATTGAAGGCTATTAATATCCCTTGATAAAGTATTATGTAAGCAAACACAATCATTAAGCACATGTATTCTACACTCACAGATGAGGAACTAGGTGGACATAACTGCTTGCCATATACTCATTGTCACAGAAGTCATAGATCAGTTATACAATAATAAGTAACATAGGCTACTTATCATTCTAATATGGTATGGCATATCATTTTAGTCATAATTGTGAGTGTTTTGTATGTGACTTTGAAGTACGCCTAAATATTTAAATTAAAAACACCTGTTCACTTACAACTCTGGATCAAGTGACCAAATGTAAATACAAACTAAATTTTAGATTTGATGAATAAAGCAAATAAACTTGACTATTTAGAAGTTGTTTGCAACTATTAGTGGTAACTGGTAATTAGACTTTCTCATTTTCTTTATAAAGAAATCTCATAAAATTGCAAGATACACTTCAAAATTTTCTTCCCAAATAATAATAATTTTAATTGACTTAGAAGCTGATTTATTGGTAAAGTTAAACCAGTATATAATCAAAGAATATGCTCAGTTATTAGCCATTAATATGTATTCATATACACATATACACATACATACTCTTACTATTTTTTAAATATTCTGAATAGATTAAATTTAAGAATACATTGAAATTTAAAGATAAGCTATGCAATGACTGACACAATTAGCAATGTCTTACCTACATGAGTTTTATTTTCCTCAGATTAGGTAACATAAATAAAACTCAGAAATAAAAGTAAATAACAAAATTTAAAATCACAAACTACCATTGTCAGTCATGATGCCACTTTTAAGTTATATTCATCTAAACAAGCCTTACTTTATTGCCTGGCTTTATAATAATAAAAAATCAATAAAAAATTATTGATGTGAACTTATAAGATGCATTGGTGCTTTAAAAAATGATTTCTTTTAAACATTGTAGATAAGCATGTGATTTAATTTCAATAAAACAAATTTGAAACTATTTCTTCTCTACTTCCCCTCCTACTTTTGAAAGTCTAGGCCCTTATAGCTTGGTATTTTGACTGTACTTTGTTTATTATATAATTGTAATTATTTTAAGATCAGTTTAGTTTTAAGTTATTTCTTATGTGCTGTAATGTCTATGTAAAGCTGAGCACTAAACAAGTATTAGGCTTCAATACATTTTTATGAATAATGATAAAACCAGAGTACCCATTTTAATCTTTAACAATTAACCATTAACATTTTCCTGTAGGCAATGTGCATGTCAGTGTGCATCGTGAAGCCCATGACTTATGTCGATTGATATTTTCTCCCCATTTGAACTATTGCCTTCTTGAGGACAGGGAACATATTAACATTTCAGTCAGATGCAGCTGAACGGACACTAATCTATAAACGTTTCAAGACCAAGACATTAGTTTTAACTTGACTACAGTGTAATACTTAACAGAGCTTCTTAATTTCTCTAAGCTTTTCTTTTTTTAACCTGTCAAAAGAGAAATATAATATCTCCTCTGCTTTCTTAATATAGATAATGCAGTGATCGAATAAAGTAATACATATAGAAGAACTTTTCTATCTCTTAAGTATCATGAAGAGATGTTGTTTAGTTATTGTTATGTTTTCAACTGCATTTTCTAAAAAAAGGAAAGGACAGAGAAATAGAAGAAACAACTTATTCTCTTATTAAAGAGTATCATAATCCTCTAAATCACTACTTTAAACCCATCTCCTAAATGGAGAAAAGGAGGGTAATGAGGAGGTTGAAAATGTGGGAGTGTTTTTGTTGTCACCATATCTGAAAAGTGCTGTTGTGTTTATGGGGATGGGTGGCTGGGAGGTAAACTTTCTGCAGCCTGCAGAATAGCATAGTCAGTCAGTTGGTTCAGTCGCTCAGTCATGTCTGACTCTTTGCGATCCCATGAATCGCAGCACGCCAGGCCTCCCTGTCCATCACCAACGCCCGGCGTTCACTCAAACTCACGTCCATCGAGTCGGTGATACCATCCAGCCATCTCATCCTCTGTTGTCCCCTTTTCCTCTTGCCCCCAATCCCTCCCAGCATCAGAATCTTTTCCAATGAGTCAACTCTTCGCATGAGGTGGCCAAAGAACTGGAGTTTCAGCTTTAGCATCATTCCTTCCAAAGAACACCCACGGCTGATCTGCTTTAGAATGGACTGGTTGGATCTCGTTGCAGTCCATGGGACTCTCAAGAGTCTTCTCCAACACCACAGTTCAAAAGCATCAATTCTTCGGCGCTCAGCCTTCTTCACAGTCCAACTCTCACATCCATACATGACTACTGGGAAAACTATAGCCTTGACTAGACGGACCTTTGTTGGCAAGGTAAAGCTTTTGAATATGCTATCTAGGTTGGTTACAACTTTCCTTCCAAGGTGGAAGCATCTTTTAATTTCATGGCTGCAATCACCATCTGCAGTGATTTTGGAGCCCCCCAAAAATAAAGTCTGACCCTGTTTCCACTGTTTCCCCATCTATTTCCCATGAAGTGATTGGACCAGATGCCATGATCTTCATTTTCTGAATGTTGAGCTTTAAGCCAACTTTTTCTCTCTCCTCTTTTACTTTCATCAAGAAGCTTTTTAGTCCCTCTTCACTTTCTGCCATAACGGTGGTGTCATCTGCATATCTGAGGTTATTGATATTTCTCCTGGCAATCTTGATTCTAGCTTGTGTTTCTTCCAGCCCAGCGTTTCTCATGATGTACTCTGCCTATAAGTTAAATAAGCAGAATAGTATAATACCACACAAAAGAATTATCCTCCTCAAAATGCCAATGGCTATAACAATAAAATATTTTTGAAACACATATATTTGAGTTAAATAAGTTGAATCATATACCAGTGCCTATATTTTAAAATTCTGGATCAAAAATCAACATTTATAATAAACCAAATATAGTCCTAATGATATGATATATTTATGTGGTAAAATATGAAATTTAACATAACCTATTAAATTATATATATACATAATGCTAAAGCTTTTATAAATATTTTAAATTAATTATTGCTGGTATTATATGGACCTAGTTTTATAATTTGAATTATTTTTATTCCACTTTAATCTTTGGTGTATATTGTAGAAATATTTCAACATAAATGTAATAGAAAGTTTTGGGACAAAATATACTTTTATTTGAAATGAAGCTTGGTGCCTTAAAGGAGAAAAACAATTAATTTAGTTTTGATATTAATTTAGTTTTGATGAAATTAGTTTTGATATTATTTTGTCCCAGGCTACTGTAAAGGGATTCCCTGGTGGCTCAGACAGTAAAGAGTCTGCCCTCAGTTTGGGAGACCCAGATTTGATCCCTCGGTCGGGAATATCCCCTGGAGAATGAAATGGCAACCCACTCCAGTATTCTTGCCTGGAAAATCCTATGGATGGAGGAGCCTGGCAGGAGACATACCATGGGTTTGCAAAGAGTTGGACACACCTGAGCAACTTCACTTTCACTTTTTCACTGTAAAACTTTCTCTATAATTAAGAAAGAAGACTATTTTCCCATCATTATTACTTGAGGCAATTTTTAATCATAGAGGGATGAATCCAATGACTTATTTTCACACTGGAAGGATGTCTTTGAAAGTAGAAATTGATCTCCTCCCCTCAGGTTAAAAAGTATCTTCCATGGCTAGTGAATGCATTCATTATATACTATCAGACTGTTCGCAAACCGTTGCATTTGGACAGAACAAGATGTCTGCCAAATAACTTTGCAGATGGTGCTCAGTTATGTGATTCCTCAGATATAAATTCTTTAAACCTCCTTTTTGCCATTAATGTGATTCTTCCCCATGCCATAAGCAAGATGCATGCATATCTTTTCTCAAGCTCCCTATTGTTTAAAGACAAAATATTTTGAAATTTTGTGGCTAAAGTTATAGTTTCATCCAAGTAAAATTTCAATAATAACATCTTATAATTTCCACTACTTTTAAGAAAGAAACCAACTAATTAGTTTTCTTTTGGGATACCAATAATGGCTTATGATTTGTCTTTTATCAATTCCCTTCAAGAGAGATATTGATTATTTTTGTTTACCTGATATTTACTTTCAAGGAAAGTACTGGTCATCTCCATACAATTCATACATACTTATACAGTGATTTGATCCAGAAATTTAAGGGGTGAAATATAAAATATTAAAGGAATATTAATAATGGTATACTATGGTTATGTCATCAATTAGGAATAGCTTTGCTTCGGTTGGCCCTTATGTATTATGCAAGTTCAGTTTAATTGTAAAGGGAAAATGAATAAAAATCATAAGCTTAAAAAAGCTTATTCTCCTTGGTTTATTCTTCTATTATGTGGCATCTTGAGTAAAATTTATTTGTCCCAACTCTAATGTTACAGAGAACCAAGTTTAATTTTTGAAAGACTTGCAAATTCAATCTTCTTCCTTCTGTTTCTTTTTAATGTGCAAAGCATGAGAAGACAAAATACAAATGAACTGATTCCAGACATAGGGACTTGGGCATTTCCTCCTTGTATTGATGTTTCATTTTCCTTACTTAACAGAATATAAAATTTGCAAAAGTATGCAATAAGATATATTGTCACCCTGCTTATTTAACTAAAGACCTCTTGATGAAAGTGAAAGAAGAGAGTGAAAAAGTTGGCTTTAAACTCATTCAGAAAACTAAGATCATGGCATCTGATCCCATCAATTCAGTTCACTTCAGTTGGTCAGTTGTGTCCGACTCTTAGTGACCTCATGAACTGCAGCACACCAGGCCTCCCTGTCCATCACCAACTCCTGGAGTTCACCCAAACCCATGTCCTTTGAATCAGTGATGCCATCCAGCCATCACATGCTCTGTTGTCCCCTTCTCCTCCTACCTTGAATCTTTCCCAGCGAAAGGGTCTTTTCAAATGAGTCAGCTCTTCACATCAGGTGGCCAAATTATTAGAATCTCAGTTTCAACATCAATCCTTCCAATGAACACCCAGGACTGATCTCCTTTAGGATGGACAGGTTGGATCTCCTTGCAGTCCAAGGGACTTTCTAGAGTCTTCTCCAGCACCACAGTTCAGAAGCATCAATTCTTCAGCACTCTGCTTTCTTTACAGTCCAACTTTCACATCCATACATGACTACTGGAAAAACCATAGCCTTGACTAGACAGACCTTTGTTGACAAAGTAATGTATCTGCTTTTTAATATGCTGTCTAGGTTGGTCATAACTTTCCTTCCAAGGAGTAAGCATCTTTTAATTTCATGACTGCAATCACCATCTGCAGTGATTTTGGAGCCCCAAAAAGTAAAGTCTGACCCCGTTTCCACTGTTTTCACTGTTTCCCAATCTATTTGCCATGAAGTGATGGGACCGGATGCCATGATCTTAGTTTTCTGAATGTTGAGCTTTAAGCCAACTTTGTCACTCTCCTCTTTCACTTTCATCAAGAGGCTTTTTAGTTCTTCTTCACTTTCTGCCATAAAGGTGGTGTCATCTGCATATCTGAGGTTCTTGATATTTCTCCCAGTAATCTTGATTCCAGCTTGTGCTTCTTCCAGCCCTGTGCTTCTCATGATGTACTCTGTATATAAGTTAAATAAGCAAGGTGACAATATACAGCCTTGGTGTTCTCCTTTTCCTATTTGGAACCAGTCCATTGTTCCATGTCCAGTTCTAACTGTTGTTTCCTGACCTGCATACAGGTTTCTCAAGAGGCAGGTCAGGTGGTCTGGTATTCCCATCTCTTTCAGAATTTTGTAAAGTTTATTGTGATCCATACAGTCCAAGGCTTTGGCATAGTCAATAAAGCAGAAATGGATGTTTTTCTGGAACTCTCTTTTTCAATGATCGAGTAGATGCTGGCAATTTGATTTCTGGTTTCTCTGCCTTTTCTAAAACCAGCTTGAATATCTGGAAGTTCACGATTCACGTATTGCTGAAGCCTGGCTTAGAGAATTTTGAGCATTACTTTACTAGTGTGTGAGATGAGTGCAATTGTGCAGTAGTTTGATAATTCTTTGGCATTGCCAAAAAAGACTCCCTGGGTCAGTAGGTGCCTAATAAGCTACTGGAAATCAGTGGAGAAATAATTCCAGAAAGAATGAAGGCATGGAACCAAAGCAAAAACAACACCCAGTTGTGGATGTGACTGGTGATGAAAGCAAGCTCTGATGCTGTAAAGAGCAATATTGCACAGGAACCTGAAATGTTAGGTCTATAAATCAAGGCAAATTGGACGTAGTCAAACACGAGATGGCAAGAGTGAACATTGACATTCTAAGAATCAGTGAACTAAAATGAACTGGATGACCATTGTACCTCCTACTGTGGGCGGGAATCCCTTAGAAGAAATGGAGTAGCCATCATAGTTCACAAAAGAGTCTGAAATGCAGTACTTGGATGCAATCTCAAAAACGACAGAATGACCTCTGTTGATGTCCAAGGCAAACCATTCAGTATCACAGTAATCCAAGTCTATGCCCCGATCAGTAATGCTGAAGAAGCTGAAGTTGAACGGTTCTGTGAAGACCTACAAAACCTTCTAGAACTAACACCCAAAAAAGATTTCCTTTTCATTATAGGGGACTGGAATGCAAAAGTAGGAAGTCAAGAAACACCTGGAGTAACAGGCAAATTTGGCCTTGGAGTACAGAATGAAGCAGGGCAAAGGCTAATAGAGTTTTGCTGAGAGAATGCACTGGTCATAGCAAACACCCTCTTCCAACAACACAAGAGAAGACTCTACACATGGACATCACCCGATGGGCAACACGAAATCAAATTGATTATATTCTTTGCAGCCAAAGATGGAGAAGCTCTGTACAGTCAGCAAAAACAAGACCGGGAGCTGACTCGGGCTGAGATCATGAACTCCTTATTGCCAGATTCAGACTTAAACTGAAGAAAGTGGGGAAAACCACTAGACCATTCAGGTGTGACATAAATGAAATCACTTATGACAATACAGTGGAAGTGAGAAATAGATTTAGGGATTGGGTCTGATAGATAGAGTGCCTGATGAACTATGGATGGAAGTTTGTGACACTGTACAGGAGACAGGGATCAAGACCATCCCCATGGAAAAGAAATGCAAATAGGCTAAATGGCTGTCTGAGGAGGCCTTACAAATAGCTGTGAAAAGAAGAGAAGTGAAAAGCAAAGGAGAAAAGGAAAGATATAAACATTTGAAGGCAGGGTTCCAAAGATTAGCCCGGAGAGATAAGAAAGCCTTCCTCAGCAATCAGTGCAAAGAAAGAGAGGAAAACAATAGAATGGGAAAGACTAGAGATCTCTTCAAGAAAATGAGAGATACCAAGGGAACATTTCATGCAAAGATGGGTTCAATAAAGGACAGAAATGGTATGGACCTCACAGAAGCAGAAGATATTAAGAAGAGGTGGCAAGAATACACAGAAGAACAGTACAAAAAGATCTTCACAACCCAGATAATCACAATGGTGTGATCACTCACCTGGAGCCAGACATCCTGGAATGTGAAGTCAAGTGGGCCTTAGGAAGCATCCCTACAAACAAAGCTAATGGAGGTGATGGAATTCCAGCTGAGGTATTTCAAATCCTAAAAGATAGTGCTGTGAAAGTGCTGCACTCCATATGCCAGCAAACATGGAAAACTCAGTAGTGGCCACAGGACTGGAAAAGGTCAGTTTTCTTTCCAATCCCAAAGAAGGGCAATGCCAAAGAATGCTCAAACCGCCACACAATTGCACCCATCTCACATGCTAGTAAAGTAATGCTCAAAATTCTCCAAGCCAGGCTTCAGCAATATGTGAAACAGTCCCATTACTTCATGGCAAATAGATGGGGAAATAGTGGAAACAGTGACAGACTTTATTTTGGGGTGCTTCAGAATCACTACAGATGGTGACTGCAGCCATGGAATTAAAAGACACTTGCTCCTTCTAAGAAAAGTTAAGACCAATCTAGACAGCGTATTAAAAAGCAGAGACATTACTTTGCCAACAGAGGTACATCTAGTCAAAGCTATGCTTTTTCCAGTAGTCATGTATATGGATGTGAGAGTTGGACTATAAAGAAAGCTGAGTGCAGAAGAATTGATGCCTTTGAATTGTGGTGTTGGAGAAGACTCTTGAGTGTCCCCTGGGCTGCAAGGAGATCCAACCAGTCCATCCCAAAGAAAATCAGTCCTGAATATTCATTGGAAGGAATGATGCTGAAACAGAAACTCTAATACTTTGGCTACCTGATGTGAAGAACTGACTCATTGGAAAGGACCCTGATACTGGAAAAGTTTGAAGGCGGTAGCAGAAGGGGACAACAGAGGATGAGATGGTCGGATGACATCATTGACTCAATGGACATGAGTTGGAGTAAACTCCGGGAGTTCGTGATGGACAGGGAGGCCTGGCATGCTGCAGTCCATGGGGTCACAAAGTGCGGGACATGCCTGAGTGATGAACTGATCTGAACTGGGGCAGTAAGATACAGTTAGGAAGTTACTAAGCTGACTAAATATAATATGTATTTAATACATTGAATTAATGTGAAATAATACATTTCACCATATTTATCGTTGTGCCTATATTGCACATTTGCTACATCTATTCTACAAATTGTTTCTTGTGATGCACTTGCCTTATTTGTTTCTTCTCAACTCGTTAAAATTCCCCATGTCCAAGAAACAGTTTTTGTTGACAGCTCATTCATAGCCGGATATACATCTTTTTATTATGATATATAATCTCTTTTTGAACATTTTCTTAAAACCACGTTGACTCTATAGCATTGTAAGTTCTGCAGCTGATAAATGGAAATTCCTTAGTATTTTCAATGCATGGTGAAGGAACCAACCAAAATCCTTGATCTGGAAATTTTATTTTCTAGTCCTGAGTACACCACCAAATGAGTAACCCTGAGATTTTACTTGTCCTGAGTGAGGTCACTTCCCTCATTTCTAAAATGGGGGAAATAGCCATTGTGATTCCAGCTTGTTTACTTACTCTCCTGAGTATGATTTGTGTTCTCTTGATGTTTATTCTTTTTATTACTGAAAATTAGGCACATAAACGAAGGTAGAAAACAATAAGCTGTGTCTAGCCAACAACACAGAAAATATTAAAATAGTTAAAGCCTCCTGTGTGCCCTTACTCAAACATTTACCCTCCTTGTTTACCAAAATATAGACACTCTTGAATTGCATGTTTTCCTTTTTGCACGTATTAATATATTCTTAATATATGCATATATATGCATTATTTAATTTCACATTTTAATATTTATATACAGTGTGAAACTTACTGCTTATTTGTTCATTCAAATCTTTAATATAAAGTTAAAAGACATGTACTTCATTCCTTTTCAGTGGTATGTATATAACTCCATTGTGTGATTTATAATGTAATATTATAATTGTATAATATTTATATACAGTGTGAAACTTACTGCTTCTTTGTTCATTCAAATCTTTAACTTTAATATAAAGTTAAATGACATGTACTTCATTCCTTTTCAGTAGTATGTATATAACTCTATTGTGTGATTGAGTGAATTATCTTCTCTCATGTTGATGGACTTACAGGATATTTTAATTGTTTTCATTATTATAAAGAATACTGAAATAAGACTTTCTTGGATATGATGGTTTGTGGTTCATAGCTTGTGAGCTACTTCTTCATAACTTCTCCCTCTTTTCTATTGGAAATATGATCTTTTACTTATTGGTTAATAAATGTCAGCAATTTATAGGTTCTAATTTTTATTCAGTGATACATTTTAAAAGATTTTTTTCTAGTATTATAATACTGTTAATGTCATCATTTCTTCATATTACAATTTTTAATATGGTTCAATTTATCAGTCTTTCACTTTATGTTCTTAGAAGTTTGTGACCTTTTTTAAGAAATCATTTTCTACCTTAAGAGCTCCTAAGGTTCAGAAGTTTTAGGATGTTGCTGCTGCTTGTACTTAAGCCATTAATCTATGTAAAATTAAGTTGTATGTGTAGCATGAACTGCATCTCACATGCTGTAAGACAGTGATAAAATTTTAGTAGTCTCGTGTGAATAACCAATTGCTTTGGAAATACTCATTCAATAATTTTTCATTTATGATCTGTATGTCCACATATGTATGCCCCCGTGTTATATAGTGTTATATTAATAAATGCTTTAGGTTTCTAAAATTTATTTCTATTATATATGGGTATTCACACACTTATAGTTTTAATCTGTAAATTTATATTGGTTACTCTTGATCTTTGCATTTGCATAAGGCTTTGGGGGTTAGCTTATTAACTGAAAAAGGATGTTAGAATTTTTTTTGGAATTGCATTGACTTTAGCAAACATTTTGAAGAGAAATGTAATCTTTAATATACTCAATGGTCTCATCAATGTAAATGGTATATCTCTCCATTTATTCTTTTTTGTTGTTGTTCCCTTGTGTTAAGATTATTTTCTTTAGTAGTATGCTTATGTCTCTTTTTCTTTAAAAAATTTTTTTTTTACTTTACAATATTGTATTGGTTTTGCCATACATCAACATGAATCTGCCACGGGTGTACATGTGTTCCCCATCCTGAACCCTGCTCCCACCTCCCTCCCCATACCATCCCTCTGGGTCATCCCAGTGCACCAGCCCCAAGCATCCTGTATCCTGCATCAAACCTGGACTGGCGATTCGTTTCTTATATGATATTATACATGTTTCAATGCCATTTTCCCAAATCATCCCACCTTTTCCCTCTCCCACAGAGTCCAAAAGACTGTTCTATACATCTCTGTCTCTTTTGCTTTCTTGCATACAGGGTTATCATTACCATCTTTCTAAATTCCATATATATGCATTAGTATACTGTATTGGTGTTTTTCTTTCTGGCTTACTTCACTCTGTATAATCGGCTCCAGTTACATCCACCTCATCAGAATTGATTCAAATGTACTCTTTTTAATGGCTGAGTAATACTCCATTGTGTATATGTACCACAGCTTTCTTATCCATTCATCTGCTGATGGACATCTAGGTTGCTTCCATGTCCTGGCTATTATAAACAGTGCTGCGATGAACATTGGGGTACATGTGTCTCTTTCAGTTCTGGTTTCCTCGGTGTGTATGCCCAGCACTGGGATTGCTGGGTCATAAGGCAGTTCTATTTCCAGTTTTTTAAGGAATCTCCACACTATTTTCCATAGTGGCTGTACTAGTTTGCATTCCCACCAAAAGTGTAAGAGGGTTCCCTTTTCTCCACACCCTCTCCAGCATTCTATTGCTTGTAGACTTTTGGATCACAGCCATTCTGACTGGTGTGAAATGATACCTCATTGTGGTTTTGATTTGCATTTCTCTGATAATGAGTGATGTTGAGCATCTTTTCATGTGTTTATTAGCCATCTGTTATGTCTTCTTTGGTGAAGTGTCTATATAGTTCTTTGGCCAATTTTTTGATTGGGTCGTTTATTTTTCTTGAATTGAGCTGCAGGAGTTGCTTGTATATTTTTGAGATTAGTTGTTTGTCAGTTGCTTCATTTGCTATTATTTTCTCCCATTCCGAAGGCTGTCTTTTCACCTTGCTTATAGTTTCCTGTGTTGTGCAGAAGCTTTTAAGTTTAAGTAGGTCCCATTTGTTTATTTTTGCTTTTATTTCCAGTATTCTGGGATGTGGGTCATAGAGGGTCCTGCTGTGATTTATGTCAGAGAGTATTTTGCCTATGTTCTCCTCTAGGAGTTTTACAGTTTCTGGTCTTATTTTTAGATCTTTAATCCCATCACAAGCACAGAAATTGAAACTGTAATCAGAAATCTTCCAGCAAACAAAAGCCCAGGTCCAGACGGCTTCACAGCTGAATTCTACCAAAAATTTAGAGAAGAGCTAACACCTATCCTATTCAAACTCTTCCAGAAAATTGCAGAGGAAGGTCAACTCCCTAACTTATTCTATGAGGCCACCATCACCCTAATACCAAAACTTGACAGTGATACCACAAAAAAAGAAAACTACAGGCCATTATCACTGATGAACATAGATGCAAAAATCCTTAACAAAATTCTAGCAATCAGAATCCAACAACACATTAAAAAGATTATACATCATGACCAAGTGGGCTTTATCCCAGGGATGCAAGGATTCTTCAATATCCGCAAATCAATTAATGTAATACACCACGTTAACAAATCGAAAAATAAAAGCCATATGATTATCTCAATAGATGCAGAGAAAGCCTTTGACAAAATTCAACATCCATTTATGATAAAAACTCTCCAGAAAGCAGAATAGAAGGAACATACCTCAACATAATAAAAGCTATATATGACAAACCCACAGCAAACATTATCCTCAATGGTGAAAAATTAAAAGCATTTCCCCTAAAGCCAGGAACAAGACAAGGGTGCCCACTCTCACCACTACTATTCAACATAGTTTTGGAAGTTTTGGCCACAGCAGTCAGAGCAGAAAAAGAAATAAAAGGAATCCAAATTGGAAAAGAAGAAGTAAAACTTTCAATGTTTGCAGATGACATGATCCTCTACATAGAAAACCCTAAAGTCTCCATTTATTCTTATATGACTTTTGTCTTTCATTAATCCTTTGTGACTTTTTAAAAAGTTCTCATATATCTTTATTTTTCAGATTTATTCTTAGGCATCTTATTTTTGTTGCCATTTAAATATTTTCTATTACATTTTCAGCTTGCTTATTTTAGGCCTACATTGACTTTTGGTATATTGATTTGCATCTGGCAAAATTGCTGACCAGTCTTACTAGGTATACTAGTTTGATTTAAATTGTATATGCAATCGATAATATCAGTTTAAAATAAGAACGGTTTTGTGTTTTCATTTCTCTTTTCTAATACATCCCACATTTTTCTTCTATTATTGAATTCTGTAAGAGGTCCAGCACAATGTGTAAAAGTAATGCTATAACCCTGTAACTATAATCTGTGTATATTTGACCCAAGATTAATAAGAACATTTCTTAAATTTTATAATTGAGTTTGCTCATTATGTGGATTCTTGATGTGCAGTTTTTCTTGTTTTATGGATATTTTATTCTATTCCTGAATCATATGAATCTTTAATGAATATGGCAATCAACCAGTGTCATGAGATGTGTCATTACCACTATCTTCATAGCTTTCAAGTACAAGTACTAGAGCTGTTACATAATCAGATATATATTCTTTGCCTTATACCTTCTCAAATCTCCACTTATAAGAATTCTTGCACTATGAGGCTAAAGCACTCCAGGGATTATCACTACTCCACTTACTACTAGCAGTATGTTCCTTGTTACTATCTAGCCAGCAATTGATCCTATTTAGGATTCATTCTTAGAATCTGCTTCCTAAAACCACTGTCATGTCTGACTCACTTAGTTTGAGTTTCCCTAGCTTTAGACTCTGAGATAAGAATTTGAGTGAAAGTAGTTTCTGTGGAAGATAATCCTAGAACCTGGAAACACTGGTACAGGAATGAAAAAATGAGACTGGGAAGAAAGTGAACCAGTACATTATTTATTATGGAGCAGCTAACTCATGAATTATGATGTCCTCAATCCATCTGCATGACCGGGGCCCACAGTTATCTACTGAAGGATAAAAGAAGCTGTGATATTTGCCCTCTAACTCCCACTGTCCTAGGCAGGGAGGAGATATCAATACCCAAACTCCAGTCGTGACCCATTCACAGGCTGAGAGAAAGCTCAATGGAGAGTTGCTGATGTTTCCTTCAGGAATATGCTGAAATGGTGAGTGCAAATTGGACATGGGTAAAACACTGACATCTGCTACTATCTTCCTCTGTCATTGGACTTCTCTTTCTAATGCACAGATCTCATCTGCCATAGCTCCAATTAAAAAATGTTAAGTGCTTTCTGAATCCTTTTAAGAAAAATAAATCCAAATACTAAAATATTAATAAAATGAAGCATAGGAGACTCTTTAAAATCATTTCCAAAAACCTATTAAGATAGATTCTAGATACGTCCTTTTTCTCTTTGCTTTTCAATTTATTTTGTGACTTTTTAGTTAGCTTTAACTTATTTTCTGTTCTTACTGCCTAGCAAACTTAAGTCCTTTTCAGTGAAGACAAGGAGAACTCCAAATATGAGACTAGTACAAGATATTATTTCCTGTCAGAGATTCTGTAGGTCCAGTAGGCACCCTACTCTCTTATCTAATGATTATAAATGATTTGTGTGTATAATTCAGAAAGTTATAATTTTTTCAGGAGTCTCAATTTCCATACTTAAATACAGATTAACTTATGACATTATTTCTTTTCTATAAATTATTTCAACAAAATCATTCTCAGTTTATGTAAATGAGAATCACTGCTTTCAGTTCCTCAGAAGCTGGATGTGGGGTGGGATGCAGAGTATATTCAATGAACTCTTTCAACCTCAGTGACTTCCTTAAATCAGTTAATATGCCTTGTTATGTGAGTTGCTCTTTCAGGTGGCTCAAAACAGTACTTCTCCTAATGCCTTTTTTCAACTTATAGTAAGCAGTACCAAAGTTGCTTTGGCAATGAGATTGTTTCTCAGATTCTCCCATAGCACATAAAGTCCTGCTGGCTAGTTATGTGACTAAGAGTGCTGAGACCAGGCTGGATGGGTGGGGAAATGCGTAGACTTCATATTGTCAAGATTCATTCACTGCCTTATTCTGTAGGGGTAAGCGTTTCAAACTACTTCTTATGTTCATCTGCGGTTTTGACCACAGTGAAAAATCAATACACATAAGTTCCCTTGGAGAAGTTACTTTATCAACCCTCTGATGAGCTCCTTGTTGTATATTCTTTTGCATATTATTTTGATTTTAGATTTCTGAATGGAAATTTTCCAACAGTATTGTGCATTCAAACTGAAAATATTCCAAATCATTTACATTTTCTTTTATGTCTACATTTTATAAAAATACATTTCAATTTACATTTTGTTGTTCAGTCACTAAGTCATGTCCAACTCTTTGTGACTCCATGAACTGCAGCACACCAGGCTTCTCTGTCCTTCCTATCTCCCAGAGTTTGCTCAAACTCATGTCCATTGAGTCAGTGATACCATCTAATCATCTCATCCTCTGTCATCCCCTTCTTCTCTTGTCCTCAATCTTTCCTAGCATCAGGGTCTTTTTCAATGAGTCGGTTCTTCACATCAGGCACCCAAAGCATTGAAGCTTCATCTTCAGCATCAGTCCTTCCAATGAATATTCAGGGTTGATCCTTTAAGATTGTCAGGTTTGATCTCCTTGCTGTCCAAGGGATGCTCAAGAGTCTTCTCTAGCACCATAGTTTGAACGCATCAATTCTTCAGCACTCATTCATCATTATCTTTCAACTCAAGTGAACTGAAAGTGTAGGAGAGAAATATACCTAAAGTGATGCTAAATGTTTAGGATGCAGAGTATATTGGAAACTACCCCCATGGGCCTCCTAATTCTTTTCTTCAAAAGTCAACCCAAATATTCTCTTTTATGATTTTATCTTTATTGTTGCTCTATTACATACCACAGCACCTTGCATTTTACCTCTTATATTTGCTCTAAAATAAAATCAATGTACACAGTAAAAAGGAACTTATTGTATGGTTCTTTTATTGAAAATTTTCTAAGGATTTTGCAAGTGTATACCATCTATTTCTTTAAATGTAACTATATATCTCAATATAAGAAAGACATGTGGAAACAGGTTATTATTAAAAATCCTTCATAAATATTTTGATAATGGTATATTGAAAAATGTTTTTGTTTTTTCAGTTGAAAAGACATTTTTAAAGGCTTAATTCAAAGTTTCATGGTGTGGAGATAAATAAGTGTTTGTATCTGTGTAATAATGTTTTGGAAAGGAATTTGAAAATAAAATTATTGAGATATAATACTTTAAAAACATGAAGGTAAAAATGTTCTTTTTAAAAGCGCAAAGTTTGTAGTGGCAAGTTATGGCCTAGAAAGGGCAATTAAAAAATGGATAGGCCATCTTCAAGTTAAGGTTAAATAGTTTAAAAACAAACTCCCCATGGTCTACAGAAATCTCTTTTGTTCTTCTTATTAAGATTATTTCAGCAACCAAACATTTAAAACTTGATATTTTCAGCCCTCTCTCTTAAGCATCAAGAGAAAGAGTCAGAGGGTAGGAACAAAACTTCAAATAATACTAATATTCCCATCTTCATGGGACAGTGTGGAGGTGAACAGAGTTCCAGGCTATAGGACAGTATATGCAAAGGCCTAAGGAGAAGGGAAAACATGGCTTTTTTGAGCAACTGAAACTATCCTGATGGTTTATGTTTGTGAATGAGCACTGAAAGAAAATGAGACTAAATAGTAAACATACAGGAGCTCATAAGAGACTCTGCATGCCACATGAAGAGGTTTAAATTTTACCTTAAAGGTGATAAGAAACCAGTGAATATGTACAGCTTCTTTATGTTAATTAAACTTCAGTAAAGTAATTTTTAAAAAAGGTATGGGGAAAGTTGAAAGAACATAGTAGTTAACCTTAATGAGCTCCTAATAGTCAAAGTTGGAATATTTTATGCAAAATAGAAAAAAGATAGTATTGGATTTAAACCCATAGAATAAAGTAAATATCCATAAGTCCATCCATATTGATATAAGTAAATCACCAAATAAATAAAGAAAAAAGAAGGAACCACTCTTTCTGAGAGTACAATTCCAATTGATACATGTAGAAAGAAAGGGAAATAGAATGTTCACTATTAAAGCACACACTATGGTAATAATTGATGTAGGTTAGATTCACTGATGGATACTAAAAATAGTGAAAGTTTGATGAGAAACAGAATTCGTGTGATCTCAAAATATCTCCTCATAAACTATTAATTAGCCACGCACAGAGAGATAGTAAGTTTACAGTGAAAGAACCTGAAAACAACTACCTTAACCAAATAACCACTATTGTCATAACCAATGATAAGGCATGGTGACACAATGAGATGGCACACAAAGAAGGGTGCAACATTATGTTTTTGCTATTCTTGTCAAAAGTATATGACCTCATTCGAATCATGAGAAAACTTCACATAAACCCAAACTGAGGGTCATGTACAAAGTAACCACTACGTATCAATAGTATAAAATCATAAAAGACAAAGTAAGACTCCGGAACTATCAGAGATTGGAAGAGACTCTTGATGAAAGTGAAAGAGGATAGTGAAAAAGTTGGCTTAAAGCTCAACATTCAGAAAACTAAGATCATGGCATCTGGTCCCATCACTTCATGGCAAATAGATAGGGAAACAGTGTCAGACTTTATTTTTTTGGGCTCCAAAATCACTGTAGATGGTAATTGCAGCCATGAAATTAAAAGACGCTTACTCCTGGGAAGGAAAGTTATGACCAACCTAGATAGCATATTGAAAAGCAGAGACATTACTTTGCCAACAAAGGTCCGTCTAGTCAAGGCTGTGGTTTTTCCAGTGGTCATGTATGGATGTGAGAGTTGAACTGTGAAGAAAGCTGAGCGCTGAAGAATTGATGCTTTTGAACTGTGGTGTTGGAGAACACTCTTGAGAGTCTCTTGGATAGCAAGGAGATCCAACCAGTTTATCCTAAAGGAGATCAGTCCTGGGTGAAGGACTGATCATTGGAAGGACTGATGTTGAAGCTGAAACTCCAGTACTTTGGCCACCTCATGCAAAGAGTTGACTCATTGGAAAAGACCCTGATGCTGGGAGGGATTGGGGGCAGTAGGAGAAGGGGACGTCAGAGGATAAGATGGCTGGAAGGCATGAGTCCAGTGATTTGATGGACATGAGTTTGGGTAAACTCCCGGAGTTGGTGATGGACAGGGAGGCCTGGCGTGCTGCAGTTCATGGGGTGGCAAAGAGTTGGACATGACTGAGCTACTGAACTGAACTGAACTGAAGGACACAGAGAAACTAAATACAATATGGAATAGGATATTGGATTCTAGAACAGAAAAATTGAAATAAGTGGAAAAATTGGTGAAATTCGATTAAGATTTATAGTTCAGTGAATGGTATTGTACCAATATTAATGTACTGATTTTAATAATTGTTACATAAAATGTTAATTTTAGGAAAAGTTGGATGAAAGATATTTTCTCTTTACTGTTTTTACAGTTTTTCTTTAAGTATAAAATTAGTTCAAAGTTAATAATTTAAAAAATGTAATTGATTCTTCATGGTAGGGATGGAAGCAGAGATGATCATTGCCTGAAACATAGTGGCCTCAATAAATAGTGGTTAAATGAATGAGTAAATAAAATAATGAGAGATAATTTACCTAAATCCCAAAGTTCTACCTTAGGTGAACAGTGACCCAAATTTCTGTAATAAAAGGGACCTGTTTTTTAGTCATTTATTTCACCACAGAAAATCTGAAGTCAGATATCAGATTTAAAAATGGATTAAATCTGAAGTTGCTAGTTCTTTTAGAATAAGAAAAATATACAGAATAAATGGTACAGTAGGTTTTATGATGGAGAAAGGCAGTACCATTTTATCAATAAACCTCAAACAGAAAAGTAAAAACAACAATCAAAACCAGAATAGAGGGAGCAGTGATATGTTTAATTCCTGAGATAAGATAAATTATAAAAAGTAAATTTTACTTACATTTTAATAATTCATGGAAACACATATATTAAGATCCAAAAATAAGTGCAAGTGCCAACCTAAAACACCCAGTAGAAAGAAAAGAAACAGAATTTTGACATCTGTTATGTTTTATTAGCACAGTGAGAAGAAGGAAAATAACAATAAAACACCCAAAATGGATATTTAAGGCCTCAAGTTAAAACTGCTTATGAAAGTCTGAAATTATTACCTAATAGATCTGAGCTGCCCAGCATGTCTGCCACAAGCCTTATGTGGTTATTTTGTACTTGCTACCTAGCTAGTTCAAACTCAGTCATGTTGTGAGTGTAAAATGTACACCATATTTTGAAGACCTACTATGAAGGAAAGAATACAAATTATCTTATGAAAAATTTTATATTTGTTACACGAGTTATGATAATACTATATAGATATTGGGTTAATAAAATGAGTAATACATTTCACTTAATCATTTTACTTTTTGAAATGTTTCTACTATAAAATTTTACATTGCTTCTATGATAAACATTTTGTTTATTTTTGCATTATAATTCTGTTGAATAGCACTGATGCAGAAGATGAAAGAGAGCTGAGTAGGGAAGCAATATTTTCAGCAGCGTTGGGCCTTATCAGGAAAACTTTAGCATTTCTTTCTAATATTTATTTCATATTTATTCTTACATTCATAATTTCTTTTAAATTTACACTGGTACCACCTTTTTACTTCAGTACTGGTGTATTCATCAGCTATATCTGTTAAGACCTTAATTTCAAGACATGATGTTTTGGAGGAATATGAGGAAGCTCTTGCTACAGTATCTGATTCTGTAGCCTGCCAATCTTTTGGTACATAGGAGACGTGACTTCTAGAGACAAATATCATGTGACATGCTTAAATTCATCCTTTTCAGTGTCCAGCATAGAATAATGTTTCAGGGTCTCTTAAGAGATTCTGTCACTTTTGCTAGAATTACCCAGCTTCTGGTGAATACAGGTCAAAAGGAATTCAGTCCAGTTCAGTTCAGTAGCTCAGTCGTGCCCAACTCTTTGCGACCCCATGAACCATAGCACGCCAGGCCTCCCTGTCCATCACCAACACCTGGAGTTTCCCCAAACTCATGTCCATTGAGTCAGTGATGCCATCCAGCCATTTCATCCTCTGTCGTCCCCTTCTCCTCCTGCCCTCAAACTTTCCCAGTATCAGTTCGTTAGTTTAGTTCAGTCGCTCAGTCGTGTCTGACTCTTTGCGATCCCATGAATCGCAGCACGCCAGGCCTCCCTGTCCATCACCAACTCCTGGAGTTCATTCAGACTCATGTCCATCCAGTCAGTGATGCCATCCAGCCATCTCATCCTCTGTCGTCCCCTTCTCCTCTTGCCCCCAATCCCTCCCAGCATCAGGCTCTTTTCCAATGAGTCAACTCTTCGCATGAGGTGGCCAAAGTACTGGAGCTTCAGCTTTAGCATCATTCCTTCCAAAGAAATCCCAGGGCTGATCTCCTTCAGAATGGACTGGTTGGATCTCCTTGCAGTCCAAGGGACTCTCAAGAGTCTTCTCCAACACCACAGTTCAAAAGCATCAATCCTTCGGTGCTCAGCCTCTTCACAGTCCAACTCTCACATCCATACATGACCACTGGAAAAAGCATAGCCTTGACTAGATGGACCTTTCTTGGCAAAGTAACGTCTTTGCTTTTGAATATGCTATCTAGGTTGGTCATAACTTTTCTTCCAAGGAGTAAGCGTCTTTTAATTTCATGGCTGCAGTCACCACCTGCAGTGATTTTGGAGCCCCCCCAAAAAAAGTCTGACATTGTTTCCACTGTCACCATCTGCAGTGATTTTGGAGCCCAAAAAATAAAGTCTGACATTGTTTCCACTGTTTCCCCATCTATTTCCCATGAAGTGATGGGACCAGATGCCATGATCTTTGTTTTCTGAATGTTGAGCTTTAAGCCAACTTTTTCACTCTCCTCTTTCACTTTCATCAAGAGGCTTTTTAGCTCCTCTTCACTTTCTGCCATAAGGATGGTGTCATCTGCTTGTCTGAGGTTATTGATATTTCTCCTGCCAATCTTGATTCCAGCTTGTGTTTCTTCCAGTCCAGCGTTTCTCGTGATGTACTCTGCATTGAAGTTAAATAAGCAGGGTGACAATATACAGCCTTGACGTACTCCTTTTCCTATTTGGAACCAGTCTGTTGTTCCATGTCCAGTTCTAACTGTTGCTTCCTGTCCTGCATACAGGTTTCTCAAGAGGCCGGTCAGGTGGTCTGGTATTCCCATCTCTTTCAGAATTTTCCACAGTTTATTGTGATCCACACAGTCAAAGGCTTGGGCATAGTCAATAAAGCAGAAATAGATGTTTTTCTGGCACTCTCTTGCTTTTTCCATGATCCAGAGGATGTTGGCAATTTGATCTCTGGTTCCTCAAATTCACGGTTCATGTATTGCTGAAGCCTGGCTTGGAGAATTTTGAGCATTACTTTATTAGCATGTGAGATGAGTGCAATTGTGTGGTAGTTTGAGCACTCTTTGGCATTGCCTTTCTTTGGGATTGGAATGAAAACTGACCTTTTCCAGTCCTGTGGCCACTGCTGAGTTTTCCAAATTTGCTGGCATATTGAGGGCAGCACTTTCACAGCATCATCTTTCAGGATTTGAAATAGCTCAACTGGAATCCCATCACCTCCACTAGCTTTGTTCATAGTGATGCTTTCTAAGGCCCACTTGACTTCACATTCCAGGATGTCTGGCCCCAGATGAGTGATCACACCATCGTGATTATCCGGGTCATGAAGATCTTTATTGCATAGTTCTTCTGTGTATTCTTGCTACCTCTTCTTAATATCTTTTGCTTCTGTTAGGTCCATACCATGTCTGTCCTTTATTGAGCCCATCTTTTCATGAAATGTTCCCTTGGTAGCTCTCATTTTCTTGAAGAGATCTCTAGTCTTTCCCATTCTGTTCTTTTCCTCTATTTCTTTGCATTGATCGCTGAAGAAGGCTTTCTTATCTCTTCTTGCTATTCTTTGGAACTCTGCATTCAGATGCTTTTATCTTTCCTTTTCTCCTTTGCTTTTCGCTTCTCTTCTTTTCACAGCTATTTGTAAGGCCTCCCCGGACAGCCATTTTGCTTTTTTGCATTTCTTTTCCATGGGGATGGTCTTGATCCCTGTCTCCTGTACAATCTCACAAACCTCATTCCATAGTTCATCAAGCACTCTATCTATCAGATCTAGGCCCTTATCTATTTCTCACTTCCACTGTATAATCATAAGGGATTTGATTTAGGTCATATCTGAATGGTCAAGTGGTTTTCCCTACTTTCTTCAATTTAAGTCTGAATTTGGTAATAAGGAGTTCATGATCTGAGCCACAGTCAGCTTCTGGTCTTGTTTTTGTTGACTGTATAGAGCTTCTCCATCTTTGACTGCAAAGAATATAATCAATCTGATTTCAGTGTTGACTATCTGGTGATGTCCATGTGTAGAGTCTTCTCTTGTGTTGTTGGAAGAGGGTGTTTGCTATGACCAGTGCATTTTCTTGGCAAAATTCTATTAGTCTTTGTCCTGCTTCATTCCTCATTCCAAGGCCAAATTTCCCTGTTACTCCAGGTGTTTCTTGACTTCCTACTTTTGCATTCCATCCCCTATAATGAAAAGGACATCTTTTTTGGATGTTAGTTCTAAAAAATCTTGTAGGTCTTCATAGAACTGTTCCACTTCAGCTTCTTCAGCGTTACTGGTTGGGGCATAGAGTTGGATTACCATGATGTTGAATGGTTTGCCTTGGAAATGAACAGAGATCATTCTGTTGTTTTTGAGATTGCATCCAAGTACTGCATTTCGGACTCTCTTGTTGACCATGATGGCTACTCCATTTCTTCTGAGGGATTTCTGCCCACAGTAGTAGATATAATGGGTCATCTGAGTCAAATTCACCCATTCCAGTCCATTTCAGTTCTCTGATTCGTAGAATGTCGACATTCACTCTTGCCATCTCTTGTTTGACCACTTCCAATTTGCCTTCATTCATGGACCTGACATTCCAGGTTCCTATGCAGTATTGCTCTTCACAGCATCAGACCTTGCTTCTATCACCAGTCCCATCCACAGCTGGGTATTGTTTTTGCTTTGGCTCCATCCCTTCTTTCTTTATGGAGTTATTTCTCTACTGATCTCCAGTAGCATATTGGGCACCTACTGACCTGAGGAGTTCCTCTTTCAGTATCCTATCATTTTGCCTTTTCATACAGTTCATGGGGTTCTCAAGGCAAGAATAGTGAAGTGGTTTCCCATTCCCTTCTCCAGTGGACCACATTCTGTCAGACCTCTCCACCATGACCTGCCTGTCTTGGGTCGTCCCACAGGCATGGCTTAGTTTCATTGAGTTAGACAAGGCTGTGATCCTAGTGTGATTAGATTGACTAGTTTTCTGTGAGTATGGTTTCAGTGTGTCTGCCCTAAGATGCCCTCTTGCAACAGCTACCATCTTGGGTTTCTCTTACCTTGGGCATGGGGTATCTCTTCATGGCTGTTCCAGGAAAGCACAGCTGCTGCTCCTTACCTTGGATGAAGGGTATCTCCTCACCGCCGCTCTTCCTGACCTTCAACGTGGGATAGTTCCTTTAGGCTCTCCTGCAACAGTGCAGCCACCGCTCCTTGGATGTGGGCTGGCTCCTCCCGGCCGCTGTCCCTGGCCTCGGGCGCAAGGTGGCTCCTCCGGGCCGCCACCCCTCACCTCGGACCCGGGGTAGCTCCTCTCGGCCATTCCTATGCTGTCGCAGCCTGGCACTCTTGGCCACTGCCCCTGACCTCGGGCATGGGGTAGCTCCTCTTGGCCACCGCCCTTCGGGCATTGGGTCTTCCCAGCTTCTGCCCCTGACCTCCGACGTGGGGTAGCTCCTCTCGGCCATGCTTAGTGCGCCGGTCGCGGCCGCCTGCGCTTAGTGCGCCGGTCGCAGCCGCCTGGTTCCAGCATCAGGGTCTTATCAAATGAGTCAGCACTTCAGGTGGCCAAAGTTTCAGCTTCAACATCCATTCTTCCAATGAACACCCAGGACTGATCTCCTTTAGGATGGACTGGTTGGATCTCCTTGCAGTCCAAGGGACTCTCAAGAGTTTTCTCCAACACCACAGTTCAAAAGCATCAATTCTTCAGCACTCAGCTTTCTTCACAGTCCAACTCTCACATCCATACGTAACCGCTGGAAAAACCATAGCCTTGACTAGATGGATTTTTGTTGGCAAAGTAATATCTCTGCTTTTTAATATGCTATCTAGGTTGGTAATAACTTATCTTTCAAGGAGTAAGCGTCTTTTAATTTCATGGCTGCAATCACCATCTACAGTGATTTTGGAGCCCAAAAAAGAAAAGTCTGACATTGTTTCCCCATCTATTTCCCATGAAGTGATGGGACCAGATGCCATGATCTTAGTTTTCTGAATGTTGAGCTTAAAGCCCACTTTTTCACTCTTCTCTTTCACTTTCATCAAGAGGCTTTTTAGTCCCTCTTCACTTTCTGCCATAAGGATGGTGTCATCTGCTTGTCTGAGGTTATTGATATTTCTCCTGGCAATCTTGATTCCAGCTTGTGCTTCCTCCAGCCCAGCATTTCTCATGATGTACTCTGTATATAAGTTAAATAAGCAAGGTGACAATATACAGCCTTGACGTACGCCTTTTTCTATTTGGAACCAGTCTGTTGTTCCATTTCAAGTTCTAACTGTTGCTTCCTGACCTGCATGCAGGTTTCTCAAGAGGCAGGTTAGGTGGTCTGGTATTTCCATGTCTTTCAGAATTTTCCACAGTTTCTTGTGATCCACACAGTCAAGGGCCTTGGCATAGTCAGTAAAGCAGAAATAGATGTTTTTCAGGCACTCTATTGCTTTTTCGATGATCCAGCAGATGTTGGCAATTTGATCTCTGGTTCCTCTGCCTTTTCTAAAACCAGCTTGAACATCAGGAAATTCACGGTTCATGTATTGCTGAAGCCTGGCTTGGAGAATTTTGAGCATTACTTTACTAGCATGTGAGATGAGTGCAATTGTGTGGTAGTTTGAGCATTCTTTGGCATTGCCTTTCTTTGGGATTGGAATGAAAACTGACCTTTTCCAGTCCTGTGGCCACTGCTGAGTTTTCCAAATTTGCTGGCATATTTAGTGCAGCTCTTTCACAGCATCATCTTCCAGGATTTGAAATAGCTCAACTGGAATTCCATCACCTCCACTAGCTTTGTTCATAGTGATGCTTCCTAAGGCCCACTTGACTTCACATTCCAGGATGTCTGGCTCCAGGTGAGTGATCACACCATCGTGATTATCTGAGTTGTGAGGATCTTTTTGTACAGTTCTTCTGTGTATTCTTGCCACCTCTTCTTAATATCTTCTGCTTCTGTTAGGTCCATACCATTTCTGTCCTTTATCGAGCCCATCTTTGCATGAAATGTTCCCTTGGTATCTCTAGTTTTCTTGAAGAGATCTCTAGTCTTTCCCATTCTGTTCTTTTCCTCTATTTCTTTGCATTGATCGCTGAAGAAGGCTTTCTTATCTCTTCTTGCTATTCTTTGGAACTCTGCATTCAGATGCTTTTATCTTTCCTTTTCTCCTTTGCTTTTCGCTTCTCTTCTTTTCACAGCTATTTGTAAGGCCTCCCCGGACAGCCATTTTGCTTTTTTGCATTTCTTTTCCATGGGGATGGTTTTGATCTCTGTCTCCTTTACAATATCATGAACCTCTGTCCATAGTTCATCAGGCACTCTATCAGATCTAGTCCCTTAAATCTATTTCTCACTTCCACTGGATAATCATAAGGGATTCCATTTAGGTCATGCCTGAATGGTCAAGTGGTTTTCCCTACTTTCTTCAATTTAAGTCTGAATTTGGCAATAAAGGGTTCATGATCTGAGCCACAGTCAGCTCACAGTCTTGTTTTTGCTGACTGTATGGAGCTTCCCCATCTTTGGCTGCAAGGAATATAATCAATCTGATTTTGGTGTTCACCATCTGGTGATGTCCATGTGTAGAGTCTTCTCTTGTGTTGTTGGAAGAGGGTGTTTGCTATGACCAGTGCGTTCTCTTGGCAAAACTCTATTAGCCTTTGCCCTGCTTCATTCCTTATTTCAAGGCCAAATTTCCCTGTTACTCCAGGTGTTTCTTGACTTCCTACTTTTGCATTCCAGTCCCCTATAATGAAAAGGAAATCTTTTTTGAGTGTTAGTTCTAGAAGGTTTTGTAGGTCTTCATAGAACCATTCCACTTCAGCTTCTTCAGCATTACTGGTTGGGGCATAGACTTGGGTTACTGTGATATTGAATGGTTTGCCTTGGAAACGAACAGAGATCATTCTGTCGTTTTTGAGATTGCATCCAAGTATTGTACTTTGGACTCTTTTGTTGACCATGATGGCTACTCCATTTCTTCTAAGGGATTCCTGCCCACAGTAGTAGATATAATGGTCATTAACATCATGGTTAATGATATAATGATTATTAACATCATGAATCTCTAATTCATGAATTACTCTTATCCATTGTGTATCTTTAATATTGACATGTAAATCTTGCTTTTAATTATTTTGTGTTTTATATTATGCTATAATCCTAACATTTGCAAGTTAGCTTTCTTTATCCACATTTTTGAAGGGATGAAAAAACTCAGATCCAACACTTTCTTCTATCCAGTTGTGGAGCCAGATATGACTCTTAGTGATTTTTCTTCTTTCATTTGGGAGAGATTTATGTATGGTCCACTCTGATCCTGCCATGGGCTGGCCATACCAAGAGACACATGTGCCTTGAGCTATCATTTTTGAGACATCCTGCTAAGCTTTTTAGGCTTTTCTAGTTGTAGTTGACTTCCTTTGGCATTTTTCCACAGCTAGAGAATGTGCTGTTCTGGCTGATCTGACTCTCCAATCAAGTTAACAGTTGTGTTTCTTATTGTAAATTAGTAGATCAGGATCTAGGTTAACTCTGAAATATTCTGGGACTTGGTAAGCATGGGCCAATGTCCCTAAGTCTGATCAACACTAAGGCACTGAAAACATTGAGTTTCTAGACTTGGATCATGATAAATGCATCAAGGAATTCCCACTGGGTGAGAGCCCTTAGCAGCCAGTTTTCTCTGTTACTACACTTATATGTCAGAATATTGTTTATCACTTTTCACATATTTTTGAGATAATATCCATAGGTGAGATACAATAGATGGCTTGAGTTCATTCTTAGGTAGAAAAAAATCACTGTTTCCTTTTAATGAATAGTGTTTTTCTTTAGATAAAGCTGCTTTGAATAGGCTTAATACATCTTCAGTATAACAAGGAAACAGACTAAACTGCTATTCCCCTTGAAGATTTTTTTTAAAAACCTCATACTCAATGCATTGTGACTTTTTAGAAGTTTTTTCTTGCTGTATTGTGGCACTGGCTGACAACATAAAATTTCAAAATTTTGTCTTGAGAAACCTGCAGTAATTATTTGTGCTGGGACAAATTATAATCATGTTTTCTAGAAGTTGGGATAATCCAAGAAGTAAATATAAGATAACATATCCTTTTTCAAACCATCACCACTGAAGACTCAGTATTAGTACTAGGTAGTACTTTACAGTGCACAAATGCGTGTAACAAATATTGTGCCATATTTCTCTTAATACAACCTAACAGATGAAGAGAGCAAGCATTATTTCTATTCTAGAGGTAAGGAAACAGTGGCCCAGAGTAGTTCTGTGACTTTTCCAAGTTCACATAACTAGTAAGATCCGGGTGGAACTATAACTATGTTTATGAAGAAGAAAGCCCCAGAACCATAATTCAAATACACTATAAATTGGTGCTACATTGTAATGGATTAAACTAATGTATAATCAACTTACTCTTACTTCACATACTTTGATTTATTAATGGAGAAATACTAGGGGAATTGTCACTAGAAAATCTATTTTTTTCTTGTTTTGCTGAATGTGTGGCAATTTTGTGTACTGTTTCATCTAGATCTCCCAGAATTCCTCCCAACAAAGTGGGGATGCTATGTTGTTTCATTAGAATGGATACATTTAGGCCCAATCATATACTTTGGATATATGAACATTACTAGGAATTGGTAATAATGCTACATAATACTACAGGTTCTTCCACCCTCCCCCTACACGTACCATATGACTGTGACTATGTTTTTCAGTCTATCTTACATTTTCCCTTGACCTAAAAGTTTCTTTATATCAATGTATATGGTTCCTTGGGTCTACCAGTTGCACTAATCAAGTAATCATAAGGTTTAATATACATGCATTCAGGTGACCTAAGCTTTACTGAGCCCTGGCATCCAAAGGATATCCAGCCATGCTTGATTTCTGAAACACAATGATTAGTGTCTGTTCAAGTGTCTTTCCCCCAGTCAAATGTATCTCCTGCATGCTGCATTTTAAAAGTTCAAGAGTTAGTGAAAATCTATTCTACTGCTTCAGAAAAGCCCAAAGGTTGCTCAGCTTTCAGCCAGCTTCTCGCCTGTTACCAGTATTCAGCTGAACTATCCTTGCTGAATTTTATGGTTTCCAGATCTCCTGAGCATACTTCTGCACAATCTCAGCCATCTTTTGATTCACCAAAAGTCTAAGAGTAACATACTGTCTATGTCTTTGGCTTGACTTTCTGGACTTGTTTACTTTGGTTTGAGAGATTGGCTTCGAACATTGGCTTCTCTGACTGTGAGAAATTGGCTTCAAACATGTTTCTCAGGCAGGGCATCATTGTTCCTTATACCAGAAATACCTCTGAGCAGCCAGAGGCCAGCATAAGAGAATGGATTAAAATACTGAGAAGTTCATGTCAACTGCCTCAGTCACACTACCTGTTGGGTGCATATATAGATCTGTTTTTGTGTATATATGTGATTTCTTAAATATCTTTATTTTCACACCTTAAGAGATGGGGAAAGAGTGCAAATTCAACCATGTCTTTGGCAGATACAGTGAAAATCTTGTACTAGTGACTGCTAATAGTCAATGTGTGTTGATAGCTTAATTGACATACTCTAAAATACTTTTTAAAAATAATTGGATCCATAGAAGCTATATCTGTTGATTCCTGACCTTAGACAAGTGAACCAGTGGGGAAATAAGCCCCTGATTCTGATGCAGTAGCAGTGGGAGAGACAGGCCCATGAAGAGCAATCCCAGTGGAGGAAGATTATTTTATGATTGAGTCTTATTCATTGACTAGAAATAATGCAGTGTATAATCTGCTTGTTCAGATCAAGCTTTGAGACTTGCAAAAGTTTTCAGAAAGATGTAACCTAAGTGGGAACTCTTAAGTCAATGAGCCATAGGGAAAGAGAATAATATGTATACAGCACTCAATAAATCTGTTTCAAGACCCAGAGATTTAGGACTGAGTACTTATGGGTAGACTGAGGAATACTGGGATAACTGCAGTTTTGCCCCTCTTCCTCCTGTACACATGTAACTACATTATCCATCACATTACTGTAACTTTATTCCTGAAACAGAACCAAATTAACAATCATTCTTCCATGTAAAAGTAGAAGACACAAACATTTAACCTTTTGACTTAGAACAGGTTGGAGTTGAGCTTATATTAATCCCATGATGATAGATAAGTTACATTTTATCTCCATGTGGTCTCTTGCAGCAGGGTGGAGGCTCATGTGGAAGCTCCAGGGTCCAAGCTGAAAATAGCAGAAACTGTCATAGAGTGATAAAATTGTCTATTTAGCATTTTCGTCTTTCCAAGCATCCACTGGAGAAGCTAACTGTGGTGGCCAACAAACCTAGAAATCTAGGTCATTGGAGAAATACTTGTTTATATGATAGCAATCAAACCCTTCACATTATTAACCTCAGAGATCAAAACCACAACTATAGCCTCTTTGCTAGAGTACTCAAATATACTTACATGGTAAGGGGATATTGAGGAGCATACAGAAAAGTGGCAATATTCAGGAAAGAAAGTGTGTTTCTTTCTTGTTCTCATTATCTATTGTTATGTAACAAATCATTACAAAACTAGTGACTTGCTAAAACAATTTATTATTATCTCTTACAATATAATAGGTCAAGAATTTAGGTAGGTCTTGGCTTCTCTGAACTCCAAGAGGATGGAAATGGTAGCAGCTAGTCCTCCAAAAGGTTATGATTGAATGTGTTTCCCAAAATTCTTATGTTGAAGCTACAATCCCCAAAGTAATATTTGTAATTGGCACTTAAGGAGGTAATTAAGGTTGAATTACGTCATAAAAGTGGAGCCCTTATGATAAAATTAATACCCT